>NC_081414.1:846455176-847150176 GCF_030272615.1 Cryptomeria japonica
TCACACTATTCATTCCACTTGCAAAATAATCACCACCCTTGAATAAAAATAAATGCATGAGGAGGGAGTACCATCCAAAAGGCATATCCACTTTTCCATTCTTTATTCCTATCAAGCCTTCATGGATGGCATTGGTGATATAGGAAGCATAATCAAAGGTCACTGCTAAAGAAGGATTCAAAATTTGAGCAATCATTAACATGTAATGAGTTGGCATATTTGCCTCAGCATCTTCTCCTAAAATTTTGCAGAGTGACCAGTATAATCCTTTGGCCCTAAGGGTGACCAGATTTAAAGAGAAAGGCTCCTCAGTGTTGGGTCCTACAACTGTCAATCTGCCTATCTTCACAAAGAATTCTTTAAGAGGCCCATTTCTAAGGTGGTTCCTCTGCACACTGTAAACCTGAGCTAGTGATTTAAAATTAATAGGTTCTAAAAAGTTGGTAAATTCACTAAGCTTAAAAGCATTTCTAAACTCCTCATTATTTATTTCAATGAGGGTTTTGCCACTTATATCCCTAACACACCTTGTGATTGGGTCATAGTTGTGTACAATCTGAGTTAGGAGATCCACATCCATGAATACTCTAGGGACCACCAATTTTCCTACGTCCAACTCCCAGATACTGTTCATTGGGGCTCGGGAGTTTCTCATATCAAATCCAACCTTAAATAATCCCAACCCAAACAACCCAATTTGAGGGTCTCTTAGCCAATTTCCCTTGTCATATAATCCTTCTCCTATTTTTAGGCGAGGAGCTCTTAGCACTAATTCCTTTACCTTTGCTGCCGCATTAGTTGACATTATCAACTATTCTAGGAAATTATCACAGATAGCCCTCTCTTGGTAATTAACCTTTCCTGAGAAATCTCTCTTAGGTGCCATCTTAAAAAACTATGCAAGCAATTTAATTACTAGCCCCAACTGTTCTGTAACAAATCAAAACCCCAATTAAAACACACTGTCAAGTAATTGCCAAGGAAGAGTACAAGAGAACCTGTTTTTGGCTTGAAGACATCTACTCTGCAACTGAAAAAATTTGCTCTACAACTGCTTCTCTGCAACAACTATTCAAAATGATGCCTTCATTCAATTGATGTGAGATCATATACGGTAGTCGGGCTCTTAACTATGACATTGATACTGCATGGTTTGGCCATCCTTTCAGAATTGAATTCATAGAAGAATTCAAAAAAATTTCTCCAATGGGTCATAACATGCCTATATATTTTCTTTTTGCTCTTTCGCCATTTTGCAGAGCATAACATCCGAGTAGTTTCACCAAAAGAAATCGCACCAGCCATCCGATCAAATGAGACTTGATAGGTCTTTACACTGTTTTACCCTCTTTGCCTTTGCATTGGGCCCTACCTCTTTTTTGCCATTTTGCAAGCTTTGTCCCCTGAGAATTTTCCTTTTGCGAAGCTACGCCAAGCGTTAGATGGAACTCTAACCACCTGGCTTTTAACTCCCACCGGGACCGTCAACCTTTTCACTAACCGCACCTCATCTTGACGGCTAATGGTTTTTCGCTATTTGATAGGGGTTAATCTGCTTCCATCTTTGGGCCATGAAACAACGAGAAGTGTTGGATCAATCTTGAGATGAACATCTTTTAAGTGAGACCTTTATCTAGACATTACTTACCCCACTTATTCACCGATTAACAAATGCCATGTGCACTCAGCTATTAGCCTTGAAAAACTCTTCGGGTTCAGTTCAGAGTCAACGATGTGTCTTACTTGTTGCATAACCATCGGTTGCACCTTGGTGGGCCCTTAATCACCTTTTGAAACTACGTGTCAATTGACACATCACCATCAAGCTTTACAAGAAGTAGCAGCTGTCGTTCCACGTTATGCTAGAAAGAACCTCTCTTTCTCTTTTGCCATTTCGCAGGTTTTAAAACACTAGCATCTTACCTTCGCAAACTCATGTGAACCGTTAGATCATATCAAACTTGCTTGATTCTTAACAACCTCTTTGAATCCAGAAAACATGGGTCTTTTGACTCAGCTTTATCCACCTGGTGTCTAGTCATTCCTGAACTGACATGTTAGCTTTTTATTCGCTGAAAGAAAACATGGGGATCCACTTTATCCTTGCCACCTGTATCTGCCAGGTCACTTCTTATCCCACAACATGACTCATCTTCTTGGCCCCAACTGTCAGTCCTCAAATCCAATTTGCTGACCACTTTAATTTTTGGCCACATATCATTGTCTTACTTGCCATCTCAACCAACTGGGCTGCTTACTTGGAACTCCATGTCATTTCACTATTTCACCAAAGCTATCTTTCAAGCATCTTTCTCCTACAAAACTGTGCTAGCCATTAGATCTTGAGGACCTACACATCTATTATGCCTCTTATGACCCTCTTTTGCCCGGGCCCAAAAACCTTTCGCTATTTCGCAAAGCATAACATGTGAGCATCTCTCAGCCGTGAAACAATGCGTGCCATCGGTTTCTTTTAAACTTGATCGCCTTTTAGCCATGGAAAACTCTTCACCGCCGGGTCCCACCAAACCTTTTTGCCATTTTGTGAAAGGTAATTTACTCGCTCATTTTGGCTGTGAATCAATGCCAGCCATTAGATTCAAAGTGATATGGAGTCTCACTAAACTAGATCCAATGCATATAGTCGAACATGCTTTTTCCTTTCGCTATTTCACAGAGCATAACACACCCGCAACTTCGCCTAATGAAACAACGAAAGTCGTAGATTCATCTGAAAGTTGCGCGACACTTACTAGACTCGACAAAATTAGAAGGAAAAGGCATAAGTCATAGATTTTTTACAATTATTTAACGACCGCCTAGGCAAATAACAAGGGGGGACATTTCACAGGACCCCAAGACCCATTACTTAAGTGAATAAAGTAATGTAGGAATAGAAGCTAGAGGGTGTTGATCAGACATTTGAGTGATTAAAAACTGAAAACCCTTAACCCTTAAAGACCTAAAATAGATTTGAAGCAATTAATAGCATACCTAACTCAAAATTTCAAAAACTTAGCCAATCATGGGAAAAGAAAACCCATTCCTTAAACAGTGATAACAGGACTTTGCATAGGCATAGGGGATTCTTGGAAGGTCTCCATATTTGGGCATGATGGGGAAGAATTTTGAGTGGGACTCTCTAGAGTGGGTATGTTGGGAATTGGAGTGCATGATGGCATAGGATATGTGATTTTAAAATATTTAGAGGAACTTTTAGCATTAACTTTGATTTCCATAGGAGATAGCCCTTGAAGGTAAACATGAGAAATTTTATTGTTAGAAAGAGATGGTATGGATTGTTGCTGAGAAGTTTTGGGAGATGAAGGCATCATGGAAGGGATGGAGGCCACATATGGAGCCTTGATAGATATAGGTTCGTGATTTTGATCATGCTTAGAAATAGTTCCTTATTTTTCTTTAGGTGAGTCATTAGGATCTTCAATTTCAATGACACCATTATCAATGAGATCTTGAATCTTATGTTTTAATTACATGCATTTAGAAGTCTTATTTTTATTTTGTCTATGATATGCACAATAATTACTCACAAATTCACATCCCCATGTGGTCTTTTTAGGTAATATGATAAGATTATGCTCAAGAAGCTCTTTCAAAGTTGACTCAATAGATTTCCCCAAAGGTGTAAATCGTGTATCTAGAGGATATTTGGAGGAAATGTCTTTATGTCTTGGTGAAGGTGTCTTGTGAGCTTGTTTGAGATTTGGCTTTTGATTGTCAAATCATATAATCATTTTAGCATTCCTTGAAGTTTTTCACTCTTGATATCATGCATTTGTTTTTCAAATGGAGTCGTTGATTTATTTTGTTGGATTTTCATGTCATATATTTATGTCTTGATATCTTGATTCATTTGAGCCAAGGTAGCCAAGGGAATTGGAGCTAAGGTAGCCATGGGATTCTTAGTTTTGTTAGAATTTTTAGAAGAGCTTCTGGTTTGAATAGGCATTTACAATTGATGGGACTAAGAGCTAGATGTGTTGCAGAAGTCAAGATCAAATTGTAGCTAGTTATTCATTTAACGTAGTGATTTGAGAGAAGTAACTAAGATTTAGTCTGGTTTTAGGAACAATCTATCTTGTGTAAGGTGTTATCTAAGTTAACTTAGGTTTGATAAGATGTTGTTTGAACTAGCTGAGAGATGATCGACAAAATCGTGCAACACAACGGAAAGGGTACACTATCAAGATTGTTTATGGTCAAGATGATGATGTCCAGTTTTATGCTTGTTGTAGAATGATCTGGGCAATTTTGAATGTTTTGACTGACAAGATCAGGAATTCATACGACAGAGGATTGGAAGAGATGAGATTCTGATAGATGGAGTTTCAATGACTGACAAAGATTATTTTTTGATAAGGACTAAGTTTTTGATATTTGACAAAGACTAGTTTTGGACACGAACAGTTTATCACTGGTTTGTTGATTTGTTTTCATCAGTTTTAGTATTTCAATTTTAGTTTTAGGGATGAAAATATAGAAAACATGCAAGATATATAATAATTCAATCACAACACGCTAACCCTACAGAAGTTGGCTTAGAGAAGAAAATCGTTTCTTGCTGACTGAGGTACACACACAATAGCTAATCAGAATACGACTGTTGAGTCTCACACAATGGATTCTCAACACTGTATTAGCCGACTCCAAATGCTAATGGGGGCATGATATGGCAAGTGTCTTATGAGAGTTACTATCTCTCTTGCACAATGATTATCCCCCATTTGGAGGTGAATCGGGTAGTTTCTATCTTATCTTTCTTAGTTAGGAATTCCATTTGAAATTACCACTTGAAGTCACACAAGCATGATTGAGGTTTATAGCCTGACAAGGTACCAAAACATGTTGTAGTCACGTAAACATGATTGAGACCGCGAGGCCCTACAAAATGCTCAATATGAGAGATCTCAAAGAGAAAACTCAAATAATCCCATCCTCTAAGACTTTAATCACCAGAGGCCTATTTATTATAGTGAGTTGGAATGCTCAGGTCCAGTTGTACTCACTTGGGTCGTTATCACAGGGTGATTACTTTTTCCCACTGTGACAGGCCCGCTAAAGGTACACAAATCTCAAAACTTAGAAAAAAGCTTCGAGGGTCTAGATTTCTGATTGTCTGTAAAAGACAAGAGCATACTCTCCTACCTCTCAGATTTTTGTGAAAACATAAAAGACAAATTTGTTCTTTAACCAGATAGCAATTTTAGTGCCTAAAAATTAATTTAAATAATACACGATGTTTGTTCTATTCTCTTTAGGCAACCTGTAAAACCAACGCATCAGTAGTCATGTTGTTTTTTTATTCTTTGACAGGCATATGTGTGATTGATAAATTCTTTGTCAAGTGGACCTGCAAATATTAAAAACCCAAAATTAGTTTCAAAAATAACATAAAAAAGTCATCAAAAGAAAATTCTAGCATGCAAATTGTAAATTAAACTAATCTAACAAGAATTTCTATTTTTTTATGACTATCCTAGTTATGACAGTTTTGATAGTTCTACGCTCTGTCATTTATAACTTTTCAACTAGAGCTAATTCAGAAAATCGCTTCGGTGGAAATTTGGAAAAATTGGTTTTAAAGAACATATTAATATTTTGTTTAGATCCAACGGTTCAATAAAACATTATTCCCTCTGAACAGAGACCATTTTTTACTATAACAAAAGAATAAGTAAAATGATACTAGTGCACTCTATCATTCCTAACTTTCAAATATGAAATTATTAGGAAAATCTCTTTGGTGAAACTATAGAAAACTTGATTTTCAACAACATATCAAAAATTTGTTTTGATCCAATAGTTCAATAAAATGTTATGCCCTCCAAAAAGAGACTATTTTTTACTCACAAAAGAACAAGCAAAAAGAAAGATTTTTATTTGCAAATTTTACATGTATGTTTATTAGTTATAAAAACCAAACATTAAATTTATTCAGGAAACATAATAAATCTTGTAGTTGTGGGTTCGAGCCCCACGGTGGGTGCCAAAAATGTGTGTGTGAAAAGTGGACCTGTATCTATATCTGGAATACATAACACTTCAATTAAGTCATTGCATGCATGGTTAGTAAATCAATAATCAATGAATAATAAACCATTACAAAGAGACCCATTGCCTTCTAGTAGATGCAAGTTTAGATTGCTCTAAGATTGCTAAGATATCCAATGACTAGACAACACCTAAACAAAGGATTTTTAAATCTATATGAGCATGAATTTGAGCTAAATGGATGCAAGATTTAAGCTAGATATGCAAGGTTAATCTAACATGATTTAAGCAATATATGAATAACTAAAATGTAATATCTCAATGCAAATTATCAATGAACCTAGAGATAAAACAAAATAATAATAATATATTCTCTGAGATCTTCGAATGAGAGATGAGCCCCTGAATTTATAGAAAATTCAGAAAGAAACCGAAGGCTAAGATCAAATGATGATGAGCGGTCAAGATTTTCCAAGAGGAAGCACAATCCAGGTGAATTGATGTGATTGGATGCTTTTCTCAGTTTTAAAGGAAATTGATCTAAAATTAAGATAAAATCAAGAAAAAACTGATTTATTCTCTATTTCATTCAGTTTTGAGATTTAATTGTTTTCATTGCTTTCTTTGATAGTATTTATCAATTTTTAATTTGTTTTTCAAGATTATCTCCAATTGATTTCTTTTCTCAATTTTTAATTCTTTTTTGGTCAATTAATTCCTTTTTTTATTTGTTTCCTTTTTTGAAGATTTGTGCTCATAATTTCCAATTCCTCTTTCTTGATGATTTAGTGGCAAATTGATTTATTTTTCAAATTAATTCCTCTTTTTGTTGATTTAATGGAAAATTGATTTATTTAATTAAATATGCTAGGATATTTAATAAAATAAATAAGATAATTGTTTAAAATGATTTACTTGGAATGATCAATTAATTAAATAAATATTTAATTAATATTTAGTGATTAATTTTGCCATGTGACATTGATGATTTTAGAAATTAATTGTGTGCTCAAGATTTATTTAATTGCCTTTGGTTACAACCTTGGTGACGTTGTCAAAATTAGGGGCCCATGTTTTAGATGACCATTTTTAGGGTATTATAGGTGGTATTCTTAGTCCCAACTAGTACTAAGAGGGGATGGATGAATCAACACTATACTGGTTTTACTAGATTTAACCTTAATCAAAGTTTCTATTCAAACTTAACACTTATCAGTATAAGCAACATTAATAAGAAATATGCACACATAAAAACAACCACACATGACTACCAATATTTATCACATGGAAACCCAAATGGGAGAAAACCATAGTGTGAGTAGAAAGTCACAAAATCTGCACTCTTCTAGAGTATGCCCGGTGAGGAGCCATCCCTATTAGGAGAATAAGAAGACATTGTTAGGTGCCACCCGATTATGGTATTTTCTTTATGTCCTCTAAGAACCTTTACCCTATTAGGGGTAGCCTTGTTAAAGGACTTAAGATCATCAATTAAGATGTCACCCGATTAAGGGATTTTACAAAGGGACCTGTTAAGGTCCACCCAGTTAAGGGATTTTACTATTGTAGCTATTAGAAAACAACAGAGAGAATGATCTCTTGTAATAGCTACTATTAGTTTAATCAGATCCAAATGAAGCTCTTTGGTTTGATCATTGGTTACACTTGCTCTACACTCTACTGGTGCTCTGTGTTCCACTTGCTTTGCACTCTACTAGTTCTTTGCATTCTTTCTGTACTCTTCACACTATCTGAGCTCTACACACTCTCTTCACCACTCTGGTATTCACTTAGCAGTTCTTCCCTCTTCTCACCTTGCTAGATTGCCTCTCTTCAAAATTGCACTTTGCAATTTTTATTATTAGACTTTTGGTTTTTGCCAAAAAACCTTCATACCATATTTTGCCAACACATACCCGCTGATTCCTCAATGAGTTTACACTTAACGCTCAGTATATTTAAAATTCAAATATTCCCAAATCTTACCACACTTTCTCTATGCACTCTGCATCAATCTCACAAGTAACTCATCCTTATCTACCTCCGCAACTCATAATTTCACCAACCTCTGGGTAATTTTCTATCTTTTTAATGTGAACCAAAAAATCCTCACAAATCTCACCTTAACTAGTTGTTAACAGTGTAGACTTTAATAAGCATTTGTTTGATGATATCTTGCCATGACTGACTCACCTTTGGTCATCACATCCAGATTACCAGTCACTGCTCTAAGATTCTCGATGTTCAACATTATTCAACCTGTATCACTAGTTCACTTGTGTAACTCTTCATCTTTTGCCACCAGTCACTGATCATCAATTAGACTGGTCACCTATCTATCCAGAGTGTTTCGGTCATCCATAAGACTACTAAACTACAATTCGAGTCATCTCTTGTGACCACATCATAATTTCATCTGCCAGTTTTAAGAAAATGATCTCAACACCTATTGGGTGCTTGACTGACCGGTCAACTACTCTATTTATCCTTCAATCGGTTAGTTTTCTACCAACACACTTCTTAAGTGTGTCAATAATGCATATTTGGGAAGCACTGAATCCTCCATACTATTTGCAGCCATGGGTAAACCATTGGGGTTTACCACACCTCCTTGCCTATGAGCTTGGCTTTATTCACCAGTAAGTGTTACTCATCGATGACAATACTAACTAATGAACCAGTTGTGCCAAGACCATTAGTTATGCCAACAATCTCCCCCTTTGGCATTGATGGAAACACTTCAAACTTCTCTTTTAGCAACCAGTCACTTCTTCTTTTGTTGTACCGATCAGCTACTCTGTTTGAATCTCCCCTTCTCACTGGCTTCCATTCATGTCACATTTGACTTTATCTCCCTTCATGTTCCATCTGACTTCACTCCCCCTTTGATAAAAATGCCAAAGGTCTACTCTAGACATCCTATTTCACATATTGCAATGACTGCTCCCCCTAATAGGAGTAGTCCATAATCATCAATCCAAATACATAATTTTTTTAGGAAAATCACATGAGATTGATGTTGTTACAATCTTCACTCATCTTAGAGCATGTAGTGGAATTACCCTTAGCTTACGTCTTAGATAGTCAAAAGTATCCTTAGGTAGTGGCTTGGTAAATAGTTTTGCAACCTGTTCCTTGGTTGGCACATATTCTAGTCTAACTTCTTTGTCCAGTACTTGTTCCCTAAGATAATGATATTTTATTGCAATATTCTTGGTTTTAGAGTGTATTACTGAGTTTTTTGATATGTTTATGGCACTTGTATTGTCACAGTGTATCACCACCGGTTTAGTCACCTTTTCTTGGATTCCTTCCAAGATTTTCTTAATCCATACTACATGTGTATAGTTGGTTGCAATAGCCACATACTCCTCCCCAGCTATGGATTGAGAGATACAATTATGTTTCTTGATTGTCCATGACACAATCCTATCTCCAAGGAAGAATGCACCTCCACTAGTTCTATTTCTATCATTAATGTTCCCTGCCTAATCTGCATTGGTGAAGACACTTAAGTTGAAATTTCCCTTACGTGGATACCAGAGACCATACTCATCAGCCTCCTTAAGATATTTGAATATCCTCTTGACCACCACCATATGAGTGTCCTTTGGATTTGTAGAAAATCTAGGAACCAAGCCAACTATTTGTACTATATCCAGTCTACTGTGTGTTGGCATTGTGTTTTCATTGATGTCAATTGGTATGGGATGAATACTGGTAGAAGTGATGTATGTGCAATACTGTTATGAAGGAGTACAAAATGTGATATCTTGGATATCACCTTGTGTTGCAGAACATCGGTAAGGTAAGGAAGATGATCTCTAGAGTCACCGTACATAAGTTTGTGCCTAACTTATGTGGATAGAATGGTAAGGTTACAGGTATCCGCATAGTGTATCATCGACAAGAAGAGTATGCCAACTGGCAAGTGAAGTGTTGATAATGAGAAGAATCCTTGGATGGTGTTTGTGATGGCAGAATGTTACTTGAATCACATCAACGCTGAAAGAGAAGAATGAATAGGTCACCGAAATATTGTGAGCTTGCAGAATAGCAAGACTTCCACCAGATGAAGAATGTACTCCCCATATGAAGAGATGATTGATACTAAATGTGCCAACACTGGACCGCATGTGCATATTTGAGGATATGATGTACAAATAGGGAAGTCACATGAGTACACTGCAGGATGCAGAAGACAAGATGCCACTCCATCGGTAAGTGAAACTTATCTCCTATCATATATTGTGTTCATCATAGTTTTTCAAGATAAGGAAGAAGAGTTGTGCATCAAGTGCATGAGATCAGGGTTATGCATTGGACTAACAGAGAAGGCATGTTGAGTTGCTGGTATAGAAGAAGAGTATTTACGAATATGTAAGTCCAACGGTAATACAAAAAAGGTATAGATAAAGATGACCTCCCACTTGATGGGAATGTGCATGCTAGAGATAGACATGTCTGGCAACCGATTTGTGTGTTCCACCGATAGTTTAGCATAGTGTAGACATGGCGAGGTAACCGGTAGAATGTGAGATACTGGCAGGGTTAGTAAATCGATAGGAAAGAGGAACCGATAAAGTGTTTGGTTGGTGATTCTATCTGGACCGACATGAAGAGTCAAGTTGGCATATTGGTGGACATGGATGCCACATGGAGTCAAGGTGGTGGACCTACATTTGGATGAAGAAGGAATGTACACTGACAGGGTAGTTGAAGAGTTGGTCGACATTGATGGAAGATCCCAGAAATCATGAGACATGTTTTAGAGGTTGGTGGCTCAAGGTCTGGAGGAAAACTTAGAGCCAACTAAGAGTGTTTGAGGAGATCAAGGTGGATGAAGGAAACATCAAGATAGATCTTGGTGTCTGCCAAGAGATCAGCCGATAGGGTAAAAAACATATCACCAAAGATAGAAGGTGTGTTCAAGAAGGTGCGATAATGACAGAGGTGTACTATTGGATATCAGAGAGATCAGATTAGGGAAGATCTGATTGGATTTGGTTTGCCTCGAAGGTAATGAGAAAAACCTAACCACCTAGATTTTGAATTGGCTTTTGGCAGGAAAACTAGTCTATAAATATGCAGGCCAAAGACATTGTTAAGTGTTGCTAGATAGAAGAAGGTTGTGTTGCTACAAAGTGATTGAGTGTTACTTTTGAATGTGAGAGAAAATTAGCCAAGTGCTCAATGAGTATCTAAGAAAAGAGGGAGAGTGAAGAGCAGAACTGGTAGTGGTTATACTGGCAGAGTAGAAGTGAAGAGATTTGTAGAGAAGACAGATAGTGGATCAGTAGAGTATAGCACTAGTAAAAGTGCAGAGTGGTGAGAAGGAGATCCAGTAGAGAAGAAGAAGAGAAGAGGTGAACCAACAACAGATGAGAGTAGTAGGAGAGTGAGTCAGTGTAGAAAAGAAGGTATCTCACCGATAGAGTAAGGTATATGAAATGGTTGCAAGATTCACTTGTAACAAGATAACTACTTTTGTAATTGATGGTTTTTTATTGTGAGAACTAAGTTGTAGCTTGGTGCAGGCATTGTAGCTCCTTTGAGTTGTAGTCCATTAACAATTTAGGGGTTGGTGCTCCTTGGGTTGGTGCCCTAAATATTGTAACAGAGTTTTCATTATGAGGCTAGATTGGAGCAGTAGTTTCTAGCAGCATTGCTAACCGAGGTTTTTCCCATCTTAGGTTTTGCTTGTACATTATGGTTTTATGTGATGCCCTCTATGTGTGTTTGCATTTGTGTTGGTCTCTCCACTAGCCAACAAGTCTGCATTATGTTAGATCCCATAACCGATATTCACATCTAGGTTGTTAAAGGGAAAAGTTGAGAACCAATGATTCACCCCTCAATGGTACATTGTGTCTAACAATTGGTATCTAAGCATAGGTTCCCAGCTAGACGAGCTTTCTCTAGCTTGGATAGATTCTGTCTTAAGGACACAATGGTTTGTTTAGTGTCAATCCTTGCTTCTATGTTTGATGGTTCAAACTATTCTATTTGGATTTGCAGAATTGAAGTCTTCCTATACTCTCTAGGGTTTGATGTATGGATGTCAGTTATTAATGGTCTCCCTAGGAATGTCAGTCCTCCCACCGGATCTAAAGTAGAAAGAAGATGTATATGTAATGAAGAAGCCATGAAGGCCATATTCAGTGGGCTCACTGGTGATGTCTCCTCATGGGTGGACAGATGCAAAACAACAAAGATTCTATGGGTTAGACTGAAGAAGATTTATGGAAATGAGCCATGCACTGTTGAATCAGATTGTGTAAGAATGAAGGACAACAATGTAGACTCATGTGGAAGTTTTGATAGAAAATGAGTCATCTGATGTAGTTTTGATGAAGAGAAAACTCATCTCTTCATGGCACAAGAGATAAAAAGTGATGCACACACATCAGTGTGTGATAAGGTAGATATATCCCACCAACAAGATGTGTTTGGGAGTGATGATGAAGATGAAGCCAAAGTAGATCTTGAAAGTGAACTAGTTAGTGCACTAGATGAGCTGCAAAGTGTTAGAAAGGACTTTAAGAATTACAAAGATTTAATTCAAAATGAATGCAGTAGGTTTAGAATATTCCTTGAAGAATCAAATAAAAATATCTACATATTGACATCTCAACTTGAAGAGGCAAAAGTATTGACTGGTGAGTTGAAATCAATCTTTGATGATAAGGAGAGAAGATGTGAGGATCTCCAACTAGAAATGGAAACAAAGGACAAAGAGTATCTGAAGCTGAAAGATGAAATGGAGAGCATCAGGAAAGACCTTGAGAAATGTCAAAATGAGCTCAGGATAAGGATCCAGTATGATGGCAGTACTGAGGCCTTGGATAAAATGTTAAGTAAACAAATATATTCCAAGGATACTAGAGGATTAGGATGTGGTGCCGCTAGATGCTTTACAAGAAAGGAGACCTCCCATAAAGATATTCAATTTGTCTCCTCAAACAAAAATGGCAAAATCCAAACTTTCATAGTCAAAGATACTTCAAGAAAGAAGATTGACCTGACCTCAACCGGCGAAAACATGAAGAGAAAAGTTGGTGTTGCATGGAGATACAATGCAGATCTGAAAGGAAAAGGAAGGATGAAGGAAGACAATGGTACTGATAGCATGTATAGGAGAAGACCCCCTACAGGTAGAAGACAAAGAAATGTTGATGCCACCAAGTCAAGAAAAGCATGGTAGGAGAAGATATTAGATGGAAGACATGCAAAGAATGGGAAACCCTGTATCCATTCCTGGAGAAGCATAAATAGAGAGGCCAAACTAGTAAAATCACCTCATGTTTGGCAGAACAAATTTGTAAGTAATAATTCACCTTTCTCTGGTTATTGCTTTGTATGTAAAGGATTTGGTCATAGGGCAGATGAATGTAAAATGAAGCCTAGGAATAGATAGGGTGTTTCTCTTAGGAATGGTATGTTAGATTGCAAGAGAAGAAATGCATATGGGCATAAGATATCAGAATGTAGAAACATGCATATGCCCACTCCTGGCTATGCTATCAGGAGTCCATGCGCTGCTTTGAAAAATGTAAACATTATATGCTACAACTGCAATGGATTGGGCCATAGAAGTTATGATTGCAGGAGGAAGAGCTCGCAATCCTATGGCAACCAGAGGATGAATCATGCTCAATATGAGAGAAGTTATAGGGGACATGAGCAACATAGATCGGATTGGAACAAGAGGAGAAGTGTTCCTACACAATCAAGGAATTCAAGGAAATAGGTAACCTGCTAAAATGGCATGACCAGAAGAAGATGGTCAAATCGGTATGTCAAGAGATTCCCCAATCATGAAGTTGGGATGGATATTGTGTGATACTATAGCACTACCTCTAGCTGTGATGCAAAATCCAGAAAAGAAAAGGCCCATCAACAGAGGATGGTAAGACATGCTCCCAGGTCTGGAAATGGGAAGAAGAATGAGACCAAGCAGGTATGGAGGAAGAAGACCATGGACCGACACTATTAATTCAATGAACATATTATTTCTCCTAATTCTTAAAGGAGATGAAGAACCTCAAGGGGAGTAGTACATTGAATTCATCATTCACCCCCTCAGTGAAGAAGGCAACATGGAAGAACATGTTATTTTCAGTGTAAAGGAAGAAGGTGATAAGTGTGTGTAGAGGCTTCCTTGACTACACACCTACATATGAATGATGGATCACTATTGTTGTGTTTGTACATGACAAGATAATAATTGGAATCAGATAGATGGTGACACAAGATGTCAGGAGTCGCACGAAGGTGCTCCAGTAGTGATAATGGACCACTACACAAAACTGGTATGTGCATATTGTTATCGATATGACTGCTAACAATTATTTGTAGGTTATGTAAGACAATAAGGTTGGAGATAAAGGGGGAGAAAGAATTATGCCATTGACCAGTAAATAAAAGGATGAATGATACCTTGACAATGCCCTTTGTCATTGCTATCAAAGGGGGAGAAGCATTCTGTAGTATACAACATACTACATGTGTGGAGAATCCATGGATTAGAGAAAGGGGCAGAAGGATTTTGTAGTATGCTGGATACTACATGAGTTTACATCAATGTCAAAGGGGGACATTATTGGCATTGTGTTGTCATTGATGTCAGCCAGTATGGGATGACTACCGGTAGAAGGGATGTATGTGAAATATTGTTATGAAGGAGTACAAAATGTGATATCTTGGATATCACCTTATGGTGAAGAACACCAGTAAGGTAAGGAAGATGATCTCTGGAGTCACCGGTACATAAGTTTGTGCTTGACTTGTGTGGATAGAATGGTAAGGTTACCAGTACCGACATAGTGTATCACTAGGAAGAAGGGTATGTCAATTGACAAGTGAAGTGTTGACAATGAGAAAAATGCTTGGATGGTGTTTGTGATGAAGAGGAAGAATGTTACCTCAATTGCATCAACACCGAAAGAGAAGAATGAATAGGTCACTGGAATGCTGTGAGGTTGCAGAATAGCTAGACTCCCATCAAATGAAGAATGCAGTCACCATATGAAGAGATAATTGACATTGAACGTGCCAACACTGGACCGCATGTGCCTGTTTGAAGATATGTTGCACAAACAGGGAAGTCACATGAGTACACTGCAGGATGCAGAAGACAAGATGCCACTCCACTAGTAAGTGAAACTTATCTTCTATCATGCATGGTGTGCATCATAGTTTTGTGATATAAGGAAGAATAGGTGTGCATCAAGTCCATGAGATCATTGTTATGCACTGGATAGACAGAGAAGGCATGTTGAGTTGCCAGTACAGAAGAAGAGTGTTTACCGATATGTAAGTCCACCGGTAATATGGAAAAGGTGCAGATATAGATGACCTCCCAATTGATGGGAATGTGCATACTATGGATAGACATGTCTGGCAACCAGTTTGAGTGCTCCACCAGTAGTTCAGCATAGTGCATACATGGTGAGGTAACTTGTAGAATGTGAGATACCGAAAGGGTTAGTAAACTGACAGGAAAGAGGAATCGGTAAAGTGCTTGGTTAGTGATTCTATCTGGACCGACATGAAGAGTCAAGTTGGCATATTGTTGGACATGGATGCCACATGGAGTCAAGGTGGTGGACCTGCATTCAGACGAAGAAGGAATGTACACTGACGGGGTAGTTGAAGAGTTGGTCGACATTGATGGAAGGTCCCACAAATCACAAGACATGTTGCAGAGAAATTGCAGAGGTTTGTGGCTTGATGTCTGGAGGATAACTTAGAGCCAACTAAGAGTGTTTGAGGAGATCAAGGTGGATGAAGGAAACAACAAGACAAATCTTGGTGTCTGACCAAGAGATCAACCGATAGGGTAAAAACCAGATTGCCAAAGATAGAAGGTGTGGTCAAGAAGGTGTACTGTTGGCTATCAAAGAGATTAGATTGAGGAATATTTGATTGGATTTGGTTTGCATTGAAGGTAATGAGGAAACCCTAACTACCTAGATTTTGAATTGGCTCTTGGCAAGAAAACCAGTCTATAGGCCAAAGACATTGTTAAGTGTTGTTGAATGGAAGAAGGGTGTGCTGGTGCGAAGTGATTGAGTGTCACTTCTACCTTTGAGAGAAAATAAGCCAAGTGCTCAACAAATATCTGAGAAAAGACGGAAAGTGAAGAGCAGAACTGGTAGTGGTTATACCGGCAGAGAAAAATTGAAGAGAGTTGTAGAGAAGACATATAGTGGACTAGTAGAGTATAGGACAGGTAAAAGTGCAGAGCAATGAGGAGGAGATCCAACAGGGAATAAAAAGAGAAGAGGTGTACCAGTAGAGTTTGTCGGCAAGCAAAGCAATAGATAAGAGTAGAAGAAGAGTGAGTCAGTGTAGTAGAGAAGGTATCTCACCTACAGAGTAAGGTATATGAAATAGTTGCAAGATTCACTTATAACAAGACAATTACTTTTGTAATTGATGGTTTTTTATTTTGAACATTGAGTTGTAGCTCAGTGCAGGGGTTGTATCTCCTTTAGGTTGTAGCCCATAAACAAGTTAGGGGTTGGTGCTCTTTGGGTTGGTTCTCTAAATTAGGGGTTGGTGCTCCTTGGGTTGGTGCCCTGAATCAGGGGTTGGTGCTCCTTGGGTTGGTGCCCTTAACATTGTAATAGATTTTTCATTATGAGGCTAGATTGGAGCAGTATTCTCTAGCAGCATTGCTCATCGAGGTTTTTCCCATCTTGGGTTTTCCTTGTACATACTGGTGTTATGTAATGCCCTCTATGTGTGTTTACATTTGTGTTGGTCTCTCCACTAACCAACAAGTTTGCATTGTGTTAGATCCCATAACTGGTATTCACATCTAGGTTGTTAAAGGGAAAAGTTGAGAACCACTTATTCACCCCCCTCTCAGTGGTACATTGTGTCTAACATTGTGCACTACATACTACAGCTTACCAATCATGGATCAATCTAGTGTCTCATTCACTTCATTATCCTCATCATCTTTGGAAAGCTTACAACCTATAACCAGCATAGTTCCAACAGGTTTGGAATCTTCCATTCCAAAGGTCTTTAGTATTTCCCTTATATATTTGGTCTGGCTAATGAATATACCATTCCTTAGCTGAGAAATTTGCAAACCAACGAAGAATTTTATTTCATCTATCATGGACATTTCAAAAAAAAAATTATTTCTTCTACAAAACCTTTTCTCATTTCATCATCTCCTCCGAAGATGATGTTATCTACAAAAATCTTTGTAATCAGATGTTTTCCTTCTTTTTCATTCTTCAAATACAAGTAACTGTTGTCACTAGTTCTCATGAACCCTATACTTATCAGGTATGAGTGCAGTCTCTCATACCAAGCTCTTGGTGCTTGTTTTAGCCCATACAAAGCCTTTTTTGGCTTACATACCATATCTCTTCCATCTTCTGAAGCAAAACGTTCTGGCTGCTCAATGTACACTTCTTCCTCTAGAACACCATTCAAGAATACCAATTTGACATCCATTTGGTAGACCTTAAACTTCCCGTAAGAAGAATAAGCAAGAAAGATTCTAAACCCTTCTAGTCTGGCCACTAGTACAAAGGTTTATTTGTAATCCAAACCTTCTTCCTGTGTATACCCTTTGTAGACTAACCTTTCTTTGTTTCTTATTACTTTACCGGTTTCATCCATTTTGTTTCTGAACACCCAATTGGTGCCTATCATATTTTCATTCTTTGGTCTGGGTACAAGGGTCCAGGTTTCATTTTTCTCAATCTGCTCTAGTTCTTCATCCATACCCTTGATCCATTCTTCATATTTCAGAGCCTCATTTTCTGTTCTGGGCTCAATTTTAGAGAGCAGACATGTACTCTACCTTTCTTTTCTTCTAGTCAATACTCCTGTATTCTTGTCACCAATAATATTGTCAGTGAAATGACAGATTCTGACATACCTTGGTGGTGCTGGTTCATTTCTTGGAGCTTCTTCTACTAGTTGTGTAGGTTATACTTTACTTACTTCCTTATTTTCCGCTACACTAGGATTCTCTGTAGCATGTTCAATTGATAAAATATAATTGAATCCTTGATAGTCCTCTAGTTCACTCTTGTTTCCCATTCATTTTTGTCAAAGAACTCATCTACTCTGACATTTGCACTTTCAACAATCTTATCGGTCCTTTTGTTCAAACACCAGTATTCTTTACTCTTTGTGGAGTAACCTAAGAAGAATCCTTCATCACTCTTAGGATCAAAATTTCCAGAGTACTCATCCCTCTTGATGTAGCACCTGCTTCCAAATACCTTGAAGTAACTCACATTGGGTGAGTATCCACACCATAATCCATAGGGAGTCTTATTTGTCCCCTTCATCACCTGTATCTAGTTCAAGGTATACACAACAGTACTCATTTTTTCTCTCCATTAGACATGTGGAATATCCTTCTCAATCATTAGAGTACTCACATAATCAATTGTAGTTCTATTTCTTCTTTCAGCAACCCCATTCTGTTGAGGTGTTCTAGGTGCAAACATATGCCTCATAATTGCCTATTCTTCACAGTAATTTATGAACTCTTGAGAGGTGAACTCTCCTCCTCTATCCGATCTCAAACATTTCATACTCTTACTAGTTCCTCTCTCCACTCGAGCCTTGAAGACCTTAAACATGTGAAAGGCTTCAGATTTTTCTTTCAAGAATATAACCCACAGTATTCTTGAGAAATCATCTACAAACAACATGAAGTATCGGTCCCCATAGAAACTCTAAGTCCTCATAGGACCACACAAATTTGTATGCACTAAGTCCAACACATTCTCAGATGAATAATATTTTCTGCTAAAACAGGATCCGATCAACTTTCCTAGCTGACAATCTTTACACATAGCATTCTCATGTTTCATAATGTCAGGCATAACTCTGACAAACTTCATTTTACTAACCTTTTCTATGCTATCAAAATTAACATGACACAATATTTTGTGTGACAACCAACTGTCTTCTACCTTCTACATTAGGAAACTTCCTACAGTGGTGTCTAGGTAAAATAGATTACATTTAGTTTGTTTACTAGTAGCAATCAGACCTCCTGATTTATCACTTATTTTTCATAATCCTTCATTAAAATCTAACCGGTAACCCTTGTTTTTAAGTTTTACAACACTTAATAGACTATACTTCAGCCCTTTTACCCAGTAAACATATTCTCAATTGGTTTTATCATTTAGGGATATATATCCCTTACCTTTTACTACATAGGGAGCATCATTGTTGAATCTCACTAATCATAGTCCTCTATGCTAAGGAATTTGTTTCTATCACCAGTCACGTGGTGAGTGCAACCATTGTCAATTACCCATCTCCACACCGGTTTGAACTAGAAATCAATGCCATATCACTTTCCTTTGTGCTATCTTCCTTTACCACTACAAATGCAATCTCTTCTCTATTAGATCCTTCTGATTCTTCATCGGTAACTCCTTCTGCAAGATAGAACTCCTTCTTTCTCTTCTGTTTGTATATTCTAAAGTTATCCTTCATATCATTGTTAGGACATTTGGATGCAATTGCATGAGAAACACTTCAGGGTAGTTTACCTCTACACTTCCCTTTAACTCTTGGTAGCCTTCTTGCTATTAGAGCTTCAAGCTCATCTTGTTCCTATTCTTCAGATAACAAGTTGTCATGTTCATGACAATGACCAATTTTTGTAGTAGAACTACTTCCAGTTTATTTTCTTCTCATTTTTGGTGCAAGTGTCATGGAAGATTTAAAGGTAGCATCAATCTTTGGCATACTATTATCATAGTTTCTCAGTTCAAAGGAAGTCAACTTACCAATCAGGGAGTCAAGTGTAAGATTAATTGTTCCCAAAGATCTGAGTTCCTGAATTTCAGAAACCCTTATGGAGTATTGTGGTAGCAAGGTTCTCAGGATTTTGCTGACCACATCATCTTCCTAAAGTTTTCATCCAATATTTCTGATGAAATTTACCACATCCTTTATTCTTTTGTTGTATTATTCTATATTCTCTCCTTCTTGCATCCTCATTTTGTCAAATTTTCCTCTCCAACTGTCCATCTTATCCTTTTGTATAGGAGGATCTCTTTCATAAATAGTCTTCAACTTATTCCACATCTCATAGGATTTTTTTGGATCTTGAATCTCAACATACTCATTATCAAATAGAGTACTAGAATCACCTCCATAGTTGTGATGTTATCTTGTTTCTCTTTGATCTGATCTACAATGAGAACCCCTATAGGTTCATTTTACTCTATGCTTACATGATTCCAGTATTGATCTCCTAGGGTTCTTAGGTGGAGCTTCATTCTACCACATCATAATGTGTAGTTCTCCTTAGATAACTTGGGGCCTTCCTTTTGTATCATCTTCGATATTTCCTTAAGTTCTTAAGCTCTTTTGAATCTAAGTGTTAGATTCAATGATAGTCCCAAAGATACTGAGAGAGGGGGTGAATCAGTGTCTAACCAGATGAATGAATATTTAAACTTATTTATAAATTTGCCTCCCAAAATAGTGTACCGGTAAACAAGAATTAATGCAGTAAACACAAATAATAGAGACAACATAGAAACACACCATAACACAAGATATTTAATGAGGAAAATCAGTGTGGGAAAAACCTTGGTGGGATTTGTGGCCCACAATATTTACTCACTGGCCAATGAATAAATACTACTTACAATAGGGGCTTTCACATGTAGGGAGGCCAACAGCCTAGATTTCACTACTTAATGAAGAGTCTAACTGACTACAAAATGGATAATTAAATCCAATACAATGTACTGCTCAGAACAACATCTCTAATACTAGGTTCAATACCAGTTTAAGCTCTGATAGATACCTTAACCAAAAACCTTTGCTGCCACTAAACAACTATCTTCTACCATACATCTCATTCATTACAAAATGATCTATAAGATCTTATTCATATATGAGTCTTTTAAAATATACCAAGTCACCTTACAAATTGTTAATTAGATTTACAAAACAATTCACATAAACAAAACTTTATCCCATGTCGGCCTGAGTGTCGGTATTCTTTTTCTGTGTGAACTGGATGTCGGTAAAAGCGCATGCCAATGTCGGTGTCTGCCGGTGCATGTAGAAACGTATTGCTAGTTGGTTGACATTTGGTTGCCATCAATGAAAACATCAACTATTCTCATTAGAGTATAGAATTCCAACAATGTCCCCCTTTGGCATTGATGGCAACACTCATGAGGAAAATCAAATCTGTTCTCCCAAAACTAAAATCTGAAAAGATGTGCTCCCCCTGAGCAAGTGATATTCGTTGTACATGAATGTTTCTCTCTACTACTACTCCCCCTTTGACATCAATGACAAAGGATATCATAAATAATCAAAAGAGTAAAAAAATGCTACCTCAAGATCTGTAACCAACTGGTTACTGTCTAAAAAATGTCTGACAAAACTAGATTCAAACTCTGCATAAACTTGTTGCTGTCAGTTAGAGTTGCCTCAATCTACAGGATCATACTAGTTAGATAGTGCATTTGTTGCTCTAGTGATCGTTCTCCAATAATTGTTGCCTTAGTCATTTCAGCTCTCTGATTAATCAGACTATCTAACCTCAAACCAAGTTTATTCTTTAGTTCCTAGGCTTTTGACCTTATTCTTGCCTCTCTTTTTTTCAAGTTTTTCCAACTTCTCCTAAAAAACTATCATTTCCTGCTCAAAAAATGAGAAGTTTAGATGAACCTATCATATTATCCGCAATGTCATCAATTTATTTTTGTCTTTTTAATCTCCTCATCAATGTCCTTTGTCAAACAATGAGGTTTACATGCTTCTCTATATAACTCCTTATACTCCAAAATTATAGAATTAAGTACTGGAAAAAGCGTGTCCATGTGATCAGTACATTTCTTTGTAGTGTTCTCAAAGAATGTATATTTCTCTTTGTCAACTCTCTCCTTAATGGTATCCTCATTCACCTTTTCTAGAGTTATGACATTATCAGCAATGAATTTGGACAATGTGTCCAATTTACCTAAAGACTCATTAATGTTCTCTATCTAACAAATAGATGCAATCATCTTTAGGATAGGTAATGTGTTATCAATTGTCTTAAATGATAAGGCATTGCAATTTATAATCCTCTTGATGGAATCCAATAAAACCTCTGTTATGTTAATAGGTCTAAATTCATCTGTAGATATGCTCAGTTCTGCTATGGGTTTCTTCTCAATAGATGTTTGTCAAATTACCTTCATTATATCCTCTTTATTTCTATCAAATGCTTCCACTTTAATTATATTTTCTTCCGGTGGATCTGTCTATGTATGTGCCTCTACCTTTGATGGTTTCTCAGTTTGATTAAGAACCTCTACAACTGCCAGTTTCCTAGACTCAACATGAACCTTTGCCTCAGATTAGTTCTCAGTCTGTACAACTGTTGATTTCTCTGATTCTGGTTGCCCTGTGTTAGTTGTCTTATCCTCTATAGGTTTCTCAGTCACCAGTTACTCTGCTTGGGCTGGTATCTCAGTGTTATGAGAATCAATAGTTTGTGTCGGTATCTCAGTCTCCTGAGAGTCTACAGTGTGTACCAGTATCTCAGAGAACTTGTTGTCTTTGATATCATCTGCCTTAACGTCTGCAACTTCTTTGTCCACAACAATGTTTATATCCTATGTATCCACATTCATGGTAAAAAGTATCTCAGATTCTGGGTTAGTATCTTTAGTAGCCATATCCAGTGGATTAGCTATATGTATCGGTGATGTTGAATTTAATGGAGAGGTGTCCTGAGCTGGTGGAGGGATGTTATTTGTTACTTTTATAGAAGATACACCACCTACTTTACCTTTTCCCTTATCTTTCTGATATACCTTTAATGTCTTTTCCACTTTCGGTCTATTTCTTTCCTCTTGCTTTTCCTTCTCAATAGAAAATATGTCCCATTTATTTGCAGTCTCATCTGTAATTTCCTTAACCCTTCTAGCCATTAGGCTTACTTGCTGGTGTCCACTGACAAACACTGACTAGTTTGCTTAAGATATAAACTCATCTATCTCTTCCTTAGAGTTTACCAAATGTACAACCAAGAGTGATTCAACTTTCAACTTCTTATCTAGTTCCATCACAGATAGCCTTTTAACTTCTAATCTTATGTATAAATTGTTAGGTAAAGCATGAATTACTTCTATCAAAACTTCTTGTAGATATCCAAATAAAAAATAATTCTTTATTCAATAGTTTGTTTGTCCGAATCCTTAAAAGAATTATACCATTTATTTACATTTACCAGATTACCTTCCTGTGTAATCTCATTCAGTAGATCATCTAGTGTAGGGGTAACTGGTGTCTGTTTCTTCTTTGGTGTAAGCTTCTTCTGCGGTTCCCTAACTGCCTGTTGCTTCTTTCTCTGTGTTCTTGTTTTCTTAGGAGGAGGAGAAGGTACCAATGAGGTTTTCCTTTTCCTTTGCACTCTCTTAAACTCAACAACCTTGCCACTGTCAGTATCAGAAGATGTTACAACCGGTGAAACATGTGCTTTCGATTGTAGTCCTTTAAGCTCACTAGCTGATATACCAATTATATTCATGATATTTTCCTTAATTTCACTGGCCTTCTTAGAGGCATCTCTAATAAACTTGTCTCTTTTCTTTCTTTCTTTTTGCATAGATACATTACTTGCAATAGTTTTTGCATTACCAAATATTCCTTCAGATGGCTCCCTAGGTGCATCAAGTAGGGCTTTTGCATATGTTTCTAGAACAGGTAGGTCTACCTCATAGCCCATCTCAGTAACCCAAACAATTCTAGGTCTTATTGCTTCCATCCAAGTCTCATCTCGCTTAATGACAAAATAGATTTGCTTGTCATATTTATCAACTATGCTCTGCGGTAATCTCTCTTGCTCTCATCTTAGTTTGAAATATTTTGAAGTATTCTGCAATGCTCTTATCACAGTTAGTGCCCATACCGGTGAAAGATTCCTGTATCTATTTTCCTACCTGGATGTTATAACCAAACTCTTTGTAACATATATTGGGTATCTCTTTGGTAAAGTATAGCATTAAGCATACTAGTAGGTTCTCAAAATGGAAAGTACCATTCTTGTCTCCCTTAATCTTCTTCAAATTGTCAATTAGTTCATCTTTAAGCCATTCATAGACATCTATCTTAGCATTATTGTTCACCATATCATATGCACTGTGAATACAAAGGCTAGAAATTGAATTCTATCTATTGGCACGTGTTTCTTTATATCCAAGTATCATACTAACATATATCACATTTATATCTTTGACATCATTGACTCTAAGTGATCTGTTATTAGATGTGGCTCCGGTTAAGCTTGTCACACTCTTGTTGGGTATTTTCTTGGTTTTCTGAGGCCTACTACTGGTTTAAGGTATTCTAGTAACTACCTTAATTGCTTCCTTGGTTATCTTGCAAACTGACTCTAACCACATGAACTCTCTATGGACTCTACTCAATACAAGTCGTACAACTTTGGAAATTTGGGAATGTTCAACATTTCTACAAAACCTAATTCTTCCACAATCTTATGTTCAGGTTTAATCACATCTTTTTCATCAGTAATAACCTCATTAAACATTTTCTTCAAATCCTCAGTCCCTAGGTTTTCTATGTTGCAATGTATGTAGATTCTAGGGTCTTCTACAAATGTGACACCCTTTAGAATTTTTGAAAAAGCTCCAACAGAATCATCCTACTTTTCAATCTCAGGGATAATCTTAAACATAGGTCTAGGGTGTTTGATGTTTTCAACAATTATAGGTTTTGCAATAAACTCAGGAACAAAAGATGAGGTTGCCATTTTGATAAATACCTCTTAACTGAAGTTCTTTGAATGCCTAAAAATCACTTCACAGCTTTGCCTTAGGATGCCCTTGCTCATTTTCATGCTCTTTGATTGTTTGAATGCTTGGTGAGTCAAAATGAGGGTTTTCCTAGTGCTTTATAGCCAAAAAGGTTCTTTAAAACCACATTAAATGGTCTTTGGTTAATTGAAAACTTAACACATCTACCGGTAAAGAAGAAATGTATCTTCTCACCATCAACCGAGGGTAGAATGCATGATTTTCAATTTGCTGCAATACCCCATAAGGATTATTCCTTAGTTAGATGAAGAATCTCCTACCGGTGGAGGGTTACTCTGTTCTAGCGGTGCAGAGATAGATTCATCAACTTTTTGATCTGCCTTTTTAATCCATTGTTTTGAAAAATCTTGCTTTATTTCATTTACCTTTTCTTTTCCCTTCACACTAGATCCTTTATTGTTTGCCAGTATAGTCTTGGTTCTATAAAATTTTGCAATATGTCCAATATTGTTACATGCATAACAAGTTACATTATTCCTCTAAATAGATTTTCTATATCATTAACCACTTTGTGATCTACATTGATTAGATAAATGCCCAAATCTACCACAAACATAGCATTTCACATTCATTCTGCAATTTTCTAAATTATGACCAACTTTGTTCCATTTGGAACATTGACCAGTGGGTGAGTTTGTATTCTGATTATGTCTAAATCTACACTGATTTTCTCTATGACCATATTTGTTGCAATTGAAATATTTCCCATTAAATTTATAGGCATTAGGTTGTCTTATCAGTTTGTTCTGATCTTGATTATTTGGAGTACCAGAACTTTCTCTGTTAGGATGCAGATGCAACTGAGAGGGGGGGTGAAGTAGTTGTCTATTAATTTCAAACCAAATACAACTTAACCACTTAATGTCGGTAGACAGTTTAATAGTTAATAGTAATACCAATAAAGTTTAATGCATGAAACAAAAAGACAAATAATATCCACAACACATAACATAGATATTTGTACAAGGAAACCCTGTAAGGAGAAAAAACCACTATGGGAAACCTTACCCAAAATCAGATGATATTACTATAGATAGTATGTATGTACAAATGGGGTATGCACATGCAGAAATGCATACTACCTAGAGCTCACTACTCAATCACAAAATGGGAGTCACACTGACTACAATTGGATGGTTAGATCCACTGATAATGTACTACTCAAAATAACATCTTCATATGTTGGTTTTAGTATCGGTTAAGCTTTGATTGTCTTCTTCATACCTTTCTTGAATCTGCATGTATAGATCTACTTATATTCACATATACCTTGTAACAATCCTCTACCACACCTTATATATAATCTCATAAATGAGATCTTACATATATACCAAAACCTAAGACCAAATATATAGGTCAGCTTACGAAGAATATTATAATTAAATCGATTACAAATGAATCAATATGAGATGCATCATATCGGCTCAATGCATTTACAATAATAACCAAACAATAAGACATCTCCATAATGTGTCGTGCTGATCTAGAATAGATAATGCATGCCGATCCATAACCTAGACCTATTTGCCGATAATAACAAATATGCAAACTCGATTAGACCAATAACCAAATCACAAAAACCAAGTGTCCAAACAATTTCTTCAACATAACCAAGTAATCTCCAGATGATAACAGATCATCCTCAGTGCCGGTGAACAATATAACATGTCGGTGAACCAAATACCGATGATTGTGCATAAGTCACTGAACATGTCGGTGAACATAACCAAAGATCTCCAGTGCTAATAAGTGTTCACAAGTGTTGATAAGTGTTGATAGCAATGAAAAAACCAATGAAACACATCCATAATACCAACAATCTCCCCCTTTGGAATTGATGGCAACAGAAGATGGAAAAACCATCTAATTTCCAAAACACAAATTCTAAAAACCAAGAACCAACAATCTCAACAAAGAGAATAATTACGAGAAATCAAAATACATAATATTTCTCCCCCTAGGAATAATCTGTTGGGCCCAATATGGAAAGCTAATGTACTAAGAGGGGAGGGGTGAATCAGTACTTCAAAAATTTTCTTCAATAATAAATTTACTATTATGCATAAACCGAATAGTGCAGTAACATAATATAAAGCTAAAACAAATAGATAACAATCATACATGATTCACTCCATAACACATATATTTTGGTTACGTAGAAACTCTTGGTTAGAGAGAAAAACTATGGTGGGGATGGCACCCACAACTTCACTACTACAATAATAAAGAGTGCTCGTTTAGAGCTACATGTTTAGCTATTTCGTATAACTTACCCTGTTAAGAGTAACAAGATTTGTTAGATCTACCTTGCTAAAGGATTTTACAACACGTATTCTAAATGCTGCACCTGGTTAGAGGCTTTACAATTTATAGACTTGATTAGAGTCTTTTACCCTATTAAAGGTTTCTCTTACAACTTCAAAATATTACAATAAATCATTACAAATATCTGCAACTTTACATCTAATATGTTATAGAAGATTCTATGTGCTTAGAATAGATTACCTTGCTCATAGCATACCTCGATAACCCATATAGTAACTCGGTAAACCCTTTTGTTTACTCTGTTATTTGACTATTTTCTAAAATCCTTCTCGGTGACCTCTGTGTCTCTGTAATAGTCATAACACTTGGTGCTTTCACATGTCTTGCTTCATATATCTCTATATCTTCCTTTTTGTCATGCTACATGTATATTTGTGATCTTAATCCATGTTGTATAAATAGATCTCTTATGATGGTGATCCTTTCATTGATTCGATCTTACAAAAATGTTTTATCAAATGAATAACCATGCAAAATATTTCATTGGTTAGATGACCTCAAAATCATACACAATCTTTAAGTGCAATTTCCAATGTGATAACGGTTCTATGTGCCTCGATCTTGTAACACGTTTTCATATGTATGTCCAGGTTCAATGAATCTGGTAACACGTTTCACTCGGTGTATATCAACTCGATGTGTCATCTTTGCTGCTTGGTAGACATGAAATGATACTCGATAGACAACTCGGTGTAAACTACGCTCTGAGACTACTTTCTTCTGTAACCAACTAGACTGTGCATACTAACTGAATATCTCGGTAGTAGTAACCAACTAGAGTATATAGAATAACTTTGACATAAAACTAATGGCAACTTGATAAGTAGTAATAATCTCCCCTTTTGACATTAGTTGAGATGTTTGAAAAAAACTACTTTCAAAGTTATAACTCAATAATCTATATACTTGCAAAATTTGACTATACTAATAGTACATACAATAGTCAATGAAATAATATATCCAGATATACTCCCCTTATCGATATACTATACACAACTCTGATTTTACATGCTCGGTGATCTGTTCTCGTTCTTTTCTTACTGTTCTATTTACTGCTCTTGGATACTCTGCTTACTCTACTCAATATACTCCCCCTGTATACTATACTCCTTTTGTTTGATACTTTGAATACTATATCACTCCCCCAATACTGTATCACCCCCCCTTTTTGAAAAACATCAAAACTTAATTACCATTCGGGGGTGGTAATTGGTCAAAAATGGATTTGTACTTGGTCTGTGCTTCGGTGAGAGTGACAGAGAGGACATTCTTTACACTATCCATTAAAGAATTATGTGCTTGAATATCAGCCAATAATGATATTAAGCCATCTAGAGTGCTTCCCTCTTATGTAGTAGATAAGGAGGTGGCTCGGTTGATCTGTTCTTGGACGGATGAGAGATGGGGAAGGAATAATGTTTGAAGTGTCATTATGTCCATCTTGATCTTGTGTTCTTCATTTCTTAGGTCCAATTTTTGAGCCATGAGCTGTTGTAACCTTGTATAGAAATTCTGAACTGAATTTGGCGCTGTGGTCAACTTATTTGAGAGATCGGTGATCTCTTTCTTAATTGCCTCTATTTTATTCTTAGTGTCTTTAATGAATAAAAAAAATGTGTAGAGTTTCTGAAATAAACAAAGAATGTGCTTGAGTTGAGGAGTCAACTCAGCAATAAATTTGACAAGTTTAACTTTGCTAATAGCTATAGCTTTTTGTACCTCTTCTATCATTTTTGCAATGAGCTCTTTGTCTTTTAGCTTTCTCAAATACTCTGATGCATCTACTCTAGATGTCTCTATCTTTGTGAGGAGTTCATCTAGTTGAATGTGGATGGCTACATCTGTTGACACTGTAGCTTTAGGTAGCATATCTATTAAGAGTGCTTTCTGTAGCTAGGAAATCAGAAATCATCAAAGCAATAGCAATATTAGTCTAGCTCAATCACGAAAGCTCAAATGCAATGACAACAATCCTAAAAAAATTCAATAGAGAAAGGGAATACAACATTCAAATGCAAATGCAAACCAATGCAAACGTGAATGTCTCCTCCAAAAATCTCCATTGTCCTTCTTTCTCCTTCAAATTGATTTGTTTGTGGATCTCACCTTCAAGTGCATAAACCTAATGTGAAAGCAAGATTGACAAGTAGCGCAAGAATACTAGAAGCATGATTGATTCGATCAGGGAATTTGATTGAAGAAATTCATCCAATTTATAGATAAATCAGAGAAAAGACAAGATTAGCATGACATTGATATTAGAGGCAATTGATTTCAAAAATGGCAAAATTGAGTTGAAGGAAGAAGGTTATGACACCTTCTATGTCATGAATTATGACATATTGCCAATGCAAAGGTTAGAGGACTAGAAGCTTATGACATCTTGCTATGCCAAAAGTATGATGCATGAGAAATTCATGCTTCCACGGAAGCACAAAAATAGGGAGAAACTAGAGAGAAATTGTTTAGGTGGAAATTGAAATTAGGAAATTAGAAAAATGAGGAAATTAGGAAATTAGAAATGATGTGGAAATTAGGAATTAGGTAAATGAGAAAATGAGGAAATTAGGAACTAGGTGAATTAATTAACAATTTTTCATTCATTAATTAATTCACACAAAGAGAGGGAATTAATTAGCCAATTAAATAAATATTTAATTATGACAAGAAGACTTAGGATGAATAAATAAATTATTTAACCTGGAGGAAAAATGCCAAACAAGATTAAATGAATAAATCATAAAACCTTAGAAGATAAACTAGAAATGCAAGGATGACAATTAGGTCAAATCGATCGTAAAATGACAAAAACGACAATGATTGATGACAAAATATATTGCAAAAATGACAAGATTGAAAATGACCACGATTGATGACAAATTGATCGCAAAACAACAAGATTAATAAGAGGACAAAACCCAAATTAGGATTGACAATGTCCAAAATATGACAAATGAGCATGCACATTGATGTGACAAGATAAGATTGACAAAAAACATGACTGAAGATTGTTGTCGACAAGACGAAACTCGAAAGCAAGATAAATGAAGAATGCAAAAGAAGGACTCGATGCTCGCAAATGATAAAAACCAAGTGCGTGACATAGGAGAAATGTTAATGCGACGCAAAAACCCTAAAATAAGGCAATGCGCGAATGTTAAAGTATGACTCCACAAGCGTTGACCATTTTTTAGATGTCTACATTTTGCCCCTCTTTGAGACAATGCGATTCTAAGAGTTGTTTCAAAGAACAATAATGAAAATTCCCCAGACAATAACAATGACATATGCATGCCCCCTCAAGGAATTGGCCAGAAAAATCCAGAAAAGAGGCCAAGTGATCGATAAGAATGACAGAAGATGATAGGTTCGAACGGACTGCCAAGACTGACAAAAGAAATGTTAGTAAGAAGAAATTAGACAGAGGACAGTTAGAGATGAAGGAAAACTTGCTTTCACAAATGCACATAAGTAGGTGAGAACCTTTATTTAATGTAGCAAAGCGGATGCAGAGCATCATGGCATTGAAGGCCAGAGCTGGAACGCAACCCCTTTTGCAAAAGACAGACACATCACATACAAGGAATGAGTGAAGCATCCTAGGGTGCATACATCAAGGGTCGAGGTATGTGCGGCGTTCACAAAGTGAACGTACTTATCACAGACACCCAATGATATAGTTGCCCCAGTTTGTGACAAACATTCCACAAACAACAAACACAACAAAGAAAAGAAAAAAGGGACCATGAACTATCCTGGTCACTCTAAATCACTCAGTGACATCCTTGAGCAACATAGGAACATGATCGAAGCCAAAGATAAATCAGTAAAAAGATAAGACTCACAAATTTGACCAAGTCAAACAAATATTCTGATCGCCATTGTCAAAGGTGGAAAACAGGAACGATCATGCTGTCTGGTTTCAAGGAATGCGGTACCCCGTCTAAGACAGGACACAGTCTAGTTTCGAGTATACTACACCCTGTATAAAACCCATGATAGTAGTGACAAGGATAAATGATATTGATGTTGATTGATTGACATGACAATTTTGATCAGTTTGAATGCTTGGTTTGATTGAAAAAGTTCATCTGTTAATGCATGATCTCATTAAAGCACAATATTTGATTGATTGTCATTGGAGGTATGCTCAACGATCTGTCTATGCACAAAGGGGATATTTTTTTTGCAAAATGCTTGTTTTTGGATTTTAATGTTTGGAAATTTTTTTTGTGTTCATTTTTTTTCAAGACTCTATTTGACTTTTTAGGGATTATTTCAGGACATTTTTTGATTTTTTTGGATTTTTTCAGGATCATTTTTTGATTTTTATGATTTTTTCAGGACATTATTTGATTTTTTTAGATTTTTTCAGGACATTATTTGATTTTTTAGAGATTTTTTCAGGACATTATTTGTTTTTTTAGAGATTTTTTTAGGACATTATTTGATTTTTTAGAGATTTTTTCAAGATCATTTTTTTTATTTTTTTGGATTTTGCCCCCAGTGTCTAGCAAGGCAAGGAATATGACAGGTGAATAAATAGGCTTTCTGAAATGATGGTGGATAGAGGGAAGACAAAGGCCTTTTAGTATGGAGACAATACAGATGCAATTTTCAAGGGCTATGGAGTGATTGGACAAGAGACTGGATATGACAATGTAAAGCAGGAACATGGCATGAGGGACATGTCAAGAGGTTTTTTGAAACTATGTTTAAATTTTGCGTCCTTACGTTAGATCAAGATCAAGGAATGAAAAAGGGTGTATGGATAGTGATAAGATATGGATAGGATAAGCAAGACCAAGAATGGATAAGGGACATGGACTGAAGGTCGAGGTAGGCTAAGGGATAGTGGCAAAAAGTTGCAAAAAGCTAGGGAATATGGATGAAAGGTTGTAATAAGCAAATGGATAAAGACCAAAAGCTATGATGGAATAAAAGCTACAAACAAGATGCATGATGCTCATGAAGATCCTCAGCCTTGTCAAGATCAAAGGTGGAAAGAGGAAACTGGACATGAGGGACAATAGGATATGAAGGGTAATGACAGGGGTTCAATAGGATAATGGAACAATGAAGGACAAAAGGATATGATAGGATAAAACCTGCCCCCAAGTGTGGTGTGCAAGAAGTTCATAAATTATGCATGACACCTGTTTGCCAGGTTTTCATCATGGTACTTGCCCAAGGCACCTATTTGCTAGGTTTTCACCAGTGGACGAATTATTTTTCTTTACTTTTTTTTTCTTTTTTCCTTTTTTTTTCACTTTTTTTTTTGTATTTTGACTTTTTCAATAGAAGATGGACACATGATAGGGGATGGAAGAAGGACTCAAGAATCTTTTTGTTTGGATAGTAGCCTTGAAAAAAATGGACCATGACCTTTAAAAGTATGCTCAAAGACATTGGTAGGATAAGGACATGGAAAATGAGATGAAACTAAGGCAAGGATTTATGCAAAGGATTGGACCAAAGGGATCGAAGGATGGAAAATATGAATTGGATAATGGATAGGGTATTGGAAGAATTGTACTTGAGTGGATAGAAATGAAGGCAAGATCAACATTGGCACACACCTTGAGGGGTGATGGACTGATGGAGGAAAAATAGATCTCAGATTGTGATATTTGGATGGACGATTAGCTTGGGATTTTCGGACATAAGGACCCAAAATGGAAGAAGGAAGTGATGGAGGAACAAATTTGAGAGGTTTGGATGGAGGAATAGCAATTTTGGATGCCAAGTTGGATGTTTCTTTAGGCTTTTGTGCTTCAAGGAGCCGCTTAGGGATCCACATGGTTTTTGATTTTTCATGCTTTTGTGGTTCCTTGGAGTGCATTGCTTGCACCAGGGATTTAGGAACCCATATATATTTTAAATTTTGTTTTTGAGCAATGGGCCTTAGTGGCCTTTTGAATATTTCTTTTTCTTTATAAATCATATTGTTCTTTGTTTTGACATGTCGATTATATTGGACATGTTGATCCTTGAATACATGTGGATTGCTAGACTTATGACTTTTATACTTGGCATCCAAATTGCTTGGAGGGGGAAAGGAATGCATGGATGGATAGGAATGAAATGGATTTCTTTTGGATTGATAAGATTTACTCAAGGATGTGTGCCTTTGCTGACCTTGCATAGAGGACGAAGGGATATAAGGACCTAAGATGGATGGAAGGGATGATGGGGAAGGTGTATGTTTTGATTTTGATGGAGGGATACCAATGTCTTGAGAGTGAGTTCTGTAGACATGAGCCTTAATATTTTCTTTGACATGAAGGGATTCTTGCTTATGGAGATCTACTCCTTTGCCTTGATGAATATCTTGAATTGTAGGATACTCTTTTCTTTGGGAAGAAGATGTGAGTCCATTATGAGGTGGATATGACATGAGAGAAATAATGAGATCTTGAAGTGGATCAGATTGCACCAAAATGGAAGAACCCATTATGCATGTCGAGGGTTCATGAACATCTTGCACTAACACGTTAGAATCATGAGGGGGATTAGGATCATGAGGGGGACTAGGATTGTGTACTGGACATGGTTCAATGATAGGCTCTTCAAGAGATGGAATGGGAGAAATAATGGGATCATCAAAAGAAATGCGATCTTGGAGTGTATATGGAGGATTAAGACAAGGAGATGGAGGAACAAAAGGATCTTGTGGAGGATTTAAATGAATAATTTGATCTTGATAGGGAGGAAGATCATTGGAATCCTCTTTAAAGGTTCTTTGCTCTTGACTTTTAATGGGATCATTGGAAAGGATGGAAGAGATATCTTGATCTTTCTTAGGAAGTAGAATGTCAATGGGATTTGAAAGGATATTGTGTTCTTGGATAGAATGGATAGGAATAATGGAATCATTGCGAGTGTCTTGAGAAATGGGATCCTGTTCAACAATTGGATAGGATGATAAGGTTTCAGGATCTTGATCTTGATTTTCTTTAGGACTCATTTCTTCGTGCTCTAAATTATCCTCTTGACATGAGGTTGGACTTTGGATATGCTTGGGGGATTCTGACAAGGAATGAATGTTTTGGCATAAAGGAAATGCAATTTGAACATTTGTGATGGATTCTGGCAAGGAATCAATGCTTGAACATGAGGAAGAGGGACTTCGAATGGGGTCTTCTAAAACAGGTAATGGCAATAAAGTGCATGGTGGCATTGGGTCTTGTATTTCTGAAACATGACAAGGATGTGCATCATGAATTGGATTATTTTGGCAATCAATTATGGATAGCCCTTGGATAATTTCATCCTTGGGTGTATTGTTTACTGAGGACAATATGGAAGGTTCTTGTGAAACTTCTAGAGGTGTAGGGATAGATGCCATTGGAGAGTCAATTTGTTTGCGGGGGGATGAGGCATTGCTAGACATAAGTGTATTATCTTGATCTTCTTCAAAGAACTCACTTGGTAATTTCCTTAAGAGCATTGCAATAAAGCCACCTTTCTTTTGAGGTTTTGACATAGTTGTATTTGGAATTTGAACGTGTTTTTGGTTTGATGTCATGTTTTGATATTGGACTTGGTTCAATTGTTTCGACATGTTTGAAACTTGGCTTGGTGCATGTTGCAAGTTTATTTTTTGAATGTTTGGTTGTGGTTGTTGACATTGATATGTTGATTGAACTTGTTGATATTCCACCATTGGTTGAATTATTTGTTGACATTGTATAGTTGGTTGGACATATTGTTGAAATTGGACCATTGGTTGTGTTGGTTGAATATGTTGGACAATTGGTTGTGTCTGTTGGAAATGTTGAACAACAGGCTGAACCATTCATTGTATTGGTTGAAAATCTGATTGATAGTAAACACCTTCTTGTTCTTGTTGTGGAGGCACATAATGTTGAAATTGATGTTGTCTCTTTTCTTGAAATTGTTTCATCATCTCTATTTGTGAGAGGAGAGTTGGTATGTCTGATCATTCAAGAAGAGATCTTACATCAATTGGCTCAATCTTTGGATTTCGACCTGGAAACTTTTTAAACATTTTGGACATTTGTGATCTATTCTTCTCAATGTTTTTCACTCTTTGTTCCAAAATCTCTTGTTCTTGAGCTAGTTTCTCCTCTAGTTTTTGTATTTGGAGACTTGTTTCATCATAAAAAGTTTGATTGATATTGCCTTGTTGTTGGGATGGATATAATTGTGATTGCCTTGGATTAAAATTCGATTGCATTGTCGGTTGATACATCAAACTTTGTTGCATCATTGGTGCTTGGAACCTTGTTTCAATAGACATGTCACTATGCAAATGCAACTTTTAAAGGATGATGTATGATATGCAAACTAAATAGATGAAAATGCAATCTATGGCAAGAATGCAACCTATGTTTTTGTTGTTTTTTCAAGATTTTGACAAACTCATGAAAGCAATTCTAAAAATGAGACCCTTAGGAAATTGAAATGATGCCTAGACCTCAAAGGACAAAAGGATCAAGTGATCAAAGGACAAAATGACAATGTCTCCTCTATATGCTTGGATACTAAGCTAGGTTTGACCAAATGACAATGATGACAAAAAGACAAAAGGTTCGATAAGGTCTAGACCTCCTAACAATGACTTAGGGTTTATCAAAGATTTTCAATTACTCGAGTATGACAAAACCTAGTTTTGACACTATATGCAAAGGGACAATTACTATGCAAATGACCCTAATATGATATGATAATGACCTAAGCTTAATGAAGAGACCTAAGGTAGTATGCAAATGTATGACAATGTCAACCTAACGCAAAACCCAAGGTTGGATTATGAAATGGTATTACTCTAATGCAAGAAGACACATGCAAATGGATGACCCTTATTGATATGCAAAGGAGTATGACCTAGGTGAAACCTAACCTTGGTAGTTGACAATGAATTTGCAAGATGCAAACCTAGGATGAACCTAAATCTAAGTGACATGAATGTTAAGACAAGATTTTGAAAAATGTTTGACAACCATGTTTGAAGGTGTTTTGAACTTTGTTGAATGAAATATTCTTGTGTTTAACCTTGTTTTGAATCAATTTGTCTTGGTTTTTGAAATGAGATACAACTCAACTTTTGACAAACAAAGAAGACAAGATATTTTAACTTAGACTCAAAACAATCATGCTCATTCACACATTTCTTATAGTAGGCAAGGACAGTAGGTACTTGAGAGGTAGACTCGTTATGAGATTCAAGGAGAATACATAGATGCTTGACCCCACGGGCTCCCCTCCACGACACTCACTTCTCAGGGCAGCCAAGCATCAATCCCCATGGAAATCTCCCCATGGTGAACTTAGTATCTCTTCCAAGTATCCGAACTTGTCCTTCTCAAGTAACTAGAAGGATTTTTGGCCTCTAAATACAAGGTGTTTAGTAAGGATTTATGTTAAGCGTTACTCCTTGATTTCATGCAAGCGTGATTGAGACATTAAGCCCATCAAGATACCAAACAAATGTAGTCGCGCAAGCACGATTTAGACCAAGAGGCCTACTTAGATGTTGATATGAGAAAGAGTTCAAGGGTCATCACTTCCCAAGTAACTGCAATTCCCATGTAACACTTCCTTCAAAGCTTTTGCCCATTAGGTATTTATTTATAGTGAGATAAAATGCCAAGGTACTCTAGTTGTGCTCACTTTGGGTCGTTCCCCTCTCATTATTGTCACTTGATTGCAAAAGAAAGCAAATGGTCAGGAAGGCAGGCCCTCTAAAGGTAACACACAATCCAAAACATGAGAATGGTATCGAAGATTTGGATTTCTAATCACCCTAAGAAGGATGAGAGCATACTCTCCTACTCCAATGTCAAATTTGACAAGCAAAGTGAACACATTCATTCCATCCTACTTAGCAAACATACTAGGTGCCTAATTAAAAATAACAAACACAAAGTTTGGTTGGAATATAAGGCAACCTGCAAAATCACTAAGTTAGAAGTTTGATTTGTTTGGTCTTTGACTAGCGAACTTGCAAACAATTCATTAGTAGTTTGTGAAATAATTATTTGTCAAGTGTTTCGCCACAAAGCTACCAACAATGTTAGAGAATCAAGAGAAATGAATCACCATCAAAATTAATCCATAAAAGTTGTGATTCTTTGTCCTCTTAGATTAATCTATGTTAAATTTATCAAATTTACCACCCTAGATTAATCTAGATAAAATTTGTATGAATGCATGATTAATTTGCCAAGCTAAATTAATCTAGATGAAGGTTGCATGATTTTGTTTTTTTGAAAATTTTGACCATTTACAAAAGCATAATTAAAAATGTCATAACTTCCTCAATATTTATCCAAATCACAAACCGTAAAATGATTTGGAAAGGTAACAAAGTGATCTAGTATACCCAGAAATCGTTTATTTTAATTCTACATGAATTTGTTTAAGTTATCAATTGATTATGACTGTTTTTTTCTTAGAAGAAAAATCTGCAACTTCACAAAACATTTAAAAAAATATTAGATCCAAGCATTTTCACGTCGGGTTCACCAATTAATGTAGATAGGAATCTGGAAATCATCAAAGCAGATAGGAAATTGGTCTAGCTCAATCACGAAATCTCAAATGCAATGACAACAATCCTAAAAACATTCAATAGAGAAAGGGAATACAACATTCAAATGCAAATGCAAACCAAAGCAAATGTGAATGTCTCCTCCAGAAATCTCCATTGTCCTTCTTTCTCCTTCAAATTGCTTTGTTTGTGGATCTCACCTTCAAGTGCATAAACCTAATGTGAAAGCAAGATTGACAAGTAGCGCAAGAATACTAGAAGCATGATTGATTCAACCAGGGACTTTGATTGAAGAAATTCATCCAATTTATAGATAAATCGGAGAAAAGACAAGATTAACATGACATTGATATTAGAGGCAATTGATTTCAAAAATGGCAAAATTGAGTTGAAGGAAGAAGTTTATGACACCTTCTATGTCATGAATTATGACATATTGCCAATGCAAAGGTTAGAGGACTAGAAGCTTATGACATCTTGCTATGCCAAAAGTATGACGCATGAGAAATTCATGCTTCCACCAAAGCACAAAAACAGGGAGAAACTAGAGAGAAATTGATTAGGTGGAAATTGAAATTAGGAAATTAGATAAATGAGGAAATTAGGAAATTAGAAATGATGTGGAAATTAGGAATTAGGTAAATGAGAAAATGAGGAAATTAGGAACTAGGTGAATTAATTAACAATTTTTCATTCATTAATTAATTCACACAAAGAGAGGGAATTAATTAGCCAATTAAATAAATATTTAATTGTGACAAGAAGACTTAGGATAAATAAATAAATTATTTAACCTAGAGGAAAAATGCCAAACAAGATTAAATGAATAAATCATAAAACCTTAGAAGATAAATTAGAAATGCAAGGATGACAATTAGGTCAAATCGATCGCAAAATGACAAAAACGACAATGATTGATGACAAAATATATTGCAAAAATGACAAGATTGAAAATGACCACGATCGATGACAAATCGATCGCAAAATGACAAGATTAATAAGAGGACAAAACCCTAATTAGGATTGACAATGTCCAAAATATGACAAATGAGCATGCACATTGATGCGACAGGATAAGATTGACCAAAATCATGACTGAAGATTGTTGTCGACAAGACGAAACTCGAAAGCGAGATAAATGAAGAATGTAGAAGAAGGACTCGATGCTCTCAAATGATAAAAACCAAGTGCGTGACATAGGAGAAATGTTAATGCGACGCAAAAACCCTAAAATAAGGCAATGCGCGAATGTTAAAGTATGACTCCACAAGCGTTGACCATTTTTTAGATGTCTACACTTTCACCTTCTGAAGTACCTTATTTTTCTTTTGAATGGCCATTTGCTTCTCTTGTTCGGCCTTTGCTTTGCATAGTTCACTAAAATCAATGAGTGTTTGGCTCTTTAATTTTGATATGTCTACATTGGGTAACACTACTGGTTTTGACAAATCAATTTTAAAAATATGCTTTTTCATCTTCTTTTCTTTACCTCTCACTGATGGAACTAAGACAATGGCTTGTGAGGCTTGATGACCTTCAGTAGGTTGCTCGGTAGAGGCAACACTTTGGTTGGTTTCTTTAGCCTCTGTAGTGTCCTTCGGTGTCTCAGTACTCAGTGTCTCAGTTGCAACATTCTTAGTGCTAGAAGGTGCTTGAGATGTCTGTTCTTGAGTAGTACCTTCTCCTGTTGTAGACTTGTGACCTTCAGTGCCTTGATCCATGTCTTGAGGGGTTTCAGTTGAGACAGGTTACTTGACCGGTGGATAAGGCTGAACTTGTTCCAAGACTGATTCATTGGATACAAGTTTTGCATATGCATTGCCTTCTATCATTTCTTTTTCCGGTGCCTTTGTATCCATGATATCTTCATCTATTTGAATGGTGTTAGCAGGGTCTTGCTCGGTAACATCAGGATCTTGCTCGGTGACATCAACAATATCAATTGTAGCTTGCTCACCGGCATCCTTGACTTTAAAGATTTCCTGCCATTTTGCTTTTGTCTCATTTTCAACTTCAATATAGAGCCCATTCATCAGTTTTAAGGCTCTCTATTTGACAAGAAAATTTGAGTTGTAGGTTGTCAAATGTTCTTTTATTTCAGCTACTGACATGTCAGGAAAGAGATGAACCAGACTTCTTTCTCTGATCTGTTTCTCTAAGTCCATTGCATACTTCCACCTATTATCAATATGCAAATAAAGTTCATTTGGAAGTGACTTAGCTAGTTCCAATGGAGCTAACCTGAATTTTAGAAGTGTGCAGATGCCAACTTCTTCAATTTGTCTCTTCTCATCATTATTTCTGGTTTCATACTTAACATATCTAAATGATCCAAATCCTCCATATTCTTTCAGATTAGCATAGAAGTTTTCAACACTATGTACATTTACCTTCTTGCTTTTGACAATCTGAAATTTGCTTGCATCCTTTGATTCAGTATCACTAGACTCTTTTGCCAAAATGAGTCTCTGAGTAGATTTCTTGTAGGTCTTTGTTACCTTGGGAACATTAACACTCTTTGTTTTCTTACTTGGTGAAGCTGTTGATGCTCTTGTGTTAGGTCGCTTTGGAGGTGGAGTCGGTGAGGCCTTTGATGTGTCCTGTTTCTTTCTCTTCAACACTTTTCCCTTAGGCAATTCGGTGCTCAATTTTATTGCTACCTCTTGGGCTTCAGATTCCTCTTTGGTAATGGCAATGGTGCCTTTGATAGGTGTAGAGGAAGAGTATTCTCTGAATTTCTCTGATAATGCCTTTATCATCTTTGTTGTCTTTCTTGTATCTTTGGGTACTACAATGCTCATCTTTACCTTTTCCTTCACTTCCTCATAGGTTCCATACCTCAGCTCAGTAGCATGTCTTGGCAATGTAAGAAATGCATCAATTTGCTATTGTGTGATGTCAAAATCAATTTTGTAACCCATGAGTGACAAATATTGAGTTCTTGGTTCCACAGCATTCACATAATAGTAATCAGTGTCAACTTCAAAACATATGTTATTTTTATATTTTTCCACTAGCTAGGGTGGAATCCGGTACCTATTATGCATTTTCTCTTGAAATTTACTGAAGTAGTCATCCATAATATCATTGAAATTATCACCTAACTTCTTGATGAAGTCATTGATCTGATGGGTGATTGGTCGGTGTAGTTCCCAAACAACTTTACCGAATGATGGAAATAATTTTTCAAAATAGAAAAACATGCATACAAGTATTGATCCAAACTTTAGTGTATTAGCTAAGTTGATCTTCTTCGGCTTCTTGATGGCGTTTAGATTCTCAAATAGGTTCTTCAGCAACACCTTTTTCACAATTTTCATTGCCAAGTCTACTACTGCACATGGTACACTATTTTCCCTTGCTGATTGGAAAAAACAGTAACCTATAACTCTAATGGAAAATTTTAGTTATTCATCAGTGACATTATTCAGTTTCAATCCTCTGCAATCTGATTCCACTCCAATTAAACTGATGAATTCCTTCTGTGATATCATCTTTTGGGCTCAAGCATGATCATAAATAGGGTAATCGGTAATCAGATGAATGATTTCCTTGGTAATCTTAAATGGTTGCTCTTCTAGCCACATGAAATCATTGTGAACTTTGCTTAGAACAAAGTTGACCCACTGGGGTTTGAACACACGAGGATAGGTTAGGGCTTCATTTAATCCCTTGATCTTGATGTGTTCATACTTTCTATTCAATTTACCATCAGTGCACAGATCATCATAGGTGTCTTTGATTTCAACATGACCGAGTTCTTCAACACGACATTTGGTGAAGATTCTCACATCCTCGACTAACAACACTCTATCTGGGATGAGTGAAAAAGCAGTTTTGTCATCTGGTTCAGATGCAACTTTGGGAGTCAAAGAGTATTTTAGTGAGGGCTTCTCTACATTCTTGACAACAATGGGATCTTGGATCTTAGGTGCCATTGTAGATTTCAGATAAAAGCTAACAAAGAATCCTTAGGGTTTCAGGATTTCAAACGACTGACGCTTTATACTTAGCAGATAATGGCAACTAGATAAGATCAGTAAATCAGCTTAACAATGTGTTGGGATTGATGTAAATAACTTGAATTTTCTTTGTAGGAGGTTTGATCGCCTTAGATTCACTTTGCTCTACTCTCTCGAAAACTTGGTAAGTGAAAATGACCACGAAAATGCTTTTAAGTACACATTATTCCTTATCGGGCTTCGTGCAGGTCAAGTCAAAAAATATTAAATGCACTTAGTTCCACTTAACTTTCTTTCCTTTTTCCGCTTTAACCGAGTAACCAAACTTCCTTCATTCACTGACTAGACAGGTTTCCTATATACACCGACTTGACAGTTTTCTTGTATAGTGCTTCAAAAGACTTTGATAGAATTTCAAACTTACTATTACATCTTAATTATGCAGATTTTGAATTAAGTACATAATAAAATAGGAACTGTTAAGATTTAACCTTGAGAGAATGCAGTCCCTTCATACCTTTACCAATTAATTTGGAATAGGTGCACCTAACTCAGTAGGTAAGGTGCTTTCTTCATGCCATACCAGGATTTCTCCATGACCTTCGGTTGTTCATCCCAAACCTTATAAAATAGTTGCCACTTATATGTCCATATCTTCCACAACATTCACACCATATCCTTGTATTGTAATCCCATGGTACTACAGAATATTGTCAGTAAGGATCTATGTGAGTTTGGTAACCTCTAGCATTTGCTCGGTGTGCATACCACATATAGTTCTTTTGCTTAAGCCAGCACTTCTCTATACTATGTCCATATCTATTGTAGTTTTTACAAAACCCTTTGAATTTTGCCTTCTGATAATTGTTAACAGATTTTGTCCTACATTGATTAGATGTGTGACCATATTTATTGCAATTGTAATAATAACCTTTGGACTTAGTGACATTCAGTTGCTTACCTTTTCTGGTTTGGCACATGTTAGCTGTGTGACCTTGATTTCCATAGTAGTTGCAAATAGGCTTCTTTCTTTTGATGTTATTCTTGTTTCCAGCTTGCTTTGATGATTCTCGTCTCTCAGTATTATAAGTTCCCTTCTCGGTAGAGTCTTTTCCTTTGTAACCGAGACCTACATCTTTGTTGGGTCTTCTTGTATTCAATTGCTCATCCAACATCTTTGATGCTTCATAACTCTTCTTCAGTGTTTCTTTGGATTTATTCTTTGTTTCAAGTTCATCGGTCAACCTTGATACTTCAAGTTTCAATGCTTGATTCTCATCATCCTTCAGATTTGCTTCATGATGTGCATAACCTAGTTGATCTGACATATTTTGTTGAATTCTAGTCAACCTTGTGATTTCATCATTCTTATCAGATACTAAGACTTCAAGTTGTTGTTTCTCTCTTTTTAGATCTCTTACTTTATCCTCAGCTGTCCTCAATGCATCAATATTTTCAGTCATCTGTGTGCTGAAATGTTTATGTTCTCTTTTCGTTGCTTTTAGTTGATCAACCAGTGCTTTGTTCTTTTCTTTCAATACTCCAATCATTTCTTCAGTTTCTTTAGATATACAGTTCTCAGATGATGTCTTGATTTGTTCCACTAACTCTTGAGAGTCCTGTAAAACATCAGATAATCTTCTTCTCACTTTCAGAGATTTTTGCATTTGCCTTTGCATGTCTACAATCACTTGATTAGCATGATCCAACTCTTCTTGCAGATACACAATCCTTCGAGATTGTTTATAGCCTTCCATTGATAAGATATTTCTCTTTAGGCAGTTAAACCCTTTTCCAAGATTCAAGCTCTGATACCAATTGTTAGGCCCAATATGGAAAGCTAATGTACTGAGAGGGGAGGGGTGAATCAGTACTTCAAAACTTTTCTTCAACAATAACTTTATTGTTATGCATAAACCGAATAGTGCAGTAACATAATATAAAGCTAAAAAAAATAGATAACAATCATACATGATTCACTCCATAACACATATATTTTGGCTACGTAGAAACTCTTGATTAGAGAGAAAAACTGCGGTGGGGATGGCACCCACAACTTCACTATTGCAATAATAAAAAGTGCTCAGTTAGAGCTACATGTTTAGCTATTTCTAATAGCTTAACTTGTTAGGAGTAACAAGATCTGTTAGATCTACCTTGCTAAAGGATTTTACAACACTTATTCTAAATGTTGCACCTAGTTAGAGGCTTTACAATTTATAGACTTGATTAGAGTCTTTTACCCTGTTAAAGGTTTCTCTTAAAACTTCAAAATATGACAATAAATCATTACAAATATCTGCAACTTTACATCTGAAATGTTATAGAAGATTTTATGTTCTCAGAATAGATTACCTTGCTTATAGCATACCTCGGTAACCCATATAGTAACTCGGTAAACCCTTCTATTTACTTTGTTCTTTGACTGTTCTCTGAAATCTTTCTCAGTGACCTCTGTGTCTCTATAATAGTCAGAACACTTGGTGCTTTCACATGTCTTGCTCCATATATCTCTATATCTTCCTTTCTGTCATGCTACATGTATATTTCTGATCTTAATCCATGTTGTATAAATAGATCTCTTATGATGGTGATCCTTTCATTGCTTCGATCTTACAAACATGTTTTATCAAATGAATAACCATGAAAAATATTTCATTGGTTAGATGACCTCAAAATCATACACAATCTTTAAATGCAATTTCCAATGTGATAACGGTTCTATGTGCCTCGATCTTGTAACATGTTTTCATATGTATGTCCAGGATCAATGAATCTGGTAACACATTACACTCGGTGTATATCAACTCGGTGTGTCATCTTTGCTGCTCGGTAGACATGAAATGATACTCAGTAGACAGCTTGGTGTAAACTACGCTTTGAGACTACTTTCTTCTGTAACCGACTAGACTGTGCATACCGACTGAATATCTCGGTAGTAGTAACCGACTAGAGTATATAGAATAACTTTGACATAAAACTAATGGCAACTTGATAAGTAGTAACATAATATCTCCCCTAAAGATAGTGTATTTTTCCATAGATATCTCTCCCCTTTGACATCAAATGCCAAAGAAATACAAAACCAAGTACAATTAGTTCATAGAACCTATTACAAATACCAATTGTTATAACCAAATTTATCCAGTCTACTCCCCCTGAGAAGTAGCTCTCCTTCATCAAAGCTGGAAAAAGATTTCTCTATTAATTCTTTTGATCTGATGCCATGCTCCAACTGTCTAAGTTTCTACCTATGAGGGTATAACTCCAAGCTGCTCTCTGAGATATTCAAAAAATTCCTTAGGCAAAGGCTTAGTAAAGATATCTGCAATCTACGCTTTAGTATTCACATAAACCAATTTCACTTATTTTGCTTCAACATTCTCTTTCAAAAAATTGAATTTGATAGAAACATGTTTAGTTTTAGAGTGAAATACCGAATTCTTAGATATATCAATTGCTGCCATATTATCACAGTAAATGATTATAGGTTCTTTGCATTTTACCTTTATGTCCTTCAACATTTGCTTAATCCATAATACCTATGTACAGTTAGTTGTTGTTGCAACATATTCTGATTTTGTTATTGATAATGATGTACAACTTTTTTTCTTGCTCAACCATGAAATTAATATGCTACCAAGAAAAAATTGTCCGCCAGTGTTGCTTTTTCTGTCATCTACATCTCCTTCCCTATTTGCACCTGTGTATTCACATAAATCAAAATTTTCATCTTTAGGATACCATAAACCAAGATTTGTTGTGCCTTGTAGGTACCAGAAAATCCTTTTCACTGTTGATTCATGAGTTTCCTTAGGATTACTCTGAAAGCTTCAAACAATACATAGTGCATTCATAATATCAGGTCTTGTTTGTGTCAAATACAATAAACCTCCAATCATATATTTATATCTTGTCAGATTAATAGGTGTTGATTCATCCTTCAATGATAGTTTATCAGTTCTAGTCATAGGAGTACTTACCAGTTTAGAGTTTTCCATACCAAATTTCTTTAGTAGTTCTTTCAAGTACTTTTATTGATTTATGAATATACCTTTATTAGTCAGTGAAATCTGCAATCCTAAGAAGAATTATCTCCCCAATCATAGACATTTCAAATTCTTCTTGCATCTTATTAGAAAAATCTTTACACAATCCTTCTCTTCCTCTAAAAATGATATCATCAACAAAAACTTCAATAACCAAGATGTCATCATTAGTCACTTTGTAGTATAAGTTGTTGTAAGAATTACCTTTAGTGTAACCAAGTTTCAAAAGATATTTGTCCAATCTAGCATTCCAAGCTCTAGGAGCTTGCTTCAATCCATATAAAGCTTTCCATAACCTGCAAACCATATCTTTATCATCTGTCAAAGAAAATCCATCAGGTTGTTCAATGTAAATTTCCTCTTCAAGATCACCATTCAGAAATATGCATTTAACATCCATTTGATATACTTTATAGTTCTTGTGTGCTGCAAAAGCTAGAAATAATTAGACTGCCTCATTTCTAGCTATTGGTGCAAAGGTTTCATTGTAGTCAATTCCTTCTTTTTGTGAATATCCCTTATAGACTAATCTTGCTTTGTTTCTTATTACCTTACCATCTTCATTAAGTTTATTTTTGAATACCCATTTAGTTCCAATTACATTTTTGTTTTTAGGTCAGGGAACCAATGTCCATGTGTTATTCTTTTCAATTTGTTCTCATTCATATTCCATAGCCTTAATTTAATGTTTATATTCACAAGCCTCATTAATAGTTGTTGTTTCAATTTGAGAAATTAAACATACCTCTTCATTTGCCAGTCTTCCTCTAGTCATTACACCTTGATACTTATTCCCAATTATTTGACTTTTAGAGTGATTCAATCTTACATACCTGGGTGTATTCACTTGTTGTTGTTCTTCAGTCACTATGGAATTCTCAGATGATGCCAGTGTGACTGGATTAACATTTTGTACCGCTATGCTCAGTGTAGGTTAATTTGTGATTATCGCAACTACCGGATCAGAGTCCATAAACCTTGAATTACCTCTAAACTATTCATCAATCTTCACATTTGCACTCTTAATGATTTTCTGCAATCTCTTATTAAAACATCTATATTCCTTGCTCTTTGATGAATAACCAAGAAATATTTCTTCATCACTTCTAGGATCAAATTTGTCAATATAATCATCTCTTCTAATATAACATTTGCTTCCAAATATTCTGAAATATTTAAGAGTGGGACTATTACCAAACTATAATTCATGAGGGGTCTTTCTGATTTCACCTTTTATGTGAACTCGGTTGAATGTGTAAACAACTGTATTCACTGCTTCTCTCCAATACACATGAGGTAGGTTTGCTTCTAATATCATGCTTCTAGCTACATCCAGAATAGTTTTGTTCTTCCTTTCCACAACTCCATTCTGCCGGGGTGTCCGAGGTGCTGATAATTGTCTTCTGATTCAATTCACTTCACATAATGTATTAAATTCCTTAGAAATAAATTCACCTCCTTGATCTGATCTTAAACATTTGATTTTCTTGCTGGTTTCATTCTCTACCCATACCTTGAATAGTTTAAATTTCCCAAAAGCTTCTGATTTCTCTCCAAGAAAAGTAACCCAACACATTCTAGAATAATCATCAATGATTAGCATAAAATATCTATCTCCTTGTAAAATTCTAGTTTTTGTTGGACCACATAAATCAGTATGAATAAAGTCAAGAATATTATTGGATTTTTCTGCAATACTCTTAAAAGTTTCTCTAACTTTCTTTCCAAATTGACATTCCTTACATACTGGATTGTGAGGTTTTATAATCTTAGGTAAATCCCTTACTGCCTTAGTAGTACTGATTTTCACAATGCAATCAAAATTTACATGACAAAGTCTTTTATGCCATAACCAACTTTCATCAATATGTGCAATCAAGCATGTCTTCTCATTGTTATCCAAATGAAAGATATTACCTCTAGTCTGATTATCAGTTGCAATTTCCAAACTAGTTCTATTCATGATTTTGCATTTACCATTCTTGAATTGTAGCTGAAATCCCTTTTCAACTAATACACCAACACTCAAGAGATTATGCTTCAAACCTTCAACATAATAAACGTTGTCAGTATTCTACCTACCATTAAAAGATATAGTTCCTTTTCCTTTGATCAAACAAGCTTTATCATTCCCAAATCTTACTAGACCTTTGTTGTATTCCTGAAAGGTTAAGAATTTACTTTTATCACCAGTCATATGATGTGAACATCCAGAATCAATGATCCATTCATCATTTTCTTCAATTTTAGCTGTTAGGGCTTGCTCTACTGGTTGAATAGTAGGTGTTAGTTGATCTTTTGTTATTGCAACAAAAGCCCATCAATTGTCTACCAGTTCCTCATTAGAATCATCAGTAACTCCTTCATCAACATAGTAACATGATTTGTCTCTATTCTTCTTAAATTTGTATATCTGATATTCAGGGTTAGGCTTATATATTCTTTTAACCTCTTCTCTCAATATTGCATGTCTATCAGGACACCTAGATGCCATATGACTAATTTTATTGCAGTTAAAACATTTAAATGGTGCTTTACCTTCATACTTACTTCCAACTATACCTTTAGGCATTTCCCTTGCAAATAGTGCTTCAAGCTCTTCAAGTTCTTCATTCTCTCTTTCGATTTCTTCAACTTCTCTAGAATAGAGTGCTTTCCAATCAGAATTTTTAGATTATGATGATGATGTTGGAGATGATGATGCTTTGAAAGCCAAATATATCTTAATTGTAGCAACATGACCAAATTCCTCAAGTTCAAAAGCTAAAAATTTTCCAACCAAAGTATCTCTAGATACTGATGTATTAGGCATTATTCTCAATTCATTAATAGCAATTACTTTCATTTTTTATGTCGGTGGCAATTCTCTTAAAAATTTAGAAACAATTTCATCTTCACTTAAGGATCCTCCACAACATTGTATACCCAAAACAATTTCATTAACTCTTTCCATAAAAGCAGAAATCCTTTCATCTTCTTCCATTTTCAGATTTTCATACCTGACCCGGAAGAATTCTAGTTTTGCAATTTTGATAGTGGTATCACCTTCATTTAATGTCTCCAATTTATCCCAAATAGCTTTAGTAGTAGATCGGTCTGATAATCCCATGATTTGTTGATCTGACAATGCCCTCAAAAGTGCTTCTCTTGCTTTGCAATTATTCTCCTAATATTTAACCAAGGTAGGTGGATTAGGTTGACTCTATGTAAGACCAACATAGCCATTCTTTGTAACATCCCATATGTCTTTTCCAATGCAATTCAGATGTGTCTCCTTTTTGATTTTCCATATACCATAATTAGTTCCATCAAGTTTTAGGTTGTCCTTCCAAAAATAGTTAGTTGCCATACAATCTCCTCAAGCTATTAAACTTGTGCAAAAAGAGGACTAGGCTCTGATACCAATTATTAGGACCCCGAGGCAATTGAGAGGGGAGGGGGGTGAATCAGTTGTCTATTAATTTCAACCCAAATATAACTTAACCAAACTTAATGCATAATAACAGTAAATGAAACTTAATGTCAGTAGACAGTTTAACAGTTAATAACAGTATTGGTAAATTGTAATGCATGAAATAGAAAGACAAATAACATCCACAACACATAAGACAAATATTTGTATGTGGAAACCTTGTAAGGGGAAAAACCATGGTGGAAAACCTTACCCATAATCAGATGATACTACTGTAGATAGTATATGTGTACAAATGGAATCTGCACATGCAGAAAGGCCAACTACCTAGAGCCCACTGCTCAATCACAAAATGGGAGTCACATTGACTACAATTGGATGGTTAGATCCAATGATAATGTACTACTCATAATAAAATCTTCATATGCTAGATTCAGTACCGGTTAAGCTCTGATTGTCTTCTTCATACCTTCCTTGAATCTTCAAATGATGTCTACATGTATAGCTCTTCTTATATTTGCATATACCTTGTAACAATCCTCTGTCGTACCTTATATATAATCTCACAAATGAGATCTTACATATATACCAAAACCTAAGACCAAATGTGTAGGTCGGCATACTAAGAATATTACAATTAAATCAATTACAAATGAATCAATATGTGATGCATCATGTCGGCTCAATGCATTTACAATAATAACCAATCAATAAGACATCTCCATAACGTGTCGTGCTGATCAGAAATAGATAATGCTTGCTGGTCCATAACCTAGACCTATTTGTTGATAACAACAAATATGAAAACTCGATTAGACCAATAACCAAATAACAAAAACCAAGTGTCCAAATAATGCCTTCGACATAACCAAGTAATCTCTAGATGATAACAGATCATCCTTAGTGTCGGTTAACAATATAACCTATCAGTGAACCAGAAACCAATGATTATGCATAAGTCACTGAGCATGCCGATGAACATAACCAAAGATCTCCAGTGCTGATAAGTGTTCACAAGTGTTGACATCAATGACAAAACCAATGCAACACATCCATAATACCAACATTCTCCAATTTCAAATCCATGTCCAATTGTATCTCCATCAGGTTTCTATCTTTTCAGCATGTCATCAAGCCTTTCTGAACTTTTCTTTAATTTGTCTTTGTGTTCATTTGCAGTGATTAACTCATTTTCCAGAATTCCAACTTGTCTCACAAGCTCATCTTTATCATGTTGCATGTGAATCAAATTTGTCTTTAGCATATCAATTTCATGACTGAGTCTTAGATTTTTATTTCCTGCATCATTAAGTCTCCTAGTCAAGTCTTCTTCATTCTTCTTCCTATCTTCAATATCCTTACATAACCTCATAGTCATATCTTTCATTTCATTCTTCATATTACTGTTCTCTTGCCTTAACTTATTTGTAATGTCTCTAAGAGTTTCCTCTTCATCATCATCATTCTGCGTTTTATCATGAAGTTCCTTTCTCTTATTTTATGCAGTAACTAGGTTCTCCCGAATTCCTTTAATGAATTCCTTAGCAGCCCCTAGATCATCTTCAAGTTTTATATTCTTCAATTTTTCTGCATCAAAATCTTCAAGAGATCCTTCCAACTATTTTCTTAAGTTCTCCATTTGTACCGGTTTCAGAATCTTCCTCATGCTATTAAGATTTTGTAAATAGAGGACCAAGCTCTGATACCAATTTTTAGATTCAATGACAGTCCCAAAGACACTGAGAGGGGTGGGTGAATCGATGTCTAACTAGTTGAATGAATATTTAAACTTATTTATAACTTTGCCACCCAAAATAGTGTACTGGTAAACAAGAATTAATGTAGTAAACACAAACAATAGAGACAATATAGAAACACACCATTACACAAGATATTTAACGAGGAAACCCAGTGTGAGAAAAACCTCAATGGGATTTGTGACCCACAATATTTACTCACTGACCAATTAATAAATACTACTTACAATAGGGGCCTGCACATGCAGGGAGGCCAACAACCTAGAGCTCATTGCTCAATGAAGAGTCTCATTGACTACAAAATGGATAATTAAATCCAATACAATGTACTACTTAGAACAACATCTCTAATGCCAAGTTCAGTACCAGTTTGAGCTTGGAAATATATCTTAACCAAAAACCTTTGCTGCCACTAAACAACTATCTTCTACCATACATCTCATTGCTTACAAAATGATCTATAAGATCTCATACATATATGATTCTTTTTCAATATACCAAGTCAAATTACAAATAGTCAATTACATTTACAAAACAATTCACATAAACAAAACTTTATCCCATGCTGGCCTGAGTGTCGGTATTCTTCATTTCTGGTGTGAACTAGATGCCGGTGAAAGCACCTGTCTATGTCAGTGTCTGTTGGTGCATGTAGAAACCTATTTCCGGTTGGTTGCTAGTTTTTTGCCATCAATGAAAACATCAACTATTCTCATTAGAGTGTAGAATTGCAACACTAAGGTTCAGGGCTCTAATACCGATTGTTAGTCCCAACCGGTGCTGAGAGGGGAAGGGTGAATCAACACTATACTAGTTTGTTCTAGATTTAAACTTAATCAAAACTTCTATTCAAACTTAACACAACACTAATAAGAAATATTCACACATAAAATCAAACACACATGACTACCAAGATTTATCACGTGGAAACCCAAATGGGTGAAAACCATGGTGTGAGTAGAAACTCACAAAATCTACACTATTCTGGAGTATGCCCGATGACGAGTCATCCATGTTAAGATAATACAAAGACACTGTTAGGTGCCACCCGGTTAAAGGATTTTTTTTAAGGCCTATTAGAACCTTTACCCTATTAGAGGTAGCCTTTTTAAAGGACATAGGATCCTCATTTAAGATGTCACCCAGTTAAGGGATTTTACAAAGGGACCTGTTAAGGTCCACCGAGTTAATGGATTTTACTATTGTAGTTATTAGAAAACAATAGAGAGAATGATTTGTAATAATAGTTATTCTTAGCTTAATCAGATCCAAATGAAGCTCTTCAGTTTTACCACCAATTACACTTGCTCTGCACTCTATTGGTGCTCTGCAGTCTTTCTCTGCTCTTCACACTATCCAATATTTACACACTCTCTTCACCACTCTGCTATTCACTTATCAGTTCTGCCCGCTTCTCACCTTGCTAGATTGCCTCTCTTCAAAAAATCACTTTGCAAATTTTACGATCAATCTTTTTGGTTTTCGCCAAATACCTTTATACCATATTTTTCCAACACATACCCACTGATTCCTCAATGAGTTTATACCTAACACTCGATAGATTTAAAATTCAAATCTTCCTAAATTTTCCTGCACTTTCTCTATGTGCTCTCCATCAATCTCGCCAGCAACTCATCCTTATCTGCCTCTGCAACTCATAATTTCACCAACCTCTGGGTCATTTTTTGTCTTTTTAATGCGAACTAGAAAATCCACACAAATCTCACCTTAACTGGTTGTTAACTGTTGTAGACTTCACTAGCCGTTTGTTTGATGATATCTTGCCATGACTGACACACCTTTGGTCATTGTATCCAAATTACCAGTCGCTGCTATGGGATTCTCAGTGGATAGCATTCTTCAACCTATATCATCGGTTCACTGGTGTAACTCTTCATCATTTTCCACCAATCACTGATCATCAATTAGACTAATCACATATCTGTCCAGAGTGTTTTGGTCATGCATAAGACTACTAAACTGCAATCTGAGTCACCTCTTTTGACCACATCATCATTTCATCCACCATTTTTAAGAAACTGATCTCAACACCTATCAGGTGCTTGACTGACTGGTCAGCTACTCTATTTATCCTTCAATTGATTAGTCTTCTACCAATACACTTATTAAGTGTATCAATAATGCATATTTGGGAAGCACTGTATCCTCCATATTGTTTGCAGCATTGAGTACACCATTGGGGTTTACCACACCTCTTTTCTTATGAGCTTGGATTTATTCACTAGTAAGTATTATTCATCAATGACAATACTAATTGATGAACCAGTTGTGCCAACACCATTAGTTATGCCAACAAGTATTGTGTGATGTAATTTTTATAATTCTAGGTTTATGGCTTTAGGGTTTAGCCGACCTTGTCATTAAGGTGTATGATTTGTATTTATAGGTGACTTATTCATGTGATTATCATGGTATGGTTATGGGATGGTTATGTCTACATTATCAAAGTAAGGATTATGTGAGAGTAGAGTCATATAATTCCAGTGAAGGTTGGAAAGGTTTTTGTATTGTAGAGAAGACATCAATGCTTAACCGGAACTATATCAAGCATTAGCAGATGCTACTTTCATAGTTCATTTCTTTCTGGATTATAGTCAGATATTTTTGTAAGTCAATGAGACTTCCCTTTGTGATGAGAAGTACACTCTAGGTTGTTGGCCTTCTACAAGTGCGAACCCCATTGTAATTATACATAATACTACTACAGAGTATTCATTTGATTTTGGGTAGGGTTTCCCACCATGTTTTTTCCCTTTCCAGGTTTTCCACATCAAAATATTGGTGTTATGTGTGTTGTTCTTTCATGTTATATCTTTTATTATGTTGTGCTCTGGTATAAGGTTTATAATTGAGTTAATTTTTGTACTTGTGAGATAACTGATTCACCCCCCTCTTAGTTATCTCTCAGTATCAGAGAAAGGTCCTCTCTGCAGAAGCTTAATCGCTTGAGGAGATGTGATGGTAATAACGCCAAGTTTTACAATCAATCCCTAGTGGAAGGAGAGTCCCAATTTTGATGGTACTAATTACAAAATATGGAAGGAGCGAATGAAGATTCATCTCAGATGTCTCAAAGTTGAATTTTGGGAGATAGTGGATAAAGGATATATACCTCCTGATCCTAATTCTAGAACACTGACACCTGTTGATGAAGAAAAGAGAGCTGAAAATGATGTGAGAGAAAAAGAAGTTTTGTTGAGCACCCTATCTGATGAAAAGCTATAGAATATCATAGAATTAGAGAATGCTAAGAAGATCTCGTTGAAGCTTGAAACTCTTTATGAAGGTGACTAGGCAATAAAGATTGCTAAACTTGAAGGTTTCTAGGTAAGGTATAAAACTTTGAAGATGGAAGAAGATGAGAAGATAAGTTCTTTCATGGATAGAGTCAACGAGATTGTCATGGGTATCAAATACGATGGTAGATCAGTCAGTGAGGATGAGATAGTGTCAAAAGTTCTAAGAGTGATACTTTCGGCTTACAAGATGAAGGCTATTGCTATCAATGAACTCCAGACAATGTCAAGTACCCCTATGACCAAAGATACATTACTTGGGAAATTGACTGCTTTTAAACTTGAAGAACTTGGAGATTAGAGTTCTACTAAAACTGAGACTGCATTTAAAGCATCTACCTCTGGTAAGTAGAAGATAGATTGGAAAGATATGTATGCTAAGGATATGGAGGAAATTGAGAAAGAAGAAAGAGAACTTGAAGAGATGGAAGCCTTGATTGGTAGAAGAATTCCTAAAGGACCATCTGGAAGTAAGTATGAAGGAAAAGTCCCTTTTAAATGTTTTACATGCAATAAGATTGGTCATTTTGCTTCTAGATGTGCTGAAAGAGATAATAGGAATCATGAAAGATTTGTGAGGAATTATAAGCCTAATCGTGAATATTAGAGCAAATGTAGATTCAAAAGTAATAAGAATAAATCATGTTATTATGCTAGTGATGATGATGATCCTGTGAGTGGAACTAGTAATGGAGATTCATCCAGAAAAGATTGGGTCTTTATTGCTATCAAGGATGATTCTCTGGAATCTGTCATTAAAATAACTCATATTGAAGAAAAATATTTAGTTGCAAAAATTGAAGAGAAAGATGAATGGGTCATAGACAGTCAATTCTCACATCACATGATTGGTGACAAGATAAAGTTATTAACATTACAAGAATTTGATGGTGGATTACTCAGATTTGGATACAACAAGGCATGCAAAATCAAAGGCAAAGGAACACTATCATTAGATAGTAAAACTAATATTGATAAAGTTTATTATGTTGAAGGCTTAAAGCATAATCTTATAAGTGTAGCTCAGATGGTGGATAGAGGATTTCATTTGCAATTCAAGGATGGAAAATGTAAGATCATCAATAGATATGGATTGGAAATTGCTTCTGAAACTCATACCAAAGGTAATTTATATAGCATAGTAAAGATCAGTTCAATAGTGGTTGTTAGAGATTTGTTAAACCTCATAATCCGGTCTGTAAACTCACCGGATGTAAACTCACCGCCATGGTTGAGATTGAGATTGGACTAAAGATAAAATGCTTAAGATCAGATCATGGCGGTGAGTTTACATCCGGTGAGTTCAACAACTTTTGTGAAATGAATGGTATTAGGAGACAACTTTTTGCACCTAGAACTCCACAATAGAATGGATTGGTGAAAAGGAAGAACAAATCAATATTGGATGTAGCAAGACCAATGAAGATATCTACTAGAGGGAAGTAGTCAATACAACGGTATACACTTTCAATAGAGTACACATTAAAGGTGATACCGGTAAGACTCCTTATAAATTATGGTTTGATCATACTATTTAACAGCCTCCTGTGGATTCTATAAGTCTAGTGGTTGTATCAGGCATTGACAGGTCGATCTTTTGGTGCAACGACAACCCTAGCTTGTAACAAGTGGTATCAGAGCTTGGTCACAAGTTCGAATCACGTAGGCCATGGTGAGTGACGCTGGGAGGGGGATTGTTGGTAGTGGGCCAGCGTCCCTCACAGAGATTTGCGACATGGTTTAACAGCCTCCTATGGATTCTATAAGTCTAGTGGTTGTATCGGGCATTGACAGGTCGATCTTTTGGTGCAACAGCAACCCTATCTTGTAACACATACTCCTACTATCAGATATTTCAGAATTTTTGGAAGCAATGTTACATTAGAAGATATGATGCATTAGGAAATTTCGATCCTAAAGTGATGAAGGAATATTTTTGGGTTATTCCACTAAGAGCAAAGCATATAGATGTTTTAACAAAAAATTGAATAGGATAATGGTGATCATAAATATTAAGGTGGATGAGCATGGTAGTAATCAAATAAGATCATATGATTATGGACTAGAAGATGAATTTATCAGATTAGAACCAGTAATTTAAGAACCAATTCAGAATAGTGAACCAGTGACACTGGTAACATTAGAAAATTCAACAGTGACATAAGAATAGCAGAATTAGTCAACAAATCAAGAAAATTCAAAGACTCCCAGGTATGTAAAACTAAACCATTCTTAAGATCAAATCATTGGAGATGAAACGAAAGGTGTGATGACTAGGAGAAGGTTAGTTGTTGAAGAAGTATGTTTAATCTCTCAAATTGAACCAGAATCATTCATTTAAGCAAGTGAGGATTAAAATTGGATAAAAGAAATGGAAGAGGAATTAGATCAGATTGAAAAGAATAAGACATGAGAACTATTACCTAGACCTAAAGACAAGAATGTTATTGGAACTAAATGGGTTTATATGAATAAATTAAATGAGGAAGGTCAATTTGTAAGGAACAAGGCTAGACTAGTTTGCAAAGGTTATTCATTGGAATAAGGAATTGATTATGGAGAGGCCTATACCCCAATTGCTAGAATTGAAGTACTAAGATTTTTTCTTACTTATGTTGCACACAAGAACTAAAAAGTATATCAGATGGATGCTAAATGTGGATTTTTGAATGGAGATCTTGAAGAGGAAGTTTACAATGAGAAGCTCAATGAATTTTCTTTATCAGAAGACAAGGACATGGTTTGGAGACTGAAGAAGGCTTTATATAGACTAAAACAGGCCCCTAGAGCATGGTATGCTAGATTGGATAAGTATCTTTCAAAAATTGGAATTACTAGAGATAATGTTGATAGTAACTTATATTACAAAATTAAACATGATGATATACTGATTATTGAAGTCTTTGTGGATGATGTCATTTTTGGAGGAGAAGAAGGTCTATGCATGAAATTTGTTGATGATATGAAGAATGAATTTGAAATGTCTATGATTGGTGAGATGAAATTTTTCTTAGGTTTCTAGATAGTCAGATTGATAAAGGTATTTTCATTTGTCAAACTAAGTATGTGAAAGAGTTCCTTAAGAAATTTGGACTTGAGAATTCTAAACCTATCGGTACTCCTATGATAACTGGTTGTAAATTGTCAAAGGATGATGAATCCCCTAAACTAAATCTGAGTAAATACAAATCAATGATTGGTGGTTTGTTGTACCTAACTTAGACTAGACCTGATATAATGAAGGTTATTTGTATTGCTTCTAGATTTTAGTTAGATCCTAGAAAAACTCATGATATTGTTGTCAAGAGGATATTCAGATATTTGGTAGGTACAACAGACTTTGGGTTATGGTATCCAAAGAATGATGACATCACATTATGTACATATACACATTTTGATTGGGTAGGAGATGTGGATGACCAGAAGAGCACTAGCGGCGGTGCATTATTTCTTGGGAAGAATTCGGTTTCATGGCTTAGTAAGAAACAATCATACACTTGATTGTCTACTGCTGAAGAAGAATATGTAGCTGCTGCTACCAATTCTACTCAGATTTTATGGATGAAATAAATGTTAAAGGTTATAAGGGTAAGTTATGATGAGTCTATTGTTATTCACTGTGATAATACTACTACTATTGATATGTCAAAGAATCTAGTATTTCATTCCAAATCAAAACACATTTCTATAAGGTATAATTTCTTGAAGGAAAACGTTGAAGTAAAGGAAGTCAGATTGGTTTATGTGCCTACTAAAGATCAAATTGCAGACATTCTACCAAAACCATTTCTTAAAGACACTTTTGAATATCTCAGAGATCAGTTAGGGGTTACCAACCCTCTGGAAGAGACTTAGAGATGCAGGGATGCATCAATTCGGTAAGCTTATCAGACATACTTTTCTGATCTAGGCTAATGAAGATGGTGCTACTACTAAGGGGGAGTAGTCAACTATTTGGTTCAGTATTCTTGGTTTGGTATCAGTCCTTTATCATTGATGTCAAAGGGGGAGAAGGTATTCATGTGAAAAATAGTGAGATATTTTGGGAGAAGGTGTTAATCTTAGGGGGAGTTATTTCAGATCAATCTTTTTTTGTTTTGGGGAGATTATTGGCATTCCTTGGCACTTGGATGTTTTTCATATTCAATGTTGCAATCAATGCCAAAGGGGGAGATTATTGGTAATATGTTGGATTTGGTTAATTTTTTTCATTGATGTCAACATTGTATCCTGATTGGAGACTATTCAGGTTGGATCTATCCTAGTTAGTCTTGGTTATCTTCTTGGTCTTGGCTATGATTTTGATCCAGTATGATCAAATCTCTGGAATCAATTTTGGATACTTATTCTAGATGGGTATATGCTTTCTATATTTTGTTGGTTCATGATTTAGTGCTTTGGCTATTATCGCTTTTGATATTTATCGGTACTAGCTTAGCTTCTAGCTTTACCGATTATCTTCTGGCTCTACTGGCTAACTTCTGGCTTTCCCAGTTAGCTTTATCAGTAAGCATTATTTGGTGATTTGGTTAGTGGATTTTGGTTCTGGCTTATGGAATTAGTTTCTAACATGTTGAAGGTGTTTCTTGATCATGCCCTGAGTATTTGGTGACATTTGATTGGATGGCGTGTTGTTATGATGGTCCTATTTGGATCTAGTTAAACTTTTCATTATTTCATTGAGGGTTTCTACTGGTTGGTGAAGCATGTTAGATTTTGGTCTTAGCAGAATTTTTGACAGATATAAATGTTTGGATACTTGAATGAGGTCCATGCTATGTAATGTAAATAATAATATTGGTCTGGTGGTACTGTGTGATGTAATTTTTGTAATAATGGGTTTATGGGTTTAGGGTTTAGCCGACCTTGTCATTAAGGTTGATGATCTATATTTATAGGTGACTTATTCATGTGATTTTCTTGGTATGGTTATGGGATAGTTATGTCTGCATTATCAGAGTAAGGATTATGTGAGAGTAGAGTCATGTCATTCTAGTGAAGGTTAGAAAGGTTTTGTATTGCAGAGCAGACATCAGTACTTAACTAAAATTGTATCAAGTATTAGCAGATGCTACTTTCATAGTTCATTTCTTTCTGGATTGTAGTCTGATGTTTATATAAGTTAGTGAGGCTTCCCTTTATTATGAGTAGTGCACTCTATGTTGTTGGCCTTTCTGCAAGTGCAGACCCCATTGTAATTGTACATAATACTACTATAGAGTATGCATCTGATTGTGGGTAAGGTTTCCCACCATGGTTTTTCCCTTTCTAGGTTTTCAATGTCAAATATTAATGTTATGTGTGTTGTTATTTCATGTTATATATTTCATTATATTATTCTCTGATATAAGGTTTATAATTGAGTTAATTTTCGTACTTGTGAGATAACTAATTCACCCCCCTGTCAGTTATATCTCGGTATCAGTGCATTCCAACAATAAAATCTTTAAGAACGTGCACCAGGATCAATACAAATGATCAAAAAAATAGGAAAGGATCCTAAAATACCAAGAAAATCTTATAACCATCTATATTAGTTATACCAACACCACTTAATCAAATCTTCATTGATCAACATGCTAACACTCAATAACATTTAACAACAATAATTCAGACTGGAAAGATAACTTGTGGAGCACCAAATTACAAACCATATGAAATATAGATACACATTAACATCCAAAACACTCTCTCAAATCTACAACCAAGGATATGATCATATGAAAGCACAACAAATAAAATTCCTAAACACTGCAACATTGAACACTGAAAAACTAAACTTCATACCGAAATCCACAACTCAACCAAATCACCACATAGCATCATGTAATCAATAAAGAATGAAGTATCTCTAATTGATTCAACATCCCAAATAGATAAACCAACCAGATCAACTCACAACAATCACTAGATCACCAAATACATCAAAGCACAAGTATATGTTGATATCAATGACAACAACATGTCCTAGCAGCAACAATATCTAATAATCTCCCCCTTTGGAATTGATGGCAACATGTGAATGTGAAAAATAATCAATATAAAACTAGCAATCTCCAACAAACTCCCTCTATGACCATGCAAAAATAGATTCAAAGATAAGGCAAATTTTCACATGCTTCTCTCCCCCTTTAACAATAATGCCAAAGATGAAATACAAATCACGCTTCTCTCTCAAAACTGAATACTCTCTCTCTGTAAGAAGGAAAATCTCTTAATTAGAAGAAAATCACAACTCTAAACATCTGAACCACTCACTGATTACTTTGACTGAGTAGCAGTACCCACTCATCAACTCTATTAAGAAGATAAGGCTCTAAAGTCCACTAGATTGATGCAACTCAATGTGTCTAGTTCTCATCAATAGGGGCAAAGACCCTTAACTTGTCTCTGTTAGGATTCCCACAAAATTTGAGAGGGGGCGGGGTGAATCAGTATCTAACCAGTATATTATAAATCTTAACTTAAAACATGCAGAACATATTAAAACAGTGTACCGGTAAGCAAGAAGTAATGCAATAAACAGAGATAAAGGCAACCACATGAAAAGCACATGATAACACAAGGATTTAATGAGGAAACCCGGTGTGGGAAAAACCTCGGTGGGATTTGTGACCCACAATATTCACTTACTGGCCAATAAGAGAATATTACTGCTACAAGAGGGGCTGCACATGCAGGAAGGCCAAGTGCCTAGAGCTCACTGACTTACAAAATGGATTGTACAAATCTAGTGTCTTGTACTGATTTAGAACAACATCTATAATGCCAGATCCAATACCAGTTTCTTCTCTGCTTCTTACATAAACCCTTAACCTATAATTCACATAATAGGTCTGCCTAATTACATTCCATATCTCTTACATCTACCTCTCTTTCAATGTTCTACAATGAACTCTTATATATATGAGTCATTTTACATTATGCCAAGTCAGCTTACAAAGATTTTACAATAATAAACAAAATATATTACAACAAAAATCATGTCGGCCTCTGTGCCGGTATGCTTCCTTTCATTGTTGGTGTTGGTAGTCTAAGTGCCGGTGTAGAGTCTGATCTTGCTTGTGCTAGTGGAATACCTTACCGGTGTCATAGGATTGTAAGGTTGCCATCAATGACAAAACCTTCAATCACCTTCAATGTCTCATTGGAGTGTGCATATGCCAACAATCTCCCCCTTTGGCATTGATGGCAACACTCATGAGAAAATTCCAAAATAGTATCCAGAACTTGTAATCCAAAAATTTGTTTCCAAAAATGTGTACCCAAAGATATATGAGCTCCGCCTGAGTAGGTGAGTCCTTTGTCGATTATTTTCTCATACCACTACTCCCCCTTTGGCATCAATGACAAAGGTTGTCAAGGTGTCAATAGAGTTGTAGTTTCCTATCTCAGCCTTGTAGCTGGGTGGTTACAATTTGAAAAATGTCCGGAAAAACCAAATTTATACTTTCCATAAACTTCTTACTGTCTTTTATTGCTGCCTCAGTTCTTTGCACTATACTAGTGAGATGCTGCATATGCTCTGCCGATGTTTTCTGTCCCTGTATTATTGCCTCAGATATTTCCTTTCTCAAAGAAGCTAGATAGTCCAGTCTTGGACTTATTCTTAGTCTCAGATCTTAAGCCTTGTTAATTATTATCTCCTTTTCTCTTTCTAACTTAAGTAATTCTGCCTCAAAACCTGTTATCTTTTGTTCAAAAACTGATAATGCATTAGGTGAGTTAACAAAACTGTCAACAAGTTTATTGATTTCATCTTGTATCTTGCTCATTTTCTTATCTATGTCAACTTTTAGGAAGTTTTTCTTGCAAATATCTTTGTATAGAGTTTTGAATTCCTTTAATGAGTTGCATAGTTCTGGTAGAAGTGTGTCAAATTCTCTTGTACACTTCTTTATTTGATCATCAAGGAATTTTTGTTTTTCAATTTCCAATTTCTCTTTCAATGCCTCTTCCTTTATTTGCTCAACTGTCACTGTGTTGTCAGTAATGTACTTAGACAAAGTGTCAAGTTTTCTCAAAGAATCCTTATTGTCTATATTGTAGTTAGGAGCTATCATCTTCACAACTAGGATTGTGTCCTCTATAGATTTATAGGCTTGTGAACTACAATCTGTTATTTTCTTTAAAGAATCCAAAAGAACTTCAGTTACATTGGTTGATTTGTAACCTGCTGAGGAGGAACCAATATTCTGAATTCCATCGGTGGAGGAAGTAAACATACTTGTAGTGACCTCTGGTAGGTTAGTCTATGTTTCCATTTCCTTAAGCAAGGGTTTTTGTTTCTCTCCTGTTGCCGGTGGCACTGTTTCCACATGAACCTATTCCTGTTCCGGAGCCTGTTGCTCTGCTTGACTCTCTATTTGTTGATCTGTCTTTGTCTGTTGCCTTGTGTTGTCATCTATCTATTTTTCTTGTGTGTTGTCAGTTTGATCATTTACTGGTGACTCACTAGCCATGTCAGTCTTACCAGTTGAGTCTTTATCTACCATAATGTTGATTGTTTGAGTATCAACATTTACTGTGTATAGTACCTCAGGATTAGGCTTTGTATCCTTTATACCCATACTCTCATCTGTCGGTTGATCTTCAGTTTTCATTACCGATGGAGTAATCAGAGGCGGTGGGGATAAGTTATCTTTTATTTTGATACTAGGTGGTCCACCAGCCTTTCCTTTCCCCTTATCTTTGTCCTTTTGATAGACTTTGATAGGCTTGGGTTTCCTGTACTCTTCATGTTTTTCCTTTTCCACAAGGAATATATCCCATGCATTTTTAGTATCTGTTGTTACCTCATTTACTCTTCTTGCCATGAGTGCAACATGCCGGTGTGCAGTAGAGAATACTGACTAGTTGGCTTCTGTAATTAAATCATCAATCTCCTTTGGCGAGTTTACTGGGTAAACAACAAGTAATTTTTCAATTTTAATTTTCTTATCAAGCTCTACAACAACTTGTCTTCTTCCTTCCAATCTCTTGAATAATTCATCTGGTTGTTCATCTACCACTTGCATTAAAAACTTCTTATAGATGTCTAGGTGTAAAATAACACTGCTTTCAACTTGTTCTTTCTCATCTATTGATAGTGTATCATATAATTTTTCTATATTTTTTAGTATTCCTTCCTCTGTGATTTCATTCAGTAATTCATCAAGTGGGGTAATGTTTTGTTGAGTCCTTTTCCTTTTAGGTGTTATCTTTTTCTTTGGGGTTGACTTCTTTACCTGTGACCTCACTGCCTGTTGTTTATGTCTAATTCTTCTAGGTGAGGGTGTGGATGCCAATGAAAGATCCCTTCTCATTACAACTCTTTTGAATGTTGCTGGCATGTCATACTCTGAAGAAGTTTCTACCGGTGATAGGTGAATTTCAGGCTGTAATGTTACTAACTCATCCTCAGTGATGCTAGTTTGTTTCAATACATCTTCCTTGATGGCTTTTGCTTGTCGTGATCCTTTCCTCACAATTGCTTCAACTTTATTTACCCTCTTCTTGGATTGAATTTGGCTTTCAATCATCTTTGCACTACCGAATACCTCTTCCTTGGGTTCCTTAGGTTCTTCTAGAAGGGATTTTGCATAAGTCTCAATGATATGATCATCAGTTTCATAGCTCATCTTAGTTACCCAAATTGTTCTTGGGATCACTGCTTCCATCTAGATCTCATCCTTTTTAATTACAAAACATATATCATCCTTGTATTTGTCAACAATTTTCTGTGACAGTCTGATTCTCTTGTTCATTTTGACCTTAAGTGCTTGAAAATACTCATTGATGTTCTTTTCTTTATTCTCACCCATGTTACTGAATAGGTCTAATAGCTATTTTCCTATCGGTATATCGAATCCAAGGCTCTTGTCGCCTATACCGGGAACTTGTTTGGTTATGTGTAGCATTAAGCATACAAGTAAGTTACCAAATCTAAAAGTCCCTTTCTTATCCTTCCTAATTTTTCCTAAATTATTAATTAACTCATCTTTCAGCCATTCACATACATCAATTTTCACATTGTCTTTAACCATGTCACAAGCACTCTTAATGCATAAACTTGAAATAGAGTTAATTCAGTTTGCATGGGTTGCTTTGTAACCTGGAATCATGCCAACAAATCTCACATTTGTATCGGTCACATCATTAACCCTTAGAGACCTTCTGTCAAATGTTGCACTGATTAAGTTTGTTACTAGGTCATTTGAGACCTTCTTGGTTTTGTCTGGTCTGCTACCGATGGAAGGTAACCCTGTTACAACTTTCACTGCTTCCTTGGTAATTTTGTGAATCGAGTCTAACCAAAAGAATTCACCATGTACCCTGCTCAACACTATCCTAATGACTTCCTTAGAAAAGTTCGGAATGCTAAGGATCTCAGTGAATCCTAGGGTTTCAACAATTTTATGTTCAGGCTTCACATTTCTGGAATTATCACATATAATAGTTTTGAACATGTTTTTGACTTCTTCATCTCCTAGTTCTTCTATGTGGCAATGGTTGTACATTCTGGGATCTTCTGTGAAAACAACTTCTTTGGGGATTTGGGAGAATGCACCAATATTGTCATCCTTTTTAGCTACCTCGGGAACTAGTTGGAATAATGGCCTAGGGTGTTTGATAACCTCGACTACAGTAGGGATAGCTACAAATTCAGGTGCAGAGGAGGATGCCATGATAATAAATACCTTTTTCTACCTTAGGAAGGATTGATTGATGAAGTGCTTTGCCTCTTTTCTTGAAATGCCTTAGCTCTAGAAATTTCACGCTCTTCGAGTGTTTGAATTCATGATGAAGTATAATGGAGCCAAAACCATTGATTTATAATGTCAATTTCGCCAACTACCACAATTAATGCATGCCAATGAAGTAATCACTAACCTTTTTGCCAGTATAGAAGTAATTTTCAACTTCTCATCATCAACCAAGGGAATAATAGCATATGTCTTATTTGATTGCCAAACTCTCAAAGAAACTTTCTTCAATTTGATGAAGAGCTTCCTACCGGTGGAGTACTACTCTATTTTGCCGGTGGAGTGTTGATTGGTTCTATCGGTGGAGGAGTATTTCCAACATTATTTAGGTCTGACTTTCTGATCCATTGTTTTGAGAATTCTTTCTTAACCTCTTCAACTTCTTCTTTTCCCTTCAAACTAGAACTTTTGTTGTCTACTGGTGATCCTTTACTTCTATAGAATTTTGTAATATGCCCAATCTTGTTACATGCATAGCAAGTCACATTATTCTTCTGAATAGCTTTTCCGTAACCTATGCCGGTTTGTGTTCTACATTGATTAGATAGGTGTCCAAATCTTCCACAAACATAACATCTAACATTCATTTCGCAATTTTTATAATTGTGACCAACTTTGTTGCATTTTGAACATTGACCGGTGGGTGTGTTGGTGTTCTGATAACTTCTAGATCTACAATGATTTTCTCTATGACCATATTTATTATAGTTAAAGCATTTTCCATTGAATTTATAAGCAGTAGGTTGTCTTACCAGTTTACTGTGATCCTGTGTGTTTGCAGTACCGGAGCTTTCTCCAACTTCAAAGCCAATTCCACAAGTGTCACCTTTAGGTTTCTGTTTCTTCAATAAGTCATTAAGTTCCTTTGAGCTTTTCTTGAATTTTTCTTTGTGTTGATTTGCAATATCCAGTTCATTTGAGTCATTCTATCTATGCACCAGATCTGTCTTCAACAAATCATTTTCATAGCTAAGTCTGGTGTTCTCATTTTCTGCATCACTTAGTCTTCTGGTCAAATCTTCTTCATTCTTCTTTCTATCTTCAATTTCTTTACAAAATCTCATAGTCATATCTTGCATCTCATTCCTTGTTGTCATGTTCTCTTGTTTTAGCTTGCATATCCGATCATTAAGAGTTTCTTTTTCATCATCCTCAATTTGCATCTTTTCACAAAGTTCTCTTCTCTTGTTTCTTGCAATGGTAAGATTTTCTTGGAGTGCTTGAATAATTTCCTGAGCTGCCTTTAGATCATCCTCAAGTTTGATATTTTTCAAATTTTCAGTATCATAGTCTTAGAGAGCTGCTTCTAATTGTTGTTACTACTTATCAAGTTGCCATTAGTTTTTATATTCAAAGTCATACTATATACTCTAGTCAGTTAACACTACCGAATCATGCAGTCAATATACACAGAGAAGTCGGTATGCACAGTCTAGTCGGTTACAGAAGAAAGTAGTCACAGAATGCAGTACACACCGAGCTGTCTACCGAGTATCTTTTTATAGCTACTGAGCAGTAAAGATGACACACCGAATTGATATTCACTGAGTGAAATGTGTTACCAGATACATTGAACCTGGACATTCATATGAAAACATGTTACAAGATCGAGGCACATCTAACCGTTATCACATTGAAAATTGCACTAGAAGACTGTGTATGATTACGAGGTTAATCTAACCAATGAAATATTTTGTTTAGTTATTCATTCAAGGAATCTTGTTTGTAAGATCGAAGCAATGAATTGGATCACCATCTTAAGAGATCTATTTATACAACATGAGTTAAGTGTATGTATGCATGAAAGAAGATTGTTACAGAGACACAGAGGTCATCGAGAAGGTTTTTAGAGAACAGTTGAAGAACAGAGTAAATAGAAGGGTTTGTCGAGTTACTATATGGGTTACCAAGGTATGCTATAAGCAAGGTAATCTATTCTAAGCACATAGAATCTGCTTTAACATTTTAGATGTAAAGTTGCAGATATTTGTAATGATTTTATTGTAATATTGTGAAGTTGAAAAAGAAACCTTTAATAGGGTAAAAGACTCTAATCAAGTCTATAAATTGTAAAGCCTCTAACCAGGAGCAACATTCAGAATAAATGTTGTAAAATCCTTTAGCAAGGTAGATCTAATAGATCTTGTTACTCCTAACAGGGTAAGCTATCAGAAATAGCTAAAATGTAGCTCTAACCGAGCACTCTTTATTATTGCAGTAGTGAAGTTGTGGGTGCCATCCCCACCGCAGTTTTTCTCTCTAACCAAGAGTTTCTGCGTAACCAAAATATATGTGTTATGGAGTGAATCATGTATGATTGTTATCTATTTGTTTTAACTTTATTTTATGTTACTGCACTATTCTGTTTATGCATAATAGTAAAGTTATTATTCAAGAAAAGTTTTGGAGTACTGATTCACACCTCCCCTCTCAGTACATTAGCTTTCCATATTGGGCCTAACAATTGGTATTAGATCTTGAATCTTGGAAAAGGGTTTAACTACCTAAAGAGAAAGATCTTATCAATGGAAGGCTATAAACAATCTCGGAGGATTGTGTATCTGCAAGAAGAGCTGGATCATGCTAATCAAGTGATTGCAAACATGCAAAGGCAAATGCAAGAATCTCTGAAAGTAAGAAGAAGATTATCTGATGATTTGAAAGACTCTCAAGAGTTAGTGGAACAAATTGAGACATCATCTGAGAACAATATATCTGAAGAGACTGAAGAAATGATTGGAGTATTGAAAGAAAAGAACAAAGCATTGATTGATCAACTAAAAGCAATGAAAAGAGAACAAGAACATTTCAGTACACAAATGACTGAAAATCTAGATACATTGAGGACAACTAAGGATAAAGCAAGAGATCTACAAAGAGAGAAACAACAAATTGAAGTCTTATTATCTGATAAGAATGATAAAATCACAAGGTTGACTGGAATTCAACAAAATATGACCGATCAACTAGGTTATGCACATCATGATGCGATTCTGCAAAATGATGAGAACCAAGCATTGAGACTTGAAGTATCAAGGTTGACTAATGAACTTGAAATAGAGAAGAAATCCAAAGAAACACTGAAGAAGAGTTATGAAGCATCAAAGATGTTGGACGAGCAACTGAATACAAGAAGACCCAACAAAGATGTAGGACTCAGTTACAAAGGACAAGACTCTACCGTGAAAGGAATTCATAATACTGAGAGAGGAGAATCATCAAAGCAAGCTGGAAACAGGAATAACATCAAAAGAATGAAGCCTATTTTCTACTACTATGGAAATCAAGGTCATACTGCCAACATATACCAAATCAGAAAAGGTAAGAAACCGAATATCACTGAGCCCAATGGTTATTGTTACAATTGCAATAAATATGGTCACACATCTAATAAATGTAGGACAAAGTTTGTTAACAACTATTAGAAGGAAAAATTCAAAGGGTTTTGTAAAAACTACAATAGATATGGACATAGTACTGAGAAGTGTTGGCTTAGGCAAAAGAACTACATGTGGTCTGCACACCGAGCAAACACTAGAGGTTACCGAACTTACACAGATCCTTATCGACAATATGCTGCAGTACCATGGGATTACAATACAAGGATATGGTGCGAATGTTGTGGAAGACATGGACATATAAGTGCCAACTATTTTATAAGGTTTGGAATGAACAACTGAAGATCATGGAGAAATCCTGGTATGGCATGTTTTCATTGTCATAAAGTTGGACACTTGGCTGGAGATTGCAGAGATCAACCTAGAAAAGACAGTGAGGAAATAAAAGAAAAATTAAAGATGATTTGGATAAAGAAGGAAATTGTGTCAAATGAAGAAAGCACCTTACCTACCGAGTTAGGTGTACCTATTCCAAATTAATCAGAAAAGTTATTAAGGGACTGCATTCTCTGAAGGTTAAAATCATAACAGTTCCTATTCTATTATGTACTAAATTCAAAATCTGCATAGTCAAGATGCATTAGTAAGTTTGAAATTCTATCAAAAGTACTTTATAGGAAACCTGTCAAGCCGGTGTATACAGGAAGCCTATCAAGTTGATAAATGAAGGAAATTTGGTTACTTGGTTAAAACAAATAAACGGAGTAAATCGGTTAAAAGGTGAACCGAGTGCATTTAATGTTTTTGACCTAACCGGCACGGAGCCCGATAAGGTATTTTGTGTACTTAAAAGTATTTTCATGGTCATTTTCATTCACCAAGTTTTCAAGAGAGCAGAGCGAATCAAGGCGATCAAGCCTCATTCAAAGCGAATCCAAGGTATTTACATCAAATCTCATCACACTGTTAAGCTAGTTTACCGATCTTATCAAATTGTTATTATCTGCTGAGTGTGAAGCATCTGTCATTTGTAAAGCGTCAAACCCTAAGGATAGTTTGCTAGTTTTATCTAAAATTTACAAATGACACCCAAGATCCAAGATCCCATAATTGTCAAGAATGTAGAGAAGCCCTCACTAAAATACTCTTTGACTCCTAAAGTCGCCTCTGAACCGGATTACAAAACTGCCTTTTCACTCATCCCGGATCGAGTCTTGTTAGTCGAAGATGTGAGATTCTTCACCAAATGTCATGTTGAAGAACTCGGTCATGTTGAAATAAGTGACACCTATGATGAGCTATGTACGAATGGTAAAATGGATAGCAAGTATGAACACATCAAAATGAAAGGATTGACTGAAGCCCTAACCTATCCTTGTGTGTTCAAGCCCCAATGGGTCAAGCTTGTTTTGAGCAGAGTTCATGATGATTTCATGTGGCTAGAAGAGCAACCATTCAAAATCACCAAGGAAATCATTCATGTGATCACCGGTTATCCTATCTATGATCATGCACGAGCACAAAAGATGATATCATAGAAGGAATTAATCAATTTAACTGGAGTAGAATCTGATTACAAAGAACTAAAACTAAACAATGTCACTGATGCAAAACTTAAGTTTGCTATTAGAGTAATTGGTTACTATTTCTTCCGATCAGCAAGGGAAAACAGTGTACCCTGTGCCGCAGTTGACTTAGCTTATAAAATTGTGAAAAAGGGAATGAAAGTTGACTTATGTGAAGTGTTACTGAAGAACCTATTTGAGAACCTAAACACAATAAGGAAGCCAAAGAAGAATAACTCGGCAGATACACTGAAGTTTGGTTCACTTCTTGTATGTATGTTTTTCTACTTTGAGAAATTCTTTCCATCAGTCGGTAAAGTAGTTTGGGAGCTACATCGACCAATGACCCATCAGATTAATGACTTTATCAAGAAGCTAGGAGATAATTTCAATGATATAATAGATGATTACTTTAGCAAATTTCAAGAGAAAATGCACAACAGGTACTAGATTCCACCCCAGCTGGTAGAGAAATATAAAGATGATATATGCTTTGAGGTAGACACCGATTACTGTTATGTGAATGTTGTGGAACCAAGGACTCAATCTTTTCCACCTATGGGTTACAAGATTGACTTTGACATCACACAATAGCAAATTGATGCATTTCTTTCATTACCAAGGCATGCTACCGAGCTGAGATATGGAACTTATGAAGAAGTTAAAGAAAAGGTAAAAATGAGCATTGTAGTACCCAAAGCTACAAGAAAGGCTACAAAGGTGATTAAGGCATTATCTGAGAAATTTGGAGAAGACTCTTCCTCTACACCTGTCAAAGGCACTCTTGCCATCACCAAAGAGGAATCTGAAGCTCAAGAGGCAACAATAACATTAAGCACTGAATTGCTTAAGGGTAAAGTGTTGAAAAGAAAGAAACTGGATACTTCAAAGGCCCTACTGACTCCACCTCCAACAAAGAGACCTAATACAAGAGCATCTGAAGCATCACCGAGTAAGAAACAAAAGAGTGTTACTATTCCCAAGGTAACAAAGACATATAAGAAATCTACTCGGAGACTCATTCTGGCAAAAGAATCTAGTGATACAGAATCAGAAGATGCCAACAAATTCCAGATTATAAAGAGCAAGAAGGTAAATATACATAGTGTTGAAAACTTTTGTGCTAATCTGAAAGAGTATGGTGGATTTGGAGGATTTAGATATGTCAAGTATGAGACTAGAAATAATGATGAGAAGAGACAAATTGAAGAAGTTGTCATCTGCACACTTCTAAAGTTTCGGCTAGCTTCATTAGAACTAGTAAAGTCACTTCCAAATGAACTTTACTTGCATATTGATAACAGGTGGAAATATGCAATGGACTCAGAGAAACAAATCAGAGAAAGAAGTCTAGTCCATCTATTTCCAGATATGTCAGTAGTAGAAATAAAGGAACATCTAACAACCTACAATTCTAAGTTTCTTGTCAAATAGAGAGCTTTAAAACTAATGAATGGGCTATACATTGACATAGAAAAGGAGACAAAAGCAAAATGGCAGGAAATATTCAAAATCAAGGATGTTGGTGAATAACCTACAATTGAAATCATTGATGTCACCAAGCATGATCCTGATGTCATCAAGCAAGGTCCTGATGCTACCAAGCAAGACCCAACTGACACTATTCAAATTGATGAAGATGTCATGGATACAGAAGCACTCGAGTAGGAAATGATAGAAGGCACTACATATGCAAAACTTGTATCTAGTGAATCCGTTTTAGAACAAGTTTAGCCTTATCTGCTGGTCAAGCAACCTGTCTCTACCGAAGCTCCTCAGGATACAGCACAAGGCACCAAAGGTCACCAGTCTAAAGCAATAGAAGTTACAACTCAAGAATAGACCTCTTAAGCACCGTCAAGCACTGAAAATGTTGCAGCTGAGACACCCAGTGCCAAGACACCAAAAGACATCACGGTGGCTACAGGAACTGACCAAAGTGTTGCCTCTACCGAGCAACCTACTGAGGGTCAGCAAGCCTCTCAAATAGAAACATCCGGAGTTGATGTATCCAAGTATTTGAGCAAGCTAAAAGACAAGGAGCTTACTGCAAAAATGATAGAAGAGGTACAGAAAGCTCTAGCTATTGGGAAAGTCAAGCTTGTCAAATTCATTGCTGAGTTGTCCCCTCAACTCAAGCATATTCTTTATGTATTTCAGAAACTTTGCACATTTTCTATATTCATTAAAGATATCAAGATTAAAACTGATGCAATTGAGAAAGAGATCACTGATCTCTCAAATAAGTTGACTCTAGAGCCTAATTTAGTTCAGAATTTTTATACAAAGCTTCAATAGATCATGGCTCAACAATTGGAACTAAGAAATGAAGAACATAAGATCAGGATGGATATAATGACACTCTAGACATTACTCCTTCCTCATCTTTCATTAGTTCAAGAACAAATTAACTGAGCTACATGCCTAACTACTACACAAGAGGGAAGCACTCTTGATGGCTTAATATCACTATTAGCTAATATTCAAGCACAAAATTCTTTAATGGAAAGTGTAAAGGATGCACTCTGAGTCGCTCTCACTGACGCTCAAAAAAAGTATAAATCTATTTTTGATTAGTTACAACCCCCGGATGGAAATTAAGTTTTTGATGTTTGTCAAAAAGGGGGAGTGATACTATATAGGGGGAGCAATATAATATATTTGGGGAGTGATACAGTTTTGGTGATACAGTTTTGATACAGTTTTGATATAGTATTCGGAGTATTGTATATAGGGGGAGTATACCGAGCAAAGTATGCAGAGTAAATAGAGCACACAAGCACAAAACCGAGCATGCAAAATCAGAGTTATGTATAGTATAATGATAAGGGGAGTATATCTGAATATACTATTTCATTGACTATTGTATATATTGTCAAGTATAGTCATTTTGTAAAGTATATAGATTTTTGAGTTATGACTTTGAAAGTAGTTTTTGTCAAACATCTCAACTAATGTCAAAAGGGAAGATTGTTACTACTTATCAAGTTGCCATTAGTTTTTATATTCAAAGTCATACTATATACTCTAGTCAGTTAACACTACCAAATAATGTAGTTGGTATACACAGAGAAGTCGATATGCACAATCTAGTCGATTATAGAAGAAAGCAGTTAGAGAACGCAGTACACACTGAGCTATCTACCGAGTATCTTTTTATAGCTACCGAGCAGTAAAGATGACACACCGAGTTGATATTCACCAAGTGAAATGTGTTACCAGATACATTGAACCTGGACAAGCATATGAAAACGTGTTACAAGATCGAGGCACATCTAACCGTTATCACATTGAAAATTGCACTAGAAGATTGTGTATGATTACGAGGTCAATCTAACCAATGAAATATTTTGTTTAGTTATTCATTCAAGGAATCTTGTTTGTAAGATCAAAGCAATGAATTGGATCATCGTCTTAAGAGATCTATTTATACAGCATGAGTTAAGTGTATGTATGCATGAAAGAAGACTGTTACAGAGACACAAAGGTCACCGAGAACGTTTTTAGAGAACAGTTGAAGAACAGAGTAAACAGAAGGGTTTACCGAGTTACTATATGGGTTACCGATGTATGCTATAAGCAAGGTAATCTATTCTGAGCACATAGAATCTGCTATAACATTTCAGATGTAGAGTTGCAGAAATTTGTAATGATTTTATTGTAATATTGTGAAGTTGAAAGAGAAACCTTTAACAGGGCAAAAGACTCTAATCAAGTCTATAAATTGTAAAGCCTCTAACCAGGTGCAACATTCAGAATAAATGTTGTAAAATCCATTAGCAAGGTATATCTAATAGATCTTTTACTCCTAACAGGGTAAGCTATCAGAAATAGCTAAAATGTAGCTCTAACCGAGCACTCTTTATTATTGCAGTAGTGAGGTTGTGGGTGCCATCCCCACCATAGTTTTTCTCTCTAACCAAGAGTTTCTACATAACCCAAATATATGTGTTATGTAGTGAATCATGTATGATTGTTATCTATTTGTTTTAACTTTATTTTATGATACTGCACTATTCTGTTTATGCATAATAGTAAAGTTATTATTCAAGAAAAATTTTGGAGTACTGATTCACCCCTCCCCTCTCAGTACATTAGCTTTCCATATTGGGCCTAACAATTGCTTCATCAAATTTTCTATGTCTATCAGTGTTAAGATCTTCCTCAAGCTGTTAGGCTTTTGAAAATAGAGGACCAAGCTCTGATACCAATTGTTAGGATTCCCATAGATACTGAGAGGGGGTGTGAATCAGTATCTAAACGGTATATTATAAATCTTAACTTAAAACATGCAGAACATATTAGAACAGTGTACCGATAAGCAAGAAGTAATGCAATAAATAGAGATAAAGGCAACCACATGAAAAACACATCATAACACAGGGATTTAATGAGGAAACCCGATGTGGGAAAAACCTCAGTGGGATTTGTGACCCACAATATTCACTTACTGGCCAATAAGAGAATATTACTACTACAAGAGGGGCCTGCACATGCAGGAAGGCCAAGTGCCTAGAGCTCACTACTCAAAATAGAAGTCTCACTGACTTAGAAAATTGATTATACAAATCCAGTGTCTTGTACTGATTCAGAATAACATCTATAATGCCAGATCTAGTACCGGTTTCTACTCTGCTTCTTACATAAACCCTTAACCTATAATTCACATAATAGGTCTACCTAATTATATTCCATATCTCTTACATCTACCTCTCTTTCAATGTTCTACAATGAACTCTTATATATATGAGTCATTTTACATTATGCCAAGTCGACTTACAAAGATTTTACAATAATAAACAAAATATATTACAACAAAAATCCTGTTGGCCTCTATGCTGGTATGCTTCCTTTCATTGCTGGTGTCAGTAGTCTAAGTGTCAGTTTAGAGTCTGATCTTGATTGTGTCAGTGGAATGTCTTGCTAGTGTCATAGGATTGTAAGGCCATGAATGAAAAAACCTTCAATCACCTTCAATGTCTCATTGGAGTGTGCATATGCCAACAGTCTCTTAAGTATAAAAATGTATCTATAGGCAAAGGCTTAGTGAAAATATATGTAATCTGATCCATTGTAGCATATTCTAATCTGACTTCTTCATCACTAACTTTCTCCCTTAAGAAATGATATTTTATTGATATATGTTTTGTTTTTTTAATTGAGTATCAGATTCTTGGAAATATTAATTGCACTTTAATTATCACAATATATAATAGTAGGCTCATCATGCACCATTATAATGTCCTTCAATGTCTACTTCATCCAAACTACCTACGTACAGTTTCTAGGAGCAACAATGTATTCATCTTTAGCAATAGATAACAATATAACATTTTGCTTCTTGTTGGACCATGAAATCAATTTCTTTCCCAAAAAGAAAGCGCCATGGTAGTGCTCTTCTGATAATCAATATCACATTCCCAATCCACATTAGTAGAAGCCCATAACATGAAATCATCATTCTTTAGATACCACAAACCATAGTCAATAATCCCCTTCAAGTATCTGAAAATCCTCTTCACAACAGTAACACAAATCTCTTTAGGTTCAACCTGAAATCTAGCACAAAGAAAAATAACATGCATGATATCTAGTCTAGTCTGAGTTAAGTACAACAATCCACCAACCATATATCTATATAAAGTTTGATTAGATTTTTAAGATTCATCATTCTTAGGCAACTTGCACCCAATCACCATAGGGGTTCCAACAGGTTTAAACTCATCTAACCCAAACTTGTTCAACAATTTCTTCACATACTTAGATTGAGAAATTAAAATGCCTTTGTCAGTCTATGTAGTTTTAAATCCTAAGAATAATTTCATCTCACCTATCATAGACATCTCAAATTAGTTTTGCATATCATCAACAAACTTCATAATCAAGTCATCATCTCCTCCAAAAATGATGTCATCAACAAAGACTTCAATAATTAGAGTGTTATCATTATCAACCTTAAAGTATAAATTACTATCAGTAGTACCATTACAGAATTCCAACTTCAACAAATACTTGTCCAATCTAGTATACCAGACTCTAGGGGCTTGCTTTAGTCCATACAGTGTTTTCTTTAATTTGCATATCATGTCTCCTTTATGTGATAATGAAAATCCATCTGGTTTCTTAATGTATACTTCCTCTTCAAAATAACCATCTCCAAAAGGCTGGCTTGAAATCCATATGATACACCTTGAAATTCATGTAAGTAGCATATGCAAGAAACAATCTAACAACTTCAATTCTAGCTGTCGAAGAAAAAGTCTCCTCATAATAAATTCCTTCCATCTGAGAGAATCCTTTACATACCAATCTTGCTTTGTTTCTAACAACTTTGTCAGCTTCATTCAATTTATTTCAGAACACCCATTTAGTGCCAATTACATTCTTGTCTTTGGGTCTCAAAACAAGCTCCGAAGTGTTATTCTTATCAATCTGATTCAGTTCTTCTTCCATTGCTTTTATCCAATTTTGATCTTTACATTCTTTTGCAACATATTTAGGTTTAATCTTGGAAATCAAGCATATATATATTCAGTACCAATCCTTCTCCTAGTCATTATACCTTTATTCTTTTCACTAATAATCCGATTTTCTGAATGATTCAATCTTACATACCTCAGAGTCTTCTAATTTTTTTAATTTTCAGACTCTGGAACTTCTTCACCAGTAGCAACAATATTCGGATTAACTATCTCCACTAAATTATTTTGCTTACTGTGTTATACTCATAAGGAGATATAGGAGTAAAGCATGGAATTTTTCAATGGGGCATGAAAATGGAGGAGGATATAGGCAATTGTGTTGGAAATGTATTGTGAAATCTGGTTTGACTCAGAAAAAGTTAGCTGTAGTTATCAATAACACACTATATTAGTTGCATGTAATTCCAATGAGTATCAGTCACAGTTGTCAATAACACATAGGTTATTGCTACCTAAAAAGATGCAAATTGTGGCAAATGAAGTCAATAACATGATAGGCTAGTCGATAAACTATGACTAAAATATCAATAACATGTAGGTTATGCTTCTTGGCTTATCCCACGTCATGTTATCCACTATCAGATAACCTTGTAGGATAACACTAAAGCAAAACAAACTATGCATCCCATTATCCCGCAACATGTTATTCACATGTAAGAAACCTTACAGGATAATAATAAACAAAGTTAAATAAGCCACTTTGTTATCCCGTGTCATGCAAACTTGGAGAGAGATAGTCATGCGAGGTAAAAATACCAAAGGGAATAGATGGATCCTATTAGCCCATGTGGTAATAAGGGTTGAGAGGAAATCATGCAAGATAAGGAAATCAGTAAAAAGCATGTTATCCTTCCATCTCGCATGAAGGAATAGTTATTTATTCATAATGTGTATAACTTGCATGTTATATGATCTATAGAACACATTTGCACAACCCACATTTCCAACACGGACTTTTCTTCCACACATGGACCCTTTGTGAGATGAGGTTTTTGTTAATGGGTCCCACCATTCACCAAGTGGCTGAGTGATAGGTAAATGTTAGGTGGACAATAAAATATTTTTGATTGGTCGATGAAGCAAGAGCATACCTATTAGATAAGATTTTCCAATTTGAGTAGCACACAAAAATAGAAGTAAATGTTTCCGTTAAAAACATATTCTCAAAATGAGAATTGTGTACAAGATAAAATATGATATCTGAGAATGTTGAATAAAGAAGGAATGTGCAATTTAATATATCTGACATACACTACAGAAGCTTGAGTAGCTCTAGAATGATATGAAGATCTTCAAGTGGGGTGAAAAATCCAAGATTACTAAATATACTAATCTATGCTCAGAGATACAATTTGATTTAATAATGATTCCAAGGGGATCATTTATTACTGATTTGTAGTTATCTAGATAGAGTGTTTAGAGGACCAAATCAACAAGCAGATTGGATTTCTTTATGTAAAGAAGATTATTTTTTTTTCAACCTTGGTGGGAAAAAGATAGTTGGATGTAGATTGATTCTTAGTGAAGTTTGTGAGTAGTTGAAGATATTGTGTGTCAGAGAGTTTTAAGTGAGAAAATAGAGAAGATCTACAAATATAGAGAAGGTAAGAACAAAGACTAGAAATAGAACTTGGTAGTAGAAAAGTGTATTCCCCAGGTGTTAAATAAAATGATGCCCGACCAACCAATAACATCACATAAATATTGCTAGCAAAATACTAAGGAGGTAAAGAGAAGATAAGTGGCAACCAAAGGTTGATAGAGAGAGAGAAAAATAGAGGATTAAGAAGGCAGAGTAGACAAGGAAAAATATATAGAAAAGAGGTGAAGAAGATAGAACATAAACAAGAGAAGAGAAATAAGAGCAAAAGCATAACATAGTAGCAAAATGTGCATAACATTTTGTGAGCAGGTAGTTAGAAATTAGTAAGGTGTTACAAAACTTATTTGTAACATGGTCTCTATAGTATCAAATTGTTTATTGAATCATTGTAAATCTCTGAGTGGATTCTTAGAGAAGGGGTAGGTGATCCTTTGAGTAGGTGCTCATAAAATCAGGGGTTGGTGTTCCTTGCATTGCTGTCATAAAACATATTGTAATCAGTTTTCCATTGTAAGGCTGGATTGGAGTAGTAGACTCCAACAACATCTCTCACTAAGGTTTTTCCCCATCATGGTTTTTCCTTATATATCCTTGTGTTATTTTTATGCCTCTTGTTTGTAAGTGCTTTAATTTATTTTCTTATTTGTGTTGGTATAATTAGATTGAAAGTTTTAAATTTTTGATTCACTGATTCACTGATTCACTCCCCTCTCAGTGATCATTTGTGTTCTTCAATTTGTATCAAATCCCTAGGCTTTTTTTGTAGTAAAGTCTTTCTCTATCTCGGGCAGATCCTGCTTTGTGAATGCAATGGCTAGGAATGAATCCTCTGCTAATGTACTAAAGTTTTATGGCACCAACTATATCTTCTAGTCTAGAAGAATGGATAGCTACTTGTCTTCCCTTAGAATTTTTGTTTGGATGTTTGTGGTGAATGGATACACTGTACCAAAAAAATTTCCTACAGATCAAGATGCCAAGAAGGAATATGAATACAATGCCAAAGAAAAGAATTCTATTCTTAGTGGTCTATTAGAAACATATTTTTTCAAAGTTATGTACTGCAAATCTGCCAAAGAAACACATCAAACTAGAAAGCATTCATCAGATTCAAAGTTTCTAAACAAACAATTCACTGACAGAGATATTTCTTGCCTATTTAATTTCCCTCCTGAAGAGAAAAGCTAAGAAACACATCTATAAAAGATTTCCTTACAACCCATGCTCAAATGAATAATCCTGAATCACTCAAATTGAGACTAGTAAATATTTGCAAGAACACCCAAAGACAACACAGATTCTAGGCTCAAAATTGATGGTCTGTATATTGATATTAATTTCAGAAAAGATTACAAAAACATTAGAGTTTTCTCCATAAGACTAGAAAATCCCCAGATATATCTCTGCAGAGTTTTTTTACAATTTCTTGCGATCTCCTTTTCCTACAGTCCTGGTATCCATTTATAACAACATGGATGCATACAAAGCTTCAGACTTCCCTAGGAAAATTTGTTACAACTATACTTTGTTTCAAAAAGCAGTTACAAGTCTCTTTCTGTCTCAGCGGCCTTTTCAGTTGGTAACTCTTCTGCAATATCCTCTAACTGTCCTGGAGCATCTTCCAACTATTCTAGAGCATCTTCTTCCTACACTGCATATTTTTTGGACCACTCTTCAAAAACATCATCGGTAGGCCATGAGTAGCCAATAATCTTTTTCTTCAACTTTAATAGCATTTTCCAAGAGTTCCTTATTTTCCTCACTTCTGACTCCAAGAAACTATAATGTGATTTGATCTTTTCTATTTCCTCAATTGTTTTAACAAACAGTGAGGTGTCATCTTTATTGATTATTTCATTTACCCTTAGAGATAGATTAGCTCCTAACTCATCCAGCCATACCTATTTGTCCTTTATTTGATTGTGGTTGACAAAACCTCTAGGAAACAGTTCAAATTTGTGCTCAATATACTCTTTTCTATATAAATTATCCTTCCTTTCCACATTGGCTTTCCCTTCTACCATCTTTGTCAAACCTTTGGTCAATTCACATGTGGATTTTATAGTGGCATCGGATCCGGCTTCATCATAAGATACACACATGAATTCTAAATCTACTTCCCTCAGGATCCACTTATTTAGAATAGGCTCTGGAATGGCCTTGTCCTCATTTAACTCACAAAGAGTGTAAAAAATTCTCTTCATATTGATATGTACCATGGGAGCATCAACGGTATTAGCAAAACTCAAAATTGTAAACTCAAAATTGTAGCCTTTATCTTATCCTCATACTTATTTGCAAATAAGGCCTGAGCCTGTTTCAACTTTTCCAATTCATGTTGATAAGTCTCAACTGGTTGAAAACCAGAAGGCATAGGAGAAGGAGGGAATTCTATGATGGGACTAGTAGGTGGGAGGCTTGCCGGAGAAGAAGAAATTGCCAAGGTAGAGGACTCACCTCCTTGGTATTGTCCCATCAGCTGACTTTGAAGTTTGGCAATGATAGTGTCCTTGCTGGCTACCTCCTTTTTGGCTTCATTATAAGCCTTTAGAATTGTTTCCAACTTAATTTGAAGATCAACCTTTTCTTTTGCTTCCTTCTCTACTACTGCTACATTGAACTTAGTAGTCTCTAAAACAATACTAGCTGCTTCCACCACCCCTGTATCCTGAACTCTTCTGACTATCATAGCTCCTAGAAGGTTAGACTATGAGGTATCTTTCCTTCTTGTACCTTCATCTCTTTTAAGGGACAACATAACTAGAGAAGCATCATCTTTGTTGAATACCACTCCCTTCATTGGTTTAGTTTCCTTTTTGGCCGCTTCAAGAACCAATGCATTAGCTATATCCCATTTAGGGAGGATTAGCACACTGGCCTTATCCACCATCTCTCTTCTAACCTCAGGAGTGATAGCTTTGAACTCAGCCATTATTTCTTGTTTAACCTCTTCCTCCACTTGGGCTACATCCTTGGGAGGCTATTCATTTACCCTTTGCTCACATCTAATCTTGAATTGATCAATATTTTGCTTCCATAGAAATTGCATAAAAGCTCCTGATGTGACAAAATTGCTGTCAGCTAGGAATTCTTCACTAGCTTGTTTGACAGTAATGTCCAATTCTTTTCCCTATAGCTCACCATTAGTTACATCCATTTCAGCACAGGGTGGCTCTTCTGGCATTCCTTCTTGAGTCTCATTGTAGGTGTAGGCAATTTCACCCAGACTCCCCAATTGTATCAATTGCTCAGCCACCGCTTGCTCATCTCCTATATGAATAGGGGACTGAGATGGAGAGTAGAGAGGGTCATTAGTTTCAATTTCTTTACTTGTCCTCTACCTCTTAGGCGAATCCTAAATCTCAATAATATCTTCAATGGACCTTTTCCCTCTAGAAGTAGAAGGTTCACCTATTACTGGCATCATTACAGTATACTTAGATCTCTTGTGCATTATATAATCACCTGGTGGAATAGCCTTAGCAAAGGCAGCCTTGACTAGGACCAATTTAGCCTTGTCAGGATCATTCTGCATTATGGCTTCTCTTTTTTCCTTCAGGGTTTGCATTAAATCTTCAAAATAAAGAATTAAGAATTTAACCTTTTCTTCAAAAGGGGTAAAACTAGAGAGAGGATCATAACTAGAATCAAATTGATGGATAAAGTCAAAGGCTCTTCTATATGCAATCCACTTCTCCTTCCTCAACTCCTGCTCATCTAGACTAAATTAATTCCTGATCAAATCTTCAAGGAATTGGAATTGGTGAGGCCTAATTTTACAAACTACTCTCTTCCTGAACATGTCGTTGAAGAAATCTTCAGGGTCAGCACACCTTGATACAATAGTTGATAACATGTATGGTATAAATAATTCTTCAAAATACTTCCATCCACCTTTGGTAATTACAAAATGATGAGCCATGGTGATGGTTGGAAAAATTGTCCCTTTACTCCTGTTAGTTAACTCGGCCTCCTGCACTCCTCCAATCTGTCTAATACTTCTGCGATCCCTATCTTTAATGGAACCTGATAGGGCAGTAGATAAGGGGTTCCTCTGAAACCATATACTCTCAAAATAGTAGAAACAGGATATAGATACATATCTCCCCAATTATGAACAATCTTGATATCCTCTACAAACTCTTTGGGCCTAAGGAATTCCAAAAGAGCTATGGGAATCCTAGGGTTTTCTGCACACAAGACAACTCTAATTTTAGATGCAAATCATCTATCAAACTTCAGATGACTTGCATCCTCTCTATCCCAAGATAGAACAGTACTCCATAATTGCACTGCCATCTCCTCTTTATCCTTGACCTTAACTAGGTCCATCTCTTTTGCAAAATAATCAACCCCTTTGAATAGAAACATATGCATCAACAAGGAATACCATCCAAATGGCTTGTCTACCTTACCATTCTTAATTCCTACTAGGCCTGCATGGATAGCATCAGAGAGGAAAGGAGCGAAGTCAAATGTTATGGCCAGTGAAGGGTTCAAAAATTGGGCAATCATTAACATATAATGGACGGGCATGTTTTTCTCAGCATCTTCTCCAAAAATTTGACACAGTGTCTAGTACATACCCTTAGCTCTCAAGGTAAATAAATTTAGGGAAAATGGCTCCATTGTGCTAGGGCCTACAACTATTAATCCCCCTATTTTGACAAAAAATTCTCTCAATGGGCCACTCCTAAGATGATCTCTTTGGGCATTGTAAACTTGGGTTAATGCCTCAAAATCAATAGGCTCAAGATAGCTGGAAGCTTCACTAAGCTTGAAGACATTCCTAAATTCATCATCTTTGATTTTGACAAGGGTTGATCCCTTTATGTTTCTAATGCATCTAGCAGTAGGGTCATAACTTTGTGCGATTAGGGTCAACAAATCAACGTCCATGAACACACCAGGGACCACAAGTTTCCCTACATATAAATTTCAGATACTATTCATAGGGGAAGGGGCATGTCTCTGACCAAAACCCACTTTAAACAAACTGAGACTAGATATCCCTATTTCAAGGTCCCTCAACCAATTTTCTTTATCATATAAACCATCCCCAATTTTCAAATGGGGGTTTTTTGGCACTAACTCCTTGGCCCTAGCCCCGACATTGGTCGACATGGTTAACTGCTCAAGAAAGTCATCACAAATATTTCGGTCCTGGTAATTTACCTTCCTTGTTAATTCTCTTTTGGGTCCCATTTTAGGAGTATGCAACTAAGCCAATTATCAACCAAAGCAATTTTCTGACAGGACAAGACCACAATTCAACAATCTTTAAGCAATGGGTAAACAAAGAGCAAGAGAACCTAATTTCGGTTTGCAAACTTCTACTCTGCACCGGCTCTCTCTGCAACTTCTTCTGTGAAATGATACCCTCATTCAATTGATGTAGGGATATATATGACAATTTGGCTCCTTAACTGTGACATTAACACTGCATGCTTCGACCATCCCTTCAGAATTGAATTCATGAAAGAATTCAAAAATTTGGCTCCAATGGATCAAAATTGCTCTGAGTATTTTTCATTTTTCTCTTTCACTGTTTCGTAGAGCGTAAAGCTCTTGCATGTTCATCTAGCAAAAAGATGCCAACCATTGGATTAGATAGAACTTGCATCAGTTTTACCCTTTTGACTCTTCCTTGCTTGGCATCAGGCTGAAAATCCTTTCGCTATTTTGCGATGGGTAGCCATCTTGCATCTTGACCTCATGAAGCTTCGCTAGCTATCCAATCAACTGAAACTTGATCAATCTATACATTTTCCTAACCTGGTGGTTTATATCACTAACCACGCTCAAAACGGTTAATGCTAACCGTTTTCGCTATTTCACAAATGGTAACCATCGTGCATTTAAAGGTTGTGAAATAACACCCATTGTTAGATCCTTCTTGAGATGCCCTTCCTTTAACAACCTGTTAGAACCAGCAGACATGGGCCCTCTGAATCAATGCCATTCACTTTGGCATTCGATCCCTCTTGAACTAACGTGTCAACTTCCTACTTGCTAAAAGATTTTAGTGGGATCCACTTATGAAATGCCACCTGTGCCTGACAGGTCACCTCTTTGTCTTTAGTTTATATCATTTTGTTTGTTGGCCCACCACTTGGTCGCCAAGTTTGTTCTTTGATTTACGTGATCTGGAGGACACGTGTAACCTTTTGATTTGCGATCACTACCTCTTGGACTGCTCACTTGGAATGCCATGTCATTTCACCATTTCCCGAAAACTAACTCTCGAGCATCTTTGGGTTGTGAATCAACGCAGGCCATTGATTATTCTCTGAACCACTCACTCCTTACTCGTTAGAAAACCCACCGGCTTCTGGGACCTGCCACAACCTTTTGCTATTTCAGAATAGTTAAAACACATGCACTTTGATCTCATAAAATAACGAGGGCCATCCAATCAGATAGAACATGATCGGTCTTTAATCTTTAGACGAAGCTTGGACATTGGGCCCACCAAACCCTTTCGCTATTTCGCGAAGGGTAAAACTTGGTTATCTTTATCTCGTGAAACAACACGGGCCATCAGATCTCAGGGACTTGCACTGCTATTACTCTTTCTACTTACCACTTCACCCGAGCCCACCATCTTTTCACCATTTCGCAACTTGTAAACCATGAGCATCTTTAGGTTGTGAATCAACATGGGCCGTTGATCTCTTTCCAAACCAATTGCCCTTTAGCCAAGAAAGAAGTCCTCATTGCTAGGTCCCACCAAACCTTTTCGCTACTTTGTGATAGGTAACTTTCAAGCATGATGAGTTCACGAATCTACGCGGGCCGTCCGATTGACTGAGAGTTGCGAGATAATTACAAGGCCCAACGGTCATTAGAAAAGGTAATTTAAAGGTGAATAAAAATTAAAACATTTAAAAGGACCGCCTAGGTAAAAAATAACGGGGGGAACACTTTGCATGACAAAAGGACCCATTACTTAAGTGAATAAAGTAACACAAAATTAGAAACCAAATGTTTTTTCTCAAATATTGAAGTGACTTAAAACCTAAACCCTGAACCCCTTAGGACTTAAAACAATTTTGAAGCAACTAGGGCATACCAGACTCAAAATTTTTAAAAACCTAGCCAATTATGGACTGAGAAAATCCATTTTTAAAATAGTGATAACAACGACTCTGACTAAGGATGGTTGATCACAAGATCAACACAAGAATCTCAGAAACTCTGGAGAAAAAGACCAAAAACAAGCCAAACAGAAAACAACCAAAACAAACCCAAATATATACAAACAGAGGACCTACTGTGCATGGACATCAAGAAAAGTAATGCTTTAGGAATTGTCCATGCACTGGAAATTCCTATACTTCATCATTCATATTCTTTAAAAAGTATGAGTCTTTTCCATTCACATCACAAACCACAGAAGGGCCGATCCATAATGACTCAAACATCTTATGCTTTCCCTTATCCCGTCCTTTTGCATTCCACTGAAGAACAACATCATTGAGTTGGAACTTTCTCAATGACGTCCTTTTGTCAAACAAATACTTAGATTGCAATTGGATTTTCAAATTCCTATTATGAGCTAGGGTTCTGATCTCTTCCACTTCTACCATCAGAATCATTCGGTCCTCCATGGGCTCAGACAACTCCGTGTCTTCAGCTTGTAGGAATTTGTATACTGGAAGAAGATTTTTTATTGGCACTCTAGCTTGTGTACCATAAACCAATTCAAAAGGTGAGACTCCCAATGCCTTTTTTACAGTAACCCTGTCAGCCTGCAAAACTAATTTCAGCTTTTGATCCCAAGACCTCTTGTTTTCTTTTAAGATTTTCTTGATAATGTTTAAGAGGATTTTATTATTGGATTTAGCTTCTCCATTCCCTTGAGGATGATAGGGTGAAGAGTATGACATAATTATCCCATGACTAGTGCAAAAAGTAACAAACTCTTCAGACCTAAAACTCATAGCATTATCCATTACTAATTTTGCAGGGACTCCAAATCTGGTTATAACATTAGCTATCAGGAAATCAATGACAACTTTACTTGTAGTTCTCTTGCTGGGTATAGCTTCGATCCATTTATAAAATAGTCAGTTGCTACTATAATCCACTTGTGGTCTCTTCCTGATCTTTCAACAATTTCTCTAATAAAATCAATGCCCCACTGGACAAAAGGGGCTTCCACTGTGACCGAATTTAAGGGTAAAGCTCCTTCATATTTTAGCTTGGATGAAAACCTTTAGCATGGGTCACATCTCCTAACATGTTCATGAGCATCTTTAAATAAGGTAGGCCAATAATACCCAGCCCAAACTATCTTTCCAGTAGTTATCTTAGCAGAGTAATGACCTCTGCATACTCCATTATGCATTTCAATCAACACTTTCTTGGCCTGGAATTTATCTAAACACATTAGTAATGCCCCATCTCTATTTCTCCAAAACAGGTCACCCTGAATGAGAACATATTTTTGTGACTTAATCTTTAATATCCTTTTCTGATTGTGGGTCATCCCTTCTGAAAATGTCACATCTCTCAAGATATGCACTACTCTGAATACCAGGGTTGCTTTTCAATGCTAGTGACTATGATTTTTTCAACTTCAACATTATTTATTTCAACACCAAGAAGATTGGATTCAGCCATAAGCTTGGCAAGGCCTAAGCCTCTCACCAATTTGGTGATCTTTATTTCCAAATCAAATTCTTGGATCCTGTTAATCCATCTGCACCTTTTGCCTGTAACCTCAGATTGGGACTAAATGTCCTTGACTGCAACATGTGGAACATAAGCAACTACTTGTGCATTTACAAGATATGGCCTAAAAGCCTTAATAGCTTTAACCAAAGCATATGCCTATTTTTTCATGATTTCATATCTTAATTATGCTCCCTGTAAAGACTTGCTATAGAAAGCTATGAGATGTTCATGTCCCTCATTATCCTTTTGCAACAACACCGCAGCTACTATATGATATGAAGCAAAAGAGAACAAAGAAAAGGGCTTACTATAATCTGAGGATTTCAACACAAGTGCTTCCTGAATGGCTTTTTTAATCTCAGCAAAAGCCTTTGAAGCTTCTTGATCCTAGAAAAACTTGGTATCCTTCTTGAGCAATCTAACAATAGGCTTTACCATCTCTGCAAAGTTTGCAATAAATCTTCTAACAAAATTAACTTTGCCTAAAAAAGACTGGATACCCTTAACACTCTTTGGTTCAGGCACATTATTTATTGCCTCAATTCTTTCAGGGTCTATTCTTACCCCTTCCTTGGAGACAATATGCCCCAGCAACATCCCTTCAGTGACAACAAAATGACACTTCTTGGGGTTTAATGACACACCAAATTCCAAAGCCTTACTGAACACTTGTTCCAAATGTCCACAATGGTCATCAGCTCTTTTGGAGAAACAGGTTAAATCGTCTTGGTACACTACCATGATGATGTTCATGATTTCTTTGAAGGCTACATCCATTGCTCTCTAAAATGTAGCTCCAACATTTTTTAACCCGAAAGGCATTCTAACATAAACATATGTTCCCCAAGGGGTGGTGAAAGCGGTTTTGAATTGCTCGGATTCCTTCACTAGCACCTGATTATACCCTGAGAAACCATCCATCATTAACAAAAGATCATAGCCAGTTACTCTTTGTAGCATGGCTTCCATATTGGGGGAAGAATAATTATCCTTCAGGGAAGCAACAATTAAATTTCTGAAGTCAACACAGAGCCTTATGTCCCCATTTTTCTTTCTAACTGGGACCAAATTGGAGACCCATGAGGAATGCCTTATGGGCTTAATAATCCCCCTCTCTCTTAGTTTATTCAATTCTTGCTGCATCTTGGTTTCCAGCAGGGGATTAATAGGTCTCTGCTTTTGTCTGAAAGGCTTAGCATCTGGAAGTAAAGGAACTTCATGCTAAAACAGGTCTTGTCTATACACCTTTAGGTCTTCATAAGAGCAAGCAAACACATGCTTATATCTTTTCAATAAATTAATAAGATTAATTCTGACATGAGGAGGGAAGTTATTTCCATTGTATACCAACTTAGGGGATGATTCTATCCTCAAGTTTACCTCCTCCAATTCTTCTAACTTGGTAGTAGATTTCCGGTGCAGGTGACTGTCATTATAGCTGAACATGCCCTCAAGCTCTACCAACGCTTTCAGTATCTCATTCGTTTCCAATTGAACCAAGTCATTCCTGAATACTGTCTCTCTATTATCAATCACCTCTACCAATGCATTGCAGTCAATTTTCTATCCATCATAATCATCAATGCATTGTATGAACCTAAGAATATCTTCATCATCGACAAAAAATTGCCAATTATATACATTATCAAGGATGGTAGGCCTAGATTTTATTTCCACAGTGGATATACCAGTTAGTGTTGCATTATCATTCTTTAATGCAACATTAGCTAAAATGTTTGCAATGATATTCTTTGATCTCTCTATCCAATTAATAGAAAGTGCACTAAAATGCTCAATGACATCCCAAACTGCATGTTTATATCTTTTCAATCTATCATTTTTTGATGCATATTTGGATCTTACCTAAGAGACAACCAATTCTGAATCTCCTAAAACTTTCAACATTTGTATCCCATCCCTCTTTGCAACTTCAAGCCCCAATAACAGAGCTTCATATTCAGCCGTGTTGTTTGTGCACTGAAAGGCTAATAAGAAAGAATACTTAAAAGTTATACCTGATGGGGACACAAAAAGAACTCTTGCTCTAGACCCTTCTTTGGAGTAAGCTCCATCAAAATACATCTGCCATAGACCATGCGATTGTGATTCCAGTTCAATCACAATGGAGTCAGTATTATTCAATTGGGGTAAAATTGGTTGTACTCTAAAGTTGTCAAGATCCACATCAATCATACAATTGAGTATGCTGGGATCTACATTTTCAATTACTCTAGGAGCACGTGGTTCTCTATATAACTTGACTTGATTCCCATTGATTGGGATGGTAGCATAAGATAAATCCAATTGGACATTTCCACCTACTGCTGCTGCCCACTGCCTGGATAATAACATGCCATAATGAGGCTTAGTGTCAGTGATAATAACATCCATCTTATAGGTCACTTCAGGGAATACTGCTATCTTCACTTCAACATCTCTCATTGTACCTATCACAAGCACTTCTCTGTTATCCATAGCATAACATTTCCCATATACTGTAGTCACTGATAGTCCTAATTCTTTCATAACACTATAAGGCATTACATTAGCAGCTGCACCTGAATCTATCATACAATTTTTTATCAACTGGTTATTTACTAACAAAGTGACATAAAAAGGATCTAACTGTGAAGGTTCTTGAGTAATAGTTGTTCCAACATAAAACTATGGGGTTTGGAACTCTTGATCCTTTCCATCTTTAACTGAACCGGTGGGTAAAACTGTGTTACTGTCAGATATGTTAGAAAATAAAGACAAGGCAGCTTCTCTATGTTCTTTTATTTTCAACAACTCTATTAATGGGATAGTAACCTTCATTTGTGTAAGAGCCTGAGCCATGTCAAATGTGGAATTGCTGCTCAACTCATCATTAGCTTTAGCTCTTTCTGCCTTAGGTTGACTCACCTTCTTTGTTGTGGCAGCTCCTTGAGTATCATTGGTATTTTTATCATCTGTACCCTTGGGTACATCTTTAATTTGATCTTTCTTTTCTTGACCCATTTGAGGGGTAGTAGCATTGCTTGCTATCTTTTTCTAAAAAACCTCTTTTATAAACATAGAACCAGGTTCACCCTGATCACTATCCTTTTTGGTGCTCCTTAAGTTATAATTGTGCTTGGCCTTAGCTATAGCAGCCTTAGTGAGATTTTTTACTTGTTCCTCACTAGGCCTTCTAAGATGAACTTCTTCATCTTCAATGGTTACCAGATTCAGAGTAGGATGCCAATCAAGTGTTAGTTGTCCTTGAAAGGATCTTTTACCGTCCAACAGATCACTAAATTCACTTTGTACAGATTCCTCATCACTTTTTATAATGGTTTCAAACATATTAATATTAGGCTTAGCCTCTTGTCTCATGGACTCTTCAAGGGCTTGAGCAACTGCACACTGATGAGAAGAATGTGGCTCGTCACAAGCAATACACCAAGGAGTGTTCTCTATGTTGTGAACATTTTTTCGTTTTAAGGGATCAGGGGTATCTTGGCCCTGAACACTCTTAGACTTCTCATTTTGAGGTTTACCATCCTTCCAATTGGTATTATAAGGCATATCATGCAATCTGGGAGGTCTATCTTGCCAATTATAATGAGGCTTATCATTTTTATTTACCTTAGCAGTTAGATCCTTCATAGCAGTGACTAACTTTTCTTTATTATCTTCCTCCTTAGCAACTTTGTTTGGTTGCTGTTTTGTTTCCTGCCATAGCCTACCATCAGTTCTTCTTCCTAATTTTCTAGATGCTTTCCTATTGCTCTCCACATTGATAGCAATTCTGAATGCATCTCTCAGGCTATGTAGATTCTTATCCCTTAAAATATAAGCCATTTTGGAATCAAATGCATTGTAATAAGTGTTCAGGCACATGTTATCATCTAATCTCATCACCTGATACAACCTATGCATGGCTTTCTGAAATCTAGCATTGAAATCGGTGACCATTTCATTATCAGGTTTTCTAATATTATTGAACTCATTTAGCATGAAGCTCACATTTGTTTTGTCACCATATTGTTCTTGAAAGCAATTGTTGAAATCCTCCCAAGACCCAATGCTATTAATAGGGAGACCTCTATACCAATCTCTTGCATCATCTATTAGGGACTGGACAAATAATTTCATTATGACATCTACATCTATTATCTCATAATCATTTATCAAGTCACCAAAAGATTTTAAATGCTCCTCTCCACTAATTGCATTATTTCCAGCAAACTTAGGGAGTCTATCTCTTAACTCAGTAGGAACATGGTTGGGATATCCTAGGATTCCATCAAAAAATAACTATCTGTATTGCTCTAAGTTGATGGGTCTCCTTTGGAAAGGGTTAATAACATTATTATTACCCATGTTCATTCTCACAGTGGGGATTTGAGTTTGAGAGATCTGGTTATTCTAATTAATTACAGGGGCTTGACTGGCTATTGTTGTATTGACATGCAAAGTGGATTGAACTTTAACAGGGGGGAAGGAACTTGCTGAGGAATAGGCTTATTAAGATCTTTTGATGGGAAAATGATAGGGGGAGATTTTAGGTAACCAATTTTTCTTTTAACTTCCTAGTTAGTTGCCTCTAACTCAGCTTTCTCTAGCTCCATTTGTAGATCTTCTTTCTCTTTCCTTATTGTTTCCATTTCTCTTGCATGTGCTGATAATCTATGAGGAATTTCCACTGTAGTCTTGGATCCAGACCCATCCTCCATGCACTTCTGCTTTTCTTTATCAATATTATTCTTAGCAGGTTGTGGGTCACTAAGCACTTCTCTGCTTGGTTGGATTATTGACCTATATGTTGGCTTGGCCTTAGGGACTAGAATTTCCCTGATCACAGGACCTTCATCATCACTCTTTTCCTTTTTTTGGGCCAACAATTCAAGATCAGAAATCTGCCTAAGAAGCCTATCTCTTTCCATCAGTTCTGCTTTGACTTCCTTCTCCCTATTTGCTTCCTTTTGGGTTCTTAAGGAGATTAAGTGATGAACCTTTCTATTTAGGTCCTCTTTTTCTTGGGACACTTTATCTTCATCAAGGAAGATCTCCTCAGAGTTAGATACATTAACTTGGTCTATATCAATCAAGCTGATGTTTCCATCAACTGTTCTAGGCATAGAATGTCTGCCTACATTAGAACTACTTCTATCTCTCCCGAAAAAACTAGCATGAGATATATCTTGATTTAAAACATGAACATCATCTATATTTCCAAATAATCCAGAATGGAAACCTAAAACATCATGTTCAGATTCTCGGGAAGAAGAATTAGACTTTGCATAAATAGGTCTATCAGATACCTTACCTGTATTGTTACTTTTTTGCACCCATGCAACATTTGATGACTCATATAATACTGATCTCTTCTGACCTCTTCATGATTGTTCAGGTAATCTCTCCTACAATGTCTCACGAGGATGTTTCTTCATGAAGGACCTAGTGTTCTTTCCTCCTTGCATTATGCTTGTTTCCTTTTTAGAATTTTCTTATTTTAAAAGGACTAGTTAAACTAACAGAGTCGCCACCCACAAATCTATGGGAAATATGAAAACAAGCTTTGAACAAAATATTGCAAATCTTCAGACCAACATCACATATCAAATATCGTGCAAATTTTTTAAATGAATATATCAAGACAACACCGATATTTAATTGAAACACCAATTTGCATCTGGATTCATACTATGACTCTCCCCAACAGAGTCGCCACTTTTGTTGTTCATCAAAACTGATTAACCCAAGTACACCTGCAATTGATCTATGAAGTAGCCAATTCAATCTATGAAGAACCTCAGGGCTTGGACAATATGACAAGGATATGAATCCTTCTACTCTTCAGGTTCTGCAAAACCTAGGCGGGTATACCTTTGATGCTTAAAATTTAGACTCATTACCCACATATGACAGCATCAATAAAGTAGATAGATCTCATAAACAGTTCAAAAACAAGGAGGGTACTGTAGATAGGCTAAATCTACATTGGCAACTCAATAATGTTTGAATCATGAGATGGAGGCACACTTCCACATAACATAAAATATAAAAAGATATTATGATTTGATTTTTTAAATGATGTTCTGACAACCCTTCAATGTTACAAAAGACCAGTGCCTTATCTAGGCCACAGAGTCATGCATAAAACTAAAAGAGAGATCTCAATTACTAGTTATTTTCCATATTAATTTTTCATGTATTAATGCCTTACATTAACACAATCCTCTACTCTGTCACAAAACCATACTCATACATATCCAATTTACACACTCAAAATCACTAATGCGGGATTTTAGGATTTAAATCCTTCCTTGAAGAATACCCATAAACACACATTACACTCTCAGAGAAGACTGAAAGAAACAAATCCAAATTACCCTTGATAAAATGAAATCGTATGAACTTGAATGGTATTTTGGAGACAATTTTGTGGGAACTCACACATGCCTTGCATATGTGTAAACCTGCAAACTGAAACCAAACTTACAACAAAGACAACAAAGAAAACCTCGAAGAACACATTGTCATTTGCAAAAATAAAAAGATGCCATCACTGGAACCTACAATTTCGGATTTCTCCCTTGGAGAAAATCTCTCAAAAATTGGAACCCCTACAAATGAGAAGAATTGAGAATAAGAACAGGAGGGAAAGATTAGATCTGCATAACACACTGCCAAGTGTCCTTTTTTCTAACTGAATTTCAATCCCTTTCTCTTTCCCATGGAAATTGCTCTTGAAATATCTAATCGTTGTTGAAACACACTTCATAATTGCATTCCTCATCTCAAGAGCTTTCCAACAATATATAATACTTCATATTTTGGCCAAAACTAAGCCTTTGGGCAAATTAATCATTTTGTGTCTCCAATCATTTAAATTTTTCAATTTTTAATAGTCTGCACTATATATATAACTGATTTTAATTTTGATTTTTGGCTCCCTTTTTTTGGCCTGATGCCTTGCCATGTGGCGGTCTCTGATTGGTCGATGGGGTCCACTGGGCACCACCTGGGATGAGACCTTATCACTCTGCCATGTGACCACCACCAAGTTGCTTGCTCATCACCACGTCATTGCCATGTGTCTGCCACCTGTGCACCATGTCACCGCCACTAGATAGCCACCTCACCGGGACCTGCCACCTGGCTTTCACCATTTCACAATGCTTATCTGGCGAGCATCTTCGATCTCCGAAATCACGTGAGCTATTGGATCTTTTCGGACTTGCTTGATCTTTAACTCCCTTCGCTGAGCCTGGGTTTTTCGCCATTTCACAGCCCTTAACTCACGAGCATCTCTCCTTCGTGAAGTCATGCTGACCGTCGATCATCTACAACCTACTCGCTCATTAAGTCACTCCTTCTCTGCAAAATTTCACCTACCTCAAGATCCGTGCCTATGTGGGGTCCACTCATTGCCGCTCAGTCAGCCTCCTTAGTCACCTTGGGATCCGTGCTTGTGTGCGTGGGGTCCACTTGGGTGCCCTTAGCACCTTGCGTCAAAAGCCTTGAGGCTTTGACATATTACTAGTGTGGGGACTTATATTTAAAGATCAAAAAGTTCCCCTCCACAGTGAATGTGGGATAATGTCATTTTGCCTAGGACTATGTTTTTGAAGCTTTCTCTGCAACTTTAATGGCATTCTCCCTCACTTGCCTACTAAGTGCATTTGCCTAAGGGCTTAGCTGCTACCAGACATCATGTGGAAGGAAATATGGCATTCAACCTACCAATTTGCAATTACTCATTTTCTTAAAACCCATTCCATCTTCAACGCCTTCTCCAAGTTTCAAATTCTCCAGAAATTATCGATCTTTAGTGAAACTATGCATTCAAATTGTTCCACTCCAAATCTTTTACCTTGATCCCAACCTTCCTTTGTAATGGACCTAATACCCACCTACAAAAGCGTGGTATATATTAGGATGAGCGTCAAAATGAAGGATGTCCACAGGCCCTCCAAGGTACTCTATAACAGCTCGAACAAGAGGGTAGGATATGGAGTGATCACCACCCAAAATCAGTGGATGGAGAGTTGCCTCTTATATCACAAATTTTATAGAATCCCTGATAGTTTTTATTAATCTGTCATCATCTATACCACAATCTCACATTTCTTGAACTCAATTCTGCCTGTCAATGTGCATTGCTTGGAAGCTTTCTGCAACCTCTACAACCACGTGAGGAATTTTCCCTTTGCTAATTGTTAAAAAGGGGTTTGTGGCTTCACACCAGCCAATAGCGTTCTCTCTTTTCTGGCAGCCTTCTCAAAGCACTCTCCCACGTTCCCACTCTAGCAGCTCACGATATTTGGAGGATGTTAGCAACTCATGACACTTGGAGGATGTTGGCAGAGTCGTAGAGTTGTTTGGTTTGAAACCTTTGCCACTTCAGTTGTCACGCATGAGGAGGCTGCCAGTCTGCTCTTGCAGAATTTTAAACTTTATTGAAATGCTCTCCTCATTCTCCACGCTCAATTTTTTGATCCATGATATAGGAGAGCATTTCATGCTTGATGCAAATCTAGTAATTTCGTTCACCCAATTTGAGAGAGTAATGAGGGGAGCAATCACTAGAAAAAAGGACCACGCGTGGGAGGAGGGAGTTTGGCTTTTCACTAACCACTTGCACTGCTCCATGTTTCAATAAGCTTTGGTTCCAAAACATTTCTCCATTTTCCTTCAAACCTCTCCAATAGAGATTTTGCATACTTATATATATCTGTCCCTGGGAGATTGCATGCCATTGCATTCCTAAAAAACAACAAGTCTCACATCTTCACACATTTCATGAACACTATATGCAATTCCTAAACCCACTACTCTAGAGTAAACTGTAATGAGAGGAGTTGTGACAAATCCAATTGCTCACACTGAAAGAAGTTGAAGCATTTGAAGAATGATGTTGGTGATGTGAAGACCAAGGCATGGGAAGATGCATTGCCATGAAATAAGAACAGTTCGCCACAAAATTTAATGCACAAGCATGAGCCAGGTCGGGCCCCAATGTGGGTTTGACTAAGAAAAATTTTGTTTTCATGCGACTAACCTCTGAAATGCCTTAGACACCTTGAACGTACCTCTGGGATCAATCGACACCATTTTCGGATCATTAAATTGAATTTTGCAACTTTCAGGCACTTACGCCACTTTTCACATTTAATCGCGAAGACATATTTTTCAAGCCAGTCAAAACACCTTTTTGGACCTTGTCATCTGATAGGCGTGTACTTTGATATACAAGGATGAACTCTGCCAAGCAGTTTTTCAAGATGAATCCCAAGCAAAGAGATATTAATTGGCAAAAATGACCAACTGGCTTTGTCGACACTGCAGACCTGATGAAGTCAATGTTCTGGCAACACATGATGCCTTTCTCAAAAATATCAAATGACCTCCGTAGGCTCTCAAATTTGAAACAAAGGTACCTTGAAGTAGATATTAAATCTTTGAATTATCAATTCGACCAAAATTCTGACTGGATGCAAATGGTGTGCTCATGAAAACGGCTACTTTAACTGATATAGCACTGAAAGTACGGAAGACTATAAATGATGGCTCAATGAACCCTTTTGCAAACTGACTAAACGGATTGGCAGGAGCCTGAAACTAGAAACATAGCTTGTCATTTATACCAATAATAGCCTAGAACAAACGTTCTAACATGACACTCACTGAGGCAACTTTTACACTCATGCAAAGCAGGGCTCCGACTAGTTGTCGAAATAGGGACTTGCCAAAACATTCGAACTGCAAACAGTTCGAGCTTGGTAAACTAAGCAAATGGATTCATGAGGACTTGAAATTTTGCATGTTGACTCACATTTATACATACAATAAAATCCATTTTGAAATTATTCATGACGATCAACAAGGCAAAATATATAAACACCCAAACTAGGCTACTCAATAAAATCTGCATTTGTGCCTAAAATGCACTTTCAGCTCACCCCTCGAAATAGGTACCTAGTAAACTTATTCAAATTGAATTCTAAAAGTTGCACATCACTGCATAGGCCAAATGAAAGGTGTAGGACATGTCTCCCGAGCCTTACCCTTCGAAAATCAACTAGCTCCATTTTGCCCTCTCTCTAATTAGGCCATTCAAACTGACTCATTTATGATCATTTGGAAATGCAAAGCAAAAATTTGAATTGGGCCTCTAAAATTGACTCAATTTTAATGAGTCCCAATAGAGAGATTTGTTCAACTTTCTATATGTGCAGAAAATTATCAGTGAATTTTATCTTTAAAGGCTTTTCATTTTGTTTTAGTGTACATGTGAAGTCTGTCGGCTTTATGCAAAGAGTTATATATGAATCAGTGCTTGCATTCATTTTTTGTTGACTGGTGAATGCAATTATGTTTTTGTGCTTTCTGGTGAAAAGTATAATATTGATTATGTGTAATTTGGAGCTGATTGAATATATATTAGAGGGAGTTGTACCTTAATTCAGAGGTTAATCAATATAATGATTATCCAACTGATTGGTGGAAAATTTGTCTTTCTTTTCTCGAGCCATAAGGTATAAAGATTAAATAAATAAAGGAAGACAAATATATTTACCAACACCAGGTACTTAGAAAAATAACCTCAATAGGCCAAAATACTCCTGTCAATACCAAAACAACAACAAAAATGGAGTTTCTTTGAGCTGTAACAGCTCAAATGTGTCCCATCGGGCGTGCCAAAAATTGTTGTCACTGAAGATTGCACCCATCATGCTAAGTGTGAAACCAAGCAATCCTGTGAAACATGGAAACACCTTCGAGCCTGTGGGTTGCTCAAGTTGAAGGTGAATCTCTGAGTTATGGGCCGAATTCCCTTGAAACTAAATATCGATGTGGAAAAGAGTGAGAATAATCTGAAAAATACTGGAAAAAAATTACAATTAAACTAGGAGGTGATACACCAAAATTGTAATGGTAATAGCCTAAAACTCACAAAAATATGACAGAACTTCACCCACACAAAGTAATTTTTACTCTCCAACCACATAAATATTTCCTAGGAAGGCCAAGGAGAAAGTAAACTTGGAAGGAAAAACCGGTTTTCACAACTAAATTGAAAAAATACCCCTTTTACACAACCTAAAACTTGTGATTATATGAAAAGAAGAAGATACATGCACATAAAAGAGACTGAAATTCAAAGGTTTTAAATTAAAACATAGTAAATTTCTTTCAAATCTGTAAATGAACATGCACAATTACCAAGGCAAATATATGAAACTCTAAAATATCAAAAGAAATTTGCTATAAAGCTAGAATACTAAAGTGTTGAGATGCAATGTCATTTTGCAAAAATATGTATGCAAAAAAGAAAGAACTAGAGGTTAAAAGAAGGAGAGAGAGAGAATATATAGATATCATGATGAATATCTCCTCCAAAAACCCTAAAAAAAGAAAGATCTACATGAGAAAAAGCCTTGGGCGAATTTTACCAAAAATGGAATGAAAACTCATGCAGAATACTGTAAAAAAAAATAATCTAATACCCCAAAAATAGGACTCCAGCTGATGTGGTATGAAAATAAACCTTCACTACTGAATATAGAACTGCGAGTCTCGCTCAAAATAGCTCCATTGAAAAAGAAAAACCCGTTGTCTAAAAGTCTGCATGGAACTTTGGAATCTCCTTTCATGTTGAAACTTTTGTTGAAACTGATTGTGGAAATGATCTCCCTGTTTTGTGAGCTTTTCAATGATATATATTTCAACGATATATAACACTTAATCTTTCATGCAGAAATCAACCATTAATCTTTCATGGAGAAAACAACTCCTCGTTTGCAACAACCAGTTCTCCTAATCTCTGATAATACCCTAATCATTGAAGGCAATTCCATTGGGTCATCGACAAGACAATCAAACAGTTATCTTGATCATCCGATCTTCCTTGATCTCTTTCTACGCTCTATCGCTAGATTTTTCAAGAACTTGCTCGGTCTTTAAACCTCTTCTTTTTCTTCAAACCGAGCCCACTTTTGAGTTCGCAGATCCTTACCATGTTCTACAACTTGATTTGTCTATGGATCCACTTTAAAGCCTCAAGACTTTGGACTAGACCCACCTCTTCCCGGCCTTGCCTTGTCGCCAAGTCACGATGATAACTGGGTGAGCAACTTCTCATTGCACCTTAGCGATAACTGTCGGATCTTCTTAGACTTGCTTGATCCTCCTCAGATGTGCTCAACCTTTAATTCACCTGAGCTCCTCTTTTCTGCCATGTGTCACTTCCTGGTTTGTCCATGGTCACCACCAAGGCGTCACCTGTCGGGCATTTCAACATTACCTCAACATGATTGGACTCACTATCTGACCTTAGTCTTTCCTTGTCGCTAAGTCTACAACCTTAAAATTTAGATGAATTTTCATCACGGTATAGGGACAACTACTAGATATTTAGGAACTTGCACACCATTTATCTCTTTTGAGTTTCTCTCTTTATCTGTGCCATGTGTTAGCCTCCGGTTTGCTCACAGGTCCACCTTGTTTGCCATCTAGACTGCCATCTTGACCGCCATCTCAACCTGCCACTAGACCTGAACCCACCTTGTCGCTAAGTCACAACGATAACCTGGTGTGCAACTTTTCCTTGCGCCATAGCGACGTTAGATCTTTTTGCCCAACCATTGGATCTGATCAATTTAGTCGATTTGCATGACCCTTATCTCACCTGGGCCGCTCACCCTTTTTCGCATGTGCTTTGTTGCCAAGTCGCAGTGAGTATTCAACGATCATCTTTTCATCCCGATACAGCGATAGCCGTTGGATCTTTCTTGGTCACCGTTGATCTTCCTTGATCTGCATGCTCTTTAACCTCTCTGAGCGACTCTCTCTTATGCCACGGTGTCACCATGTGTCATCTACTGGTTCACTCATGAGATCTTCTTGTCTCACCACTTGGACCTACCACTGGACTTTGGTTCCATTGGATATCATTCTTTTGGCCAAACTACTCCCTCGGCGAGCCGTTTACAAGTCTCATCGAAGCTACAATTTGATCGATACCTTTAGCTCTGTCGACGGGACCAGTTCTAATTTCTTTGATATACCCTATTGATGGAACTGAACCTTCGGCAAAACCTTTTAGAGTATCATCTCGGCAAAGGTCTGCTCGATAAGTCACCCTTTGGTGACATGCCACATATTCTGTCATGTCATCACCGCTTGACCTTCCATGTATTGTGCTGCATGTCAGCACGTGGCACCTTGTGGTTTTCTTTGAGTCCTCCTCGGTGCCACCTATCATGAGGTTATTCATTTAGGGCACATCACAACCATGGTACAACAAAAATTATGGATGCCCTAGAATGTCACTCCTCCGTTCGATCTTCCTTAATCTGTCGTTGGATCTCAACGATCTGCTCGAGCTTTAACTTTCCCTTTTTGGTACGTGCCTTGTTGCCAAGTCATAGTGAGTATTCAGAGCACATATTTCTATCACGGTATAGCGACAGTCATCAGATCTCTTGCATCAACATTCAATCATTTGTAACCTACTCACCTGTTAATTTGCCCTTTTACTACAAAATTTGACCTCTTTGAGATGAGCATGCGGGGGGCCCACCAATGATGAGTTGCCACTTGCCAAAAGCCCTTAAGCTTTGACACTTAATACATGTGGGGCTTTTCCTTTAAATACTGAAATGCTCCTTCGTGCAGCTAATGTGGGATAAATGGACTACGCCTGGGCCTTTCCATCGGGTCATCGGTGTAACATTAAATAGATCATTCTGATAGCTGATAACTTACTCCATGCTCTACACTTCTTATTGGGTCATCAGTGTAGGGGAGAACCTTGTCTACTGGTACCTGATACAAACTCTCACACCTATGCTTTCTCATTGGGGTAAGTCTTTCCAATCGGGGTAGGTCTTGCCAATTAGGAAAAAATTCAAAAAATTGCAAAGAAACACCCATCTCCATCAGGATGTTGGGCTCAACCCTCATGGGAGCCACATTTTAACCCACATGTTGTATTTTACTTTTCATGTATCTGCACATGAAGCAAACAAATTAAAAGAAACAATGCATATCTGATTTCTTGTTGATGATTTGACATGATATTTGTTGATTTGCTTTGCACGTTTCAATATGAATGAAAGCAAGGCCTCATTATGTCACCAAATTTAGCATGTTGAAAATTTTGGTAACAAATAAAAAATGCTAAACAAACATAGTCATCCTTGGTCGAATAGGAAATGCATCTTCATCATGCATATTGCATTAACATAGGTCATGTCAAAAATTCATTATCTCCACATGCATTCTATAGAACATCATGTCATACAGGTCTACAAACTGGGGGCATAACTAAAAAAATCCTAAACATCCATATAAACTCCTGAAAAAATCCAAAAATATCATATAAAGTCTTGAAAAAATCCTAAAAAACATATACAATCCTAAAAAAAATCCAAAAAACATTGAAAAGCAAAACATACCAAAAACATCGAGAAAAAATCTTGAAAAAATCAACCAAAAACATTCAAATACCAATCCATAAAATCTACCAAAAACATCCATATAATCACCTGAAAAAATCAACCAAAAACATTCCAATATCGATCCATAAAATCAGCCCAAAAACAATATTAAATCAATAAAAAATACTTGCAAAAAAATGTCTCACAAGAAACAAATACCCTAGTAGATATCTAGCAAACGCTTTGCACGAAGTTAACAAAGGATACGACTATCCACTCAAACATCTGCAATCAACTGATCAAACTATCTTATCAATCATATCATATCCATTTCATGTGATCATTACCTTGTCTTAAATAGAAGAGGATATACTCAAAATCAAATCGGGTAGTCTTAAACGGGGTCTGCAACTTTCTGATATTAGACATTATCAACTATCACAACAAGCAATTGAGAACAAAGGTACAAGGTTAGTATAGTTGCTGAATTTTGTCTGGGTCATTCTTTATCTTTAATCATTTGGTGACAGATCATGTTCCTATGCTACTCAAGAATGTCCACAAGTGACTAGAGGAGTCGGGATGGTCATAATCTTTTTCTTTGTTTGCTGTTTGTGGTGTGGACCAATGAAGTTTTGGGCAATAGTTCCAGTGGGTGTCTATGTTGGCATGTTCATTTGGCAAATATCTCATGCAAAATATCATGGATAGTTATGCTTGTGACTATCACACATACCTCAACCCTTGGCATTACAACCAGAATGGAGGGTTTCACTCCTTGTATGTTACGTGTTTGTTTCTTCAATGAGATATCTTTACATCTTGGTTCCTTATACCCTGATGTGCAAAGATCCATTGTTCAATAATAAGGCTCAGTGATGAATATATATTGCACAATAAATAACGACACAGGTTCATGAATCAATCATTCTCATTTCATCTCATTTTATTATTGCTAGTTTTCTTATTATTTTTTCATCATCTCTTTTTAAATCAATCATCCTCAATTGCTTCTAATTCTCATCTTTCAATCTATTTCATTCTAAGGTTCATTCTCTCATATTCTATCTCAATATCATCTTCACATCACATATCTCTATCTCTAATCAACTAACCATTCTTCATCTTTCATCTTACATTCTTCTTTTTTTGAGAGATCATTCATACCATTAATGCATTAACAATATCTCGAGGGGGCATTACACCCTAAGCGTTATTGGGGCATATTGGGGCATAAATTTTAAGGTTATCCAAGAATAACCCTTCTCCAGTGCTTTGCTTTTCCTCACTCAAACTATCCTTTGCCATATCCTTCTCAGGTTCCTTGTTCTTCTCCCTCTCAGAATTCAAATCTTTTTCCTCATTATCCTTGTCATCCTCATCCACCATAGGTTGGCTTTTGTTGTTGCTAGGGCTAGCACTATGAATTGGGCTATCGTTGTCGGACTCGTTCTCACCTTATTCATGCTCTGTACCCATATCCTCATCTTTCTAGCTGTCCTCACCCTCTAACTGGTCCGTTTCCATTTCATTGCCCTCTTTTCCAATTTCCTGTGTGTCATTCTTATCTTCATGGGCTTTCATTGTTAGGTCCCAAAGGCAACTGAGAGGGGGGGTGAATCAATTGTCCAATATTTCTTTAAACCAAAACAACTTAACCAAATTATTACTTAATACTAGTAAACCAATCTATTATACCGGTGGACAATTTTAACAGATAAATGCAATACCAGTAAAGATTAAAGGATGAAACAAAAAGACAAAGTCATCCACAACACATAACACCAATATTTGTATGTGGAAACCCTGTAAGGGGAAAAACCATGGTGGGAAACCTTACCCACAATCAGATGATACTACTGCAGATAGTAAGTGTACATAAATGGGGTCTGCACATGCAGAAAGGCCAAGCGCCTAGAGCTCACTGCTTAAACACAAATGGGAGTCACACTGACTATGATTGGATGGTTAAATCCAATAAGAATGTACTGCTCAAAATAGCATCTTCATATGCTGGATTTAGTACTGGTGTAGTTCTGATATGTTTTCACAAAAACCTAGCTTCACCTTTAAATGATGTCTGCGTGTATAGCTCTTCTTAATCTCGCATATACCTTCACACAAATCTTTTTCTCACTCCACATTCGATCTTACAATTAAGACCTTACATTTATACCATAACCTAAGACCAATTTTAGTAGGTCAGCTCTACAAGATATTACAATAAAATCATTTTACAAACAATACAATGTCCAATGCAATAACCAATTCATCATGTCATCTTAATGCATTTAAAACAATAATTAATCATCTTCATAGCGTGTCGTGCTGATTTGGAAAAGATAAACCTGTCGATGTATACCCTGGACCTATTTGCCGGTAACAACAATTATGCAAATATGAATATGCTAATAAACTATTTTCCAAGTTAAGATGTCCAAATGATGTCTTCGACATTACCAAGTGTTTTCCATGTAATTCCAAGTGCCAGTGATCATTATATCCTATCGGTGTACCATATACCGGTGCCTGTGTAAAAGTCACTTGCTTGCCGGTGAATGTTGCTGGATCTCCAAAGTGCTAGAGTTTTAGTAGGTGTTGACATCAATGACAAAACCATACCAAAATACCAACAATCTCCCTCTTTGGCATTGATGGCAACACAAGATGGAAAAACCATCAAAGTGCCAAAACAAAAATGCCAAATACCAAAGTACTAATAAAGGTCAACAATCTCCTTACAGTAACAATCTCTCCCCCTGAGAGTAACATGTGTTTCCTTGTGTACCATACCAATTTCTCGAAAGGATAATGTGTTTTTCCATAGATATCACTCCCCCTTTGACATCAAATGGCAAATGTGTTTTCCATAGATCAGAGTGCAGAGTGAGATAGAGCAGCAACAGTCAGCAGCGATGGCATTGGTGCATAGATTCAATCGCGTTCGCTGATTTCAGAGTCCAATAGATGCAGGAGAGCCGGTAAGTACCATAAAACCTCCTTATACTTTGTCACAATAAATGTTATCATTAATGCATGTTAGGTAGCACAATAAATGCATGTTTAGGAAATGTCAAAAATGTCCAAAATGTGTAGGCACGTTTGCGTAGGTGCCAGGCGCATCTATGCTGGCTAGGCACGTCTGTGTTTGTGCCAGGCGCGTCTATGCTGGGAAAAGCGTTTGTGCCAAATGCGAGCTCGTCTGTGTTGTTCAGGTGCGTTTGTGAAATGTGGGCACGTTTGTGCAGGATAGGCACGTTTGTGCAGAGCATAGGCACGTCTAATTATTTTAGGCACGTCTGTGCAGAGCAGGTGTGTTTATGCAGTCTATAAGTGTGTTTATGTCTTCAAGGTGTGTTTATGTCTTCAAGGTCAAATCGACAATTCTGTGATGAACATACGCTATCGATTGGATAAGCTGTTGAGAGGATACACTCAAGTAGGTCTTCTAGGGAAGACTAGGATAGTAGATAGGGCTAGGATTGATAATTCTGTGATAGAACATACGTTGCCAATTAGGAAACTACTCAAGAGGATTCACTCAAGTAGAGGCCCTAGGATAGGATAGATCAAGGCACTTTGTGATGAACAGTGAGTACCAAGACATAATACTTTGTGATGAATAGGGAGTACTAAAATATGAGCAACACTTTGTGATGAACAGTGAGTGCAAATGTGAGCAGCACTTTGTGATGAATAGGGAGTGCAAAAATGTAGTACTTTGTGATGAACAGGGAGTACCACTAGGATAATCAGCAACACTTTGTGATGAACAGTGAGTGTCACTAGAATAGAAGCAACACTTTGTGATGAACAGTGAGTGTTACTAGGATAGAGTACCATATGCATTTAGATAAAAAGTAACATTTTGTGATGAACAGTGAATGCCACTACTAACATGATTGATTTGCTTAACTGCAAGAGTATTTGCCTATGCTGGAGTCGCGAGAGAGATTCCCGTCGACTCAGAGGTTGCGACCAGAGTTGACATTCGAGGACAGAGCTTCCATTGAGGGTATGGGTTTGTGACATATTATGTATGTGCTTGAGTTTCGGGTGAACATGGGGTTGCTGACTGCGTTGGCTGAGAGATGGCACTCAGAGACTTGTACATTTCATTTACTGATGGGTGAGATGACAGTCACCTTAGAGGATGTTTACAGGATTCTACGGATACCGATCGATGGGGAGCTGATTCATTATGATCGAGAGGGAGATAGGGAGGCCCTGAGATGGGTGTTTCAGGATCCAGGCCTAGAGATGAGAGCTGGACACGTGGCATGGGACATGATGACAGCAACAAAACTAGCACTACCAGCAGTGCTAGGAGGAGTGATCAGTGGGTTCCTATGTCTAGACAGACCGACACGAGGGTTGGCTGTGGGCTGGGGGAGCACCTTGGAGAAACTGGTTACACAACACACCAGATATGCCTGGGGACTGTGTGTGCTGGCACACTTGTACTATGAGCTGCATCATTTTGTGTATCATGGATCCGTAGGATTGGGCTGTGGAGTTACATTGTTGCAGGTATGGGCCTATGAGCATCTATCGGTTATCTAATCAATACACTTCAGGGGTAGGGGTCATGGACGCAACTTTGTTCATTTATATGATATGATTACATCACAGCCACGGATTGGCAGGTTGGAGCATTGGCATCGAGTCCTGGATGAGATCAACACTATGATATGGAGGCCGTACCGTGAGTGCGAGTAGTGGGAGGAGGACACAGTGGATCTACCTTATACCTTTCAGAGTAGATATCTGATTGGGCGGACGCCCTATGTATTGGAGAGACAACTGGTTGATAGGGTATGTAGGTAGTTTGGCTGTATTTAGCAGATGCCACGGGGTTTTGGGATGTATGCTCGGACAGTCAGGGATCAGACACACTTTGGGCCATTGTTGTCATATGATCAGGCTGTGATGCAGCTAGTGGAGATGGTTCCCTTACCATGGGATATGTGGCCAGATATTGAGGATGTAGGTATGGATGCAGAGTACACTACGTATTGGGCTGAGCATCCATTCCCATGATTGACAGACCCAGGGGAGGCGATAGACGGAGATGGTGAGGGGGATGGAGATGATGATGGAGATGGTGGAGGTAGAGGCTAATGGAGGAGGCAGGGTGTAGTTGGAGAGAGGAGGGTGGCTCCGTGGAGAAAGGGTAGAGAGGAGAGACAAGCTCAGGTGGTGAGGGGTTGCGGTGGATTGCCACTACAGGTGCCAGTAGCACAGGGTCCTAGATAGGTGCAGGGATAGGGGAAGAGGCAGGTACAGGTATAGGCATAGGCACAAGTACAGGGGGAGCCACAGGCAGAGCCACAAGGGGCCGAGAAGGAGGAGGATGAGCTGCTTGAGCTAAGGGAGATCTGCTAGGGATAGGCAGATGAGATTCAAGACCTGGAGAGGGAGATAGCTAGGCTTAGAAGGCGACTGAGGGAGACATAGCATGAGTGGGATTAGGCTATCCAACACTATACTGAGGCTGAGATAGCGTTGAGGGCTGGGAGGCAGGTGGTAGAGGATATAGGGGCTGGATATGCCTATGTTCTACGAGTAGGGGAGGAGATAGGTTACTGGCGAGACCTATATTATGGGGTAGTGCCACCAAAGCAGTGGGCGAGGAGCTTCCACAGACCATCGCGGACAGCGACAGCTACGGGAGGGAGCCAGAGGAGATAGGCATCCAGCGGTGGGTTTATGGGTCCTCCACCACCACCAGATAGACGGGATAGGAGAGATGATCCTAGGGTGGGTCCTTCTAGGGCTCAGACTCCATCGAGGCCAGGTGGCTCCGAGGGAGGGAGTTCATCATAGCCTTAGAGGGCTCCCTATGTATCAGTGTTTTGTACCATTTTGTATTATGATGTAGACACCTCCGGGTGATTGTAGCCATATGATTTTGACATCATTGTATCATGACACTTATGATTATATATATATATGAGATGATTCATCTTTGCGGTAGCTATATGCATGTGTACCTATGTGATGTTGCTTTGATGTGATTTATGATGATGATTATGATATGGATGCAAATATGTACATGATGAAATGCAATATTTTTGTTCTTTTATGTTTTAATATGTTATGCATGATGAAAATGTGAATGTATGAAATGCTAATGAATATGATAATGCAAATGATTATTTACATGATGAAAGTGTAAAATGTGCTAACATGTGTTGTGTGCAGGATGTGATGCATTTGTGATATCTATATGTATGTATGAATGAAATGCTTAATATGTGGCAATGCAGGTGCAACTACATGAAATGCAAATATTTTTGGTGTGTCATTATACTTAGTCCTGTGATAGTAGGCTACGCGGACTCAAGAAGGATGATGGAAGTTAATCAAGAAAGGGGGATGAAAGATAGAAGATATGAAAGTGAAATAGCTTCTTGTGCATTATCATCATTGAGCTTATTATGGCAAGTAGGTTATGACAATCGAGGCATATGTTCAACCCAGAAAGTCATTGTACTTGTTTGCATGGAGATAAGACAGTCACAAACAAGGAATGCCCCAGCTCATACTAGACTCTCAGTGTCCTCATATCCTTGGACAAGTCATAGCATTACTAAGAGACAATCCACAGACAACAAAAGAAAAATAGGTGACGATACCCCATCCTCGCCTTTCTAGTCAAAGACATCCTGGAGATAGAATCTCTAGTTAGAGACATCCCGGAAAAGCTAAAAGACATGTCACCAAAAAGATAAAATCAAAGTAAAACCAAAAATTGACACCAACATCCACTGTAGTCCTCAAGTTTAGTGTCTCTTGTCACTTGTATAAGTCTTATTTGATTGTGGTCACAATGTTTACTTTCACAAAAAGGATAGATAGCACTAAGCTATATGTTGTCTAAGTCTGTCAAAATATTTGATTTGTTCAAGCCCATTGTTACTGTTGTCTCATCTGAAACTGACTGAATCCATGAAACTAATACTTTATTGTGGAGAAGACAGAACTTTATTGCGGATTGGCGATGCAGATGTTGCTTTATTGCGGATTGTGCGCGGATAGACTGAAGAAAAAGTGGAAAAAAATCTACTCCTCGAAACATGTGATTCTCTCAGTTCCACACCCATCACTAGAAGTAGGATTAGCCTTAGCCACAGATAGGAGCTAATTTATTATGGATTGAAATGAGTGAAAAGGAATGTTTATTATGAATGGCTAACCAATCTTGGGTAGATCAATGACAAGCCATGATGAGAATAGGTAAGTTTATTATGGATGAATAGGTTGTGAGTGTGTGCAAACTGAAAGGATAAAATGGAATCCTAAAGGAGGGAGGAGCAATGTCTCTATGCATGGTGCTGGTGACCTGGTTTTCACCATGGTACTTGCCCAGGGCACCACCGAAGTGGTTTTCACCGTTGGATGGATTTTTTTTTTGGTTTTTGTCACAAGGTGCCTGTTTGTCAGGTTTTCACCAAGTAACGATTTTTTTGTTTTATGATTTTTTTGTATTTTGAATTAGGATACTCCGAAGAGCTATGTGTACAACCTACGAAGGTGCATGTTGTTGATAGGATCCTCCAAAGGTTCACCATCTCGAGTTGAGAGCTGAGATGCACCAGATCCATATGTTGTTGTAATGATGTAAGGACCAAGCCAATTTGGTTCGAGCTTGCCCTTCTTATCTCTGTCATGCTGATTTTTAGGATTTTCTCTGAGAACTAAGTTACCCACCTCAAATGTATGAGGCTTAACCTTATGATTGTAGCTGCATTGTTCCTTGACTGAATGATGTGTAGCTCGAGTGACTATCTTCCTTGATAAAAGAACTGAGATAGAATTACTAATGTGTGGACTACACAAGCCCATATGCATGTCACCTAAAGAAGTTTGGGCACCCCTAATAATAAAGTCCTTTGAGGAAGCTCTATTAAAGGTCCATGATGTACTACCAAAAGGGAAAGGATGTGCGGAACAAGTGGATGAGTGATGAAGGCTTATGATTGTGAAAAGAAGTGAAAGTAGGATGACATGATAGAAACTTAGGACCAACAAGTATGCTTTTTGACTTGAAATTTTAGAACTTTTGCCCCCAGTTATTTTGATATTAGGGGAGATCATCTCTTTCTCTTTGTCTTTCATAGGATTTTTATCTTTGACTTTAATTTTTTTAGAGTCCAATAGCTTTTGATTTTGATTTGGACTAAAGGACTTTTCTTTATTTTTGACTTGTAGATTTTTCTTTTCAAAGCTTGATTTTTGATCCCCAATAAGTAAGGGCTTTTGTGATTCTTGTTGATCCAAGTCTGGAAGTGGAGTGGAAATGGAATGAGTGGATGAAATGGTAAGGCTATGTGAGTTCTCAAGAGAGCTGGCGATATGCTCAATAGATTCTTTGTTGGAACCACTCTTAGGACTATTGATATCAAGAGATTCTTGCTCCACTAGAGGAGATTTACATTAAGACTTATTAGCCACAACACTAGGTGGTTCACACCTAATTCCTTGCAAATTGTTTATAGATTGTTCTTGTCGACTCAATCTCTTAGGAGATAGTGGGAGTTGATCAACATGAAAGATATACTCACCGCATCCCAGGTCTTTAATCTTGAACTTTTCTTCGATCTCTTCTTGTTTTGATGTAAAAGCTTTCAAGGATTCTAGATTCACATATGCTAAACATGGAACAACTTCTTGATTGACTGGTATTTTTATTTCTGATCTAGGTCGCAAATTGTTGCAATATATGAATGGGTTAGGATCAGCTTTGATGGTCACTTCAACTCCATTGTGTTGAAATTTGATGCATTGATGATATGTTGATGGTACTGCGCTCATCTCATGAATCCATGGGCATCCCAAGAGTATGTTGTATGTGAGCTCTAGATCAAGGACTTGACAAAACACATCTTTTGTAACTGGCCCAACTCTGAGAGGTAAGATGATTGTGCCCTTGGATGAACGCTCTTCACCATCATATGCCTTGATGGTAATTTTGTTTGTAGAATTCATAGCTTTATCAGAATATCCCAATTGTTTAATAGTGCTCAATGTACAAATGTTTAGACCTGCTCCTCCATCTATCAGGACTCATTTTATTCAATGTTTGTGTATGAAGGCTTCAATGTGTAAAGGTGCATTATGTGGTTGACTTACAAAGGCATCGTCAGCTTCTGTGAATGTAAGGGAGTGTGGAATGGAAAGGTATCCCACCATGGCTTGAAACTAGTCCACGTTCAAATCAGTAGGGACAACAGTGTCTCTTAAGATTTTGTCAAGAATAGCTTTATGTGTACGGGATATGCATAAGAGCTCAAGGATTGAGATAAGCGTGGGTGTCTTCCCAACTGTTCTACAAGGTCATACTTAGGCTTGGTTGATGAGGAAGCAGTGTTTTTAGCTAGAGCACCTTGCAAAGTGAATTTGCCTCGATGAGTTGTGACATTACATCCAATCCCTTTCAAGATGATTTTGGGTCTTTGGGTAGAATTCTCAGGCGTTTTGTCCTTAATGATAATGGCAGAGACATAATTGTCCATCGAGATGTGATTGATAGTTGAATCATAGTTATAAGATGCTCTAGTATAGTTAGTTTGCTAATCTGTGGTTGTAGCTTTTCCCTTGTCATGTTTTGGGAATGGTTCCTTAAACATCTCATGTTCTTGATTTGATGAGTGTCCTTCAATCTCAATGTCACCTCTATCAATGAGATCTTGTATGATGTTCTTCAGTTGATGGCAATTTCCTATTTTATGTCCTTTGCTCTTATGAAATTCACAATATTCATCATCATTCCACCAATTTGGTTTAACCTTTGGCTCATATGGATGAAAATCTGGAATTGTGATTATCTTGTTTGCCACTAGCTTCTTGAAAATTGACTCAAGTGGTTCTCCCAATAGGGTGTACTTCCTTCGTGACCTAGAAGTTGTTTAAGTATTCACTTGATTGTTTGTGGAGCTTGATCTAGAAAAAATGATTTTAGGTCATACTGTATTAGCATCCACAACACCATCATTGACTGTGTTCTTGTTTTTGTTCCAAAATCTTGGCTTATCTTTTCCTTTAAAGTCATCTTTGTTTTCTTTGAATATCTTAATGACTCCTTGTTCAATTAGGACTTTCTCTATTGCTAAGCCTTTTTCAATGACGTCCTTGAAGGTGGACAAACAATCTTTTCTTAGGTCATAACCAATGTCTTTGTTAACATTTTGAGTGAACATCTCTACCATTTGTTTTGTGCAATTTCCCAAGAGCATCTGTTGGCTAGATTCCTCCATCTTTGTAAAAATGATGAAAAAGATTCTCCATCCTCTTGCTTAGTGTTGCAAAAAGTAGTGACTGATAAGTCTGTCTCTATTTTGTAGGAGAAATGTTTGATAAATGCCTTTGCTAGATCACCCCATGACTTAATACTAGGTGGAAGTTGGGAGAACCATTCCATAGGTTGATCACCTAGGCTTTGTGGGAATAATCTCATCAAATATGTCTCTTCTGAAGCTACCTCAATGCAAGCTATGAAAAACTGTCTTATGTGTGCCTTAGGATCCCATTTTCCTCTATACTTATCAAACTTAGGTGTCACAAAGTGTGTAGGAAAAGGAGGCATTGGAATGCTCTTGTCAAATGGATAAGGACATATGTCTCTCGTTGTGTATGTTGGCTTCGGTGTATTTATGTCCTCCATTTTCTTTTGTAAGTCCCTGATTTGTTGCTCCAAATTGTTCTTGGGTGGAGACCAACTTCTTGGGCCATACCCCATGCTTGAGGCACCAATTGGAGGAGGAGAATGTTGCATATATGGATGATATTGATCTCACACATGTTCATATGGAGGAGGTCTATAATGATGCTGCGTATATGGACCACTTGGTATAGAGTCATGTTAAGGAATGAAATATCTATTGTGTCTATGTATACCATACTCTATAGGCATGTCATGAGTTTGTTCTAGTGTGTTGCCCCCAAATTTGACACGGGGTTTCCTTGTGTCCAAATTTTGAGCATGCCTTTGAATATCCAATTGCTTTGGTGGTTGATCCTTAGCATTGGTATGTGGTTGAGCATATTTCTCTGCATAAGACCTCCATAATGGTCTGTGAAGGTGAGTATCACATGCTTGACCATGTGTGTATGGGACCTCTAGTTTTTGAAACAAAGATGATGGTGATTCAGGCACAATATGTGGTCCTCTATTGCCTCCATTATTAGGCCTCCTTTGATCCATGTTGGAGTGAGATTGTTGCAAAGTTCTATGTTCCATTATTTGAGACATGTCAAAATCATGAGGGATCTTGGCTCCACTTTGTACCATCACTTGTAGAAAGTATTGTCTATCTCTCCTCATTATTTCCTCAACCAATCGATTGAAATGGGGATTCATAATGGAGTCTTCCACTTCTGTTGAATGTATTGAAATGTTGTCCATATTGTCATTGTGTGTATCATTGTTGTTTATAGTGTCCATGTGCTCAATATTTGTAATGTTTTTATAGGCATCCATGTCAGGTAATGTAGTTGACAAAGTATGATGAGGACAAGCAAGTGACCTTTTGACTCGGGTTTAGACAAATGTGAATGTAATGTAAGGTGTAAAGAAATGATGGACTTTGTGAGACCCAAAGATAGGTTGAATGCTAGATGAAAATCTAGAGAAATAACTTAGGAAGCTCAAGAATTCTGAAACTGATTGCTCTTGTTTGTTGGACTGTAAACTTTTCCAATTTGTGAAGTTGTTTGTTGTGACCAAATCTGAAATTTTGACTGTATTTTCATGACAAGAGGACACAATGTTGATGAGGACTCAATGTTTGCAAGTGTTTAGACTCAAAATGACTCCAAGAAAAGTGTGTTGTTTGATGTAAGAATGTTTTGCATACAATTGAAGACACAAAAGATACAATGTTTTGTTGTTTGGTCTTGAATGTTTGATTGTTCAAAATAAGACAAACACAATTCTTATGGTTGGCCAAGACAATAGTTGTTGATTCCACATGGAGTTTCCCCCGAGGCTACGCTATTCATAGCAGATACTTAGATGCATGACCCCACTGGTTCCACCCTCGACACTCACTTCTCGGGGCAGCGAAGCATCAGTCCCCATGAAAACTCCCCGTGGTAAACTTTGTATCTCTACTAAGAATCGTATGTGTGTGGGCTGCTACTAGAGGTCCGACCTCCTGCCCCAACAACTAGAAGGATTTTGGCTTCTAAAACAAAAAGTTGCTACTAAGGGCATCCACTCGTGTGGCCATACATGCAGCACTTTTAGCTTTGTAAATACAAAAGGCTCCCAGCTGGTAGGGGTTACGCCCTACAAATGATCAAATAAATTTGATCAAACGGGTTATGTGGAGACATAGTGTCAGTATGAACTAATCAGCACACGTTATTCATAGTTTTCACCATGAATATAGTTATTTATAGTGGTTTGGAAGAAGATGGCCTTTTCTTTTGCTACCACTTGGGTCGTTCTCTCCTTAGTAGTAGTCCTAATGACCACACGGGGAGACAGGCCCTCTAAAGATGAAACAAAAAGAGCCTATTGCTCAAGATACAAAAGACAATGGTTCAATTTTAGTGCACCAATTGAAGTGTTTGCTAGTCTATGAGAACAAGACACACAATAAAGATCAAAAACCCTTGCCAAGGTCATATAACAAAGATTTGTTAGTAGTTTGGATTGTTTCAAATGATCACCCCTTCCTGCAAGCACACAAGTTAGGTAAATTTTAGATCCAAAAGACTTTTTGAAATAGGGGCCTTTGACAAAATGATTTTGCTTTCAAGACAAGCTGCACCAATTTCGTTAGCTAGATCTGAAAATGTTAGCTCCAAATAAATCAGATCTGAAAAATCAAATGACTAAAAACTGAATCAATGAAAACCCCAAAATGAAATTAGTGCACACAGACGTGGTTACCATAAACACAAATGCAACTTTTATGAGACACAGACGCAGCTCCAGAACACAGACGCGGCTTCTGGACGCAGACGCACCTGAAAACCCCATAGATGCGACTAGGGAACACAGACATGATTTTCAGAATCTGCAAAAAAAATAAAATACTATCGAGGGTGTGGACGTGATCCTAGATGTCGCCGATGCGACAGAAAACCAAAAACGTGATCCAAAAGTATGCAGACACGAAAATACCAAAATACTGTTGAAAATGTCAGATCTACAACTTCAAAACACAAAATCTGCAACAAGGATGTTAAATGCAAAAAGGGACAAGAGTCCCACCGGGCGTGCCAAAATGTTTATGGTGAAAATGGATAACAATAATGTTGAAAGACTAAATGAATTCAACCACAAAACCCTAGCCTAACAACAACAAAGATCCACCATAACATATGAAGATTACCTAAAACAATGCAAATCAAATGAAATCATAAAGATTATACCATCACATGTCCAATAGGGTTTGGATCTCCATTTTTCCTATCTCCATTGATCTTGCTTGATATATTTTCTCTCAGATTTTATGTGTGCACAAGAGCCCAACAAAGAATGGAAATGTGGTTGCAAGTAGGCTTGATTGCATATGTAAGTTCGAAAGCGTAGTCAAGGCTGAATGCATAGTGAGTGAGTCAGGATTTGATAATGAAGGAAACATCCCCTTATATAGAAGACACTATAAGAAATGGAGGGATAAGATTGAGAGGTGTAAAAGAGGTCGGCTATGATTAGAAGGTAGGTAAAGAAAATAATAAAATAATGAAAGGGGTAGGTAGTGTATGAATTAAGAGATGAATGACATGTGTCATGGGTAGAAAAGGTTAATGAATTAATTAAATAAATAAAGATTTATTTAATTAATAGAAGAAGTGGGATCAATTAAATAAATAAGATATTTATTTAATTTAGGAAAAGGGATAATTTAAATAAATAAATGTATTTATTTAAATGAGAAATAAGGCTAGAAGAGGATAAATGAATTAATTAAATAAATAAAGATTTACTTAATTAATAGAAGAATTAGGATTAAAATAATTAAATAAATAAAGATATTTATTTAATTAGACTAGACAATTTTAGGTGTCTACATTTTTCCCCTCTTTGAGACAATGCAGCTTGTCACATTGTTTCAAAGAAGATAATATGAACTGATACAAAGTTGCCCCAAGATGGGAATGATATGCCCCCTTGAGAGATTGGATGAAAATGTCTGGAAAGATCACAAACAATCTTTTGATAAGAAAGAAAGGCTAGAATGGACTGACCGGATAGGATAGAGTGACAGAGTGATGGGATAATGAAGACTGACTTGGGAAACGAGGGCTAGGGTAGTCTATAAGATATACTATGAGGGGAAAACATCTTCATTCTCATCCACACATCCAAGAGATTAGAGTGCAGAGAGAGAATAGAGTAGCCGTAGTCAGCAGCGATGGCACTGGTGCATAGATTTGATCGTATTCACCGATTTCAGAGGCCAGCAGATGCAGGAGAGCCGGTAAGTACTGCAAAACCTCCTTGTAGTTTATCGCAATAAATGTTGTCATTAATGCATCTTAGGTAGCGCAATAAATGCATTTTAGAATATGTCAAACATGGTTGAAAAATTCTTAGGCATGTTTGTGTTTGTGCCAGGTGCGTATGTGCAATATGTAAGCGCGTTTATGTCATGAAAGTGCGTTTGTGTCTTCAAGGTCGAATCGACAATTCTGTGATGAACATATGATGTCGATTGGATAAGCTGCTGAGAAGATTCACTCAAGTAGGTCCTCTAGGGAAGATTATGATAGATCGAGGCACTTTGTGATGAACAGGGAGTACTAAAAAAAAGAGCAGCACTTTGTGATGAACAGTGAGTGCAAATGTAAGCAACACTTTGTGATGAATAGGGAGTACAAGAACACGTAGTACTTTGTGATGAACAGGGAGTACCACTAGGATATAAGCAACACTTTGTGATGAATAGTGAGTGTCACTAGGATAAAGCGCCATATGATAGATATAAGCACTGAGATAATAAGCAACATTTTGTGATGAACAGGGAATGCCACTATGATTGACACAGTTGATTTGCTTGACTGTAGGAGGACCTACCTATGCTAGAGTCACGGGAGAGATTCCCATCGTCCTAAAGTTTACAACTAGAGCTAACATTTGAAGATAGAGTAGTGATTAAGGTTATGGGCTTGCACCATATTGTGTAAGTGCCTGAGTTTCAGGTGAACATGGGATTGTTGACTGCATTGAGAGATGGCACTCAAAGACTTGCACTTTCCATTTGTCGATGGGTGAGATGTCAGTCACCTTGGAGGATGTATACAGGATTCTGAGGATATCAATTGATGGGGAGTTAGTTCCTTACAATTGAGATGGAGACAAATGCACTAAGATGAATGTTCCAGGATCTGAGATTGGAGATGAGGGTTGGACACATGGCTTGGGATACCATGACACAGACAAGATTAGCATTACTAGCAATACTAGCAGTAGTGATCAGTGGATTCCTCTGTCCGGATAGGGAGACATGAGGGTTGGCTATGGGATGGGGGAGAGATGATCTTGGGGTGGGTCCTTCCAGGGCTCAGCCTACATCAAGGCCAGGCGGCTCCGAGGGAGTTCATCATAGCCTTAGAGGGCTCCCTATGTATTAATTTTGTACCATTTTGTATGATGATGTAGACACCTTCGAGTGATTGTAACCATATGATTTTGACATCATTGTATCATGACACTTATGATTATATATATGAGATGATTCATCTTTGTGACAGCTATATTCATGCATACCTATGTGATGTATGTTTTGATGTGATGCTTATGACATGGATGCAAATATGTACATAATGCAATGCAATATTTTTTATCTTTTATGTTTTCTATGTTATGCAAATGCAAATGTGAATGTATGAAATGCAAATGAATATGATAATGCAAAGAACTATTTACATGATGAAAATGTAAAGTGTACTAACATTTGTTGTGTGCAAGATGTGATGCAATTGTGATATCTATATGTATGTATGAAATGCTTAATATGTGGTAATGCAGGTGCAAACTACATGAAATACAAATATTTTTGGCATGTCATTATACTCAGTCATGTGATAGCAGGCTAAATGGACTCAAGAAGGATGATGTAAGTCAATCGAGAAAGGGGGATGAAAGATAGAAGATATGAAAGTGAAAAGAGCTTCTTGTGCGTTATCATCATTGAGCTTTATTATGGCAAGCAGGTTATGACAATCGAGGCATATGTTGGACCCAGAAAGTCATTGTACCTATTTGCATGGAGATAAGATAGTCACAAATAAGGAATGTCCCAATTCACACTAGACTCACAGTGTCCTCATATCCTTGGACAAGTCATAGCATTACTAAGAGACAATCCACAGACAACAAAGAAAAATAGGTGATGATACCCCATCCTCACCTTTCTAGTCAAAGACATCCTGGAGATAGAATCTCTAGTCAGAGACATCCAGGAAAAGCTAAAAGACATGTCACCAAAAAGATAAAATCAAAAGAAAACCAAGACTCGACACCAACATCCACTGCAGTCCTCAAGTTTAGTGTCTCTTGTCACTTGTATAATTAGTATTTGATTGTGGTCACAATGTTTATTTTCACAAAAAGGGTAGATAGCACTGAACCATAATGTTTTTTAGGGTTCCCACAAATACTGAGAGGGGGGGGTGAATTAGTATCTGATCGGTAATGAAATTTTCTTAAGACAGAACATGCAGAATATAAAGTAACAGTATACCGGTATGCAAGAATTAATGTAATTAACAGAATCAAAAACATCCACATGAAAGGAACACCATAACACAAGATGTTTAATGAGGAAACCCGGTGTGGGAAAAACCTCGATGGGATTTGTGACCCACAATATTCACTTACTGGCCAATAAGAGAATATTACTTACAATAGGGGCCTGCACATGCAAGAAGGCCAACTGCCTAGAGCACACTGCTCAATAAGAAGTCACACTGACTTACAATGAGGATTATACAAATCCAATATTTTGTACTGCTTTACAATAGCATCTTCAATGACAGATTCAGTACCGGTTCTTGCTCTGGTCTTTACATATACCCTTGACCTATAATTCACTCATTAGGTCTGCCTAATAATTTTCTTTTTGATTCCTATCTATATCCTACAAATGTCTACAATGATGTCTTTTATATACAAGAGTCATTTTACAATTTGCCAAGTTGGCTTACAATAATAAACAAAATATTACATATCAAAAATCCTGTCGGCCTTTGTGCTGGTATACATCTTTTCTTCGATGCCGGTGCCGGTGCCGGTGTGGAGTGGTCTTGCTGATGCCAGTGCACTGTCTTGCTTGAATAATGCTTTGCTAGTAGAATGTCTTGCCGGTGCCATAGGATTGCAAGGTTGCCTGTGTAGTTCTTTACCGGTATAATGTCTTGTCGGTGCCATAGGATTGCAAGGTTCCCTGTGTAATGCTTTGCCGGTATAATGTCTTGCCCGTGCCATAGGATTGCAAGGTTGCCATCAATGACAAAACCTTCAATCACACACAATGTCTCATTGGAGTGTCCATATGCCAACAATGTTGTCTGAGTCTGTTGAAAGATTTGATTTGCTGAAGCCTATTGTTGTTGCTATGTCTCATCTCAAACTGACTAAATCCATGAAACTGATACTTTATTGCGGAGAAGACGGAACCTTATTGTGGATTGGCAATGCAAATGTTGCTTTATTATGGATTGTGCATGGATAGACTGAAGAAAGCTAGAAGAAACTGTACTCCTTAGAACGTGTGATGCTCTCAGTTCCATACCCATTACTAGATGTAGGATTTGCTTTAGCCACAGATAGGAGCTGATTTATTATGGATGGAAAATGGGTGAAAAAGGAATGTTTATTATGAATGGCTAACCAATCTTAGGTAGATCAATAACAAGCCATGATGGGAATGGATAATTTTATTATGGATGAAGATGTTGTGAATGTGTGCAAAGTGAAAGGATGAGATGGAATCCTGAAGGAGGGAGGACCAATGTCCCTACACATGGTGCTGGTGACCCAGTTTTCACCATGGTACTTGCCCCAGGCACCATCAAAGTGGTTTTCACCATTGGAGAAAATGTTTTTCTTTACTTTTTTTATTTTTCAATTTTTTTTGTGTCACAAGGCGCCTGTTTGCCAGGTTTTCACCAAGTAACGATTTTTATGTTTATGATTTTTTTGTATTTTTGTATTTTTTGATTTGTTTTTTGTATTTTTGAATTAGGATACTCTGAAGAGCTATGTGTAAAACTTGTGAAGGTGCATGTTATTGATAGGATCCTCCAAAGGTTCACCCTTTGTAGTGGAGAGCTGATATGCACTAGATCCATATGTTGTTGTAATGATGTAAGGACCAAGCCAATTTGGTTCGAACTTGCCCTTCTCTCTATCTTGCCGATTTTTAGGATTTTCTCTGAGAACCAAATCACCCACCTCAAATGTGTGAGGCTTGACTTTATGATTGTAGTTGCGATGTTCCTTGACTGAATGATGTGTAGCTTGAGTGACTATCTTCTTTGATAAAGGAACTGAGATAGAATTACTAGTGTGTGGACTACACAGGACCGTATGTGTTCCACCTGAAGAAGTTTGGGCATCCTTGATAACAAAGTCCTTCAAGGAAGCTCCATTAAAGGTCCACGATGTATCGCCAGAAGGGAATAGATGTATGGAACAAGTGGATGAGTTATGAAGGCTTGTGATTGTGAAAAGAAGCGAAAGTAGCATGGCATGATGGAGACTTAGGATCAACAAGTATGCTTTTTGACTTAAAATTGTAGAACTTTTGCCCCCAGTTATTTTGATATTAGGGGAGATCATCTCTTGCTCTTTTTCTTTCATAGGATTTTTATCCTTGACTTTGATTTTTGCAAAGTCCAATAGCTTTTGATTTTGATTTGGATTGAAGGACTTTTCTCTATTTTTGACTTTTAGATTTTTCTTTTGAAAGCTTGATTTTTGATCCCCAATTAGTAAGGGCTTTTGTAATTCTTGTTGATCCAAGTCAGGGAGCGGAGAGGAAATGGAATGAATGGATGATATGGTAAGGCTATGTGATTTTTCAAGAGGGCTGGCAATATGCTCAATAGATTCTTCACTAGAACCACTCTTAGGACTATTGATATCAAGAGTTGCTTGAACCACTAGAGGATATTTGCATTCAAACTTAGTAGCCACAACACTAGGTGCTTCGTTCCCAATTCCTTGACATTGCAAATTTTTTGTAGGTTGTTCTTGTTGACAAATTGTGTTAGGAGAAAGTGGGAGTTGATCAACATGAAAGATATAATGACCGCATCCCATGTCTTTAATCTTGAACTTTTCTTTGATCTCTGCATGCTTTGATGTAGAAGCTTTTAAGGATTCTGGATCAACATATGCTGATGAAGGAACAACTTCTCTATTGACTGGGATTGTTATTTCTGATCTAGGTTGCATATTGTTGCAATATATGAATGGATTTGGGTCAGCTTTGACTGTCAATTCAACTCCATTGTGTGGAAACTTGATACATCGATGATATGTAGATGGTATTGCGTTCATCTCATGAATCCATGGATGTCCTAGCAATATGTTGTATGTGAGATCCAGGTCTAGGACTTGACAAACCACATCCTTTGTAACTGGCCCAACCCTGAGAAGCAAATTGACTATTCCTTTGGATGAACGTTCTTCATCATCATATGCTTTGATGGTAATTTTGTTTGTATAATTCACAACTTTTTCGGAATATCCCAATTGTTTAATAGTGCTCAATGTACAAATGTTCAGACTTGCTCCTCAATCTATCAGGACTTGTTTTATTCGATGTTTGTGTATGAAGGCTTCAATGTGCAAAGGTGCATTATGTGGCTAACTTATAGAGGCGTCATCGGCTTCTGTGAATGTAAGGGAGTGTGGTATGGAAAGGTATCCCACCATGGATTGAAACTAGTCCATGTTCAGATCAGTAGGGATGGAAGTGTCTCTCAAAGTTTTGTCAAGAATGGCTTTATGTGTGGGGGATATGCGTAAGAGCTCAGGCACGGGTGTCTTCCCTAATTGTTCTACAAGGTCCTACTCAGGTTTGGTTGATGAAGAAGTGGTGTTTTTAGCTGGAGCACCTTGCAATGTGACCTTACCTCAACGAGTTGTGACATTACATTTAGAGGTTGGCTCGAAAGAAGATCCAATTCCTTTTAGGACAATTTTGGGTCTTTGGGTAGAATTCTCAGGCGTTTTGTCCTTGATGATAATGGTAGAGACATAATTATCCATTGAAATGTGATTGATAGTTGAATCATAGTTATAAGATACTTTGGTATAGTTGGTCTGCTCATCTATGGCTTTAGCTTTTCCCTTGTCATGCTTTGGGAATGGTTCCTTAAACATCTCATGTTCTTGATTGGATGAGTGTCCTTCAATCTCAATGTCACCTCTATCAATGAGATCTTGTATGATGTTCTTTAGTCGATGACAATTTCTTGTTTTATGACCCTTGCTCTTATGAAATTTGCAATACTCATCATCATTCCACCAATTTGGTTTGACCTTTGGTTCATATGGAGGAAAATCTAGAACTGTGATTACTTTGTTTGCCACTAGTTTCTTGAAAACTGACTCAAGTGGCTCTCCTAATGGGGTGTACTTCCTTCGTGATCTGGAAGTTGTTTGAGTATTCAGTTGGTTATTTGTAGAGCTTGATCCCGAAAAAATGATTTTTGGTCGTATTGTATTGGCATCAACAACACCATCATTGACTGTGTTCTTGTTTTTATTCCAAAATCTTGGCTTGTCTTTTCCTTTAAAGTCCTCTTTGTTTTCTTTGAATATTTTGATGACTCCTTGTTCAATTAGGACCTTCTCCATTGCTAAGCCTTTTTCAATGACATCCTTGAAGGTGGACAAACAAGCTTTTCTTAGATCATAGCCAATGTCTTTGTTGACATTCTGGGTGAACATTTCTACCATTTGTTTTTGTGGAATTTCACAAGAGCATTTGCTAGCTAGATTCCTCCATATTTGTAAAAATGATGAAAAAGATTCTCCATCCTTTTGTTTGGTGTTGCACAAAGTAGTGACTGATATGTCTGTTTTATGTTGTATGAGAAATGTTGGATAAATGCCTCTGCTAAGTCACCCCATGACTTAATACCAGGTGGAAGTTGGGAGAACCATTCCATAGCTTGATCACCTAAGCTTTGTGGGAATAATCTCATCAAATATGTCTTTGCTGCTGCTACCTCAATGCAAGCTGTGAAAAATTGTCTTATGTGTGCCTTAGGATCCCCTTTTCCTCCGTACTTATCAAAATTAGGTGTCACAAAGTGTGTAGGAAATGGAGGCATTGGAATGCTTTTGTCAAATGGATAAGGACATATGTCTCGCATTGTGTAAGTTGGCTTCGGTGTATTTATGTCCTCCATTTTTTTTTGTAAGTCCTTTATTTGCTGTTCCAAATTGTTCTTAGGTGGAGATCGACTTCTTGGACCATACCCCATGCCTGAACCACCGGGTGGAGGAGGAGCATGTTGCATATATGGATGATATTGGTCATACACATGTTCATATGGAGGAGGTCTATAATGATGTTGCATATATGAACCACTTGGTATAGAGTCATGACAAGGAATGGTATATCTACTTTGTCCATGTATGCCATACTCTACAGGAATGTCATGAGTTTGTTCTAGTGTGTTGCCCCCAAATTTGATGCGGGGTTTCCTTGTGTCCAATTTTTTATCATGCCTTTGGATATCCAATTGCTTTGGTGGTTGGTCCTTAGCATTGGTATGTGATTGAGTATATTTTTTTGCATAAGACTTCCATAATGGTCTGCAAAGGTGAGTATCATATGCTTGACCATGTGTGTATGGGACCTCTAGTTTTTGAAACAAAGATGATGGTGATTCAGGCACAAGATGTGGTCCTCTATTGCCTCCACTATTAGGCCTCCTTTGATCCATGTTGAGGTGAGTTTGTTGCAAAGGTCTATGTTCCATTATTTGAGATGTCAAAATCATGAGGTATCTTGGCTCCACTTTGTGCCATCATTTGTAAGAAGTATTGTCTATCTCTCCTCATTATTTCCTCCACCAATCAATTGAAATGGGGATTCATAATGGTGTCTTCCACTTCTGCTGAATGTATAGAAATGTTGTCCATATTGTCATTGTGTGTATCATTATTGTTTGTAGTGTTCACGTGCTCAACATTTGGAATGTTTCTATAGGCATCCATGTCAGGTAATGTAGTATGATCAAAATTGAAAAAGATATCATTGTCATACTCATAAGAACTCATGTTTGTGGACTCTTGAGCCTCTTTAGCTTCTCTCCTAGATTTTTGGAAATGGGTTTCAACCATGAAATAGGTATTGACCAAGATGTGTGAGACTAGATGAAAATGGAAAAGAGTATGGAAGACCAAGAGTTGGATGGAATGTAAATGAATCTGAGGTTTACTTGCAATGTCCAAAGTGTAAGACCAAGTATGTATGTAGTAGAGTAGGTGTGGCTTCCAAAGAGATGATAGTTTCTCTTGATGAGGTAAGTTGACCTTGACTCTAAGTAAGACCAAATGAGACCCAAAGGTGATAGACCTTGATGAGGGACCACTCAGCAAAATGTTGTTGTATGTAGTGTGTTGACAAAGTATGATGAGGACAAGCAAGTGACCTTTTGACTCAAGTTTAGACAAATGTGAATGTAATGTAAGGTGTAAAGCAATGATGGACTTTGTGAGACCCAAAGATAGGTTGAATGCTAGATGAAAACCTGAAGAGATAGCTTAGGAAGGTCAAGAATTCTGAAACTAATTGCTCTTGTTTGTTGGACTGTAAATTTTTCCAATTTGTGAAGTTGTTGTTGTGACCAAATCTGAATTTTTTGACTGTTTTTCATGACAAGAGGACACAATGATGATGAAGACTCAATGATTGCAAGTTTTTAGACTAAAAAATGACTCAAAGAATAGTGTGTTGTTTGATGTAAAATTGTTTTGCATACACTTCAAGACACAAAAGACATAATGTTTTGCTATTTGGTCTTGAATGTTTGATTGTTCAAAATAAGACAAGCACAATTCTTATGGTTGGCCAGGACAATAGTTGTTGATCCCACATGGAGTTTCCCCCGAGGCTACACTATTCAGAGCAGATACTTAGATGCTTGACCCCACTGGCTTCACCCTTGACACTCACTTCTCGGGGCAGGAAAGCATCAGTCCCCACAAAAACTCCTTGTGGTGAACTTTGTATCTCTACTAAGAATCATATGTGTGTGGGCCGCTACAAGAGGTCCGACCTCCTGCCCCAACAACTAGAAGGATTTTGGCTTCTAAAGCAAAAAGGTGCTAGTAAGGGCATCCGCTCATGTGGCCATACATGTGACACTTTCAACTCTATAAATACAGAAGGCTCCCAGTCGGTAGGGGTTACGCCCTACAAATGATCAAATAAAGTTGATCAAACGGGTTTATGGGGAGACATAGTGTCAGTATGAAGTAATCAGCACACGTTATCCATAGTTTTCACCATGAATACAATTGTTTATAGTGGTTCGGAAGAAGATGGATTTTCTTTTGCTACCACTTGGGTCGTTCTTTCCTCACTAGTAGTCCTAATGACCACACAGGGAGATAGGCCCTCTAAAGATTAAGCAAAAAGAGCCCATTGCTCAAGACACAAAAGATAATGGTTCAATTTTAGTGCACCAATTGAAGTGTTTGCTAATCTATGAAAACAAGACACACAATAAAGATCAAAAGAAAATCCTTGTCAAGGTCCTGCAACAAAGATTTGTTAGTAGTTTGGATTGTTTCAAATGATCACCCCTTCCTGCAAGGACACAAGGTAGGTAAATTTTAGATCCAAAAGACTTTGTGAAATAGGGGCCTTCAACAATGCATTTTGCTGACCAATTTAAAGATCTGATTCATCATTAAAAAATACCATTTATAAAATTTCAAGAGATTTCCAGAAATGTAAGAAAATCCAAAAAAATTGCTAATTTGCTCCAAAAATTAATTTTTTATGAAAAATCATAAAAAATTCATATAAAATGAAAAATCGATCCAAAAAATCTTAAATTTTTATTGGGGAGTCCTAATGGTCTATCAAACTTGCATAAAAAAATTTCTGCAACAAATCCGAGCAGTTTGTGAGATATGTGTAAAACAATGCAAAACCCTAATTTTCAAAGATCCAATTTTTGAGGAATGATTTTGCATCAAATTTAAAATCAAAAAGAATAGATCCTATGTATAGTTATGTGGGATTTCTAAAAATGTAAGAAAATCCAACAAATTTGCTAATTTGCTCTCAAAATTAATTGTTTATGAAAACTCATAAAAAATTCATATAAAATGAAAATTTGATCCAAAAACTTTGAAATTTTTGTTGAATCCTTCTGATACTTTTCCTGACCTGCACAAAAAATGTGATGCCAAAATTTGAAGCCATTTGTGAGATCTGATCAAAATAAGGAAAAACCCTAATTTTTAAAGATCCAATTTTTTAGGAAACATTTTGCATCACAATTAAAATCACAAAGAAAAGATCCTCTGTATAATTATGAGAGATTTCCAAAAATGTAAGAAAATCTTAAAAATTCTCTCATTTGCTCTCAAAATTATTTTTTTATGAAAATTGATAAAAAATTCATAGAAAATTAAAATATGCTCCAATAGATCTGAATTTTTCTTTGAGAGCTCTTGATACTGTCTTCAACCTGCAAAAACATTTTGGTGCAAAATTTCAAATTTGTTTGTGAGATATGATCAAATCTCTACAAGATCTTGATTTTGTGTCCAAAACCCTAGCTGCACAAGGTTATTCTCCAAATTGTTTTACAAAACAACAATATAGGGTTAGAAAAATCTGCAAAAAACACAGATCTAACAAAAATCCATGTCCCACGGGGCGTGCCAAAATTTTTATGGTCAAAATGGATAACAACAATGTTGAAAGACTAAATGAATTCAACCACAAAACCCTAGCCTAACAACAACAAAGATCCACCATAACATATGAAGATTACCTAAGACAATGCAAATCAAATGAAATCATAAAGATTATACCATCACATGTCCAATAGGGTTTGGATCCCCAATCTTCCTATCCCCATTGATCTTGCTTGATATATTTGCTCTCAGATTTTATGTATGCACAAGAGCTCAACAAAGAATGGAAATGTGGTTGCAAGTAGGCTTGATTGCATATGCAAGTTCGAAAGCGTAGTCGAGGCTGAATGCATAGTGAGTGAGTCAGGATTTGATAATGAAGGAAGCATCCCCTTATATAGAAGACACTATAAGAAATGGATGGATAAGATTGAGAGGTGTAAAAGAGGTCGGCTATGATTAGAGGGTAGGTAAAGAAAATAATAAAATAATGAAAGGGGTAGGTAGTGTATGAATTAAGAGATGAATGACATGTGTCATGGGTAGAAAAGGTTAATGAATTAATTAAATAAATAAAGATTTATTTAATTAATAGAAGAAGTGGGATCAATTAAATAAATAAGATATTTATTTAATTTAGGAAAAGGGATAATTTAAATAAATAAATGTATTTATTTAAATGAGAAATAAGGCTAGAAGAGGATAAATGAATTAATTAAATAAATAAAGATTTACTTAATTAATAGAAGAATTAGGATTAAAATAATTAAATAAATAAAGATATTTATTTAATTAGACTGGACAATTTTAGGTGGCTACAGATATCACTCCCCCTTTGACATCAAATGCTAAAGTTACAACAAAACCAAGTTCATATACAAAATACCAATCAATACAAATATACCAACTACTCCCCCTGTGAAGTAGCTTCCTCATCAAAGCCGGAGTAAAATATTTCTTTGTGAATTCTGTCGGTTGATGATAGACATTAACTTTCTAAGTATCTACCGGTGGGGGTATGACCCCAAGATGTTCTCTAAGATATTCAAAGGTCTCCTTAGGCAATGGTTTAGTGAAAATATCTGCAATCTGCTCTTTAGTATTCACATAAACCAGTTTTATTTCTTTTGCTTCAACATTCTCCCTTAGAAAATTCAATTTGATTGAAACATGTTTTGTTTTAGAATGTAATACCGGATTCTTAGATATATCAATTGTTGTTGTGTTATCACAATAGATAGTTATAGGTTCCTTGCATTTTACCTTTAAATTTTTCAACATTTGTTTAAGCCATAGTATCTGTGTATAGTTAGTTGCTGCTGCAACATATTCTGATTCTGCTATTGATAAGGATGTACAACTTTATTTCTTACTCAACCAAGAAACTAGTCTGCTTCCAAGGAAAAATGCTCCACCGATGGTGCTTTTTCTATCATCAATATCTCTTGCCCAATTTGCATCTGTGTATGCACATAGATCAAAATTTTCATTTCTAGGATACCATAATCCAAGATTTGTAGTGCCTTGTAAGTACTACAAAATCCTTTTTATTGTTGATTCATGATTTTCTCTAGGATTACTCTAAAATATTGAAACAATACATACTGCATTCATTATATCAGGTCCTATTTGTGTCAAATACAGTAAACCTCCTATCATAGATTTGTACCTTGTTGGATTAACAACTGTAGATTCATCCCTTAAAGATAGTTTGTCATTTGTAGTCATAGCTGTGCTTACCGGTTTAGAGTTTTACATCCCAAATTTCTTAATTAACTTTTTTAAGTATTTGGATTGACTCAAGAATATACCTTTATCAGTCTAAGAAATCTGCAATCCTAAAAAATAATCTTATTTCACCAATCATAGACATTTCAAATTCTTGTTGCATTTTAATAGAAAAGTCTTTACACAATCCATTTTCTCCTCCAAAGACTATATCATCAACAAAAACTTCTATAGCTAAGATGTCATCATTAGTCACTTTATAGTATAAGTTACTATCAGCATTACCTTTAGAAAAACCAATCTTCAAATGATATTTATCCAATCTGGCATACCAAGCTCTTGGAGCTTGCTTCAATCCATACAAAGCTTTCCTTAACCTGCAAACCATATCTTTGCTATCTGTCAAAGAAAATCCATCAGGTTGTTCAATGTATACTTCCTTTTCAAGATCTCCATTCAAAAATGCACATTTAATATCCATTTGGTATACTTTGTAGTTCTTGTGTGCTGCAAAGGCCAAAAATAATCTAACTACCTCAATTCTAGCTACCGGTGCAAATGTTTCATTATAGTCAACTCCTTCTTTCTGAGAATATCCCTTACACACTAGTCTTTCTTTATTTCTAATAACCTTACCATCTTCATTAAGTTTGTTTCTGAATACCCATTTGGTTCCAGTTCCATTTTTATCTTTAGGCCGGGAAACTAATGTCCAAGTGTTAATTTTCTCAATTTGCTCTAATTCTTCTTCCATAGCTTTAGTCCAATATTTATCTTCACATGCCTCATTAACTGATGATGGTTCAATTTGAGAAATAAGACATACCTCTTAATTTGCTAATCTTCCTTTGGTCATAACTCCTTTGTACTTGTTTCCAATTATCTAATCTTCAGAATGATTCAGTCTTACATACCAAGGTGTCTTTGTTTGCTGTTGTTCCTCAGTCACAGTGGAATTTTCAGATGATACCGGTGTAACTGGATCTTCACTCTGTATCGATGGAGTCAGTGTAGGTTCATTTAGAATTTCTGTTGTCGGTTCAAAATCTATATACGTTGAAGTTTCTCTGAATTGTTTAGCAATCTTTACATTTGTACTCTCAACAATTTTCTGCAATCTCTTGTTAAAACATCTATATGCTTTACTCTTAGATGAATAACGAAGAAATATTCCTTCATCACTTCTAGGAACAAATTTCCCAATATACTCATCTCTTCTAATGTAACATTTGCTTCCAAAGATTCTAAAATATTTAAGAGTTGGAGTAATACCAAACCATAGTTCATGAGGGGTCTTACTAGTTTCACCTTTGATGTGAACTTTGTTGAATGTATTGACTGTTGTACTTATTTCCTCTCTCCAATATACATGTGGTAAGTTTGCTTCTGATAACATACTTTTGGCTACATCCAAGATAGTTCTATTTTTTCTTTCAACAACTCCATTCTGCTGTGGTGTCCAATGTGCTGATAGTTGTCTTCTGATTCCATTCACTTCACAGAATGCATTAAATTCCTTAGATGTAAATTCTCCTCCTTGATCTGATCTTAAACATTTGATTTTCTTACTGGTTTCATTTTCAACCATTGCTTTAAACAATTTAAACTTTCCAAGTGCTTCTGATTTCTCTTTGAGAAAAGTAACCCAACACATTCTAGAATAATCATCAATGATTAGCATGAAATATCTATCACCTTGTAAGCTTTTAGTTCTAGTTGGACCACATAAGTCAGTATGAATTAAATCAAGAGCATGATTGGATTTTTCTAGAATACTTTTGAAACTAGCTCTAACTTGTTTTCCAAATTGACATTCCTTACATACTGTATTGTGAGGTTTGACAATTTTAGGTAAGTCTCTAACTGCCTTAGTAGTACTGATTTTTACCATGCCATCAAAGTTTACATGACAGAGTCTCTTATGCCATAGCCAACTTTCATCAATGTGTGCAATCAAGCATATCTTTTCACGATTATTCAAATGAAAGCTATTACCTCTAGTCTGATTACCGGTTGAAATTCTAAACTAGTTCTATTCATGATTTTGCATTTTCCATTTTTGAATTGTAACTGAAATCCTTTCTCAACTAATTGACCAGCACTCAAAAGATTATGTTTTAAACCTTCAACATAGTAGACATTGTCAGTGTTATACTTACCATCAAGAGATATTGAACCCTTTCCTCTGATTTGACAAGCTTTGTCATCTCCAAATCTCACTAAGCCTCCATTATATTCTTGAAAGTTCAAGAATTTACCTTTGTCTACTGTCATATGATGTGAGCATCCAAAATCAATGATCCATTCATCCTTTACTTCAATTTTAGCTGCCAAGGCCTTCTCTACTGGTTGGACTGCAGGTGTCGGTTGATCTTCTGTTATAGCAACAAAAACCCATCCATTGTCTATCGGATCCTCATCAGAATCATCAGTCACTCCTTCATCAGCTACATAACAAGATTTGTCTTTATTCTTCTTAAATATGTATCTTTGATATTCAGGATTAGGCTTGTATGTCCTTCTAGCTTCTTCTCTTAGTCTAGCATGTCTATCAGGGCATCTTGAAGCCATATGACCAATCTTATTGTAGTTAAAACATTTAAAGGGTTCACTACCTTCATACTTACTTCCAATTGGACCTTTAGGCATTTTTCTTGCAAATAGTGCTTCAAGCTCTTCAAGTTCTTCATTTTCTTTCCTGCTTTCCTCAAGTTCTCTTGCATAAAAGGCTTTCCAATCAGATTTGTCAAATGATGATGCTGATGATGTTGATGCTTTAAAAGCTAAATCTATCTTTATAGTAGCAACAGGACCAAATTCCTCAATTTCAAAGGTTGAAAGTTTTCCAATCAATGTATCCCTAGTTACTGATGTATTAGGCATTGTTCTTAACTCATTTATAGTAGCAACCTTCATTTTATATGTTGGTGGCAATCCTCTTAAAACTTTTAAAACAATTTCATCTTTACTTAAGGTTCCTCCACAACATTTAATACCCTAAATAATTTCATTAACTCTTTCCATAAAAGCAGAAATCCTTTCATCTTCTTCCATTTTTAGATTTTCATACTTGACCTGAAAGCTTTCAAGTTTTGTAATTTTGACTATGGAAACTCCTTCATTCAGTGTTTCCAAATGATCCCAAATAGCTTTAGCAGTTGATCTGTCTGATAATCCCATGATTTGTTGATCTGTTAATGTGCTCAAAAGTGCTTCTCTTTCTTTGCAATCATTTTCTTCATCTTTTCCTAAGGTAGGTGGATTAGGCTGACCATGAGTAGCAGTAGTATAACCATTTTTTGTAACTTCCCAGATGTCCTTTCCAATGCAATCCAGACGTGTCTCCATTCTGATCTTCCATATGCCATAGTTGGTTCCATCAAGTTTAGGATCGTCCTTCCTGAAATAGTTAGTAGACATTGGATCTCCTCAAGCTGTTAAACTTCTGCAAAAGAGAACTCTGCTCTGATACCAATTGTTAGGTCCTGGAGGCAAGTAAGAGGGGGGGGTGAATCAGTTGTCCAATATCTCTTTAAACCAGAACAGCTTAACCAAATTATTACTTAATACTTGTAAACCAGTATGTTATACCGGTGGACAGTTTTAACAGATAAATGCAATACTGATAAAGATTAAAGCATGAAACAGAAAGACAAAGTCATCCACAACACATAACACCAATATTTGTACGTGGAAACCCTATAAGGGGAAAAACCATGGTGGGAAACCTTACCCACAATCAGATGATACTACTGCAGATAGTAAGTGTACATAAATGGGGTCTGCACATGCAAAAAGGCCAAGTGCCTAGAGCTCACTGCTCAAACACAAATGGGAGTCACACTAACTATGATTGGATGGTTAAATCCAATAAGAATGTACTGCTCAAAGTAGCATCTTCATATGTTGGATTCAGTACCAGTATAGTTCTGATATGTTTTCACAAAAACCTAGCTTCACCTTCAAATGATGTCTACATGTATAGTTCTACTTAATCTCACATATACCTTCACACAAATCTTTTTCTCACTCCGCATTTGATCTTACAATTAAGACCTTACATTTATACCATAACCTAAGACCAATTTTAGTAGGTCAGCTCTACAAGATATTACAATAAAATCATTTTACAAACAATACAATGTTCAATGCGATAACTGATTCATGATGTCAGCTTAATGCATTTACAACAATAATTAATAATCTCCATAGTGTGTCATGCTAGTCTAGGAAAGATAAACTTGTCGGTGTATACCCTGGACCTATTTGCCGGCAACAACAATTATGCAAATATGAATATGCTAATAAACTATTTTCCAAGTTAAGATGTCCAAACGATGTCTTCGACATTACCAAGTGTTTTCCATGTAATTCCAAGTGCCAGTGATCATTATATCCTGCCAGTGTACCATATACTAATGATTGTGTAAAAGTCACTTGCTTGCCGGTGAATGTTGCTGGATCTCCAAAGTGCTAGAGTTTTAGTAGGTGTTGACATCAATGACAAAACCATACCAAAATACCAACATTCATCCCAATGGCACTCTTTCTTTTTTTCCTGGAAGTAGCCTCCTCCTTGCTAGGTTCCCCTTCCTCCAGCATTCTCTTACCTTTCCCTGGAGAAGTAGATAACCTCTTGTTTTCCAGCATGGCAAGGGTTTTACAGTGCTCATAAATGAGCAACAAAATCCCACAATGGAGTACTGGATTCAAGGGATTCTTGTTGTGTTTATTGAGAGACCTAGAAAGGGACCTGAAGAGATAGTAGGGTAGGGATACTTGTTTCTCATGTCTAAAGTGGTTTAATAACACAAAGTGATAAGTGTGGGCCTTGGAAATGTGGCCCTCAATAGTTATATATTCCATTATGGCATTGAAAACCCAACCCCAAATTTTCTTGATGTTGGAGGCTTCGTAATAACCCCCTGTGGCTTTTCCAATTTTAGCCCTCTCCTTTTCCTTACGCAGGAACAAATTTACTGCATTATTGGAAACCTTGAGATCTCTAAAGAAGTTAAGCCCATAGTAGGGCATACCTGTCACAGTCGTAATGAGGCCTGCGTCCAATTTGAACCTAACACCATAGATTTTAAAGGACCCATTACACCAATTTTCAGATATTTTGGAGACAACGAGATTAACCCTACCTTTGTCATAATTAGCCAACTTCTCCATGAAACTAGTAAGGGAACCCTTTTCTAGCTTTGCCCAAACTTTCAACATGTCCTTCCACCTGGATGTGTTGTTCGGTTCCTCCCTCCTTAAATCTCCTCCCATATTCAATTTCAGACTTTCACCTCTGTTCTTCTACAAACTCAAAACTTTCTTCCCATTGTCGCTCAAGATTTTGAAAAAGATGACTCATAAAGTGTGTGAAGTGATATTATATTTGATTGGGATTCTGCCACTTTGCCAGGTAATCATAACCTTTCCATCAAAGCATAAATTACTCATATAAGCTATCATGATTATGCAGTCCTTCTTTCCTCGTAAATCTATTCTTTTTGAGGAGCTCTATAATACTCATATTAATATCTTCCCCATGCCAAATTATTTGAGAATCGGAGTTAACACCTAGGTTCGCCAGATAGTCCATCACCATATTTTTCTCTCTAAAGGAATGTTCAATGATAATAGCTTTAAAAATAGCAATGATTTCCCTAGCTTTAAAAATAATGTTTTCAATAGACCACCATGGCTCAATTTCCCCCTTCAAACACTTAATGATATTAAGTGAGTCTCCCTCAAGCCATAATTTATCATGAATTAGGTCCTTAGTTATAATAAGAGTGTTCAGTGCAACTGAGGCTTCAAAAAAATGACTGGTTTGACTCCCCAAAGGACTAGCAACCACCACTAGGCAACTTCCAGCAAAATTCTTGACAATGCCCCCATAACCAGCTTTACCCAGATTCCCCTTAGAAGCCCCATAAAATTTGGCCTTTAGCCATCCCTGAGGTGGAAAACACCAAACAAGACCTTCTCTGCCCTTCTCCTTAGTAAGTTTGGTAGTTGAAAGGTTCCACCTATCATTGAAGTCTTCTTTAGCAACTGGTCCATCATCAATACCATTGATGCATTCGAAGATACTCCTGTAAATTTTATCCACCACCACTTCAAGGATGTCACTTTTATCCCTAAAGATCATGTTATTACACTCTTTCCAGATATTCTAGATAATATTCGGGAAGATAAGTTTCCAAAGCTCCACTATCTTTGGGTTGGAAATAGGGCATTGTCATTGCTGCCAAGATTCCCCAAGAGAGTTCGGAAAGACCGAACTCAGCTTCCACCTACTTAAAATAATTTTCCAAATTTCCTGGGTGAAGTTACATTGATGGAGGATATGGCATGCAGACTCTTCTTCCCTGCAACAAAGAGAACACCTGTTAGGAAAAACAAATCCTTTCTTTTGAAGGTTGTCCAAAGTTAATACCTTGTTTTGCATAAAGATCCCCAAAAAAATATTAACTTTAGGAACTAACTTTTTGTTCCAAACTTTAGCCCAAATAGGAGTTTCTTCCACTTTGGTTTGGATAGCCATGATCGAGGACATAAAATACTTCCCATCCGGGGTTTCATTGGTTTTCCTTAGAATTCTTTTATTAGATAGGGATTCATGATTTCCCTTTATTTCTAGTTGAATTACATGATGAATTTTTCATATGACACCAACATGTCCAGTTAGGCATTCTTACCCTATGCATGTTCCTATTCCCCCCCCCCCGCACTCGGTCAAATGCTCAGGGTCATACCCTACCGACGTCATCCCTTGAGCGCCCTAAGTGCTAAAAATGTCAAACTTTGATGGGACCTAACTTGAAATCCGTGACACCTGCAAATGATCCATTTGAACCTAAGCAACCAAGAGAGGGGTCCCTATAAAATCCTATCTTGGTTTTTCAAGGTTCTCTACAGTTTTATTGGGGCAACATTTTTTGAGTAGATGAAAAAATCGTTAGACTCATTCAATGAAAAAATATCGATAAACAAGCATTACATTGTAGACACATAATGATCATCAATATTTCCATGTATTTTATACACATAATTACCATTACACTTGCATGTGACATCAATGAACGAATATACAAACATGATTTTTCATCATTATCAATACAACTACACCAATGTACTCATGTACAGATACATTATATATCATCAATATAACTAAACCAGTTTTCTCATGGACATCATATATCATCATAACAAAGTTACATCAATTCACATCCATATACAAATACAACATCCCACTTCATCTGCACCAGACATCCTCATGTCCTAAGAGAAAAGGTTATGTAGAGCAATGGCTACATATAAATGAAGACCAAAATACACAACCTTTTTATGCGAAATGAATGTGCTACAAGAAACAAATTATAACACTTAATACAAATTATTTTGTCAAATTATAAATAGATCATTTGACACATTTTTAAGATGTACACAATTGTATAATTACGAAACTTACTAGTTTATCTACAAAGTCTACAAGCATAACTTTGAAGAAAGATGCATGTTGATTAAAGCCCTTCTCACTGCATTCTCTGCATGGTTGAAGACGATGGTAGATATTGTCATTTCTGAATGGCAATACACTCACTTGACATAGTGTGTGAAAGTTTACAAAATTTAATCACATTGACAAAGTGAGGGACTTAGTATTTACACACAAAATTTAATCTCATTAATGCAAACAAAGCATACAGTGTTGTGTTTGGCTATAAATTTTTGCAGTTCTTGAAAATAAAAATTTAAAAGTAGCTAAATATTGATAACCCCAAGAAATATGTACCATCACCAAGAGTAAACTAGTCAATGACAAATGATCTAGCATGAACCTAGATTTTTAAGAATTGTTAGTCTATACATAAAATACATGCATGAACATAAAGGATTTATGATAAACACTTCAACTAAAAGGCATGATAATAAATGAAAAGGTGGGATTATATATTGTAAAAATACCTCTTCAAATTATATCGAGTGAACCCACTATGTTGATGCAAAAATCATAATGCAATAGTGTTGTATATCATCAAAAAGACCTGCATGAGCATAAAGGTTTTGTGATAATTATATCATCAAAAATTGTCAAATAGTGTTGTCTATTATAAAAAATTGTAATTCTCATCAAATGCATGACAATAAATCTATGTTACAAAATACGTCCCTTCAAATTATATCGAGTGTACTTGCTATTTCCATGCAAAAACTGTGTTGCAAAAAAAAAGCGTTCATCAATAGACCTACATGTTGAACACATCCTTAATATACATGTAACAAACTTGAACATTAATGTTTTATGATCATTGTTTGAAATGAAATGCATGATAAAAAAAATAAGACACCATTAAAGACCTACTACTCAAGTGTGTCTGAAGGGTCATCTCTTTGCTTAAGAGTATCCAGTATTGCTTCATGATCAACAATAGTCACTGTCAATAGCTCTTTGGTCTTCGGTTTTGCTTGATGCTTCAAATACTTGACATTTGTAGCTATAATAAGTTGTGGATATATGAGAGTGGTTTTGTGTCTCTCATAGTCTTCAAATGCAGGTATTCCATTCTTTCTAATCATGTATGTTCGCAACCAAGTTCCCACATCAACAACAAAACTTGTAGGATATGTGAACCCATCATCATCTGTCACTGGTTGTGTTAGCTTTTTTTTTCTCTGTACAGATCATGCCAACTAATATTTGATCTCTCTTCATTCCCTTGTGGTGTAATAACTACAAAAACATGTCTTGGCTGTACAAGATCTAATAGACGGTCATACTCAAGTGAACTTTCCATGTCATCATTTGACAAGGATATTGTTTGAGATAAAGGAGTTTGAAATTGTAGAGCCCATGTATCAACCCACTCACCTGACTCACATTGATCCCAGTCACACTGCATACAACTCTGACAAAAACAAGCCAATGCTCATGTCCAAATAGTCCATGTACTTGCATCTGAGCGGAGAAATGAATGCATCTTTGAAGAATCTTTAATTGTTTGACCATCAAATCTGTCTGCCATTGTGCCCTCCTCAACCAACCAAAAGAATCTGGTCACTATTGAATCAAGAGTACCTCCATGTGATAATGTTGAGCTACACCAATCAACAATAGAACGTGCATAAGATAAATTTGCACATGAAATCCTCAATTGCTCCTTAACTAGAGCTCTCTTCAAACATGCACCTGCTCCATCATGCTCCCCCTTCCCATGCCCTGCCTCAAAAAAATACCAAATATGAGGTATATGCCTCTCTACATGCATTCTACTCAACCAATAAAACATATGGGCATTCTTGAATTGACCTATATAGTTATCTAACCATATGAGATGTCTATCAATTGCAATATATTTCTCATGCAAGAACTCAAACAAAATCTTGAAAGAATGTTGCACATACTCGAAGGAGTGTGATCTATCATCACTCATATAAAAATGATACTCCCTGATTATCTTCCTGTCCTCTTCTATACTATCAGGAGCATGTCTATATGTAATGTGAACAAAAATAGCAATTTGGATTGAATTGTAGTACTGAGACTATACCTCATTATGTGGTTGCAATGCATACTTCTCTACAAAATCAACCACTGATACAATAGTGCCAATCGGAAAAGAGTTCTTACACATCCTGAAATTTTGATCCCACCACTGAGACCTATGGTATGCCTTGCATACTTCTAGAAAGTGTTTTCCTTAAAATACAAAATAAAATCAGCAACACTCACTTCTCTTGAGACTAAATCGCATCTAGAACCTTCACCTCCACTCTTCAAAGTATATTTCACTGTCTCATATCTTTTTTTCTCAACATAATTCTTTCTGAACTCATGTTCTCTGCCCTCATGAAAAGATGAAACAAACTTTGACAACCCACCACATTGTGTGCACTTCTCATTCAAACAATCATTTCTATAGAAATAGCAGCCATCATCTCTAGGGCATAAAAATAGATCTTGGAAGTCTCTTATTGATCTCAGAAAGAACATTGCACCACACTCTTGCAACATCTCATTAATATGCATTGTAGAACGAATATGGCATAAAAGTTCATGGTACATTAAAAACTCCACATGGTACTTGCAACAACAAGTGTTACGAATCTTAAGAGGTACACAATAAAATAGCTTCAAATAGTCAAAGGCTCTTTGTGATATTTGCAAAGTTGCATGTACTTCACAAAAAAATGTGTACAACATTGTTTGGCTTGATTTCAAGAAATGTTTGGGATGTGGTGTGTGGTCTCGGTTGTCGATTCTTAATTTCAAAACATTCAGTGATACTCTAGAATTAGAGTGCAAAAATTGTTGAATTTCCTCCTTCACATTGTCAGTCAACTTTCTATCAACACGTGGAAGCCTCCCACCAAAAGCCCATGTATCATGTTGAAGTGGATCGTCAAGTCTTTGTCTTCGTACAAGTGCTCTATCCAAATTTTTATGGTTTATGTTCAAATAAACACATGTTTGTCTCATTTGACAAGCCTTCCTCAATTGATGGCTTACCAAGGAGGTTGTAATCACTCTTCGAGCAACTCTCTTATCTCTTTCCTTGGTATTATTTCCAATATAATTGAGAGCATTAAATAGATTTTTGACAATAATAGAATTTCTCTCCATCTTCTTGTTCATACAAATATTCAATTTGTTTAGCAATGGTCTTATCTTTATCATATTTATCAATTGAACAAAAGTTTGGTATTTCTTGGTCAATATCTTATTGCTAAAATTTTGGTCGAAAAGTTGTGTAGCTCATAATTGAACAATTGTTATTGACCTCTTGCCTTCAAGACCTGCAATAATATTCTCATCAATTTCAAGTAACCATTTTGGGGTTCTTGAAGGTCTTGGATTTGGAATTCGTCTTTCATCCATGAGAGGGTCTTCATTTCTGAAGTAATTAGGTATTACATATTGTTCACTTGGTTACGCAATTGCACCTTCAATGTCAAAGTTTTCCACATTTTCACCTCCAATGTCAAAATTTTCCACATGTTCACCTCCTATGTCAAAATTTTCTACATTTTCACCTCCAATGTCAAAAAAATTTATATTTACACCAAAATTATGGACACCTTCATTGTCAACTCCCAAATTTTCATTTTCCATTCTCACATCATGTTGAGCATTTTCATTATCACTTTCAACATTTTCAACATGTTCAACATTTTCACTTTCAAAATCTACATTTTTATTCTCAATAACTTGTTCAACATTTTCAAATTCAATTTCCTCTTCACTTGAAGTAACATTAGCAATATTTAACATACCTTGTCTTCTCCTCCTACGACCTTCTCTATCTATTTCTCTATACACTTTAATTTGGTCATTTGAAAGCTTTCTTTTGTGTTTAGACTTCTGACAACTACTACTCCCCATTTACCTCCACAAAGATGCCCCTAAATGATTGACAATGTAAGATTTGACTTTAAGAATCTCTCAAAAGAAAAAAATTGTCCTAACTTATCTGAAAACCCATGATTGTTGACAAAAACCAGAATGTGAAGAATATGGGTCATTGGAATCCACAAAATGGCCCACAAGGCTCTTTTTTATTTATAGAAATCGGATATTCGATTAAATTAGATATCTGATTTTAATGCATAAATTTGGGGTCCAAAAAATAATTCTTGTTGCTGCCTTTTTTTTACTGTTGCCACATTAATGGTAGTGGAAGAAATCGGATATCTGATTTGAGTAGTCATATTTTAGAGAGAGAGAAATTAGGGGAGGGAGAGAGAGAGATTAGGGGAGAGAGGGGGTAGGGGGTAGGGGATAGAGAGATTAGGGGAGAGAGAGAGAGAGAGAGAGAGAGAGAGAGAGATTAGGGGAGAGGGGGAGAGAGAAATATTAGGGAAGAGAGGGGGGAGGGGAGAGAGGTTAGGGGAGAGGGAGAGAGAGAGATTAGGGGAAAGGGGGAGGGAGAGAGAAATATTGGGGGAGAGGGGGAGAGAGAGATTAGAGGAGAGGAAGAGAGACAGACTAGGGGATAGGGGAGAGAGAGAGAGAGAGAGAGAGAGAGAGAGATTAGGGGAAAGGGGGAGAGAAAGAGAAAGATTAGGGGAGAAGGGAGAGAGAGAGATTAGTGGAGAGGGAGATAGAGAGAGACTAGGGGAGAGGGAGAGAGAGATTAGGGGAGAGGGGTCATGTGACCCCTGAGGACCCATAACAATCCAATATTGTGTCATAAGGAGTCATATTGTGTCCTAAGGGGTCATATGGTTTCTTAAGGGGTCATATGAAACAATATGACCCCCTAGGACACAATATGATCCATAACGACATAATTTGGTGTTGTAAGGGGTCATATGTTGTCTTAAAGGGACATATGACCCAATATGACTCCATAGAACACAATATGACCCATAACAATGTCGTATAGTGTCGTAAAGGGTCATATTGTGTCCTAAGGGGTCATATGGTGTCTTAAGGGGTCATATGACACAATATGACCCCTTAAGACACAATATGATCCATAACAGTACAATATGGTTTCGTAAGGGGTCATAGGACACAATATGACCCCTTAGGACACCATAGGACCCATAACAACCCAATATAGTGTCACAAAGGGTCATATGTTGTCTATAGGGGTCATTTGGTATCCCATGACTCCTTACGACACCATATGACCCCTAATGACACCATATGGTGTCATAAGGGGTCATAAGGGGTCATATGATCCATAACAAGATCATATAGTGTTGTAAAGGGTCATATTGTGTCCTAAGGGGTCATATGGTGTCTTGAGGGGTCATATGATACAATATGACCCCTTAGGACACAATATGACCTATAATGACATAATTTGGTGTCGTAAGGGGTCATATGGTGTCCCAAGTAGTCATAGAACACAATATGACCCCTTAAGACACCATAAAATCAATAACGACCCAATATGGTGTCATAACGGGTCATATGTTGTCCTTAGGGGTCATATGGTATCCCATGACCCCTTAGGACACCATATGAACTTTAATGACACCATATGGTGTCCTAATGGGTCATAGTGTGTCATAAGGTGGCAAGACAAACCATTATTACAATAATAAAAGAAGTGTCAATATTGTTTACAAACATTTGAGACCTAAGGGGTCATATGGTGTCGTAAGGGATCGTAACACACAATATGACCCCTTCCACCTCCCTCTTGTTGGAATTATGTGAACTACTATGAGGACATGATGACATTGTATGTTTTCATTAATGTCAATATGCTGAAGAAGAGAGAACCGGCATGTTACCAAGAATCGGTATAACATTGTGAACAAGTATATGTGCTAAAGTGAAGCGGTGTGTCTATTCAAGGTGAACCAGCATGTTGATATGGGAACCAGTACATGGAAGCTTTGTATGACTACCAGTTGGTAGTCTCAGGGTTTCTGGTTGAAGTGCTTCAAGCCTGTGTGACTCAACTGATGACTTTGTGTGATGAGTTAGCATTGTAATGAAGAACACACCACATTGCCATGTCAACCTTGTGTGCATGAAGGAGATTGTTTTCTTCTACCTTGGGAATGTATGAAGTTTGTAGACAGTGAAAACACGTGATGGGTTATCAGCCGTCATGAAAGCGGTGGAAAATGAATGATGATGAACGTCTTAAGATTGGTTCAAGACTGTTGCATTTAATACAATATGTTCAACGGTCAGGATTGAACCATTTGAATTGCTTAACTTAATAGGTTTAGGGTTTAGGGTTTATACTGCCGACCTATCTTTCCTATAAGGTCTTTGATGTGTTTCTTTCTAAAGTCATTGGAAAAAGTTGTATGTGTGTATCCAAGTGAAGTGATACGTGATTCTTGCCAAACTAGAGGAAAGAAGTGATATCTGCAGAGTGTAAGTGTAGAAGGTGAAGAGGAGCTAAAGCAGATCTGCATTGGCATTGAGTGTTGTTTCCAGATCATTGTAAGACCTATTGATCTTTAACAACCTCAACAGTTGGAAAATCCCTTAATAGGGTAGCTCTAAGCAGCTTACTGAAAATACTTTAACACGGTGACTCAAATTCATTGAGCTCTTTAAATCCTCTAACAAGGTAACCTTTAACAAGGTTTAACCCTTAACTGGGTATCTTTTCCATCCCTTAACTAGGTCATCCCTAGCAGGATCGGTTCCTAACAGAACCTGTTGTAATAAGTCTTTAACTGGACTAGGCTCCTAACAAAGCAAACTTCTAAAGAGTTCAAAATAGCTTGTGGGTATTCATCCCCATCGTGGTTTTTCCCAGTTGGGTTTCCACGTGAAAAATCTATGTGTTATGTGTCGTGATTTTGATGTTATGGTTTAAGTGATTTGTGTATGATGTTAAATCATGCTAAACTAGTTGTTATGACTGACTACCTGTTCATGCATAAGGGTGAAATGGAAGTGCAATACCAAGATTGTATGAAAATATAAGTGTCAACCAGTTTATGCTTATCTTAGCTATTCTGGGTTTTGTCGGTTGTACTCTATTTAAGATCAGTAGTACTGTCTGCCTACCAAAGCATAGTGCCTACTGACTAACCAGTTGTAGGAAAGTGATTTTTGCCTGTACTGATTCACCCCCCCCCTCAGTACCAGTTTGCTACTCATCATTCCTAATTAAGTTATCAATTGGTATCAAAGCATCCTCCAAGTCCTCTGTGCTGTAAGCTTAACCGCTTGAGGAAAAGATCCTATTGTAATGATGAAGAGGGAAGGTCCAAAGTTCAATAGAGATAACTTCAAAATATGGAACGACAGAATGAAGATTTACATCAGAAGCATGGGTACTCAACACTGGAGCTATGTTGAGAATGCCTTTGTTATTCCTACTGGCACTCTCACCGATGATCAAAAAAGAGAAATATAGGAGAATGGGCAAGTCATGGGAGCCCTAATTAGTAGCTTATTTGACATTGAGTTCATTGATGTCCAGGATAAAGACAACCCCAAAGAAGTATGGGACACTCTTGAGAGTATCTATGGTGGTGATGAGCATATAAAACAATCTAAGGAAGAAAGCCTTAGAGGGAAATTTGAAGACATGCGAATGATTGAAGGTGAGACCATTCAGCAATATGGAATAAGAATCAAAACTATTGTTGGGGATATCAAAAGTGCAAGTGGTAAAATGGAAGATTCCACCATGGTAAGAAAAGTTCTGAGATCCTTGTTACCAGTCTATGCAATAAGGGTTGCTGCTATTCAGGAGTTGAGATCAATAGACAATACCAAGGCATCTCTTGACTCCATCATTGCAAAGTTGATAGCCTATGAGCTAAATAGTTTTGATGGCAGTGTTCAAAAGACTGAATCAACTTTTAAAGCCTTTATTGTACCATCAAGAAAAGGAAAGGAAGCATGCACCAGTGGTGAACCAAGACAGAATAGAGAAATGGATGATGAGGAGATCCTGATTGAATTTGAAGCTCTTCTTGCCAAGAAACTTCCAAAAGGAACCGGTAAATATAGAGGTAAGCTCCCTTTGAAATGCTTTTCTTGTAACTAGATAGGACATATTGCTATAAACTATCCTAATGGTGACAACAAGGATAAACCAGAGAGGTTCAAGAAATTCAAAGGAGGAAACCAGAGAAACTATTTTGTTGTAGTTGATGAAGGTGTCACAGATGAGGAATCAGAAGATGAAGAGAATGAAGACATTGTGTTTGTTGCAGTAAAGGAAGATGTGTCAGACAAGAAGGCTCTTGTCTCCCACTTTGATAATTCCAATGAGTGGATTATTGATAGTGGTTGTTCTCACCATATGTCTGGTGACCGGAGCAAGTTTCTATCTTTGGAAGAATATGATGGTGGTGTGGTTTGTTTTGGTAATGATGCACAGTGTATGGTTTAAGGAAGAGGGTCCATCTCTCTAAATGGAAAGAGTAGTAATGACAATATGTATTGGGTGGAAGGTCTCAGACATAATCTATTAAGCATTGCCTAGCTGAATGATAGTGGACTCATTCTGGAATTCAAAAAGAAGAGTGTGCAAAATCAAAGGAAAGAATGGTGAATTGATGGCAACTGGTATGCAGACCAAAGGCAACTTATTTCAGCTAGATGCAAATGTAAGTACATGTCTTATGGCTAAATTTGATGATAGCTAGATATGGCATAGGAGACTCTGCCATGCAAACTTTGACAACATTGTGAAGGCTAGCAAGACCACGGCAGTCAGAGGATTGTCGGTGCTGAGCAAACCAGAAAATCCTTTGTGCAGGGAATGTCAACTTGGGAAAATATCTTCCTCAACTTTCAAAGGTAAATCCTTCACTGCTGACAATTTACTCGATCTTATGCATACTGATTTGTGTGGCCCTATGAAAACTAGGAGTGTGAAGGGAGATAGGTATTTCATGATTCTGACTGATGATTGCTCAAGAATGATGTGGGTCACAATCTTAAAGGATAAGTCTGAAGCTTTTGGAAAGTTCAAAGCTTTCAGAGCATTGGTAGAAAAGGAAAGTGGTAGAAGAATCAAATACCTTAGAACTGATCAAGGAGGTGAGTTCACTTCTAGTGAATTCGACAAATATTGTGAAGAGAATGGCATCAAGAGGAAACTAATTGCCCCCCCGACTCCATAGAAGAATGGCTTAATAGAGAGAAACAACCGGACTATGGTTGAAGCAGCTAGGACTATGCTGATCCAAGGAAAAGTTGCTCACACCTTTTGGAAAGAAGTGGTGAGCACTTCAGTATACATAATGAACCAGGTACTTATCAAGAAAGGAAAAGACAAGACTCCTTATGAGTATTAGACTGGTAAGACTCCAGTAGTAAGCTACTTTAGAATGTTTGGTAGCAAATGTTATATCAAGAGAAGTGAACATCAGAGTAAGTTCGATGCAAAATGTGATGAAGGAATATTCCTAGGATATTCCACCAAGAGAAAAGCTCTCAAATGTTTCAACAATAGGACTTAGAGAATTGTTGAAAGCATCAATGTTAGAGTTTATGAAAATTCTGGAAAATCTGAGGAAACCAACAGTGTGCAAGTAAGAGATGAACTGGTAATAACCTTCTAGGAACCGGTTACTAATCAGCCAAGTACCAGTAACAGTGGTCCTTCATCGGTAGACACTGATGCTGATGAAGATGAGAATGAAGAAGAAAAGTAGGAGGAATCAGTCAAAAGCATTCCTCGATATGTCAAACTGAATCATGATCCTAAGCAGATCATAGGAGATAAGGATACATGAATCCTTACAAGAAGAAAGATCAAAGAGAATTCTTGTATGATCTCTGAATTTGAGCCTAAATCATTCAAAGAGGCACGTAAAGATGAAGGCTGGATCAAGGAAATGGAGGAGGAACTTTACTAGATAGAGAAGAATGGTACATGGTCTTTGGTACCCAGACTGGAGCATAAAAATGTCATTGGAACCAAATGGGTTTTTCAGAAACAAGATGAATGAGGATGGCACAGTGGTAAGAAACAAAGCTAGACTAGTATGTAAAGGATATGCTCAAGAAGAAGGAGAGAACTATGGAGAAACCTTTGCTCTAGTAGCTAGATTGGAAAGAGTTTGTATGCTTCTTGCATATGCAACTTTTAAAGGATTCAAAGTCTATCAAATGGATGTAAAATCTCCATTTCTAAATGGAGTACTTGAAGAGGAGGTGTATATAGAGCAACCAGATGGGTTTGCCCTATCTGAAGATAGTGACATGGTGTGTAGGCTACATAAAGCCTTATATGGTCTAAAGTAGGCACCTAGAGCATGGTATGAACATCTGCACTCCCATCTACTAAAGATTGGATTTGAGAGAACACGCGAAGATAACAATATCTACTTGAAATCTGAAGATCAGATCCTGATCTGTGAGGTATTTGTTGATGAAATTATCTTTGGTGGAGATGACAAGATGAGTCATGAGTTTACAGATGAGATGAAGAAAGAGTTTGAGATGTCACTCATTGGGGAAATTAAGTTCTTCATTGGATTGCAGATTCAACAGATGAAAGATGGAATCTTTATCACTCAGTCCAAATATGTCAAAGAGGTGTTGAAGACCTTTGGCATGGAAGATAGCAAACCGGTTGGTACACCGATGGTGACCGATTGTAAACTATCCAAAGAGGATGACTCAACATTGGTTGATGAGAAGGAATACCGATCAATGATTGGTAAGTTGCATTATGTAGTGCATAGCAGACCAGATATTGGACATGCAGTTGGCATCATTGCAAGGTTCTAGAAAAGTCTAAGAGAATCCCACTTGGTTGCAGTCAAGCAGATTCTTAGGTATCTGAAGGGAACTATTGATTATGGATTGTGGTATCCATATGGCAAGGATTTCAACTTGAAAGTATTCACAGATGCTGATTGGGTAGGTAATGTGGATGACCGGAAGAGCACAACCGATGGTGCATTCTTTCTCGGTGGTAGACTTGTCTCATGGATGAGTAAGAAGCAGAGTTGTATCTCTCTGTCTATAGCTGAAGCAGAGTATGTTGCAGCTTTCATGAACTGCACTAAGACAATTTGGATGAAGCATTTATTAAATGGCTTCAAAGTTCCTATATCTGAACCGGTAAATATATTTTGTGACAATACTAGTACAATTAACATCTCCAAGAATCCGGTTTTACATTCTAGAACCAAGCACTTTGAGCTTAAGTATCATTTCTTGGGGGAAAAGGTTTAGAACAAAGAGATTGCACTGGAACATGTTTCCAGCAAAGAGCAGTTAGCAGACATATTCACCAAGCCTCTCGCAAAGGCTACATTTATGTACTTAAGAGGTGAGTTAGGGGTGCTGCCCCTTCAGGAGGTAAACTAAAAGGTATATACTCCACATCAGTCAAGTATTGCATAGTCAAATTTCTCTTCAGGATTGATGTGTTGAAGGATGCTACTCCTTAGGGGGAGCAACATAATGGAACAGGAAAGCTTCTGCCTCCACTTTGGCATTGTTGTCAAAGGGGGAGAAGAAGTGAAGCAGAGAAGATATCTACAGAAATTAGGGGAGAAGATGTGAAGTGGTGAGATATCTTTGTATATTGCCATCAATGCCAAAGGGGGAGATTGTTGGTATTATGTGAACCAGTATGAGGACATGATGACATTGTATGTTGTCATTGATGTCAATATGCTGAAGAAGAGAGAACTGACATGCTACCAAGAATCGGTATATGTGAGAACCAGTATAACATTGTGAACCAGTATATGTGCCAAAGTGAAGCAGTGTGTCTGTTCAAGGTGAACCGACATGTTGATATGGGAACCGGTACATGGAAGCTTTGTATGAGTACCGGTTGGTAGTCTCAAGGTTTCCTGTTGAAGTTCTTCAAGCCTGTGTGACTCAACCAGTGACTTTGTGTGATGAGTTACCATTGTAACAAAGAATAGACCGCGTTGCCATGTCATCCTTGTGCGCGTGAAGGATCTTGCATGAAGGAGATTGTTCTCTTCTACCTCGGGAATGTGCGAAGTCTGTAAACGGTGAAAATGCGTGATGGGTTATCAGCCGTCATGAAAGTGGTGGAAAACGAATGATGGTGAATGTCTTAAGATTGGTTCAAGACTGTTGCATTTAATGCAATATGTTCAACACTCAGGATTGAACCATTTGAATTGCTTAACTTAAAAGGTTTAGGTTTTAGGGTTTATACTACCAACCTATCTTTCCTATAAGGTCTTTGATGTGTTTCTTTCTGAAGTTGTTGGCAAAAGTTGTATGTGTGTATCCAAGTGAAGTGATATGTGATTCTTGCTAGACCAGAGGAAAGAAGTGATATCTGCAGAGTGTAAGTGCAGAAGGTGAAGAGGAGTTAAAGCAGATCTACATTAGCATTGAGTGTTGTTTCCATATCATTGTAAAACGTTGATCTTTAACCACCTCAATAGTTGGAAAATCCCTTAACAGGGTAGCTCTAACCAGCTTACTGAAAATCCTTTAACACGGTGACTCAAATTCATTGAGTTCTTTAAATCCTCTAACAAGGTAACCTTTAACAGGGTTTAACCCTTAATCGGGTGATCCCTAGCAAGATCGGTTCCTAACAGAACCTGTTGTAATAAGTCTTTAATCGGACTAGGCTCATAACAGAGCAAACTTCTAAAGAGTTCAAAACAGCTTGTACGTATTCATCCCCACCGTGGTTTTTCCCAATTGGGTTTCCATGTGAAAAGTCTGTGTGTTATGTGTGGTGATTTTCATGTTATGGTTTAAGTGATTTGTGTATGATGTTAAATAATGCTAAACTAGTTGTTATGACTAACTACCTATTCATGCATAAGGGTGAAATGGAAGTGTAATACCAGGATTATATGAAAAGATAAGTATCAACTGATTTATGCTTATCTCAGCTATTTTGGGTTTTGTCGATTGTACTCTATTTAAGACCTGTAGTACTATCTACCTGCCAAAGCATAGTGCCTGTTGACTAACCGGTTTCAGGAAAGTGATTTTTGCCTGTACTGATTCACCCCCCCTCTCAGTATCGGTTTGGTACTCATCATTCCTCATTAAGTTATCACCTCTTGCTCTCCCCTCTCCCCTCTCTCCCTCTCTCTCCCCTAATCTCTCTCTCTCTCTCCCTCCCCCCTCTCTCTCTCTTCCCCTCCCCTAATCTCTCTCTCTCTCTCTCTCTCTCTCTCTCTCTCTCCCTTCCCCCTCTCTCTCCCCTCTCTATCTCCCTTAATCTCTCTCTCTCCCCCACTCCCCCCTCTCCCTCTACCTAATATCATATACTAGTATATTTATAAATTAATATATTATATGTTAATAAAAAATAGATGAATTACGTGCAAATTTAGTTATTAGATTTACTTATTAAAATAACATATCCAATTTCTGTTGTACAAATTTCAACTTTGAAATTTTGGCTTGGGTTTGCTTTGGGATTTGGCTTGGAAGTGGCAAGCCTAGAAAGTCAATTGAAAAATATGTTTTTTAGTATTCCTTGATTTTCCAGACTTTACACTAGTGGCTGACAACTTTTTTAATAGCCAAAATTGATAAAACAAAAAGGGTTTCTTTAAGGACGTTCTTAGCTTTCCAACAATATAAGGCTTGTATTATTTCAACTTTAATAAATAAATATTATTTATTTTAAACACTCGTAACTTTCAAACAGTATACAATTTTTTGAATCCAAAACATGTGTCACATCTTATGCTTCATCTACTATAAGGAAAAAAATAAAAATAAAAGAATTTCATAAGGTGTTGACCAAGCTCTGATTAATTAGAAAAATAGGTTTTAAGGACCTGAAACCTTTAACAGAAAGATCAAAAGATTGTTTAGCAAAGATGAACAAGACCAACATAAAGACAACAAACAAAGAACTGGCAAGAAAGCCAGCAACCCGAATGGACAACAAAAAACTAGGAACAACAAAGAAGAAAAAACTAGAAGTAAAGACCTAGCCAGCTAGCAACAACTACATAGACTTAAGAAGTTCAACAACCTTGATGACCAACAAGTCATAACTCACCGAAGCAGCTTTGAGCTCTTAAATTCCCTTGTTTGGCTTTTTCTCCCTTTTCTTGCCTCTAGTCCTCATTCTTGGTCTTTACACACCTTCCACACCCTCCATTTTAGGTTCCTTTTCTAGGGATCCCTTCTCATTCTCTAGCTTATTGATTAGGATTTTGATGTTGTCAGTCGAAACCTTCAGAATGTTGTAACTTTGTTCAGCAATGCTTTTGAGATAGGTTTTGGTTTTGTTGAGTCTTTTTTTAGCATCCACCATTCTCTGGTCCCTAACAATGTCATTGTTTTTAATTTCCTCCGAGGCCTTCTCCACTTGACCAAGTTAAGGTGGTCAGATGTAGGAGTTTCAAAAATTTTGAAAAAGATGTAGTAAAAAATTCATAAATAGTTATTTACTTTGTAAAAAAATATAAAAAAATATGTATCAGATCCGGACATGATTCTAATACTTATATTATAAATATTATAAAAAAATATTATGATTTGATTGTGATTAGGGTGGTGAAACATATGCCTACTTCTTATCTTTTTCCTGAAATTTTAGTACCATTGCATTGAAATTTAAAATTTTCATCAAATAGTAATTTTTTTTCCCAAAAAACAACTAGTAGGTTAGAAACTACATTCAATTTTTTATAGATTCTCTTGTTACATATTTTAATAATAATGTTCACAACTTATTCTAATTTCCATGTCAAGTTGCATAACTCTGATTTTTTAAAATTTCATTGCCACTTAAGGATCTGTTTTGGCACACCATGATCCTACACATACCCATATGATAGCTTTCAGATCACCATATCCCAAACCAAGTGAACACGACAAGTATATGAACAACATGAATGACTGAACCAAACCAATTCAACCAATCAAAATATACCGAAGTCAAATATCCTGATCATCTTCAAATTCCAACCACTCTACCAGAATCCGATAGACACAAAACAACTAGTGTTGACACCAATGGCAAACATGAATGCAACACATAATCAATTCCTCCAAATTGCCAACAATATCTCCCTTTGGCATTGATGGCAACACTAGTGAAAAATATCCAAGTGCTAAGAAATGCCAAGAAAGTCTCCCCTAATGGAAGACATCCAACAATCTCCCCAAGATGATATAACAATGAAGTTCTGAACCGAAGACCAAACTCCCCCTATGACTGATATCTCTGTTAAGCTCTATTTTTCACATGAATATCTCTCCTTCTTTGACATTAACGCTAGAAATATGACATAAACATCAAAGAAAAATCATAAAACCTCAGAACCATACAGCTGACTACTCCCCTTGAGTAGTAGCACCATCTCATCAATCCAGAATGAATAATAATTTTGATAAATACATACCAGACTGATGCCAAACCGCATCACTCAAGTCTTTACCAAAGGGGCAGAGACCCTCAATCTGTCTCTAAAATACTCAAATGATTTCTTAGGCAAAGGTTTAGTGAAGATATATGCAATCTACTCTTTAGTGTTCACATAAACCAATCTGACTTCATTTGTTTCCACCTTCTTCAAAGAGTTATACTTGATTGATATATACTTTGTCTTAGAATAAAATACCAGATTCTTTGACATGTCAATAGTAGTAGAGTTATCACAGGGAATAACTACCAGTTCATTGCAATCTACCCTTATATCCTTTAACATTTTCTTCATCCATAGAACTTGTGTACAGTTAGTAGCAACAACAACATACTCAACTTCAACAGTAGATAAAGAAATACATGATTGTTTCTTGTTGATCCATGAAACAAGTTTCTTTCCAAGAAAGAAATCTCCACCGGATGTGCTTTTCCAGTCATCAACATCTCCAGCCCAATCTGCATCTATATATTCATATAGTGTAAAGTCATCATTTTTAGGATACCATAAGCCATATTCAGTTGTTCCCGGCAAATATCTGAAAATCCTTTTCACTACACTCTCATGATTCTCTCTAGGATCACTCTGATATCTTAATACAATATAAACAACATTCATTATATCTGGTCTAGTCTATGCCAAATATAATAGACCACCAATCATAGATTTATACCTTGTTGGATTTAGCGGAGTTGATTCATCTTTCTTTGTCAATTTCTCACTAGTAACCATAGGGGTACCAACTGGTTTAGAATTTTCCATACCAAATTTCTTCAACAACTCTCTAGAATACTTATTTTGACAGATTAAAATACCTTTATTAGTCTAAGTAATCCGCAAACCTAAGAAAAATACCATTTCTCCAATCATAGACATCTCAAATTCATTATTCATATTATCATAAAATTCCATACATAATTTATCCTCACCTCAAAAAATGATATCATCAACAAAGACCTCAACAATCAATATGTCATCATCAGTGATCTAATAATATAAATTACTGTCAACATTACTTTTAGTGAAAGCAAAATTCAAAAGATATTTGTTCAATCTAGCATACCAAGCTCTTGGGGCTTGCTTCAAACCATATAAAGCTTTCCTTAACCTGCAAACCATGTTTTTATCATCTGAAACTGAAAAACCATTAGGTTGCTCAATATAAACTTCCTCTTCAAGATATTCATTCAAAGATTCACACTTAACATCCATCTGATAAACAAGTAAAAGCACAAAAGTGTGTCACGTTTTAGGCCACCTTATTAACACAAGTGAATTTAAGTAATTCTAATTAAAAATTAATTTTAGTCAAACATATGGTCTATAGAGATTCATTATAGCTATGTTATATATGGGCCACAATTTTTCCAATTGGAATTGTCTGCTAAATGTATATTTTATACCACTTTGGGTCTAATTACCAATTTTTTTATTTTTTTTGAAAAAATCGATGTTTTAACAACTCTTACTCTTAGATATAATATTTTCTATGAAATGTAAAAATACCCTTTTATAGATCTATAAGTGAATTTTCCAAAATATATATCTTTTAATATTTTAATTATTTTTTATATTTTATTTTTTATTCTTATCAAAAGTAGGTCATCAACACTAAAGTATAAGGTTGATTATCTTGTGAAGGAAAAATACTAAAATTTATTTAAAATTTTTGAAAAAAATAAAAGCACTAGAGAAAAGAGTCTATGTCAAGATGATATAAGTCTTTTCTAATTTGAATAAATAATTAAAAAAAAAAGTGACGCCGAATGGAAAGATTTACATTTTAGTACACACAAATTTTCAAATTTATTGAAAAATATATATGCATAAAAAATAGTTTAAAATATATTTTTACACTAAAGTTTCAAGTTATCAATATACATAAAAAAAATTGAAAAAAAATGCTAAAATTTACTATATAAAGTGTGGCGCCTCGTGTAAATTCAATTTCAACATTTATCAACAACTAAATTATAGTGTTTACTTTAGAAGGAAGTATATTCAAATAATTTTTTAAATTTTTAAAAAAAATTACAAACATAAAATACAAAAAAAAAATATGCAGTTTATTAGTTTACATCATTTTAAAACTCAAAGCATTTATATCACTTTCTATTGATTCAATTTGAAAAGTTGAATCAACATTGGCTAGTTCCTTTATAAAAGTGTGACATAGCTTTGTGCTTTTACCCAAACCTTGTAGTTCTTATGGGCATCATAAGCAAGAAATAATCTCACAACTTCAATCCTAGCTACCAAAGCAAAAGTTTCATCATAATCAATTCCTTCCTTCTGAGAATATTATCCTTTACAAACCAATCTAGCCTTATTCCTCACAACTTGTCCATCCTCATTCAATTTATTCCTAAAACCCATTTAGTTCCAATAACATTCTTATTTTTAGGTGGGGAAAATTAATCCCATGTGTTGTTCTTTTCTATCTAATCCAATTCCTCTTCCATAGCTTCTATCCAACATTCATCTTTACATGCTTCATCTACTAATGTCGGTTCAATTGAGAAATTAAACATACCTCTTCAGCTACCAACCTTCTTGTCATTACTCCTTTACTTTTGTCTCCAATTATCTAATCTTTTGAATGATTCAGCCTTACATACCCAGCAGTCTTTTAACTTTTTGATTCCCTTCTCTGATCTTCAGTTACTGTTGAATTTTTTGATAGTGCCAGAGTAACTGGTTCAACATTATGTTCCTGTATAGTTGCTATAGGTTCAGTTATAACCATCTCCACTTTCCATTCTCTCTCATAAGTTCTGATTTGACCTTTATTCTACTCATCCACCTTGACATTAGCACTCTCCACAAGTTTTTGCAATCTTTTGTTATAACATCTATATGCTTTTCTTTGATTAGAATAACCTAGAAATATCCCTTCATCACATCTAGGATCAAACTTTCCAGTGGAATAATCTCTTTTGATATAGCATTGACTACCAAATATTTTGAAATACTTAACTATAGGTGTATGAAAAAACCATAACTCATAAGGTGTCTTATCGGTGTCTATTTTGACATGAACTCTATTGAATGTGTACACTGTTGTGCTCACAGCTTCTCTCCAATAGATATGTGGTAAATTATCTTCCATCATTATAGATCTAGTAGCATCCAACATAGTTATGTTTTTTTCTTTCCACAACAGCATTCTGCTGAGGTGTCTGGGGTGCAGACAACTGTCTCCTTATCCCATGTTTCTCACAATAACTATTAAATTCACCAGATGTGAATTCACCACACTGATTGGATCTTAAGCATTTTATTTTCAATCATATCTCTATCTCAGCCATATCTTTAAAGATCTTTAACTTTTCAAAGGCTTCAGATTTATACCTTAGAAAAGTGACCCACATCATTCTAGAATAGTCATCAATGCTTAGCATGAAATATTTATCACCCTGAAAAATTCTTACTCTAGCAAGACCACACAAATCAATATGAATAAGATCAAGAACATCATTAGATTTATCTTGAATACTCTTAAAATAAATTTTGACTTGATTTCCCATTTGACATTCCTTACATACTGGATTGTGATGCTTCACAATCTTAGGTATATCTCTAAGGGCCTTAGTTCAATTAAACTTTACAATGCAATCAAAATTCACATGACACAACCTTTTATGCCATATCCAAATCTCATCAATCTATGCAATCAAACATGTCTTCTCACTAGATTTCAATTGAAAGATGTTACCTTTAGTGTGAGTACCAGTTGCAATCTCCAAATCAGATCTATTAATGATTTTGTATTTTCCATCCTTGAACTATAATTGAAATCCGTTATCCACCAACTCTCCTACACTCAAAAGATTATTCCTTAAACCTTCAACATAATAATCATTATCAGTGCTATGCTTACCATCCAATGATATAGTTCCTCTTCCTCTAATCATGCATGATTTGTCATCTCCAAATATGACAAGACCACCATCAAATTATTGCAAAGATAACAACTTCCTTTTATCTCAATTCATATGATGTGAACATCCAAAGTCTATCACCCATTCATCTTTGTCTTTAACTTTAGCAACAAGTGCCTTCTCTTCATTATGAATGACAGGTTCCAGAGTATCTTCCTTGATAGCCAATAATACCCATTCCTTTCCATTAACGGATCCATTAGCTGAATATTTCACCGGTTTATCATCAAAATCATCAGTTACACCTTCCTCATCAACATAGTATCATGATTTATCTTTGTTCCTCTTGTACTTATTCTTTTTTTGATAATGGTGGTTAGGCCTAAAAAATATTCTAGCTCTCTCCTCAAATCTTGAATTCCTCTTAGGACATCTAGATGCAAAATGACCTATCTTATTACATGCAAAACATTTGAAAGGTAATTATCCTTCATACTTACTTCTTGCTCGACCTTTAGGTACCCTACTAGAAAATAAGGCTTCAAGTTCTTCAATCTCTTCATCGTCTTTCTTCATATCCTCTCGTTCCTTCGCACATAATACTTTCCAATCACTCTTGCCAGTTGATGATGTAGATGCCTTGAATGTAAAATCTATCTTTACAGCTCCTTGAGGACCAAATTCTTCAAGCTTAAAATTAGATATCTTTCGAACGAAAGTATCCATGTTAATAGAAGTGCTAGACATAGTTCTCAGCTCATTAATTGAAGTAGACTTCAACTTATAAGCAAATGGCAAAGCTCTCAATACTTTAGAAACAATCTCATCTTCACTAAGAGATCCACCACAACCTTGAATTCCCAAGACAATTTCATTAACTCTTTCCATAAAAGCAGTAATCCTTTCATCTTCTTCCATTCTCAGGTTCTCATACCTTACTTGATAACCATCATGTTTATAAATTTTAACAGTAGGGTCACCTTCATTCAGAGTCTTCAACTTATCCCATATAGCTTTTGCAGATGATTTGTCCATTAATACCATTACTTGCTGATCTAAAAGGGTGCTCAAGAGAGCTTCTCTAGCTCTAGAGTCATTTTCAATGTTCTTATCCATGTCTACCAAAGGAGGATTTCTAGATGTTGGATCATAAGGTGTATAACCTTTCTCAGTGATCTCCCAAATCTCCTTGCTAAGGCATCTCAGATGAGTCTCCATCCGAAGCTTCCATAGTCTATAATTTGTTCCTTCAAGCCTAGGGTTGTCCTTCTGATAATCAATTGAAGTTGAATGATTAGTCACCATAGGATCTCTCTCAAGTGCTTAATCTTTTGTAGAGAGGACCAAGCTCTAATACCAATTGTTAGGATAATTGGTGAACAACTAAGAGGGGGGGTGAATCAGTTGTTAATAGATTATGAAAATTTAAGAACATAAAACTTTTACCAGAATAGAAAATATATGAATTAAGCACAAACATAAATCATAAACCAATTACCATGCATGCACAACACATAACACCAAGATTTATATGTGGAAAACCTAGTAAATAGAAAAACCGTGGTGGGAAGCCTACCCACAGTCAAATAATACTTTTGTAGTAACTATGTGATTACAATAAGAGGCCTGCACATGCAAAAAGGCCAATAGACTAAAGCACACTAATCATCACAAAGGAGTCTCATTGACTATAAAATAAATCCAGACTACAATCCAGAAATAAGAATGAACTGCAAAAATAGCATCTCCTATGCCTGAGTATAGTTTCGGTTAAGCTCAATGCCAGAGGTCTTAAACCTCTTACATAAATCCAATTCTATCACCTATGATTTTCTAGACCTTCTACATATTATTACAACTTTATTTGCACACAGATAATCCCTTAACCTTAACCTATGATCTACAAAGAGATCTTACATCATATTTATACCAACCCAAGACTTAAACAATTAGGTTGGCCACCTAAAAGATAATACAATGAATCCATTACATAAACCCACAAACCAATGATAAACCAAGTTGGCCTAAGATTGAAACAACATTAACCAAACAATAAATCCAACCAGTAACACATCAGGAGCATCTGCCAACACGTTACATAAACTAGTCCATAACCTAGCAGAATAACACTAGACCTAAAATAGGTCACCATAAGCAAAATTAAATACCACCAATCAATTGGAACACAAACATGATAACCATCAACATCCTGATAAATTTATAGAAGCCACACTGTTGGTCTCAAATTCTGATTTCCTTATCCTTTCTGCAAGAATTCTCAAGCCTCTGCTGCTTATGGAGAGAAACAAAAGACAACATATAACAAGGTTTATACAAAAACCTTCTACACTTCAAGCTTTCACTTAGCTTAGGCGGGTTTACCCTTTGTGATCACTCTTTCAGATATGCAATTAAAGAATTATAGAGAAAACCAATGCTAACCTCTGCAAACCCTATCACTTTGAACATAGCTAAACATAAAAGAAATTCTTGTAACCATTTTCATTGATCACCAAGAAGGTTATAGAACCTAGAAAAACCATACCATTTCCTTATCCCGGGCTTTAGAGTCACCTAAGCTATACAAGAATTCTGAATTTGGACATTCACATACATCCTATCACTGCAACTTCATCAACTTAATATATGCCGGACATATATGTAAGTTTTTCCTTTATGCTAAACCTGTTCATCAAATTCAAGCAAAAAACACTACTTATTCACTAACTCAAGGGTTTTATGTATATTGGATTCCTCCCCTTGAGAGAAAAACCTAAAACACGTCTGTAAGCTTGCCTTGCAATCCCCATCCCATCAAATAACCCTTAATTATTTAAAAGAACACAGTAAATCAACAAATGCATGCAAGAAGACAACATAAATATGAGCTCAAAATGATATGATCTGTATATTAATATCCATCATCGAATTCTACATAACTCAGAGTGATCTTCCAAAAACTAGAAAAGGCCCTAAATATATTTTGCCAGAGTTTTCTTTACAAAATTTTTGTGATACCTTCTAAAATGAGAAGAATAGAGACTAAGAAGAAGAGGGAAAAGATTAGGTCTGCCTTAGAAACCATCAGATGCCTTCTTCCCTAACTAAAAAATATTTTGTTCTCCTTCCCATGAAAACTGCTCTCAGAATATCCCAGGTTTGTTGAAACTAACTCCATAACTGCATTCCTCATTCTGAGAGCTTTTCGGTGATATATAATACTTGCCATTTTGGGAAAAAATTAGCCTCTAAGCAAATTAATCACTCATGTGCCTCTGTCATTTAAGTTTTTCAATTTTTTCCTATAGTCTCAACTATGCAATTTAACTTTGATTTTTCACCTTTTACTCCTAACGCCCTGCCACATGGCAGCTTGTGATTTGTTGGGAGGATCCATTGGGTGCCACTTGGGATGACACCTCATCAATCTGCCATTTGTTTGCCTCGTCACTGCCACTGGACTGCCACTTGTTGCCACCTCACCGGGACCCGCCAACTGGACCTGTCACATCACCTTTCACCATTTCACAAAGGGTAACTGGCGTGCATCTTCGACTCGCGAAACAACATGCACCATCAGATCTCACTGAACCTGCACGATCTTTAACATCCACTTTTTCACATGTGATTTTCACTATTTCATGAAGGGTAAGTTCGGCACATGTTCCCTTCATGAATCAACGCGCACCATAGATCTTCGACGAACTTTCTCACCAGTTAAGTCACCCTTTCTCTACAAAAATCACCTACCTCATGATTCATGCCTACACGGGGTCCACCTGGTTACCACTCGACCTCCTTGGTTGCCTCAAGAAGTGCACCCGTGCATGTGGGGTCCACCTAGGTGCCCAACTGACACCTTGTGTCAAAAGCCTTAAGCTTTCGACACTATACTTGAGCGGAGTGTTATAATTAAATACCATAAAGTTCCATTCCCCAGCGAATGTGGGATAATGCCTCATGCTTGGGAATACATTTTGCTTGAAATTTTCACATGCAGGGAGGATATACTCTCTTCTTTAGCACCTTGCCTGGGAATTTTAATGGAAATCGCCTTACCCACACCACACAAGGAAAAAAAATAGGCTTTATACCTTCCAATTTTGCATCTGCTGAAAACTATTCATGTTGCCTCTTCTCCATTTCGCAAGGGAGGATTTTATTACATCTGCCTGTGCATTTTTCCTGAGACTTTCAACAAATGCCCCTCCTTCATCTTCTACGCTACTACTCCAATTCATTTAACACATAGGGAGGAGACCACACCATGCGTAGGAGGAGGGAGGCCCATCTTATTGATTGCATAAAAATTTTGAAAGGGTCTCTGGCTCTTGTCCATGCCACACTCTAGGAAACCACAACCACGCTACCTGCAGTTCTCATCCACCACACAGAGGGAGATTGGTGCATTGTTTAATGTGGCCAATTGCTATTATGCTTGAAAGTTTCTGCAGCCTTCCTCACTAGCCACGCAAAGGTGAATTTTCTTGGAGTTTGAAGCCTCTACCAAAGCCACGCAGAGAGGGAGGACTTTGATGCTTTAAACCTATCAATTGCCATTCAATTTTAACCCTCTCCACTCTCCATGTAGGGGCATCACTTCTTTGAGAATTAAAATGGCATTCAGCCATGCCACCTTGCATAGGGAAATTGGTATTTGGTGTAAAGTTTGATGCCTTTCCTCATCCACCACACACAGGGAGATCCTAGGAAGTTTTTGAGGTCTTTTCACCATCCATATTGCCTACTGCACCTTGCATTTTACACTATGTTGCATGTAGGGGATGGTATTACACTTGCGAAAAGATTTTTTTAAAGTTTCTGTAGCCTCTTCAACAACTCAGGGAGGATTGGCACTTGCTATTGATTCAAATGTCTCTCGCTCAAAGCCTCCATCTCCAAACACTGCAAAGGGAAAATTCTAGCAAATGAAATAGAGATTTAGCTTTACGCCTGCCATCATCACATTTGGTTGGGGTTTCTAATGCCCATGTGACCTGCCAATTGCATTTACATTGAAAATTTGGTGCATTTCCTAAACTCCACTCAGAAGGTTAGACATTGGCCACTAGTCTATGGAGCATTTTTTAGTTTGTGGTGACCCTATTATAACTCCATCAGAAACATTATCAGGATGCTCCTTTAAAATAAGGAAATTTCCTTTTAGTTTACACTTCCCTTCAACACTAGTTGATTTACATTCACCCATGTCCCCATGTAATTCAGGCTCAACTATTGATTACAAAATTTTGACCTCATTATTCATCTCTTTCATTCCTTCAGTCAACTTCTCCCATCCTATTAACGAATTGTAGTCAAGCTGACATTGATATATATTGCCATGAAAAAAGAACATTTCGCCATAAAATCATTGCACAGGCATGAGCCAGGTCGGGCCCAAAAGTGGGTCTAACTAATTTTTTTTTGTTTTTATGAAACTGACCTTCAAAATGTCTCAGGAACCTTAAACATACCTCTCGAATTGATCGACACCATTTTTGGATCACCAAACTGAGTTTTGCGACTTTCAGGCACTTGCGCCGCATTTTCGCATTTAATCACCAAGACGTAATTTTCAAATTGGTCAAAACACCTTTCTAGACCTTGTAAACTAATAGGCGTATACTCTAATATACAAAAATGAACTCTGCCAAGCGGTTTCTCAAGATGAATCCTGAGTGAAGAAATATTAATGGTCAAAGATGACCAACTGGCTTTGTCGGCACTGTGGACCTGATGAACTCAATGCACAGGCAACTCATGATGTCTTTCTTAAAAATATCAAACGATCTTCGTAGACCCTCAAATATGAGGCATAGGTACCTTGAAGTACACATCAAAACTTAGAAATCTCAGTTTGACCAAAAAGCTGACTGGGTGCAAATAACACGCTCATGAAAATAGCAACTTTAACTGATATAGCAATGAAAGTACGGGACATTGAAAAAGATGGCTCAAGAAACCCTTTTGAAAACTGATCAAACGGACTGGCAGGAGCTTGAAACTGGAAACATAGATTGTCATTTATACCAAACATATCCTAGAGCAAACATTCTGACATGACACTCACTGAGGCAACTTTTACAAATGTGCAAAGCGAGGATCTGACTAGCTGTCGAAACAAGGACATCAAACAACACACTGCAAACGAATTGAGCTTGCTAAACTGAAAAAATGGATTCATAAAGACTTGAAATTTTGCACGGAGGCACAATTTTATGCATAGAATTCATTCCACTTTAAAATTTAATAGGATGATCAACAGGGAAAAAGATATAGGATCTCAAAGTAGGCTACTCAATAAAATCTGCATTTGCACCTAAAATGCACTTTCAGCTCACCCCTTGAAATGGGTACCTGATCAACTGATCCAAGCTGAAATCTAAAAGTTGTAACACACTACATAGGCCAAATGAAAGGTGTAGGACACATTTCCCAAGCCTTACCCCTTGAAAATCAACTAGCTCCATTTTACCCTCTCTAACTAGGCCATTCAAACTAACTCATTTTATGATCATTTGGAAATGTAGAGAATTTTTTTGAAATGGGCCCCTAAAATTCACTCAAATTTAATGAGTCCCAACACACACCAACACCACTTATCGAATTCATCAAAAGATCTTCAACAATTCTCTAGTGATAACCAAAAGGCTTACTAGAACATATGACAGCTTCTGGATCACCATATCACAAACCAACTGACTGTGACAAGCATTTGAACCACTTGAATGACCGAACAAAACCAGTTCCACCAATCATAATATATCGGAGACAAATCTCATGGTCATCTTCAAAGTCCAACCACTCTAACAGAATCCGGTAGACAACAAAACAACTAGTGTTGACATCAATGACAAACATCAATGCAACACATAATCAATTCCTACAAATTGCCAACAATAAGATGACAACCTTTCTATATTCTAGAAATTTAGTTCATTGTTTCCATGCAAGAGCATGCAACCCTTGGATAATACTTCCCTGCTCATTTTCTGGCCAATTTAGGTATGGATCAACAACTGACAACTGGTTATTGTGGGGAAGAACCATTCTTGTAAGGATAAATCATGATGGCATGTATTACTTGATCAGTTCCTAAAGGTGGTGCATTAAATTTTCCTTGCAAAAAGACAATAATATCAAGAATCATAGTTCATGCTCCCACCTTTACGTGTCCTTAACCATTTAATTTTACATTAATGATGGCACTTGCAAATCTCCTTTTGATACTCTAACATCGACCTTTAAGAGAGTATTAGGTCTATTGGCTTTTACCTGATAAATATTTTCTCTTACTCTGGGATCATGACATCAGATGGAAATGGAACTTGAGAACTCTAAAATATGGTTCTGAGATGCGAGGGTTTCCCTGATAGGACACGAGCAATAGAAAGAAAAGGAAAACCATCTTACTAATATGAACAAAAAAATTTGAAAAATGAGGGGTGGGGGTAACAAATGGCTCTAACTTGGGACAAATAATAGAAGAATGCAACAAGGGACCTAGAGCTTCAAACAAGACCATTAATTTATCCATTAGGATGTAGAGTCAGAAAATACAGAATGAAAGGGTGTTGCTTCTACGGATGGGCGGAGGGGTGACTAGGCACAAACCAAAAAGAAACAAGGCAAAAAGGAAACAAAATGAACCACACATCAAAACCACCCTAATATATACATGGCCATAAGGCCCTACCTCAAGGTGGCTCAAGTTGCTTAAATGAATCCATCAACAAGCTGGGAAAAGTAGGCACTCATGCAGAACAATGGATTGTGGCTATATGATGTGACTAGAGATAGCTTCCACCTTGCGGCCGTTGCAATATCAAACCTCCAACTAATGAACTACAAAATCTTCTCAAGCATATATTCATTCCCAAATAGCCATTATTCGTCAAATTTTTTTGAATCATAATCCACTGTATTCATGAGTTTATGTGTAACAACAATATAGAAGTTGGGCTCTAAGTTGCTAGATCCAAAATTACTATCAATTAAAACAACCATTTGACAATCTAGAACTATCGATTCATCCATCTTACCATCAACACTTACATCCTTGCCGACTGGTAAATTCTCTTTTGTTGAAATGATGCATACAGGAAAATCAAAAGCTAATACTATCAATGACAGATGATGATGGGTTCATGTATCTTACAAGTTTAGTCATTGTTATAGGAACTTGGTTGCTAGCATACATGATTAGAAGGAATGACATACCTTCATTGAAGACTACAAGAAACAAAAAACTATTCTCAAAGTATTTTCACCTTGTTATAGAAACAAATATTAAGTTGTTGAAGCATCATGTCAAACCAAAGACAAAATAACTATGGATAGTTAGTAATGCTGATCATGAAGGAATTGTTGGCCTATTGTCATTGTTGTCATTGATGTCATAGATACAATTTTTGGTATGACATGTATGTATTTAATTATGTCTAGAATTTTTCTTCAAGTATACAAGATTTATTTATTACGCAGTGTATGTATGAACAACTTCAAGGTCCAATAATTACTCAAGATGTTGTTAGATCCAGTCCTATTCAAATATGATAAAATAATGTTCTTAAAATTGTTTCATGATTCAAGGTGGAAGCCGATAGTACATGGAAATATTTCAATTGTTGTAGCATGTGGATAGTTCGGTCTCACCCCTTCTGGTTGAGCCGACTTGTTTGGATACTTGATGCAGATATATATTACCATTAGTGGTGTATGTTAGAGATATGGTTGTTGAAAAACAACTATTTATGTACTGTTTGTATACGAAAAGACTACAGATGTACATATTATGTGGATCGAGTAAAATGAATATGTGAGATAGCTTGTGTACTTCAAAGGAACTGTAACTTATGCATATGTCATATGCAACTCTAACAGTTCAAATTTTATATATTCTATCATTTGGTAGTAAGCCTTTTTGTATTCAGGCAATTAGCTAAACTGACAGTGAGCCAAAATGATAGTGGGACAAACTTGTAGTGAGCCAAGCTAGTTGTGAGCCACCTCATGTACTATGTAACCAATTACATATTGCATTATTCTTGAGAGAACTCTCTCTGTGGTTTTTCCCATATTGGGTTTTCCACATATAAAATCCAGTGTTATGTGTTTTGTGTTAATTTCATTTAGTGAATTTAAATTATGTTATGTGGTTGGTTAGATAGAATTTTTAATACGTTCAAGGGAATATTGATTCACCACTCCCCTCTCAATATTATGGATATTCAACAATTGGTATTAGAGCAAATTCTTTTGGAAGAGTTTGACCACTCAAAGGAGATCCAAAAAGTTGAACATATGGATTTAAATGAATCTATCTAAGAAATTCTATTGAGGATCTTGAAGCGGTAGAAACTGAAAACAAAGATTTGAAAGAGAATTTCCATCTAGTGAATGAATTCATCAAGAAGCTAAGAGAGAAGATTTAAAAGTTTAAGATAAGGCACAAAGAAGTTAGTGAGGAGCTCAAACAAGCTAACAACACTATTGCAGATCTAAGAGTAAAAAATGGGGATAATGAAAGACCAAGGAATACTTGAACAAAATTATTAAATGTAAATCAGAAGAATGTAAGAAGCTAAATAAAGATGTAACATCTCTAAAGGTAGATCTAGAAAAGGCAAGGAAACAAGAAAACAAGATTAAATTTGGTAAACATGACACAATGATGAATACAAAGTAATTTTTAGAAAACAAGAAGGAAGCAAAGGATGAATCTGATGAATGTTCACAACCAAGAGCTAATCACAAAGAAGATTCACCTCTGGTAAAAGTAGGAGCTACCGAGGAAGAAAAAGGTAAGTCTTTGGTCAAGCAGCAAGTAAGTATGAAAAACACCTTCTTTAATGGTTCTTGTTATAAATGCAATAGAGTAGGACATATGACAGTAAGTGTAAAAGTAGCATGAATACAACTTATAATCCATTCTCTAGTAGATGTCACACATTCAATAAATATGGTCATAAATCTAATCAATGTAGAAATCTGATTATGAATCAAAATATATATAATTACTTTAGAGGAATATGTTATACATGCAATATTTTTGGACATAAAGCTAACCAGTGTAGGTCAAGACAAAATCTGGCTAACATCAAGTGCAACAACTGCAACAAATCAAGGCATATGTAAAGACAATGTAGGATAAAAGAGATTCAAAATCGAATCAAACTGGAAAAGAAGATCAATGTAGAGGATGTAAAAGTTGAAATGAAGAAGGTCTAGAGAAAGAAGGAGATAATATATGCATCAACACCTACCTCCGGTGCAGGTACCTCATTCAAAAATTAGATGGTCTATGTATTTGGCCCAGGAGAAGTAATATGAAAGCATATCCTTATGCATTGCCAAAGTAGCATCAGGCCATAATATCGATAGAGAAGAGTATGAAATAGTCTGGTCATCAAAGTTATAAATCATCATAGGATCCAATAGGTTAGTACAAAAATCAAGAAGTGGATGACATCTCATACGCATTTAATGTGAAGAAATATATGATGAAATATAAGGATGACACTTTGATAAATTTCTCTCCACCTTGAATCAAGGAAGCAATTAAGAGAATTAAAGGCAATCAAGGTAATCAGGGTATCTAGGGTTTCTCCAACAAGTTTGATTAGGTTATGACAAAAAATGGGTCAAGTTATCTATGAGATGGTTTCACGATGGATTTATCTAGTATGATAAAACTCCCCTTATAACCAAGAATGTAATGAAAGCCATTATGGGTTTGAGTGACTCTGGTGATATCTCTAGACCAAAATATGGCAAGAACAAGATTGTTATGGATTTAACCGATGTGACATTTGATAAGCGCTCTTTGGAAATTGATAATGTCTAGAATCCAATGGTTAAATATCTATCAATGATGGTCGAAAATAAAATTTATTTCACAAATGAGGAAAACTCTATTTTAGCCATGACAGTTAATGTGACATATGAGATGGAAGAGATAAACAAGGATTTTAACCTCTATGAAATCCTACATCAATAGTTTCTAGAGAATTTGGTTCAATGTCACAAGAAGAACCACTCTTTCAAATATGGAACCCTAGCCCTATGCATCTTATTCAATTTTGTGAAAGATTTACCCAATCGAGGTAGGGTTTTTTGGTCTTTAGATACTTCGGTAGCCCATTAGATTGCAAACAAGCTAATAGGGTTCATCAATGACAAGGAAAAAGATTAAGTATTTGTAGCCTTCTTCACAATTGTTTCCAGATGAATATGCAGATTAGGGACAAGATCCTGAAGGAGATTGTTGTTAAGTATAGGAATGTTATTACATTTGTGCTCACGACTAACAAATGCTATATGGAGGTAGTTGTGCCAAGAAAAGTTTGGATCCCTCCATTCAGTTCTGAAGCTAGTCCTAAAATGCTTGAAGGTGCAACCAAATTTCTTTTGGAGAGTCCAATTGATGAGTCTCAAGAATGTTTTGGGAGTGTAGATGAAAAGTATTTGTAGGTCTGCATGGAGAACTTGAAGAAGGATCATGAAATGGTGGTGAAGAAAGTGATTCAAGAATCCATGGATGAAGCTAAGCTGACTGAGGAGGAAATCACTAAAGTCAGATGTTCCACAAGGCTTGGTGCATCTGAAGCATCTAAGGTTACTTTGAAGGAGCTTCCCTCATCAAGTCACCTGAAGAAGAAAGTAGAAGTCAAGAGGAATACCACAGTCTTTGAATTTGAAGAAGAGGAGGATGCAAAGAAGTACTAGATACATGTTTGGAAATCCGAAGGAAAGAAAGTCAAGAAGTTGCTTGATGTAGATATCCTATGCAATTCCCTCACACAAGGCTCAAGCCCAAAAGAGGTAGGTGGTCTTTATTCTAAGGCTAGTATTGAGGATCAAAACAATGTTATTAAATCTTTTCTACTTTATTATAAGAAGTATACTCTTATTGAAGCATGCAAGACTGAATTCAGAACTAGGTAGACTCTAGGTAACCTTATGCTAGGAGAGGCCAATGCCAAAGAAAAATTAAAGAATGAGATCATGGAAACTATAATGACTATTTCTAAAAGCCTTAGTCTATTCCCCTCTATTTATTTCGATACCTCTATCAGTATGCCTGAGAATGTGCTAGTCAATACTATTAATGATTTTGTTGATAATCTAGTTGATAACCTAGTTAATGATGTGTTTGCCATGGATAATGCTATGGATAATGTTATGGATGGTGGTGTGGATATTCTCGAAACCTTTGAGGTTGCTTTGGTTAATTTTGACTTTAGTATAGATAAAGAAATTTAAGATTCTATTGACACATATAAGAATGATCAAGTGTTTGATAAGTCCAAAGGGGATGAACATGAATCCAAAATTCCATTGAAAGTTAAAGAAGATAATCTGACGAAAGAATCTAGTGTGCAAGTATCTATAATCGGTACTAGTTTTGGTACTTCTGAAGATGTATGGAAGAAGGTATTTTTTGCTCCTTTAATTATTCCATGTATCACCTCATCTATGCAATCTGTTGATTTTTCTAATGTTGATCCGGTTTAAAAGCTTGATATTGGAGAAGCATTTATTTCATTTGCAAGTTAGAAATTTCGCAAAAAAAGACAAGATTATTGAAGATTTGTTGGGAACACTCTAGCTACAATTCCTAAATGTCAAAATCTGGACACTTCCAATGTAGAGAAATGCAAAATGTTAATCAGTTCTTTGAGTAGTGACACGGAGAAAATAAAAAATATATATGAAAAGGATAAAGTTAATTACAAACAAAATTTGTTGCTAGAATTCAAAGCCAAGTGTGGATTTCCACATCATTGGCTTACACTACTTTTAGCCCAAGGTCAATCCTACTTGGAAAATGGTGACATACTCTTCTCTTTTAGTCTTCAATGGCCAGATGCCACAAAAAGCATCAAAGATGAAATAAAAATTATTGAAGATAAGATCTTCACAAGAACATACTAATTATAAATAGATCCAAGATTGAAGAACTCCATGAGAGGTATTATGAATTGTTGCAACAAAGGGATAACATCATTGCCCCCTTAAGAAAATTAAGATATTTTAGCAATGAAAGTGTTTCCTTCACATTAACGGAGACCTGTTTCGAGCCACTCAATTAACATACTTTCTTCCCAGCTCCATTCAAGAGGCAAAGCAATTGCATGCATCTTTATTGATATACATTGAGTTTTTGTCAGAAGATATCTCTCACCCGGATAAGCACAAGGACGTCTAGACCACTCATGCTTAGAATATTAAGTAGTGCTTTGGATGGCAGTGATTGTCCATGTTAGGGGGAGTTTCACTTTTATTTATTTTTACATTTTTTCTAACCTTTTTGACCCTTTGTCATTATTGTCAAAGGAGGAGTAGTGTTAGGTTTTGTTAATTTTAAAGTTATTTAATGTAAACTCTCAGATAGTTGGTATTTTGGTTATTATTTCAGCTAACTTATAATGTATAACTTTATATTTCCATCAATGATAAAGGGGAAGATTGTTGGCCTATTGTCATTGTTGTCATTAATGTCATGGATATCTTTTTTGATTCAACATGTATGTATGTAATTCTATCCAAAATTTTGCTTCAAGTATGTAATATTTCTTTATTATACAGTGTATGTATGAGCAACTTCAAGGTCCAATAATTACTCTTACCAAAAGATATTTTGGGTCTGGTCCCATTTAGATGATTTGTGGGTAGATTCTTAAAGATGTTGTTAGATCCAGTCCTATTTGAATATGCTAGAAGCATGTTCCTCAAATCTTTTAATGATTCAAGCTATAAGATGACACCGCGTGGAAATATTTCAGTTGTCGTAGCATGTGGACAGTCCAATCTCACCCCTTCTAGTTGAGCTGACTTGTTTGGATACTTGATGTGGATATATATTTCCATTAGTGGTGTATGTTAGAGATATTGTTGTTGAAAAACAACTATTTGTGTATTGTGTGTATGCGAAAAGACTATGGATGTAAATATTGTTATGTGGATTGAGTATAGTGAATATATGAGACAACTTGTGCACTTCAAAGGAACTATAACTTATGTATGTGTCAGATGCAACTCTAATATTTCAAATTTTATATATTTTATCATTTGGCAAAAAGATTTTATGTATTCAAGTAGTGAGCCAAACCAGCAGTGAGCCACGTCTTGTACCATATATCTGGTTACATATTGCATTATTCCTAAGAGAACTCTCTCTCCATGGTTTTCCCATATTGGATTTTCCACGTACAAAATCCAATGTTATGTTTTTTGTGTTAATTTCATTTATTGCATTTAAACTATGTTATGTGATTGATCAGTTAGAAGTTTTAATAAGTTCAATGGAATAATGATTCACCCCTCCCATCTCAATATTCTAGATATTCAACAAGAATACTAAATACTCTTAAGCAAAGAGATGACCCTTCAGGAACACTCAACTAGCATATCTAGCTCATACCAATTGACTGTAAGGAATGAAAGATATAATGTATTTTTAATACTAACATCCCTATGGTTCATTAATTTTTTTGGTTAATAAACTTATTCTTCTAATGTATTGGTAATGCAAGGATTACAAAAATGGTGGACATACACGATTCAACTACCAAACTAAAGAAGTGAATTCGTTACAATGACAATGCATCCAACATTGGAGTTTATGTTACTTTCATTATGAAATTACTTTTGTGTGAGTTGAAAAATGATGATGACAAACTATTGAAAAATGAAAAACATCCAACCACAAACAATCCTATTCCTACAATTAAACATTCACCATACATGAATGAAGATTCCTAAGCACATGCAAATTAACAAATTGAAGGAATAATACCATTCACATGCCAAGTAGGGTTTGATCTCCATTGTCTCCTATGTCCATTGATCTTGTTTGATATTTTTTCTCTCAAATTTTGTATTGTGCACAAGAGCTCAATAAAGAACAGATTATGGTTGTGAAGTCACTTGATTGCATGAAAGTGTTAGGTTGTTGATTAGATGCATTAGTTAGGGTTGACAAGGATGAAAGAATCCTCTTATATAGAAGACACTTTAGAAAATGGAGGGATAATATTAAGAGGTGAAAGAAATAAATGGTTAGCTAGGATTGAAGGGTACGTATAATAAAATAGTAAAATAATGAAGGGGGTAGGTAGAGGAAAATTAAGAGATAAATAACACGTGCCATGAAGAGAATAAGTTAATGAATTAATTAATTAATTAAATATTTATTTAATTAATAGAAGAAGGACTAATTAAATAAATAAAATATTTATTTATTTAGGGAAAAGATAATTTAAACAAATAAAAATATTTATTTAATTAACCTAGGACAATTTTAGGTGTTTACATTTTTTCCCTCATTGAGACAATGCACCTTGTAGCGTTGTTTCAAAGAAGATAAGATAAATTGAGATAAAATTGCCCCAAGATGGCAATGATATGCCCCCTTGTGAGATTGGATGAAATTTCCTTGAAAAAGAGTGTAGACAATCTCTCAATAAGAAAGAAAATCTAGAAAGGATTGATAAGATAGGTTGGCAAGGTCATGCAAGAAAAAGACATTGACTTGGGAAGTGGGGATTAACACAACAAACTAAGATTGAGCAACCTATAAATAGAGGCCAAAATGAAAACATCATCATTTGAATACATTGAACTCAATAAATCAAAGAAAAGTAGAGCACTTGGAGCTTAGGGAGAATTCAATAGTGTAGGAGAGATGGTAGATATAATCCATCGATTCGATTGCGTTCGACAATTCTAGTGACTAGACGACATGGGTGAGCCAGTAAGTACCCCGACCTTGCTTTGTATGTTTTTGCATTTATTAATCATTTAATTATTTTTATAAGTCGATTAGCAAAAATGCAAAAGATATTTTTTAGGTTTAGGGGCTTCTAGGGTAGGTTTAAACGCATCTGTGACAAACAGTCGCATATAGGTAGGATATGCATGCATCCATGTTTATAATCGAGTCTATGTGTCTATGCAAGTACATCTATGTCAAATGAGCACGTATGTGTCTGAAGGGTGCATCTACGTCTTAAAGTTGTGTTTAGGAAAAACAACGACACGTCTATGCTGATAAAGCACATTTGTGTTACAAAGCCGCACATAGGTTAAGTGAAACCATGTTTGAGTTACAAAAATGTGTCTATGTCTGAAAAAGGATAGAATTGATAATTTTTTGATAAACATACATTGTCAATTGGATAATATATCGAGAGGACTCACTCCACAGGTGCCCTAGGAAAGACAAGATTGAAAACAAGGTTAAAATCAGTAACCATGTGATAAACATGTGTCACCAATTGGATAAGTTGTTGAGAGGACTCACTCAAAAGGTACCCTAAAAAAAGGTACGTTTGCTAAGCTGAGTATAGGATAAGTCATCAAATTGATATAATCCAATTAGTTCTCTAGCAAGATAGAATGCAACACCATGTGACAAACATAAGCACTAGGAGAAAATAAGATAAGACAAGCAACACTCTATGATAAACATGAGTACCACTAGGATTGACACAATTGACTTGATTGGATGCAGGAGTACTTTCCCCAGCTAGAGTCATGAGAGAGATTCCCTATGATGATTGTTAGGATTCCCAAAGATATTGAGAGGGGGGGGGGTGAATCAGTATCTAACCGGTTATAATATTTTCTTAACTTAAAACATGTAAAGCATATCAATACTGTATACTAGTAAACAAGAAATAATACAATAAACAGAGGTAACAACAACCACATGAAAAATACACCATAACACAGTAGTTTAACGAGGAAACCCGGTGTGGGAAAAACCTCAATGGGATTTGTGACCCACAATATTCACTTACTGGCTAATAAGAGAATATTACTGCTACAAGAGGGGCCTGCACATGTAGGAAGGCCAAGTGCCTAGAGCTCACTGCTCAATTACAAAACGGGAAGTCTCACTGAATTAAAAAATGGATTTTATAAATCCAATGTCTTGTACTGCTTCAAAATCGCATCTACTATGCCAGATCTAGTACCAGTTTATAGCTCTGCTTCATACATAAATAATTAACCTATAATTCGCATAATAGGTCTGCCTTATTTCGCCTATCTACTTCCTTCCATCCATCACTAAAATGTTCTACAATGATCTCTTATATATATGAGTCATTTTACAACTTACCAAGTCTTCTTACAATGATTTTACAATAATTTACAAAATATATTATAAACAAAATTCTTGTCGGCTTCTGTGCTGGTATACTTCCTTTCACTATTGGTGGTTTGTGTGCTGGTGTAGAGTCTAACCTTGCTGGTGCTGGTAAATTGTCTTGCTGTTGTAATAGGATTGTAAGGTTGCCATCAATGATAAAACCTTCAATCACCTACAATATCTCATTGGAGTGTGCATTTTCCAACAATCTCCCCCTTTGGCATTGATGGCAACACTCATGAGAAAAATCCAAAAATTGTCATCCAAAAAGAATCTACCAGAATTGTTTTACCAAAAATTGTGTACCAAAAGAATATGTGCTCCCCCTGAGCTGATGAGTCATTTGCTAGTTATTTTTCTCATTTCACTACTCCCCCTTTGGCATCAATGACAAAGGTTGTCAAAGTGTCAATTGAGTGTGGTTTCCTATTTCATCCTTGTAACCGGTTGGATACAATCTGAAAAAGATCTACTAGTACCAGATTCAGGCTCTCAATGAACCGTTTTCTATCTTTTAATGCGGCCTCTGTCCTCTGAATTGTACTGGTGAGGTGTTGCATTTGCTCTGTCTGTGTTTTTTGTCCTTGAATTAAAGCATCAGATATTTCTTTTCTTAAGCAGGCGAGGTAGTCCAATTTTGGACTTAGTCTCCATTTTAGATCTTTAGCCTTTCCTTTTATTCTCTCCTTTTCTCTTTCCAACTTTAGAAGTTCCTCCTCAAAACTTGTTATTTTTTGCTCAAAAACTGATAATGGTTCAGATGAATTAATGAAATTATCAGCTAGTTAATTTATTTCTTCCTGTATCTTGTTGATCTTTTGGTCTATATCTACTATCAAAAAGTTATTTTTACATGTATCTCTGTACAAGGTTTTAAATTCCTTCAATGTACTACATAGTTCCAGTAAGAGAGTGTCAAATTGTCTTGTACACTTCTTTATTTCTTCCTCAAAGAATTTGTGTTTTTCTTTCTCTAGTCTCTCCTTGAATGCTTCCTCTTTTATTTGTTCAACTATCATAGTGTTGTCAATGGCTCATTTACCATATTTGTTTTCCCTATTGAATCCTTATCTACCACAATATTGACTTTCTGAGTGTCAATGTTCATTGTATATAACACCTTAGAATCTGGATTCATGTCCTCATGTGGTACATCCATACTCTCACTAGCCGGTTGATTGTCAGTAGTAACTACTGGTGGAGAATCTAGAGGTGGCGGGGATAAGTTATCTATTATTTTTATGTTGGGTGGACCACCAACCTTACCTTTTCCCTTATCCTTATCTTTTTGGTATACTTTGATGGGTTTAGGGTTATGATAGTCTTCCTATTTTTCCTTCTCTACAAGGAAAATGTCCCATGCATTAATTGTTTCCTCTGCAACCTCATTCACTCTACCAACCATAAGTGCTACATGTCATTGTGCAGTTGAAAATACTGACCGGTTAGCCTCAGAGATTAGATCATCATCTCTTTTGGTGAGTTGACTGGATATACAACAAGTAGTTTTTCAATTTTTATTTTCTTATCAAGCTCTACAATAGCTTACCTTCTAGCTTCAAGTCTTTTGAATAGTTCTATCAGTAATTCATCCACAATTTGCATCAAAAATTTCTTGTAAATATCCAAGTGTATGATTACACTGTTTTCAACTTTTTCCTTGTCATTAGTTGATAATGAGTCATATAATTTGTTGATGTTTTTTAGCTTTCCATCCTTTGTTATTTCATTGAGAAGAAGTTTGTCAATTGGAGCAATGGTTTGTTGAGTCTTCTTCTTGGGGGTTAACTTCTTCTTTGGAGTTAATTTCCTAGTTGTGGGCCTTACTGCCTGTTGTTTCTGTCTGGTTCTTGTGGAGAAGGTGTAGATACCGGTGAAGGTTTTCTTTTTCTTACAATTCTTTTGAATGTAGTTGGTATATCACTTTCTGAAGAATTTGCAATTGGTGAAAGGTGAGTTTCCGGTTGAAGTGCTTCTAACTCATCTTCAATAATACCACTTTGTTTGAGTACATCATCCTTAATAGCTTTTGCTTGCCTGGATCCTCTTCTAACTATTGCTTCCACCTTCTTAACCCTTTTCTTTGATTGAATTTGGTTTTCAATAGTCTCGGCACTGCTAAATACCTCTTCTTTAGGTTCCTTGGGTGCTTCCAGGAGGGCTTTTGCATATATTTCCATTATGTGGTCATTAGTTTCATACCCCATTTCAATAACCCAAATGGTTCTTGGGATGACTGCCTCCATACAAATTTCATCCTTCTTTATAACAAAATAAATTTCATCCTTATACTTGTTTACAATTTCTTGTGAATATCTGACTCTTCTCTTCATCTGGGCCTTTAATGCCTGAAAATACTCATTTATGTTCTTTTCTCTATTTTCTCCCATGTTGTTTAGTAAATCTAACAACTATTTGCCTACCGGTATATCAAAACCAAGATTTCTATTACCGATACCAAGTACTTGTTTGGTTATGTGTAGCATTAGACAAACAAGTAGGTTTCCAAATCTGAATGTCCCCTTTTTGTCTTTCTTAATCTTTCCCAAATTGTCAATTAGCTCATCTTTAAGCCATTCACACACATCTATTTTTACATTATCATTAATCATGTCATAGGCACTCTTTATGCACAGGCCAGAGACTGAGTTTAACCTATTTGCATGTGTGGTTTTATAGCCTAAGATCATACTAATGAATCTGACATTGATATCTCTTACATCATTTACACTTAAGGATCTTTTATCAGATGTTGCGCTAGTTAGGTTAATCACTAGGTCATTTGAGACCTTTGTTTTATCAGGTCTGTTACCGATGGAGGGTAACCCTATCACACCCTTTACTGCTTCTTTAGTGATTTTGTGAACTAAGTCCAACTAGAAGAATGCACCATGTACCCTACTTAGTACTATCCTTATAACATCCTTAGGAAAATCTGGAATACTGAGAATTTCAGTGAAACCTAGGGTTTCTACTATCTTGTGTTCAGGTTTAACATTATCAGATTCATCACAAATTATAGACTTATACATATTCTTGATTTCCTCATCACCTAATTCCTCTATGTGACAATGAATGTACATTCTAGGGTCTTCAACAAAAACTACTCCTTTAGAGATTTGAGAAAAAGCACCAATATTATCATCTTTCTTGGCAATTTTGGGAACTAACTGAAATATGGGTCTAGGGCATTTAATCACTTCGACTACAGTAGGGTTTTCTATGAATTCAGGAACAAATGAAGAAGCCATGATTATAAATACCTTTATCTGCCTTAGGAATGATTCCTTGATGAGTTATTTCACTTCCTTGCTTGGAATGCCTTTGCTCAGGAATTTTCGTGCTCTCAAAGGTTTGAATGCTCGGTGAAATAAAAATGGAGCCAAACACTATTTTATAATGTTAATTTTGCCAACCACTACATTTAATGCTTGTTGGTTTAACTTATCTACCAGTATAGAAGTAATTTCAACTTCTCACTATCAACCGAGGGAATAATAGCATGTTTCACATTTGATTGCCAAACCCTCAAAGGAATTTTATTCAGTTAGATGAAGAGTCTCCTACCAGTGGAGTTTTACTCTGTTCTGTTGGTGGAGGATTATTCCTATCACCATTTAGTTCTGATTTTTTGATCCATTGTTTTGAGAATTCCTGCTTTACCTCTTCAACTTTTTCTTTACCTTTCAAACTAGGACATTTGTTATTTACTATTGAGGACTTGGTTCTACAAAATTTAGCAATATGTCCAATCTTGTTACAGGCATAACAAGTCACATTATTTTTCTGAATAGCTTTTCCATATCCTATGCCAGTTTGTGTTCTGCATTGATTAGATAAGTGTCCAAATCTTCCACAAACATAACATCTTACATTCATTCTACAATTTTCTAAATTTTGACCAACTTTGTTGCATTTTGAACATTGACCAATGGGTGTATTGGTATTCTGATAATTTCTAGATCTACATTGATTTGCTTTATGACCATACTTGTTACAGTTAAAGCATTTGCAATTAAATTTATAAGCAGTAGGTTGTCTTACTAGTTTGCCTTGATCCTGTGTGTTTGTAGTACCGGAGCTTTCACCAGCTTTAAAGCCAAGGCCACAAGTGTCACCATTAGGTTTTTGATTCTTCAACAAGTCACCAAGTTCTTCTGAGCTTTTCTTGAATTTTTCTTTGTGCTGATTGGTAGTATCTAGTTCTCTTTCCAAGATTCCATTCTGTCTCATAAGTTCATTTGAGTCATTCTGTGTATGCATCAAATTTGTCTTCAACATATCATTTTCATAGCTAAGTCTTGTGTTCTCATTTGCAACATCACTTAGTCTTCTAGTTAGATATTCTTCATTCGTCTTCCTATCTTCAATTTCCTTACAAAATCTCATAGTCATATCCTGCATCTCATTCTTTGTTGTCATGTTTTCTTGTTTCAGCTTGTTTATCAGATCACCAAGAGTTTCCTTTTCATCATTCTCATTTTGCATCTTTTCACAAAGTTCTCTTCTCTTGTTTCTTGCAATGGTAAGATTTTCTTGAAGTGCTTGAATAATATCCTATGCAGCCTTTAGATCATCTTCAAGTTTGATATTTTTCAACTTTTCTGCATCATAGTTTGAGAAAGCTGCTTCTAATTTCTTCATCAAGTTTTCCATCTCTACTAGTGTCAAGATCTTCCTCAAGTTGTTAGGCTTCTAAAAATAGAGGACCAAGCTCTGATACCAATTGTTAGGATTCCCAAAGATACTGAGAGGGGGGGGTGAATCAGTATCTAACCGGTTATAAGATTTTCTTAACTTAAAACATGTAAAGCATATCAATACTATATACCAATAAACAAGAAATAATGCAATAAATAGAGGTAACAATAACCACATGAAAAACACACCATAACATAGTAGTTTAACAAGGAACACTGTTGTGGGAAAAACCTCGGTGGGATTTGTGACCCACAATATTCACTTACTGGCCAATAAGAGAATATTACTGCTACAAGACGGGCCTGCACATGCAGAAAGGCCAAGTGCCTAGAGCTCACTGCTCAATTACAAAATGAGAAGTCTCACTGACTTACAAAATGGATTATATAAATCCAATGTCTTGTACTACTTCAAAATAACATCTACTATGCCATATCCAGTACCAATTTATAGCTCTACTTCATACATAAACCCTTAACCTATAATTTGCATAATAGGTCTACCTTATTTTGCCTATCTACTTCCTTCCATCCATCACTAAAATGTTCTACAATGATTTCTTATATATATGAGTCATTTTACAACTTTCCAAGTCGGCTTAGAATGAGTTTATAGTAATTTACAAAATATATTATAAACAAAATTCCAGTCAGCTTCTGTGATGGTATACTTCCTTTCACTACCGGTGGTTTGTGTGCTAGTGTAGATTCTGACCTTGCTGGTGCTGATAAATTGTCTTGCCGGTGTCAATGGATTGTAAGGTTGCCATCAATGACAAAACCTTCAATCACCTACAATATCTCATTGGAGTGTGCATTTGCCAACAACGACAACTATGGACTCGTTTGATTGCAGATGATCATGTCATGATTCGTGTCATGGGATTGAGACACATTATGTATATGCCCATGAATCAAATGAACACCAGACTATTGAATTCTCTTACTGAGAGATGGTACTCTGAGACCTGCACCTTTCATTTACCAACTAGAGAGATGCTAGTCACTTTAGAGGATGTATACCAAATATTAAGGATACTAATTAATGGAGATATGGTGATGTATGATTGAGAGCGAGATGCTTATGTGCTTCGAGGAGTCTTTGGAGACCTAGAGCTAGATCTGTGAATAGAACACTTAAGTTGGGATGTTATGTATTCCAACGGACATACCTTGGCAGCAGTGGTAGGGGGGATTATCAATAGATTCCTATGTCTAGATAGGATGACATGGGGGTTGGCTATAGGATGGGGGAGATCATTCAAGATCCTACTCACAAAGAGAAGAATATTTGCATGGGGGGCAAGCGTACTAGCGCATTTATACCATTAGCTTCACTAGTTTGTATACCTTAGTGGTTGCAGGATAGGGTGTGGGGTGACACTACTATAGGTATGGGCCTATGAGCATATAGTAGTGATGAGGCCGATCCACTTTAGGTTTAAAGGAAATGAAGAAACATATGTACATCTATAGAGCATGATTACTTCTCAGCCACCAATTGGGAAGTTGCAGTACTGGCGACAGGTTATTGATGATATCGAAAGTGTGACATGGTGGTCTTACTTAGACTATGAGGCTTGGGAGGAGGATGGTAGGGAGATGCCCTTTTGTTTCCGTAGTAGGTATCTCATTGGATGAACTCCCTACATTTTGGATTGGCACTTGATAGATAGGGTTACTAGATAGTTTGGTAGGGTGCAACACATGCCACGGGGATCGAGAGAGTTCTCTTGCACTATCAGGGAGTAGGCTCACTAGGGGTCAATTTTGTCATATGATGCAACAATGAATCACTTTTAAGAGCTGGTATCCATGCCCTGGGAAGTTTTGCCAGATGTGATTGATCTGGGTATGACAAATGAGTATGCCACATATTTTTTAGCGCATCTATTTCCAAGGCTTATAGATTCAGGAGAGCCTAAACCACCACTAGATGATGACAATGATGATGAGGATGGTGGAGGATGATGGAGCAGGCATAAGAGAGGAGGATTGAGGAGGATCTTCTAGGGAAAGGGAGGATAGAAAGATGGAGGGAGAGGAGAGGGACCGGAGGGAGGTAAGGAGGGAGGATGACCACCAAGGCTACATAGAGGGAGAGGGGGACAACCTTTATAGGTACATGCCCAGATATAGGCATAGGTGAAGAGATAGGGACAATGACAAGGATAAGGGGACAAAGCATGGGTCTAAGATGATCCAGGATAGGACAAAGAGGAGGGAGGAGACAAAAAGGAGGATGATCTTCTCATGCTTAGATATCTCACACAGGGTCAGACTAATGAGATTGATGATGTTGAGAGAGAGGTGACTCGATTGAGGTGACACCTGAGACATGTAGGATAAGCAGGATCAAACCATCCAAAGATATACATTGGTTGAGGAGGCATTGAGGAAAGTACCAACCACAACATTGGGGGAATCAGGGGTAGGGTTTACATACTACATCAGAGTAGGAGAGGAGATAGTGTATTGGAGGAACTTGTACCATGTAGTAGTTCCTCCACATCTCAAAGTAGGCAACTTCAGGAGATCCTCTTGCTCCACCATGATAGGGTGGGAGAGATGGAGATCATCTAGTTGGGGTGTTATGGGTCCACCTACACCACCAGTAGTAGTAGGGTCTCCAAGAGGAGGGAGATAGGATGATCCTAGGACTGGGACTTTAAGGGCTCAGACTTCTTCAAGGCCTACCGACTCCGAGGGAGGTTCCTCATCATAGCTCTCTTCAATCCCATTTTGTATCACTTTTATTATATGATGATGTAGACACCTTCAATTGATTTTGTAGCTATATATGATATTTTAATATCTTTGTATCATGACACTGATATTTTTGATATATATGAGATGAATTATCCTTGTAGCAGTTATGTACATATATTCCTATGTGATGCTTACCATATGATGATACAATATATGTATGCTTTCTATATGATTCATCCCAGGATGTATCTATGATGAATGATGCTTATACATTTATTTGATAATCTATTTTATAGATGTATTTACGCTTTTATGATGCTTATACACACAATGATGCAATCAATATGATAATATAGTCTATGTATGATGCTTATGGTATGGATACATGTTTATGATGATCTATGATTTCTTATGTGATATGATGAAATATATACATGATGTGATGCAATTATTGTTGTTTTTATACTTATGTTATATGATATTCAAATGCTTATATGAGGTACAAATAAGTGATGTGTACAAGATGTGAGATTATTATGATTTCTAAATGAATGTGATGAAATGTACAAACTTGTGATGATGTAGATGAACACTATAGGAGATGCAGACATTTTTGGTGTGTCATTATTTCTTAGTCATGTGATAGCAAGCTACATGGACTTAGGAAGGGAGAAATACAGGACAAAAAAGGAAGGGGGCTAGAAGGTAGAATATATGGAGGTGGAAGAGATTCTTGTGCTATTATCATCATTGAGATTTATTATGCAAAATAGGTTATGACCATCCAGGTATAAGTTTGACCTAGAAAGTCATTATACCCATTTGCATGGAGATCAGATAGTCACAAACAAGGAATCCCCTAGTTCACACTAGACTCACAATGTCCTCATTGTTAGGATAACCGATGAACAACTGAGAGGGGGGGGGGTGAATCAGTTCTTAATAGATTATAACTTTTAATACACAATACAACCTTAAACAAATCAAATATTGGTAAAGCACATACATATGTTAGTAGGATCAGATATTGGTAAACAATACAACTTAACAATTAACCAGATAATCAATATAAAGAAACCATACCACATAACACCATGATTTGTACGTGGAAAACCCAGAAAGGGGAAAAACATGGTGGGAAGCCTACCCACAGTTAGATGATACTTCTACAGAAAGTATGTAATACAATGAGGGGCATGCACTTGCAGGAAGGCACACTACCTAGAGAGTACTACTAATTACAAAATAGTCTCACTAACTACAAAGAGGCTACAACCATCTCAAGATAAATGGACAAAAATCCAATAGAGTGAACTACCAGAAATAGAATCTACCATGTCTGATTACAGTCCCAGTTAAGCTCAGTGCCGGAGGACTAAATCCTCTTCTGAATCTAATTCAATTACCAATGATCAACCAACTCCTCTACCTGAATGATATTACAATATTTTTTCATTACTTTCCTTGACCATGACCTTTTTCATAACCATGATACTCTACAAAGAGTTTCTACCTCTTATTTATACAAACCCTAAGGCCTAAACCAATTAGGTCGGCCAGCTAAAAGATATTACAATAAGATCATTACATAATTCCATATTACAATGATATGCCATGTCGTCTTAAGACTAAAACAATAATAAAAAATCCATAAATCATCTCGAAACATCCTAGTAAAGTGTAGAGTACACGTTAGCATGATACCGATCCATAAGCTAGATAGAGACCAGACCTATTCTGGGTCCACCACACCAAAGCATTGTCTTCAAAAAGTTTAAGCATGATCATAGAACATCTTCAGCATCGTGAAATCCATGAAGAAGCTACACCAACACCAATTATGCATCATGTCATGAGTCATCAATGAAAGATCTCCCAGTAAAGCCTTAAACCAATACTGGTAAGGGTTTACTAGAGTGTATGATAGAATCCAATTACCAAGCCAATATCACCTGACCAAAAAGTGCTTATAGAGAATATAACATATGAAATCAAACATACTTCACTAATCCAAACATGTCAGATGTGTCCAACAGATAGTCTCTTCTGCTGGTAAACCTAAATCTTCTAACCGTAACTAAAACCCATCTATCGGTAATCAACCATAACAACTAGTGTTGACATCAATGACAAAACATCAATGCAACACATAATCAATTCATCCATAATGCCCACAATCTCCCCCCTTGGTATTTATGGCAACACTAGATGTGGAAAATATCTAAGTACCAAGAAGTGCCAACACAAGTCTCCCCCTGTGAATGATATCTTTGTAAGGTTCTGAATGATTTTTCACATTACTATCACTCCCCCTTTGACATCAATGCCAGAAATCTGACAAAAATATCAAAGCAATAATGTAAACCTTTGAATCTCAAAGATGACTACTCCCGTTGAGTAGTAGCACCACTCATTAGTGCCAGAATGAATAATGTCTTTGATAATGCATGTCAGAATGATGACAAACTTCATTAGTCAAGTCTCTGCCAAAGGGGTAGAAACCCCTAACCCATCTCTCAAATACTCAAATGATTCCTTAGATAGTGGTTTAGTGAATATGTTTGCAATCTATTCTTTAGTGTTCACATAAACCAATTTCACTTCCTTTTCTTCTACCTTGTCCTTCAGAAAGTTATACTTTATTGAAATATGATTAGTCTTAGAGTAAAATACCAGATTTTTAGACATGTTAATAGCTACAGAGTTATCACAATATATAAATACTGATTCACCACAATTTACCTTGATATCCTTCAACATTTACTTCATCCACAAGACTTGAGTGCAATTAGTTGCTTCTGCAACACACTTAGATTTTGCAGTAGATATAGAAATGCATGACTATTTTTTGCTGATCCATGAAACCATTTTCTTTCCAAGAAAGAAAGCTCCACCATAAGTGATCTTCCTGTCATCAGTATCACCTGCCCAATCTGAGTCAGTATATGCACATAAAGTGAAATCATCATTTTTGGAATACCATAAACCATATTATGTTGTTCCTTGCAAATACAGGAATATCCTCTTTACTACACATTCATGTTTTTATTTAGGATTACTTTTTTATCTTGAAACAATACTTACTACATTTATAATATCAGGTCTAGTCTGAGTTAGATATAATAGACCACCAATCATAGACTTATACCTTGTTAGATTTATCGGTGTAGAAGTATCCTTGATAGATAATTTATCACTTGTTGCCATACGAGTACTTACCGGTTTGGAATTATTCATACCAAACTTTTTCAACAATTCCCTCAGATACTTAGTTTGAAGGATAAAAATTCCTTTGTCAGTTTGAGTAATCTACAAACTAAGAAAAATCTCATCTCACCAATCATGGACATTTCAAATTCATTTATGTTGTTAGCAAATTCCATGCACAATTTATCTTCTCCTCCATAATTGATATCATCAACAAATACATCAATAATCAGAATATCATTGTCTGTGATCTTATAATATAAATTACTATCAACACTTCTTTTAGTAAAACCAAGCTTCAGAAGATATTTATCCAACCTTGCATACTAGGCTCTAGGAGCCTGTTTCAAACCATATAAATCTTTCTTCAATCTGTAAACCATATCTTTATCATCTGTCAGTGAAAATCCATCAAGCTACTTAATGTATACTTCTTCCTCAAGCTCACCATTAAAAAATGCACATTTAACATCCATTTGATAAACCTTATAGTTCTTATAAGCTGCATAGGCAAGAAATAGTCTAACAACTTCTATTCTAGCTATAGGTGCAAATGTCTCACCATAATCAATTCCTTCCATTTGAGAATATCCTTTACAAACCAATCTAGCCTTGTTTCTTACAACTTGACCATCCTCATTTATGTTATTCCTAAAAACTCATTTAGTTCCAATAACATTCTTATTTTTAGGTCATGAAACTAAAGACCAAGTCTCATTTTTTTCTATATGATCTTGTATGCGGGAAAAGCGGGTCGATAGAACTTAATATGTGAAAAATGGAGGTCTATAGAGCTTTTCTCGCATACCCACAGGACTTCTTGGTGCAAGCTATGGAGTTATGAAGCATAACTCAGCTTCCCAAGGATGGTTCCATGGTTCTCTATCTTGCACGGTCCCTCAAACCAATGTTTTTGCTCTCAGATCACTGAGCAAAATGGTTTAGAGATGGCAAATGCAAGAACGAGGGATGCTTTTGTTGATTTTAATATGAGATGCATCCTAAGCTATGCATGATTCTAGAAATGCAATAAACTAACTATAAGATGACAAGGTTAGTATAAATACTATCCTAACATGATATATTAGTCTATGATTTAAGCTAATGATAAAGAAAGTACTCTAAACATGCATATTTAGACTATTTCCTATTGAAAAGAGAGGCTAAATGATGAGCATATATGAAATGTGAAAGCTTGAATGTATTTGAGCATAAGTATGATACTACAAACTTAGATCCTTAAAATGGAGGGATGAGAGCTCTATTTATAGCAAAAATAGGGCAATGGATGGTCAGGATTGAAAGAGTTGATCAAGGGTTGAGTTTGAAAGTTGGGAATCCATTTTTGCAATTTGCACCAATGAAATGATGACAAATGTCAACATAGGGTTGGGTTGAGAGAAGGGGTTGGAGACATTAAATGCCTGAGAAGACCTTATGGTTATCTAGAGGTAAGGGTTAGGCTTAAGTTAGGCTTACCCATTGGATTAAGAGTTAATCCAAGGATAAACCCTTGTGTAAATGATTAAGAAATAATCATGGTCAAAGAAATGAATGCTTGATGAGACCCTTGAGTTGGATGAAGGTTAAGTTAGGCAAAAAGTCTCTAACCATGTAAGAGGGTTGAATTAACCATTAATGGTTTGGGAGACCTTGGAAAATTAAGTGGTTGAAGACTTGAAGCCTTTAATGGTTATCAAAGACTTTAAGGGTTTGAGAAGTGACTTCCCTTTGCTTAGGGATGTGACAAAGTTTAGAAGATGGGTTAGGCTAATTAGAACCGATTAGAAGAGTCTAGAAGGGATTAGGAATAGGTTTTAGGATGCAAGTGGGAGATGTAGGAAAATGCAAGTGGATGGAGGAATAATAGGATTTAATTGAAATAAAATTTAATTTAATTCAATTTGGTTGTAATTTGGGGAAATTAAATAAATTAGATTTATTCAATTTAGGATAACTATTTAATTAAAAGTGGATAGGGGGGATTTAATTGAATAAAATGATTTATTCATTAAATGGGTATAGTGAATTTAATTGAGTAATTTACTTAATTAAATAGAGGAATATGGGTAATTTAATTAAATAGAGAAATGATAATAAAATATTCATTTAGGAATATGGTCATTTTTATACATCCACAGATCTAATTCATTTTCCATAGCCTTTAACCAATATTTATCCTTACAAGATTCAATAACAGTTGTCGGTTCAACTTGAGAAATAAGACACACTTCTTAATTTGCCTGTTTTCTTCTTTTTATAACTCCCTTGTTCCTATTTCTAATAATTTGATCTTTAGAATAATTTAATCTTACATACTTTGGTGTCTTTTGAACTTCAGGTTCACTGCTCTGATCATCAGTCACAGTTAAATTTTTTGATTATGTCAGTGTAACTATTTTAGCTTCTTGTACTAGTTGAGGCATTGTCGGTTCGTCATTTCCATTGGTAGTTCACTGATGAATACTAAGAGGGGGGGTGAATTAGTATACCAAAAAATATTGAACTCAAACACTTTAACAGTCTAGCAGTAAACTAGTATAGCAGTTTAACTAACAAACCGATTAATACAAATGCAAACCAAACAATAAGTAAGACATTCACTTACAGAAGCACAATCACCATAAAAAAAGAGATTTTGACATGGAAACCCAAATGGGAAAAACCACAGTGAGATGAAACTCACAAGTAACTATCTACAGAATAGTAACCAGATTGGTTAAGGTCATACAATGTTCTTTATGAGAACAGATCCTGTTAGGAATCTCAATCTCTATTAGGAGATAAGTCTAATTAAAGACTACCTTGTGAGAGGATTTTAGATCCATAGATGTGAATCACCTTGATAGAGGATTTCCAAAGGCTTTTCTAGGCCTACCTGGTTAAGGGTTTCTGACTTGTCAAAGATGTGAGTAATCAACATGTGAATGATCTAGCAAATGGCACACTCTGCTTGGTTAGATTCATGGTAGCTCATTGCTAATGAATTTTAGAATGACTTTAGTTTTGAGTAAATCCACACTCTGTTACAGCACACAAACTTGATCTTCTCTCTTAAGATTGGATATACAAGAACTCATCAACCACCAAAAAACTCTAACAACTACACACGCTAAAACCCTAGACATGATGTCCTTAAAAGGAATCTGATTTTATGTTGGTCCAATAGGATTACATTGCAAGTTCCTAGGTTCATTGCATCCAGAGACATTTTATAACACGACACAAAATCACCATCAAAGTGTCGGTGGATGGTAACTCATCACAAAAATATACTGGTTGGTAACTCATCATAGAGTATTACCGATTTATACAACTTTACCGATTACCGATTGGTAACTCAGAGTAATATCAGTTTAATTATTAAACAAATTATCGGTTTGACAAAAATGAAGATTGGGAAAAATATATGTCTCTTTTAGTTCCTTTGCTCCGTTCCACTTGAGATCCTCGAACCGCTTGAGGTTTTCATGCCACTTGAGATCTTCATGCCACTTGAGATCGGTAGACACTTTTTGCAAAATACCGATAGTTTAAAGACTACAGCATAATACCGGTTTGGAATAGATACTGGTTGAGCATAATTCATACATTCAAAAAGTGATCTCATAGAAAGTGTATGTCCATCAATGAAAATCACAACATAATCATCAAAAATGCCAACAATCTCCCCCTTTAGCATTGATGGAAACACTTAGGAAAACATTTTGACATCTAAGTGTTTTACAAAAAAAATGCCATAATAAAAAATAGTCCCCCTAAGCATATACACTATCCCTTTGTAGAAAATACAGTGTATACTACTTCCTTACAGAGATAAACAAGAGAGTATATATAGCATGCATAAAAAAATTAAATACCAGAATACTTCTCCCCCTTTGCCAACAATGACAAAACACAGCTAAGTAACCCTTGTTTTGATTAGCTGAATAAATGTTTATGACAATAAAGAGTGAAACTTGTCAAAAACAGATTTAAAGTCCTACATAAATTGCTTCATGGATAAGGACCATGACTCAAGTAGTGAGGTAGCAACCTCACTCTCTATTTTTATCTAGTATACTTGTTCCTCCATGGCATCCAAGGTACTCATCTCTTGAGTAACCGTCAAGGCATCCAGATTGAGATAGCATTTATGAAGTATTTGCAGTCTTGGTAGTAGAACTAGATGTAGTTCCTACAAATCCCTGGTCCAATTGCTGATTTCCAAATCAATTCTTGCAACCTAAAGTTGAAATTGGTGAATGGTTTGCCCATAAGCGGTAAAGGAATCATATGGCATCTTGAAGGTACTTATGAATTTTTGCAAATCAGTTTGCAGTTTGTCTTTCTGAGCAAGCACATCATCACATAATAGATGGGGTTTACATATCTTACTAAGCAGTAATTTCCCCTCATCCATTGCATCTCTGATGTCCTTATGTGCCTTCTACAGATCAGACTAAAGCTCATGTAACTTTTTCATCAAGGCAGTGTTCAAAGCCTTTTGATGCTCCTTCTTGGCATTCACTTTAGCAACCTCTTCCAGGCTTTGTACCTAGTCCTCCACAACTATGCATAAGAGTTTCAGTTGGGCCAAAGAGGAATCGGTACTAGGGAGGTTGGTACCAGGTATCAAACCGATAAGAGTGTCCATCGTAGCTTGGATTGCATCTTGCTCCTTCTTCCTCCTTGTCACCTCTAGGTATTCTTGAGCAAGCTTAATGCTTTGCAGCAACTCCGATTCATTTGCAGATTGGAGGTGAATGGGACTGGTAATGTCATCCAATTTGGCTTGACTATCGGTTGCCTTTGGGGTCTCCACTTGAGTGCTTTGTTCCACTCCCTCCTTCTCTTTATTCCTTAGCTTATCCTCTTTTGCCTTCTTTTTCTTGGCTTCCTCTATCTTCCTTTTCTCTTCTTCCTTCTTCTCCTCTTCTTTCCACTTCTCTTTGTCTTCAACCTTTTTCTTCTTCTCCTCTTCCTTTTTCTTCTCCTCTTCTTGTTTCTGCTTCTCCTCTTCCTTTCTTTTCTCGTCATCCTTTTTCTTCTCCTTTTCCTATTTCTTTTCTTCTTCCTTCCATTTCTCTTCTTCTTTCTTTTCTGCTTCCTTCTTCTTCTTCTCTTCCTCTTGTCTATTATTCTCCTCTTCTTTTCTCTTATCCTCTTCCTGTTTCCTCTTTTCTTCTTCCTATTGCTTCTTCTCTTCCTTTGCCTATTTTTCTTATCTTGCCACTTTTGTTGATGTACCTAGAGTAATATCTTCACCATTCAAGGTGTCAACATCGATGGGTTCCATTTGATTGATTTCACTATCATACGCTTCATCCAGTTGATTGATTTATGGTTCTTGCTCAGCTTTCCTATTGGCTTCTGCCACTTGGTGAAACTTTAGAGCAGATTGAGCAAGGGAGTGGGTATATTTTACCACTTCCAGGACTTTTCCTTCTAGCAATAGAAGTCTCCTTCTTCTCATGAAGAAGAGGCCCTTATATCTTTCCACCACTTCATAAAGTTGATTTAGGCACATTAGGAAAGTATTGTGCAAATACTTCCTCTCTTATTTCCTATTCCTTCTTTATGGAAATATGACATTTGTTATCTAAAGAATTATATAAAGAATCAGGTATCTCAGATTTAATTTCTGATGGCCACCAGTCATTAATACCTAAATAATTAATGACTTCTTGTCCAACTTCTTCCTTTTCATCATCATTAAAATCATAAAAGAACTCTTTCAAATCACCAAGAACTTTTCTTCTAATATTCTTAATAGTTCTTTGACAATGTGTCAAAGGTTTGTAGGAGGAAATATCAATATTTACCAGTACAGATGTCGTCGGTTCATTCTTTGTCTTTTTCCTTGTTTTCCTAGTCTTCTTAGGTTGTTCTTCAGACACAGTGTCCTCTGAGTCTAGTGTGTTGTCTTTTGTCTTCCGCTTTCTCTCAAAGAATTTGGTGGGTGTAGCTTCTAGTTTCTTCTTTGTTGGTGACTGCTTGGTCACTTTGGGACTTACTGCAGTAACCAGTGTCGATACTGAAGGCACTGCCTTTCCCTTCTTTACTGACGGTTCTTCAACTGGTGTAACCCTTTCCAAATAGGTGTTGGCTCTCTTTACCTTTGGATCAAGGGGCATGGCGAGTAGGGTAGAGGCATACCCATCTAGCATGTCATACATTACCTCATATCCCATGGGTTCCACTTCTTTCTATCTAGGCTCAACCACCTCCATTATGCACTCATCAACTTTGATGGTGAAGCGTATGTCATCTTCATATTTCTTGACAATATCACCTAATATTCTCACTCTTTAGCTTATTTTGCATCTGAACTAATCAAAGTATTTGTTTAGAACTTCTAGATAACTAGTTCCAACTGCTTGAAGGCTTTCCTTGATTTTCTTTGTAACTGGTTGGTCGGTAGACCACTAAATATCTCCAACTCCTGGGAAGTAACCTTGGAAGTAGAAGAACAACCCAACCAATAGTTGTTGAGACTTAAATCTCAAGGTATTGTCCTATTTAATAGACTTCAGGTTCACTAGAAGTTGCCTTTGCATACAGGTACATAAATCAAATGATGCATCTTCCATGATCATCCTATAGGAAGCATTTACCACTGTAGCAGAGACAGAGTTGATCCTGCTAGCATAAAATATCCGGTAACCTATTACCATGTAGGCATATTTGTCCAAATCGTACTTGATGGGATTGATGGTCATTCCCCATTGGTTGCTCACAGAGCTAGTGAGCTTGGTCATTTCCGTCTTGCTGATCTTTCTTAGGGATGGCACTTCATCGACATTATAGAAATTGGTGACGACATGAATTTATTTCGATGTGATGTCATGCGTCTGCTCTAAGTACATTTTATCACTGTGCACTCTGCTCAGAATGATGCGGATGTGATCATCTAAAAAACTCTTCAAGGAAATAGACCGCATTGTGAAGCTTCTTCTTTTCCAATACATTGAATTCTGGTTTGATCTTCTTGTCCTTTCTGCAGAATAAGATTAACTAAGAATGGATCATCAGAGATCCTAGGTCTGAAATTTTATAATCAATATAGTCTAAAATACCTTCCTCCACTATAACACTAATGGGTATTTGAGATAGGGCATTATATTTTGCCTTCTGTTGGATGAAGTCTACTAAATCAATGGGTGCACTAGAACTAGAGTGTGATGCGGAAGCCACGATAAATAGAGAAATTTGAAAAATACCTTCATAAATCAAAATTTAGGTCTTGCAAATTACACTTTGCCATACACTCCTTTGGTTGCTGAAATATCGCTTTGTGTTCTACACTTGACTGATTGATATTAGCTTTTGATTCTTCTTCAAGGTTTTGAAAATTTTTTGAATCGCAATCTAAATCGCTTTTCGTTGCTCAGCACTTAAAAACTTCTTCGCTCAAGAACTAATAAGTGAAAAATGACTTGAAAAATCCTTTTAAACAAGTTCTTCACCTACCATAATAAATGCTCCACTATTACGGTGTAAACCCTAATTTGCCTTTTACCATTTTCGGTCTTCTGCCAGTTTACAGGTATCACATACCGGTTAAGGTCTTTTACCGGTGTAAACCGGGGATTCTAAACATTTCACCATTTGCTCCCCCTAAGCTTTTCTGATGCTTAGTTTGCTGGTTCAGTGACTTCCACACTAGGTGCAGAAACCGGTCCTTCTTGAATCACTTCTTCTGATTTCTTCTTCTAGGTTTTCTTCATATCCGCTTGAACAATTTCAATATCAATCTCCTTCCAGAGTGACCGGTATATCATTTGATATATTCTTTTTCATTCTACAAAATCTTGTTGTATTACTTGGTTTGTTGCAATGATAGCAAATCATTCCACATGATCTCCAAGGTCCATTATTCATGTTTCCATTCTTCCTTTTGCATGTTGCAGTAGTGTGACGACTACCATGATAGATCAAACAGGTTGCACTCCATCCGGTTGCTGCTTGATAGCCACTCCTTCCTGACTAATGATTATAGGTATTAAACTGGTTTGGGTTCCGATTCCTAGAGGATTCAGAAAAAAAACTCCTTGACTCCTTTGAGGATACCTTTTGGTGTTGTGCATGATAGATCTGCATTCAAATTCTATATGCCCAAACTTGTTGCATGCATAACAATTACCATTGAATCTATTGGGTCTAGGCTTATCGTTTAGAAAATAAGGAAAATTATTGTAAGGCTTACTTCTACATACATTAGCACTGTGTCCTTCTAGTGTTCTCAAACTTTGATTCCCTTCTTATCCCTTATAAAGAAATATAATAACTCTGTCTGCAAATAAAGAGATCAAAGAAAAAGAACCTCAGAGAAACATATGACAAGGTTTCAAGAACCTTCTACATTTTGAACTTATCCAAAGTTCAGGCGGGTATACCTGTAGACCTCTAAAAATGGTCAATGCTTATGGAGTCATACTTTAACATTGGCACATTGCCTTATTTTAGGGTTCTTGCGTCGCATTAACATTTCTTTTATGTTGTGCACTTGGTCTTTATCATTTGCGAGCATCGAGTCCTTCTTCTGCATTCCTCATTTTTCTTGCTTTTGAATTAGGTCTTGTCGATAGAAATCTTCAGTCATGATTTTGGTTGATCTTATCCTGTCGCATCATGGTGCGTGCTCATTTATCATCATTTTGGACATCGTCAATCCTAATCGATGATAGAATTAGGGTTTTGTCCTCTTGTCAATCTTTCAATCAACTTTAGCTTGTTAGTAATCATTTGCGATTATCAACTTGTCAATCTTATCATTTTGTGATCGATTCGTCATCGATCTTTGTCCTTGTCAATCTTGTCATTTTGCGATCGATTCATCATCGATCCTTGTCCTTTTCAATCATGTCAATTTGAATCGATTAGTCATTGTTCCTTGTCAATTGGTGCCTATCAATTTGATCTCCTTGTCAATCTTGGTCAATTTGTCATTGATTTTTGTCAACCAATCTCAATCATTTATCAACATTGGTCCTTTGTCAATTAGAATCATGATCGAACCTACATTAATTTCTTATTGTCTTGACCTAATTCCTTGTCCTCTTATCACTAGGGTTTTATGATTTGTTCATTTAGTCCTTTTCTTCTTCTTTGTGGGTTAAATAAATCTATTTATTTAGTCCTAGGTCTCTTTCATGAATTAATTAATGGATGAAAACCTATTAATTAATTCACCTAATTTCTATTTCTCCTATTTTCTTTAATTTTTCTAATATTTCCCCTAATTTCATTCCCTCATTTTCTCCTATGTTTATGCTTCCATTTGTTGCAATCATGGAGGCTATTTTCTCTCTTCCCTTTTGTCACGGGAATAGCAACTTGTCATAATCTGCCATAATTTGTCATACACCTTGCATAGAAATTGTCATACATTTGTCATAATTTTGCCATTCTTGATTTGAATTTCCTTTCAAATCTCTTCATGCTAATCTTGTCCTCTCTCCAATTTGTCTATAAATTGGATGATTTTCTTCAATGAAAGGAGATCAATCACATTTTCGAGTAACCTTTTACTGTGAATTTCATCTCTCAACAACATGCTTTCCACTTGCATTTTGCACTTGTAGGTGAGATCCACATCAAATTTGAAGGTGAAAGTAGAACAATGGAGCCACATGAAGGAGATATCTGCGTCGGTTTGTTTCAATTTCATTTGATTTGAATATCTTGTCTTTATGTCTTCATTGATTGGATTGGGATTGCTTTCATAGTAGCTTTAGGTTTTGTGGTTGTCCTAATTGCTATTGTTTTGATGATTTTCAATTTCCTAATCTACATTTCTTGTGAACCCAACGTGAACTAACCCCTTAACCATGTTTTGAGTGCTTTTGAGCTGTTTGCAGGTGAAAAACTCAAGAAACAGGGTGACTCGGAGCTTTCTAGACACTTTTAGGCCTGTGTTGACATTTTTTGTGCTTGTGTTTGAGTTTTCTACACCTGTGTTTGACTTTTCTGCACCTATGTTGAAGTTTTATGCGCCTGTGTTGATTGGTTCTGTGCCTGTGTTGAGGCATTTTGCACCTGTGCAAGGCTAGAAATAGATGTGAAATCAGTTGTTTTTTCTTGCAAATTTGTTTGTTTTCATTCTGTTTCTTGCATTCTGATTTTTCTTTGGCGCTAATTCTTTGTGCAACATCTTGGCGTTACGTGTGACGAAGACTAAAAATGTAACTACTAACGAATCTTATGTAGGATGTGGTCAAAGGCTCTCATTAAAACATCTTGCTTGCGATTTTTAAAGTAGTTGCACATTTCATTTCTTAAAGGTTAATGAAAACCATGCATGCTTTGTCTGTTTTTAATTTGATTGCATGTTTTAACCCTTAGAACTGGGCCTGCCTCTCGATTTGCCTGGCACTTCACACAGGCATTGGTGAGAGGGAACAACCTAAAGTGGTGACGGGCTAAAGCCAAGCTCTTCCAAACCACTCTAAATAACTGTAGATGCAACGAAAGTTGTAAACAATGGGTGCTAGAATGGTATTGCGATGATTTATTCACCGGATCAATACCCACCCAAACGGATGCCCTTACTAGAATCTCTTGTTTTTAGATGCCAAAATCCTTCTATCTGTTGGCTCAGGCATTGTGATACGCACATGCCAAAGACACCTCTCATGTACTCCTCAGTTAGAGATAGCAAGTTCTTGGGAAGTGATGCCCCTTGAACTCGAAGCTTGGTATGCCCAAGAAGTGAGTGCACTATAAGGGGGAGCCAGTGCTACCAAGTGTCTAGCTATCCAGTTGAGTGTTGTATTTTATGGTTAGAGGATTCAACAAATATTTCCCTTGCCAACCATAGGATTTGTTGTGAATGTTCTTGATTGTCTTGAGTCAAAGTCAAACAAACATTTTGTCTTCCATGATTGTCAAAGGTTAAATCAAAAACAAACTTTCAAAAGTGCTCATAATCAACTTGGGTTTTCAAAATCAACAAACTTCAATTCAAAACAAAATCCAAACAAAAGTCCAAATTTGTCCAAGTATTCATCCAACATTTGAACATGGCTTGTCAGAACATTGAATATCTTTGTTTCAAAATTCATGTCACTTTAGGCTAGGTTTTGCATAGTCCAACTTAGGTCCTAGGGCATATTGTCATCTCTCTTCATTTTAGTCCTTTTCATTCCAAGTGTCCTCATTTTGCACTTAGGTTCAAAATCATTTCCTTAAGTTTGCATTTCATTGTCATATCCAAGCTAGATTTCCATTTAGGTGACATTCGTGCATTATCCTTGTCATGCTAAAATTAGGTCTTGCCTAGGCTGCATTTTGCATATTCCAAGTCATTGGTCTTCGCATATCCTTATCATTGTATTGTCATCTTGTCTTGGCTTCATCTTGTCATTTCATATCCTTAGATCATTTTCATGTCATATCCTAAGTCATTGTCATAATCATTTCCTTCTTGCATTTAGTCTCAAAAATTTGGTTTGTCAAACTTGAAAAATCAAAACTTTGGATGATACCCTAAGTTGTTGTTAAGGAGTCTTGACCTTGTCTAAAATTTGTCCTTTCATTAATATCATTTTTGTCAAACCTATCTTAGTATCCAAGCATATAGGTGAGACATTGTCAATTTGTCCTATTGTCATTTGGTCCTTTGTCCTTTAAGGTCTTGGCTTCATTTCAGCTTCCCAAGGTTGAGTCTTTAGGTTTGCATTCCAAAAAGTTTGTCCAAATCTTGAAAAACAACAAAAACATAGGTTGCATTCTTGCCATAGATTGCATTTTCATCTATTTAGGTTGCATTTAGTTGCATATCATACATCATCCTTTTAAAATAAAAAAAATCCCAAAAATATTGCATTTGCATAGTGACATGCCTGTTGAAACAAGGTCAAAATCTAAGAAGATGGGCAAACCAACATATCAACCCATTGACAACGTATCAAACTCACAGTTTCAACCTAGTCAAACATTACAAATTGAAGGTTCATCAAACACATCATTACCACAATATGGAATGGTTCAACTTGGACCACCTCCATTATATGAGCCAGTGTTTGTATGCATGAAACCGGGATATGGGAGTGTTCCACCAACGCCAAGGGATAATGCACCTTTTGACTGGAATCAAGTGAACCTGCAACATGAAATTCAAACTCAAACATTACATGAGGAACAAATTCTTTCACAAGGATTTGGTTCAGATCAAGGCATTCAACAAGAAGTAAATCCAAATGTTTTACCAGATTCTTCATCAGATTTTGATGCTTCCGGTGATGTTGATATGCTCCTTAAAGATCCGAAGTTGACAAAAAAGATGGATAAATTCTTGAACAAGGTCTTTAAGATGTTTCCACAAAAATATCTTGATATGATGAGTAATGTGACCTCCTCAAATGAGCAAACTAATATGCAAAAACAACAAGGCGGTGATCTGTTAAGTTTCTCTCCACATCCAAATGAAGAAAATGTGCAACAAGAACCTCAACACACGTTGTTGAGTAAGAGTGCTTCACAAACTTTGACAGTGACTATTCCACAAAAGTCAACATTTGAAACAATAAACAATCCATTGTTTAATGCAACACCTTTAACACAAGATCAAATGATGGCCACAAAAATGTTGACAGGTGTCCCTCAATAAGAAGTGATTCCTCGAATACTTAAAAGTGGATCCAAATCTAAGATGCAAGAAAACTTTACGACTGGAATGCCTGATCTTACAAATGTTCAAAACAATTCTACAATGCAACAAAGTTCATCTGTCCCATCAAGTTCAATACGTATGGCAAATACTCAAGTACTCGTTATGCAAAATATTGTGATATATCCTTTGATAGTGGCAACACAAAGAGCCACAAATAGTGGTGTGCACCAACAACAAGTGTTGCAACAATTGAGGAATGCACAAAAGGCACAATCGAATGCACAAACAAGCAATGCACAACAACAACAATATCGCATTCAACAACAAGTTGTAGTGTCTTCTGCACCATTACAAGTCAATTCAAACTTGCAACCACCACAATGGATTGGACAAACAACACAACAAGTCAATGCAAGTGCCATACCCCATCTAAAGGAGAAACAATAGAAACCTTCCAAACAAAGTTTTTTGCAAATGATGAGATTTACATCAGGACAACAACAATTGGCACAAAGTCAGCAAATTCTGATTCATCAGCATCAACAACATGTGCCTCAATATGTGCCATGAAAAACAAGTTATCATACACCACAACCACAACTGATGTCCATGCAATATCAACAACAACCTCAATTGCAATATCAACCAAGGCTACAAATGATGATCCCATCACAAGAAGTACAGCAAAAGGGTCAATGTCAAGGCATGGCACAACCATAGCAACAAGAGCTGTATCAAGAACTTTATATGCTAGAGACACCAAAGACAACAATTTTAGAGCATCAACAGCCAATGGAGAGCACAATGTATCGACAAAGAGTACACCCAAGAATGAATGATTAACTTCCAAAATCTTCGCTATCTGACACAATTTCACAATAGCTTGAGAAGTTGCAATGACAAATCGACGCATTGCAAACCAAAGGGACAAAGAAATTATACACAGATCAAGATTTATGTCCTAATCCATTTGATAAGAGCTTGTACATGCCTCCCTTTCCTAAGCATTTTGAGGCACCTAATTTTGAGAAATATAAAGGGAACGACAATCCAAAAGACCATATTCGAGCATTTTTCGCAGCATGTACTAAAGTGAGCTATGAGGAAACATATTTGATGCACTTATTCGCACAAACTCTCATAGGACAAGCCATGGATTGGTATTCGCATTTGCAGGGAACATAAAGACATGGCCAAAATTGGCTCAAAAGTTTATATCCCACTTTGCATTCAACATTGACAATGAAGTGACCATGTCAGATTTATGCAACACAAAGAAAAAGCAAGGTGAACCATTAGTGACTTTCTTACAAAGATGGTGAAGGTTGTACAATCATTCTTCCCTTGATATACCTGAAGAAAAACAAGTGAACTTATTTATTCAAAATTTGGTCCCAGAAATGATGTATGAGCTCAAACTAAAAAGTCCTAGTACCATTGAGAAGCTCATTAAGAAAGGGATGAACATTGAAAATTCTCTTGTAGCTAAGGGACTCATTAAGCTCAACAAAGACAGTGACAACACAAACAATTTAGGGGACAAAAATAGATTTTGGTACAAAAACAAGAATGTCACTAATGATGGAGTTGTCGACGCAAGAGCAGTGAATGCAAATCAACCCAAGTTCACGATAAAGAAATTGAGTGCTCCTAATATGTCGGCTATGCAACAAAATCAGACACAAGCAAGTAATGTTATTCAACAGCCACAATACCAACAATATAATCAACAACAAGGTCAGCAACAAAACCAACAACAAAAACCTTTCAGATCAAGGGATGGGCCTCCTCGACAGTTTATGCCATTGGGAGAGCCTATTGAATCAGTAATGAAACAATTGATACAAGCAAATTTTATCAAGTTACCAGATGTCAAGGAAGAACCATTGGTAAAGCCACATTGGTGGAATGATAATGCATATTGTGAATACCATCGGTCAAAAGGACATAAAACCGGACCGTGTTTTCAATTGAAACATAAGATTCAAGACTTGTTAGATCAAGGAGTAATTGAGGTAGACCCACCCAAGGTAACCTCTAACACTGATCATGCAATTTTCAAAACTCCTTTACCTGATCATGACAAGGGCAAAGCATCTTCTTCAAACTCTACCCAAACAGCGAATCTTAATTATGCAAATACTGGTTATAAAAATGTCATCAATTGTTTTCGAGCATCAAATGAGTATGTTTCCACCATAAGAATAAAGGGACAAGGTCCTTCTTATGCAGTCACCACTCATCGATCCAAAATAGTCCTGAAAGGAGCTCCTGCAATTCCTCCCAAATCAACTCCTACGAGTCAATATAATCTCCTAGATCATTTGGGAAAGACACCTGCACAAATATCAATTCTTGAGTTGTTGAAAATGTCCCCTATGCATCGCACAGTCCTAGATAAAGCTTTAACTGAGTCCACCATCCCAACAGACATTGATGTTGACCAGTTTCAAGCCTGAATCGGACATCTCGCTATTTCCCAACACATTGCCTTTTTTGATAATGATATTTCCCCTGATAAGCTCCCTCATAATGATCCTTTACATCTTGAAGTCTTTGTCCATAATTGCAAGATTCGACGAGTCTTGATAGATGGTGGAGCATGTCTTAACATCTGTACCTTGAGAGTAATCATTGGTCTTGGTTATATAGAAAATGACATTGATTCTTCCAGAAGAATAACAATCAAAGCATATGATGATGTTGAGCGCCCATCTAAAGGGGTAATTTCATTTCCTATCAGACTAGGTCCAGTGACAGAAAACACTTTCCTGCAGGTCCTAGACCTCTCTCTCCCTTACAATATGATTCTTGGCCGTCCATGGATCCATGCAATGAAAGCAGTTCCATCAACTTATCATCAGTATTTAAAATATCCTTACAATGGGATTGAGATAACAATTCCAGGAGATCATAATCCATTTCAATTTTGTGCTAATCTAAAAGATTCCCTATAGCAACAAGTCCCAGTCAATAGAGAGGCCCACTCACATAATTATGTGGATCCTAATAAGTTGTTAGATGTTGTCAAAGGAAAACTGAAGATACAAGACCAAGGATGCGGAGAGTATTCAATGGCTCAAACATCCCTCATTGGGAATTTACCAATATCTCCAAAATCACATGGCAAACCACATTTGTTGCAAAAGGAACCTACGATAGTCATTCAATATCAGCCCCCCACTACATTTACAAAATGGGGTGAACTTAACAAGGAAACTTTGGATGATGATGTAATAGATTGGCTTTATAAGGATCAAACTGATACACCACCTGTCAAATTGCCAGTGGAGCGGTATGGAAAAGGGTTTACTATAATGCAAAAAAAGGGATATGATGGCTGCAGTGGTTTGGGCCCTAACAAGAAAGGAAGACAAGAACCTATTATAACTAAGATGCGACATCCAATTTTAGGGTTAGGTTTTGTACCATTGCGAATTGGAACCTCGTCTACCAAAGTGACCACATGTGGAAAGGGGCGTGACTCTGATGATGAAACAACACCTGAGGATACCCAACCTGAAACTGATTCCAATGAATGGGAGTGGAGTTCCTTTTCTTCTAGCTCCTATGCCCTTGAAAATGTTTTCCTTGACCCTGATGATTTGCCCATGGAAGACAAACATGAAATAACTCCCCCTCCCAAAACGTGTCCTAATGCTTGGATAGAGTCATTCTGGGACCCAAGCTCTGAATCAGATACGAGTAGTTTAGATAGTGTTACCATGGACATTTTTATCCTTACCATCTCAGCCCTAACTCTCCTTGAAACCAATGATGACATTCCCCTTGTCTATCCACAACTTATCCAACATGACCAACAAGAACCACTCAAATTGTATTGTTTTCAAAATGACAAAGCCATTGCAGAATTCCTTGGACTACAGGAAGGCATACCACAAGGCGATCATAAGGCAGGGTTTGTTATTGATTTATATTCCACAACATATTTTGGGGAGTCAACTCCATCTTCTAGTCATAAAAATGATAAAGAAAAAGAAAAAGTAAAAAATCAAAAGAATGGGTCTTTGAGTGAAAACCGTAAGGCACTCTCTGACCATGAAAAAGTAAAAATAAAAGACGTACCTGTGAGTGAAAACCTCTCTGAGGCACCCAAAGGTGGAAGATTGGACATACCCTCATCAAGTTAGGATAAATTAGCATTGCTTGTGGAAATGACCGAAGAGATAAATTTGGGTACACCTGACAATCCTAAGGTCATTCATTTCGCTGCTTCTCTATCAAAACAAGAAAAGATAGATTTTGTCAATTTCTTTCTCGAGAAGAAGATCAGTTTTGCATGGTCTTATGTAGATATGCCCGGCCTTGATCCAGAATTAGTCCTTCATCACTTGCCATTAAAACCAAATGCCAAGCCCGTCAAACAAAAACTCAGAAATATGCATTCCCAGGTGGCTCTCTTAGTCAAAGTAGAACTCAAAAACTTATTAGATGTGGGCTTTATCAGACCAATTGATTATGCAGATTGGATTTCAAATTTGGTACTAGTTAGCAAAGTAACTGGGGGCATCAAAATCTATACGGATTTTAGGGATCTCAATAAAGCATGCCCTAAAGATGACTTTCCACTGCCGAATATAGACATCATAGTTGACATGACTGCCGGATATGAGATGCTATCATTGATGGATGGTTTTTCCAGATATAATCAAATTCGCATTGCTCCTGAAGATCAACATAAGACTGCATTCAAATGTGCTTGGGGTACCTACTACTGGAATGTGATGCCCTTTGGCCTTAAAAATGCTGGAGTAACATATAAAAGAGCTATGACAACAATTTTCCATGATTTTATGCATACTTTGATGGAAGACTATGTTGATGACCTATTATGCAAATCCGTCACAAGAGATAGTCATCTAGCCATCCTTGGCCCAATCTTTGATCGAATGGAAACCTACAAGCTCAGACTCAACCTAAAGAAATGTGTCTTTGGTGTCACAACCGACAAATTATTAGGGTACATTGTTTCTCACAGAGGCATAGAAGTAGACCCAGAAAAAGTTAAAGCAATAATGGATATGCCTCCTCCTTCCAATCTCCGTCAACTAAGAAGTCTGCAAGGGAAGTTACAATCAATCCGTTGGTTTATAGCTCACTTGGCAGACAAATGTCATCCCTTCCAGCATTTAGTGCATAAAGGTGTCACTTTTAAATGGACTGAGCAATGTCAATCAGTATTTCAAACTCTCAAGGATTATCTGATGTCGCCACCTATTCTAATGCCTCCTATAGCAGGGAAGCCATTCATATTGTATATCTCTGCAATTGAAACGACACTGGGAGCTCTCTTAGCCCAACAAGATGAGAAAGGCAAAGAACGGGCTATTTATTATATCAGTCGGACACTAGTGGGCTATGAACTGAATTATTCAACTATTGAACGGGCATGATTAGCAGTGGTATTTGCAACACAGAAGCTTCGACACTATATGTTAAATCATCAGACATTGCTAGTTACAAAAATTGATCCCTTGAAATACTTGCTTAGTAGGGCAGCTTTGACAGGTCGCCTGGCAAAGTGGGTTATGATCCTAAGTGAGTTTGATATTGAGTACATTGAGAGAAAGGCAATAAAAGGACAAATCATAGCAGATCAACTTGCAGAGGCACCTATTCATGATGATCATCCAATGTTGACAGATTTCCCTGATGAATTAGTATTTGCTCTTACTTCTTCTAAGGAATGGCAATTATACTTTGATGGATCTCACACAAAGTATGGCTCAGGAGAAGGTATATTGTTTGTCACCCCTCAAGGAGATGTTATCCCAAAGTCATATAGGATCACTTTCCATTGCACCAATAATATTATAGAATACGAAGCTTTGGTCACAGGACTCAGAATAGCAATCCAATGGAACATTACACATTTGCAAGTCTATGGAGATTCCCAGTTAGTCATCCATCAAGTGAATGATGACTATGAAACAAAAGATGAAAAACTTCTTCCCTACAAGCATATGGTGGATTTCTTCAAGACAAAATTTACTGATATCCATTTCAGTCAAGTTCCAAGAATTCAAAACAAGTCAGCAAATGCTATGACAACTATTGCTTCCATGTTAAATATGCCCCACTATATGGACAGATGTGAATTTTTGGTCGAATAGTTGCTGGTGCCTTCTTTTGAAATTTTGACAACAAATGTGATGTGTGTTCTTGTTGGTCCTAATTCCTCGTGGTACAATGACATCTATCGGTATTTGAAATCCCAAACCTTACCACCTAACCTTTCCTCTAACCAATGCCGAGCCTTCATACACCAAACTGCCAAATATGTCATCATCACAAACACCCTTTACCATCGTTCCTTTGACCACACCCTCCTCAAGTGTTTGGATTTTGACGAGGCACAAATGGCTTTACATGAGGTTCATGATGGTATATGTGGGGGCCATTTCAATGGTCTGAGTCTAGCAAAAAGTTGGTTCATGCTGGATATTATTGGCCCACCATGGAAAAGGATGCTCATGATTTTGTCAAGAAATGCTACAAATGTCAAATACACGGAAATTACATTCATGCGCCAGCTCAAAAAATTCACTCTGTCATATCTTTGTGGCCCTTTTCTCAATGGGGATTGGATCTTATTGGCAAGATTCACCCGACATCTGTAAATGGACATAAATTCATCATCACAGCCACAGAATACTTTACAAAATGGATCGAGGCTATCCCTATGACCTATATCACTGGTGTTCAAATTTCAAAGTTTCTATTGAATTATATCATATGCAGATATGGGGTTCCTCTTGCAATAGTCACAGATAATGGCCATCCATTCAAAAATAAAGATGTCAAGGAACTCTATGAAAGTTTTCACATCCAACACTGTTTCTCCAGTCCTTACTATCCACAAAGTAATAGTCAAGCTGAAGCATCAAATAAAACCATCATTAAGATCTTGAAAAAGGTTGTCAATGACGCTGGTTGAGATTGGCATGTACAGTTGAATCCAGCACTATGGGCTTATCGCACTTCCATCCGCACACCTACTAGCGCAACACCTTATTCCTTGGTGTATGGTGTGGAAGCCATTTTACCCTTGAAAGTGGAAATTCCCTCTTTGCGTGTTTCCCTGCAACATTTGGTTGATGATGAGATGCACAGAGTCTCTAGGCTGCATTAGCTTGAGATGTTAGATGAGAAACATCAGACAACCCTAACACATTTGCAAGCATATCAAAACTGTCTCCATCACTCTTATAATAAGAAGGTCAAAGGGTGACACTTCGAAGTGGGAGATTTGGTCCTAAAGGCAAACTCGAAGAATACACAATCTACTAACATCATCAAAGGAAAATTTGAGCCTAATTGGGTTGGGCCTTTCATAGTTACTGCAGCCTATGGTTCAGGGGCATATCAGCTTGCAACCTCAGATGGTGAACCTCTGTCAGATCTTGTAAATAGCATGCACCTTCGAAAGTACTGGGCATAGTTTTTCTGTTAGTAGTTCTTCAATATGATCCTAAAAAAAAAAAAAAAAATCAAAAGCTCAAAAATACAAAAGAAAAAAAAAAAGTGAAAAATTGAAAAGAAAAAAAAAAGTAAGTAAAGAAAAATAATTTGCCCTCTAGTGAAAACCTGGCAAACAGGCGCTTTGGGCAAGTACCATGGTGAAAACTTGGCAAATAGGCGCCATGTGTAAAAGACTATTGCTCCATTATCTATCATGACTCCTAGTTGTACTTTCCACCCCGCAGGTTTATCACGATTATCCTTGCCCTGACCCAATGTTCTATTCTAGGCTTGTGATTGGTCAACATCATTGCCTTGCATACTCAGGTTTCCAGTCCTTGTGCATATGTTTTGGTCCTAGTCATTGTATATGTCTTTCAAATTTTCATTGGGTGCACGCCCCTTGTCATGATCAATTACTAGAGTTATTGCTATGTGCGGACTGGAGCTTTCTTATCATATAATGTCTTTAAAAAATCCCTAAAAATCAAATAATGTCCTGAAAAAATCCCTAAAAAGTCAAATAAAGTCCTGAAAAACGAACAAAAAAAATTGTAAAAAACTCGAAATTCCTACAAAGTGAAAAACATCAAAATCCAAAAACAATTTCTATGGCATTTTGCATTTTGTCAATAAATGGTCCCCTTTGTGCATAGACAGATCACTGAGCATACATCCAACGACAATCAATCAAACATTGTGCTTTAATGAAATCACACATTAACAGATAAACTGCTTGACCAAGCAAGCATTCAACCTGATCACAGTTGTCACATCAATCAAAATAGCATCAACATTACCATTGGTCATTGTCAACATTATAATGAGTCTTATATACGGTGTGATATACTCGAAACCAGACTGTGTCCTGTCTTTGATGGGGTACCGCATTCCCTAAAACCAGATAGCATGATCATTCTTGTTTTCCACTTTTGACAATGACGATCAGACTGTTTGTTTGACTTGGTTGAATTTGTGTGTCTTATCTTTTTACTATGTTCCTATGTTGCTCGATGATGTCACTGAGTGATTTAGAGTGACCGGGATGGTTCATGGTCCCTTTCTTTTTTTTGTTGTGTTTGTTGTTTGTAGAATGTTTGTCACAAATGAGGGCAACTATATCATTGGGTGTCTGTGATAAGTACATTTGCTTTGTGAACGCCGCACATACCTCGACCCTTGATATATGCACCCTAGGATGCTTCACTCATTCCTTGTGTGCGATGTGTCTATCTTTTGCAAAAGGGGTTGCGTTCTAGCTCTGGCCTTCAATGCCATGATGCTCTGCATCCGCTTTGCTACAACAAATAAAGGTTCTCACCTACTTATGTGCATTTGTGAAAGTAAGTTTTCCTTCATCTCTAACTGTCCTCTATCTAATTTCTTCTTACTAACATTTCTTCTGTTAGTCTTGGCAGTTCGTTCAGTCTAGTTTGGTCATAAGTGCACAATTGTGCTTGTGCACACTATCTTGCACTTATGTAGCATCAAGCTATACTTGTGTACCTTACACAGGTGCAGAATGCGCCCACACAGGCGCAGATCTACATTTTTCCCTCCCCTATGGACCCCGCAATGTCCCGCAATCAAGCAAAATTCATGAAATTGAACATATGGGTTTTTGAGCTACATACCACTGCTCCCACGTTGTCTAGTTGTTTGTAGGTGCATACACATTCCCCAAGGTGATCTGCCATTGGAATGTTTGCCATCTCTCTGCAAGGGTCCTTTTTCCTGAGCAACAACTCCTCCACTTTGGCTAGTACAAATGAACTCTTTTCCTTCTCCTTGTCTCCTATATAGATCTTTGTTTGTACCTAGATGGACGTGCATGCTCTCCATCTTATGATGGTCATGGTATTTTGTGCCTTCCACTGCTTGTCCTTTGTGCATCCAACCTTCGATTTTTGATCCATTCAAACCTATCATCTTCTGTCATTCTTATCGATCACTTGGCCTCTTTTCTGGATTTTTCTGGCCAATTCCTCGAGGGGGCATGCATATGTCATTGTTATTGTCTGGGGCATTTTCATTATTATTCTTTGAAACAACACTTAGAATCGCATTGTCTCAAAGAGGGGAAAAATGTAGACGTCTAAAAATGGTCAACGCTTGTGGAGTCATAATTTAACATTGGTGCATTGCCTTATTTTAGGGTTCTTGCATTGCATTAACATTTCTTCTATGTTGCGCACTTGGTCTTTATCATTTGCGAGCATCGAGTCCTTCTTCTGCATTCCTCATTTTTCTCGCTTTTGAATTAGGTCTTGTTAATAGAAATCTTCAGTCATGATTTTGGTTGATCTTATCCTGTCGCATCATGGTGCATGCTCATTTATCATCATTTTGGACATTGTCAATCCTAATCGATGATAGAATTAGGGTTTTGTCCTCTTGTCAATCTTTCAATCATCTTTAGCTTGTTAGTAATCATTTGCAATTATCAACTTGTCAATCTCATCATTTTGCGATCAATTCGTCATCGATCTTTTTCCTTGTCAATCTTGTCATTTTGCGATCGATTCGTCATTGATCCTTGTCCTTTTCAATCATGTCAATTTGGATTGATTAGTCATTTTTCCTCATCAATTGGCGCCTATCAATTTGATCTCCTTGTCAATCTTGGTCAATTTGTCATTGATTTTGTCAACCAATCTCAATCACTTATCAACATTGGTCCTTTGTCAATCAGAATCATGATCAAACCTACATTAATTTCTTATTGTCTTGACCTAATTCCTTGTCCTCTTATCACTAGGTTTTTATGATTTCTTCATTTAATCCTTTTCTTCTTCTTTGTGGGTTAAATAAATCTATTTATTTAGTCCTAGGTCTCTTTCATGAATTAATTAATGGATGAAAACCTATTAATTAATTCACCTAATTTCTATTTCTCCTATTTTCTTTAATTTTTCTAATATTTCCCCTAATTTCATTCCCTCATTTTCTCCTATGTTTATGCTTCCATTTGTTGCAATCATGGAGGCTATTTTCTCTCTTCCCTTTTGTCACGGGAATAGCAACTTGTCAAAATTTGCCATAATTTGTCATACACCTTGCATAGAAATTGTCATACATTTGTCATAATTTTGCCATTCTTGATTTGAATTTCCTTTCAAATCTCTTCATGCCAATCTTGTCCTCTCTCCAATTTGTCTATAAATTGGATGATTTTCTTCAATGAAAGGAGATCAATCACATTTTTGAGTAGCCTTATACTGCGAATTTCATCTCTCAACAACTTGCTTTCCACTTACATTTTGCACTTGTAGGTGAGATCCACATCAAATTTGAAGGTGAAAGAAGAACAATGGAGCCACATGAAGGAGATATCTGCGTCGGTTTGTTTTGTTTTCATTTGATTTGAATATCTTGTCTTTATGTCTTCATTGATTGGATTGGGATTGCTTTCATAGAAACTTTAGGTTTTGTGGTTGTCCTAATTGCTATTGTTTTGATGATTTTCAATTTCCTGATCTATAATACCTTCTGTGAATAACTTCATACTTTTAAAATAGATCCACAGTAAACCAGTCCGAAACCAGTGAATCTTGTCGCCTCAAACACAAACTGAAACAATAAAAGAAAGCTTATACTCATGTTTAGTATTGATCTACAAGTAATGTAGAAAGAGAGATACAACTGATACCAGTGCCTAATCTAGGCCACAGAGTCATCTAAATTAAACAATTATTTCACAATAAAACATCTCCATACATATCATCACTTTAGCTTCTATTAACCCCATACATGCCTGACATATATAAGAGTCTTTCCTTATTAGACTAGATAGTGTTCATCAGATTCAAAATCTCCAACAAATAACCTACTGACATAGATATTTCCTGCATATTTAATTTCCCTCCTAAAGAGAAAAGCTAAGAAACACATCCATTAAAAACAACATTACAATCCATGTTTCAATTGAATAACCCTAGATTACCCAAATGAAACCAGTAAATATTTGAAAGAACACCAGAAGACAACACAAAGTCTAGGCTCGAAAGTTTATGGTCCGTATATTGATATTCATTTTGAAAAAAATCTTACAAAACTAAGAATATTCTCTGTAAACTTTAGAAAAGCCAAGATAAATTTCTGCAGAGTTTCTTGACAAATTCTTGCGATCCTTTCTCATTAGTCCTGGTATCCATTTATAATAGTATGGATGCATACAAGCTTCAAACCTTTTCAAAAAAGTTTGTTACAAACCGAAATACTCTCCAAGAAACGGTTACAAGTTCTTTTCAACATCTACGACCTCTTGCGCCTTTTTTTCTGTTGCAACCTCTTGTAACTGCTCTGGAGCATTTTCTTTCTGTCCCACATAACTATCCTTTAATTCCTGAAAAACATCATCACTTGGCCAATAAAATCTAACAACCTTCTGTTTCATCTCTTCTAGCCTTTTCCAAGTGACTCTTAAATGCCCAATTTCTATTTCTATGAAACTGTAATGAGATTTAACCTTTTCAATTTCTTCAATTGTTTGGACAAATAAGGATGTGTCATCAGTTGTAATAATTTGATTGATCCTTATGGACAAATTGTGGTCCACCTCTTCTAACCAGATCTTCTCTTCTTTTAACTGAATTGGATTGATAAAACCTCCTGGAAACAATTCAAATTTATGATCTGAATATTCTTTTCTATAAACTTGGGCTTTTCTTGTCATACCTGCCCTTTCCTTTGAGAGAATATTCATCTCTTTTACAAACTCACCGATGGACTTTAGAATGTTATTCTCCTCTGCATCTGGATGAGATGAACACATGAACTCCAACTCCATACCTCTAGGCATCCACTTATTAAGGATTGGTTCCAAATTGGCTTCATCTTCTCTAAATTTGATCATAACCTTCAGAATCCTTTTCATATTTAAGTATATAATGGAGGTTTTGACTGAGTCGGCAAACTTCAAGATTGTGGCTTTCTCCTTCTCCTCATATTTGTTTACAAACAAGGCTTGATCTTGTTTAAACCTTTCCAACTCATGTTGGACATTTTCAGGTGATTGGGAACCAGAAGGCATAGGAGAAGGGGGGTATTCTATAATGGGACTAGTAGGAGGGGGTCTTTCTAGAGAGGAGGCTATCATGAATGTAGAGGATTCACCTGGATGGTGTTGGCCTGCCAACTGATTTTGGAGTTTAGTAATGATGCTCTCCATGTTGGATATTCCTTCTTTAGCCTCATTGTAAGCCTTTAAGATAGTCTCCAACTTCAATTGGAGATTAACTCTTCCTTTTGCCCCTTTTTGTGCTACTACCACATTAAACTTTGCAGTTTCCAAAACTATGTTTGCAGCTTCCACTACCCCCGTATCTTGGACTCTCTTAACAATCATGCCTCCTAAGAGGCTAGAATCTTATGCATTTTTCCTCCTATTGTTCTCATGCTTTTTTAAAGAGCACATGACAAGAGCAACATTATCCTTGCTGAAGGTCAGTCCTTCCATTGGCTTTGATTCCTTCCTTACTGCATCAAGAACTAAAGCATCAGCTATATCCCATTCAGGGAGAATTAACACACCAGCCTTTGCTACCATTTCTATTCCTTTCTTAGGGGTGATTGTCTTAAACTCTTCCATCATTTCTTGCTTTATTTCCTCTTCCACCTGAGTTGCATCTCTGAGAGGTTGTTCACTCTTCCTCCGCTCACATATAACCTTGAATTGTTCCATGTTCTACTTCCATACAAATTGCATGAAAGCCCCTGTTGTAACAAAATTACTGTCAGCCAAGAATTCTTCATTGGCTTGTTTAACAATAAGGTCCAATTCTTGGCCCTTTAGCTCACCATCAGTCAAATCCATTTTAGCACTAGGGGGCTCTTCAGGCATCCCCTCTTGGGTCTCCTCATAGGTATAGGCAATCTCACTGAGACTCCCTAACTATAATAATTGTTCATCCATTGCTTGCTCATCTCTAATGTGGATAGGGGACTGAGACTGAGAATATTGAGGTTCATCAGTTTCAACTTCCTTTCCCACTCTTTGAATTTTAGGGGATGCCTGAATGTCAATGACATCTTCAATTTTCCTTTTCCCTTTGAAGTGGAAGGCTCACCTGTCACTGGCATCATCACAGTGTACTTTGACTTCTTATGCATTACATAGTCACCAAGTGGGATAGCCTAAGCTAAGGCAAGCTTAGCCAAGACCAACTTAACCCTATCAGGATCATTTTGCATTATAGCCTCCCTTTTTTCTTTTAAGGTCTGCATGAGGTCTTCAAAATAGAGAATCAATAATTTGATTTTCTCGTCAAAAGGGTTGAAGCTAGAAAGAGGGTCATAGCTACTGTCAAATTGATGGATAAAATCAAGTGCCTTCTTACATGCAACCCACTTCTCCTTCCTTGGTTTCTGCTCATCTAAGCTAAATTCATTCCTAATGAAATCTTCGGGGAACTGAAATTGGTGATGCCTACCTCTATGAACTGCTCTCTTTCTAAAGATGCCATTGAAAAAGTCCTCAGGGTCTGCATATCTTGTAACTACAGTTGACAACCTATATGTCTTTAATAATTCTTCAAAATATTTCCATCTACCTTTAGTGATTACAAAATGGTGGGACATGGTGATAGTCGGGAAAATGGTCCCCTTACCCCTATTGCTTAGCTCTGCTTCTTGCACTCCTCCAATTTGTCTCAATACTTTTGCAATCCCTATCTTTAATGGGACCTGATAGGGTAGTAAATAGGGGGTACCTCTAAAATCATACACTCTGAAAATAGTAGAAATAGGGTACAAATACATGTCTCCTCAATTGTGAACAATCTTAATATCCTCTGCAAACTCCTTAGGTCTGAGGAATTCCAAAAGAGACTTAGGAATTCTAGGGTTTTCTCTGCATAAAAGAATTCTAATCTTAGATGCAAAGCATAGATTAAACTTCAGAAAACTAGCATCGTCTCTATCCTAGGATAAGAGAGTGCTCCAAAGTTGAACAGGCATCTCTTGCTTATCCTTTACCTTGATCAAGTCCATTTCCTTTGCAAAGTAATCAACACCTTTGAACAAGAACATGTGCATTAACATGCAGTACCATCCAAATGGCCTATCCACCTTACCATTTTTTATCCCTACTATCCCTTTATGAATTGCATTAGTAAGGTATGTGGCATAATCAAATGTTATTGCCAGGGAGGGGTTTAGAATTTATGCAATCATTAACATGTAATGGGTTGGCATGTTCTTTTCAGCATACTCTCCAAAGATCTCACATAGTGCCCAATACATACCCTTAGCTCTTAGAGTAAATAAATTGAGGGAAAATGGTTCCATTGTGCTAGGGCCTACAACTGTTAACCCCCCTATCTTAACAAAGAACTCTTTCAATGGGCCAATCCTAAGATTATCCCTCTGTGCATTGTAAATCTGGGCTAATGACTGAAAGTAAATTGGCTCTGACAAATTGGAGGCCTCACTGAGTTTAATCAGATTCCTGAATTCATCATCTTTTATGTCAATCAGGACTGATCCCTTTACATTCCTGATGCATTTTGCTAGAAGGTCATAATTATGTGCAATTAGGGTCAACAAATCTATGTCCATGAATACAATAGAGACCACAAGTTTTCCTACATCCAATTCCCATATGCTATTCAAAGGAGGTGGGGAATGTCTTTGCCCAAAACTGACATTGAATAGTCCTAAACCTAATATCCCTATCTTAGGGTCCCTTAACCAATTGCCTTTATCATACAGACCATCCCCAATTTTTAGACGAGGGTTCTTTGGTACTAGCTCTTTTGCCTTAGCCTTGACATTGGTAAACATGGCTAATTGTTCTGAAACATCATCATAGATGTTCCTGTCAGATAATTCACTTTTCCTATTAGCTCTCTTCTTGGTGCCATTTTGAATAAGCAACTATACCACTTGAAACTAGCACAGACCTCTAATGAAATAATTCACACAACAATGACTGGAAACAGACCAGAATTATCAAGAAAAGCACAAAAAACCTGATTATTCACCTGAAAAGAATCCTCCACACCAATTTCTCTGCAACAGACTTCGATGAAATGATACTAACAATCAAGTTGATGCAGACTCTAAAGGACAAGTTGGCATTGAATTTTTAGAAATTAACTCTACATGCTTCGACTATCTTTTCAGAATTGAATTCACCAAATCGAGTTCAAAACTGGCTCCAACGGGTCATAACTTCTCTGAGTCTTTCCTCTGTTTCGGTCTTTCGCTATTTCACAGTGCATAAAACCTTTTCACTTTTCTTTCATGAAACAACGTTGGCCGTTGGATTACAAGAACTTACACTACCTTTACCTCCATCTCATCTCTCTTTGTTAATGTCAGGCCCCACCTTCTTTTCGCTATTTTGTGGGTTTTAACACTCATGTACTTTTCCTTCATGAAGCCATGCCAACCATTACATCAAGCTCTAATCACCCAATCTTTAACTCTGACCAGGACTGTCAATCTCACTAACTAACCGTGCCTCATCTTGATGGCTAACGGTTTTTGCCACTTCATAGAGACTAAGTTGCAGGCATCTTCGAGCCATGAAACAACGAGAACCATTGGTTCAAGCACAAGGTGAATACCTTTTAACAAATGTTAAACCTTTCAAGTGGACCCTTTATTTTTGGAGATCACTTACTTTACCTAGTCACCGGTTATCAAATGCCACGTGGCAATCATCCATTAGCTCAGGAAGTTCCTCTAGGTTCCATTCTGAATTCACCACGTAACTATCGATTACACCTAGGCCGGCCCTCAACTACCTTTCAAAGTCATGTGGCATTCAACACATCACTATCAAATTCTACGAAATGCACCAATTGTCATGCCACGTCATGCTTTCATGTGATTTGCACCTTTTTTCGGTAATTCGCAAACACTGCTCTTTGTTTAGCTTGCAGCCACAAAACCATGAGGATCGTTGGATCAAAATAGACTTTATCAGCTTTTAACTTCATGCCCTACTTGTCCTTTAGGCCCACAGCCCTTTTCGCCATTTCGCGATGACTATCTTGCTAGCATCTTATCTTCGTGAATCCACGCGGGCCATCAGATCTCAGGAACTTGCCTGTTGTTTATCTTTTCTGTGACTACTACGGACCGCCAATTGGGTGCCCCATCACTTCTCTGTCATCGCCAGCTGGACCTACCACTTTTACTACCATCTTTAGTGGGACCCGCTACCTTTTCACTGCTTCATGGAAGGTAGAACGCATGCATCTCCTGTCTGTGAATCAACATGAGCCGTTGATCCTTTTCCAACCCGATCACCCTTTAACCAAGGAAGACCGCTTATCTCTGGGACCTGCCACGTGTTTTTGCTATTTTGGAGAACATATACCATGTGCATCTCGGGCTAGCAAATCAATGTGAGCCATTGGATCACAATCAAGATGCAATTCTTTTATCTGACGGTCAATCCATCTGGTCGGGCTTGCCTATGCCTTTCGCTATTTCGCGATGATTAAATTACTAGGAACTTCTCTTAATGAAGCAATGACAATTGCATGATCAACCAAGAGTTGCACAACACTTACGGGGACCGACAAACATTAGAACAAGATAAATTAAAGGCGCATAAAATTTGAAATATTAAGAGATCACCTTAGGGAAATACCTAATGGGGGAACACTTCTTACAACAGGCCGACCCTTCTTTAAGTGAATAAAGTAACACAAAAATAGAATCATAAGGGTTACTCTCAAAAAATAAAAAGGGTTAGAACTCAAACCCTAAACCCTCTTCTGATCTAAAACAAATCAGAGGCAACAAGGCAATGTCAGACTCAAAATTTTAGACTTTCACCCAATCATGGGACAAGAATACCCATTTTTGAAACAGTGATAACAACGGCTCTGACTGGGGATAATTGATCGCAAGATCAACACAAGAATCTAGAATCTATGCTTAAGCAGACCACCCAATAATGGATCTTATCTCTTCTCAAAAATAAGGATTCCTTATTCTACCCAAACAGCAGGGCACTTTATTGAAAACCACACAACTGAAGCAAAGCAACTATACAAAATATACAACTTATAAATGGCCTTGGGCCATCAAAACTGAAATCAATTCTTACCTCTGTCAAACACATGATTTTCATTTCTACAAATTGGAGGTAAACTATAAGTTTCATTATTATATGCCTGATCAATCACACTTCCATTTCTAATTAGCTGATCACATAAAACATAATTAGCAGCATGCTTATAATCAATCGATCTTTGAAAACCAAACAAATGCTGAAAGGGCTGATCACTAGGTGACATAAGAATTCCATACTCTTCACCATTACTTCCCAGCTGAAAAGAAAAGTAATCCAACTCATTCTGAAAGGTGAGAACATCAGGCACATCTCTATTGCTAGTTTTCTCAACTGATAAATACTCTTCCACAATGGTGGCTTGCAAACTAGAGAGGAAAACTTCCTCATAACATGACTACACTTCCACTTGCTGATCACAATTTTGATCAGCACTTTGCACACATGAAAATACATGATTGTCACTTGTCAATGGTTCATTTCCCACTTGCAAATCAGGGAAAAAAATTTCAGACTTGTCATGCCTTTTAACAGCAAGATCCACATAATGCATACCAAAATCTGAGTTCATATCAACATATGAATCTACATTATCACACCTATCAAGCATATATGCATCTTCATCTTGTCCATCACTGAAATCAAAAATAGGGAAATAATCAATAGCATATGTATCATACTTCACACCCTCAAAAATATCATCAATATATAAACAGGTATTGGTTGGGCGTGAGAGATTGGGCACATTTTTGGATGCATACCTTTGAAAATCAGCAGCTAGGAGCTCTGAAATTTGTTCACTACTTAGTGAACCTTTTCCATTTCCATTTTCCTTAGCTTTATCCTCTAAGCTGTAAACATTGTCCCAATCTGATAAAGGTATTAAATTAGTAGTACTCATGTCTCTATGCATATTTATTTCATAATTACAACAACTCGCATCTACATCATAGCCTTTATCATGCTGCTTATAAAGTGCTGCTATATGTTGCAACATAGCTTCATAACTTTGATTGCAAATATTTTGTGGATTGAACTTAACAACAAGGTGATCCATATCATTAAAATTTGAAACCTGAACGAGCTCATGATTAGTTGAACAATTACTTATGTTCTCACAAATTTTTTCTTGCTCTTAATACACATCTAAATTATCATGCTGAGAATAGGAGTCACCTTTAGCATCATAGGAGGCATATCCACTCACGGATTCATCTCCCTCACTATCCTCAATCTTGTGTACATTTTCAGATTTAAATCTTTCAATCTCATATATCCATTCCTTAATGCATGCAACACTTTCTTCTCTCATGGTTGTAGACAAATTAATCAAGTCAGGCTCATCAAGCTCTAAAAATAACTCAATCAAAACAGACTCATTGGGTCTAGCATTAGCTGAAAACTTATTTAATACAACTATAAATCTTTCACAGAAAACATATGATGACTCTTCTTTTCTTTTCCCTACTTTCCTTCTTAAAAACTAGACAACTTTATGTTGGATCTCTTGAAGACATATTGCAATCTCTTTGTCAATTTCTTTCAGATTTGACAAAGGATTTGGAGATCTAGGAACTACATCTAGATCCATCAATTTTAAAACATCTACTAAACCATTATCATAACCATGCATCTTACTGTTTCATAAATTCTTTTCAAAACACATATAGTCATAAATTTTCAGAATCACATACTTCTCCCATCACTTAATTGAAATTTTCAAAACATGAAGTATGTAAAGTGCAGATTTCTTTTCCTTTCTATGGTGACTGTTTCACCTTATAAGGAACATATAATTTCATGAATACCTTGAGGAATACCTAGAGAAAAAATGTTGCTGCTGTTCACTTCACTTCTGACTGGAAATTTGATGAACTCCTCCAAATCTCAGGTTTGTTCTTACAGAGTCGCCACCTCCCTAAAGAGGAATAAATTTTAAACTACTGATCTTCACTTTGAAACACTTTTAGATTTCTAGGTCTCACCACACACAGCAGAGTCACATAATACTTCCAAATTTCAAAGCAACAAGACTTTCTAGGATACACTTCCAAATCTGAAAATGACTTTCAGATTTCTAAACTTCTAAGACTCTTCCCCAAATGACTTTTGGCCAGACTCATGGGTTTCACTTGACAAAATTTTACATCTCTCCATTCCCCAACAGAGTCACCACTTTTGTTGTTCTCAAATTTTGATTCCCTTCTTATCCCTTATAAAGAAATATAATAACTCTGTCTGCAAATAAAGAGATTGAAGAAAAAGAACCTCAGAGCAACATATGACAAGGTTTCAAGAACCTTCTACACTTTGAACTTATCCAAAGTTTAGGCGGGTATACCTTCTATGAATAACTTCACAGTTTTAAAATAGATCCACAGTAAACTAGTTTGAAACTAGTGAATCTTGTCGCCTGAAACACAAATTGAAACAATAAAACAAATCTTATACTCATGTTTAGTATTGATCTACAAGAAATGTAGAAATAGAGCTACAACTGATACCAATGCCTAATCTAGGCCACATAGTCATCTAAATTAAACAAGGATTTCACAATTAAACATCTCCATACATATCATCACTTTGTCTTCTATCAACCCCATACATGCCTGAGATATATAATAGTCTTTCCTAATTAGACTAGACAGTGCTCATCAGATTCAAAATCTCCAACAAATAACCTACTGACAGAGATATTTCCTTCATATTTAATTTCCCTCCTAAAGAGAAAAGCTAAGAAACATATCCATTAAAAACTGCATTATAATCCATGTTTCAATTGAGTAACCCTAGATTACCCAAATGAAACCAATAAATATTTGAAAGCACACTAGAAGACAACACAAATTATAGGCTTGAAATTTTATGGTCTGTATATTGATATTCATTTTGAAAAAAATCTTACAAAACTCAAAATATTCTATGTAAACTTTAGAAAAGCCCAGATAAATTTCTGTAGAGTTTCTTTACAAATTCTTGCAATCCTTTCTCATTAGTCTTGGTATCCATTTATAATAGTATGGATGCATATAAGCTGCGGACCTTTTCAAAAAAGTTTGTTACAAACCAAAATACTCTCCAAGAAACGGTTACAAGTTCTTTTCAACATCTACGGCGTCTTGCGCCTTTTGTTCTGTTGCAACCTCTTGTAACTGCTCTGGAGCATCTTCTTTCTGTCCCACATAACTATCCTTCCATTCCTAAAAAAAATCATCACTTGGCCAAGAAAAGTTAACAACCTTCTGTTTCATCTCTTCTAGCCTTTTCCAAGTGACTCTTAAATGCCCAATTTTTGTTTCTATGAAACCATAATGAGATTTCACCTTTTCAATTTCTTCAATTGTTTGGACAAATAAGGATGTGTCATCAATTTTAATAATTTGATTGATCCTTAGGGACAAATTGGGTCTACCTCTTCTAACCAGGTCTTCTCTTCTTTTAACTGAATTGGACCGATAACACCTCCTAGAAACAATTCAAATTTATGATCTGAATATTCTTTTCTATAAAGTTGGGCTTTTCTTTTCACACCTACTCTTTCCTCTGAGAGAATATTCATCTATTTTATAAACTCACTGGTGGACCTTAGAATGCCATTCTCCTCTGCATCTGGATGAGATGAACACATGAGCTCCAACTCCTTACCTCTAGGCATCCACTTATTAAGGACTGGTTCCAAAGTGGCTTCATCTTCTCTTAATTTGATATAACCTCCAGAGTCCTTTTCATATTTAAGTATACATTGGAGGTTTTGACTAAGTCAGCAAACTTCAAGATTTTGGCTTTCACCTTCTCCTCATATTTGTTTGCAAACAAGGCTTGAGCTTGTTTCAACCTTTCCAACTCATGTTGGACATATTTAGGGGATTGGGAACCAGAAGGCATAGGAGAAGGGGGGTATTCTATAATGGGACTAGTAGGAGGGGGTCTTTCTAGAGAGGAGGCTATCATGAGTGTAGAGGATTTACCTGGATGGTGCTAGCTTGCCAACTGACTCTAGAGTCTAGTAATGATGTTATCGTTGTTGGCTATTCCTTCTTTAGCCTCATTGTAAGCCTTTAAGATAGTCTCCAACTTGAATTGGAGATTAGCTCTTTCTTGTGCCTCTTTCTCTGCCACTGCCACATTAAACTTTGCAGTTTCAAAAACTGTATTTGCAGCTTCCCCCTATATCTTGGACTCTCTTAACAATCATGCCTCCTAAGAGGCTAGAATCTGATGCATTTTTCCTCCTTTTGCTCTCATCCTTTTTTACTGACCACATGACAAGAGCAGCATTATCTGTGCTGAAGGTCACTCCTTCCATTAGCTTTGTTTCCTTCCTTACTGCATCAAGATATAAAGCATCAGCTATACCCCATTCAGGGAGAATTAACACACCAACCTTTGCTACCATTTCTCTTCCTTTCTCAAGTGTGATTGTCTTAAACTCTTCCATCATTTCTTGCTTTATTTCCTCTTCCACTTGAGTTGATAGTTCTGATACTTAAAATAAGTATAGATCCAATAGCCAACAAGATGAGAGCGGGGGGGGGGGTTGGTGAATCATACAAACTTAATCATCCATAAAAACATCAGATTCAACCTCGGTAACATATATATCAGTCATATAACCAAAAATTGTCAAACATGCAAACTCAAAAGCATATGAACAATATAAACCTCATAACACCAGATTTAATGTAGAAACCCAAATAAGGGAGAACCACTATGGGATTTCAGACCCACTAAGAAATATACTCTTCTAGAGTATGCTCGGTTAAAAGCAAATCCTATTAAAGATTACAAACACATTGCTAGATGTGACCCGGTTAATGGATTTCCCTCAGATCTGTTAGGATCTTCACTTTGTTAGAAGTGACCTTGTCAAAGGATTTCAAACACTCAATCAGAATGTCACCTTGTTAGAGGATTTACATATAAGACTATTAAGTCCACACGGTTAAGAGATTTCCTGTCACTTTCACAAAATAATAGTAATACAATTTGTGTGCAAGTTCACATCTAAAATGCTAAAGTAGATTCCTATTTGTTCAATACAATCTAGACATAGAACCAATCTTTTCTATCTGCTGGGAATCAATACTCTGTTATTCTAACAGGTCTTCAAGCTTCTGTGCTCGGTTATCACTATGTAGCATCCCTATGCATACACTTGCCCGCATACATTGTTTATCAATAATTTCCTATTTATAAACAATCTTCTAACTACTTAATCTCATTGATCACATTTCCCATGATCAATCATAGCCAGCATATCTTTTAATCTTGTCTAGGTTCATTGTATCTTTCGATCTGAAAATGTTTTACCCCACCTTAGAACTTGCACATTCACCTTGGAACTTGTGTTAGGGTAATGTGGTTCAATCTGAGCTGTAGATCTTCTTTCCGACTTTCCATTGCCTTAGATTCGCTTAACAAACTTCTTCCATGGCTTACCAATCATTGATCCGCTCCAGCTCATCAGCTTCTTTCATTAAATATCATATGTAAACATTTAATGCATTCTGTTATAGCTCGGTTACAACTCGATGAATACTAAACTTCACTCGGTTGATATTCTGTCTTCATTAACCGATTGCGATAACCTTAGGGTTTACCGACTAGGTTATTTGCTTGATAACATAGTATAATATTAACCTTTACATTTTACAACATATGTATGATGTTAAAACAATCTAAAACATCAAGATCTCATCATTGTCTAACTCGGTAGTAGTTGCCCATTGAATATCTTATCCCCTTATTCATCATATTCTTTCCTATGTCTTTACTGACTTCTTTATAATCTTCATATCATACTTCTCAAGATATGGCAACATCATACTGAATTAGAAAATCAATTTCTTGACATCAATGAAAAAATAATAATATCAAGATAGTAAAACATCTTTAATCAGTTATGTCCATAATCATCAACAACCTTCTCAATATCCTTATAATGTAATATTGCCAAAAATCTCCCCCTTTGGCATTGATGGCAAAACCAATTGATTTGACCTTTAAAAGATTCGGATTGCTATGATTCTGAAATTCTTGAAATTCTCTCCCCCATTCATTACACTTCTCTTCTGTTTCAGTCTTTATTTCAATCTATAGTCTTCTCCCATATATTCTCAGTCTTCTTCTCCTTAGGTAGGTCTTGTCCCCCTTAGGTCTTCTTTCCCTTAGGTAGGTCTTCTCCCCCTTTGACAACAATGCCAAAAAGAAAAAAAACTAAAACCTAATTTCTTTTTGTAAGAAGTTATTGTCTGTTGTTGTGTATCAACTGAGTCTCGGTCAAAGCATTTGTTTACAATTCCTGTTCCCTGTATCATTCTCTGTATTATTCCAATATTAATTCTAGTACACTTTCATAAAAACATTCTAAAGTGTATCATTCCAGCATCAACTCCCCAAAAGATATTCAATAGAGTCATCGAAGTGATTCTTTCACCGAACTCGATCAGTGAGTAAAAGATAGGGGTAGGACCCCTAGCTTACTTTTGAGATATTCAAAAGTGTCCTTTGGTAGTGGCTTGGTGAAGATATCAGCTATTTGCTCCTTTGTGTTAACATATTCCAACACCACTTTCTTCTCTTGAGCTTCTTCTCTAAGATAATGATATTTGATAGATATGTGCTTTGTCTTAGAGTGCATAACATGGTTCTTTGAAATATTAATGGCACTAGTATTGTCACAGAATATAGTTACTGGCTCAGTAACTTTCTCATTTATGCCTTCCAACAGTTGTTTGATCCATGCAATGTTGTTACAATTCAGTGCTGCTGCAACATATTCAGCTTCGGTTGTTGACTGAGAAACACATCCTTGTTTCTTGCTAAGCCAACTCACTAGTGTTTTTCCTAATAAGAAAGCTCCTCCACTTGTGCTTTTTCTATGATCAATGTTGCCTGCCCAATCAGCATTAGTATAAACTTTTAAATCAAAATCATTTCCTTTCTAATATACTAAACCATAATCTTCAGTCCCTTTTAAGTATCTGAAAATTCTTTTGATTTTCGTCATGTGTATTTCCTTAGGATCTATAGAGAATCTTGCAACAATACCTACTGCATGTGATATATCTAGCCTGCTGTGAAAAACATATTGTAGTTTTCCAATCATGGATCGGTAGAGTGTCTCATCAAGAGACGCAGATTCATCATTCTTTGATAGTTTACAGTTGGTAGTCATAAGAGTACTTACTGGTTTTGAATCCTCCATTCCAAATTTCTTCAAGATCTCCTTTATGTACTTGGATTGAGTAATGAAAATCTCATTTTTCATTTGCAGTATCCGTAAGCCTATAAAATACTTTATCTCACCGATTAATGACATCTCAAATTCTTTGCTCATTTCATTTCCAAAGTTCTTGCATAAAGAGTCATTTCCACAAAATATAATATCATCAACAATTATGGCTGAGATTAGTATTCCATTTTCATCATTCTTCATGTACATGTTGCTATTCTCACTTGTCCTTATAAAACCAATCTTAATCAAATAAGAGTGCAATCTCTCATACCATGCTCTAGGTGCTTGTTTCAGACCATATAAAGCTTTGTTCAATTTACATACCTGATCTTTATTATTGTCTTCAACAAATCCTTCAGGTTGTTCAATGAAAACTTCTTCTTCTAATATTCCATTCAGAAATGCAGATTTGACATCCATTTGATATACCTTGAAGTTCTTGAAAGTAGCATATGCCAACAATGTTCTTACTCCTTCAAGTCTAGCAACAGGTGCAAAAGTCTCACCATAATCAATTCCTTCTTCTTGGGCATAACCTTTGCAAACTAATCTTGCTTTGTTCTGAATGACCTCACCTTTTTCATTTAGCTTGTTTTTGAAGATCCACTTTGTACCAATTACATTTTTGTCCTTCGGTCTTGGGACCAGTGTCCATGTGTCATTCTTCTTGATTTGATCAATCTCTTCTATCATAGCATTTATCCAAACAAGATAGACATACTAATCATTAGCTCAATCACGAAAGCTTAAAGGTAATGATCTATGCTAATTACATTCAATAGAGACATGAAATAAAAACATTCAAAAGTAAATACTATGCAAACCATGGGTATGATTTGAATGCTCCTTCATGCGGCTCCATTGTTCTTCTTTCTTCTCCAAATAGTTTTGTTGTGGATCTCACCTACTAGTGCATGATCATGATATGAAAGCAAGTAGACAAGATATTGCTCAAGAATACTCAAAGTGCGATTAACTAGAAATTTGATAATCTGATTAGCGATCAAGAATCAAGGGGTTTGATTGAAGAAATTCATCCAATTTATAGACAAATTGGAGAAATGACAAGATTAGCATGAAAGATTCAAATGGCAATTGCAAATCAATATGACAAATTATGCACTTTCTATGCAAAATTGATTGATTGATGATTTATGACAAGATTATGACAAATTGCTATGCAAGGATTTATGACAAGATTTTGAAATAGAAATAGACATTTAGGAGAAATTAGAAAATTAAGTTGGAAATAATGACTTGGAAATTAGGAAATTGATGAAAAATAGGTAAATTAATTAATAATTTCTCATTCATTAATTAATTTACAAAAATAGGAGGAATTAATTAGCCAATTAAATAAACATTTAATTGTGACAAGAAGACCTAGGATAAATAAATAAATTATTTAACCTAGAGGGAAAATGCCAAACAAGATTAAATGAATGAATCATAAAACCTTAGAAGATGAATTAGAAATGCAAGGATGACAATTAGGTCTTGATGTAAGACTGATTTGATATCGATTTGATCATGATATTGAATTGATAAATGACCAGTGTTGATAAATGATTTGATTGATAAATGCGCCGAGGAACAATGAAAAATTGATCCAAATTGACATGATTGAAAAGGACAAGGATCGATGACGAATCGATCGCAATATGACAAGATTGACAAGGACAAAGATCGACCAAAATCATTATTGAAGATTGTTGTCGACAAGACCAAATTTGAAGGCGAGATGAATGAAGAATGTAGAAGAATGACTCAATGCTCACAAATGATAAAAACCAAGTGCGTGATATAGGAGAAATGTTAATGCGACGCAAAAACCTAAAATGAGGCAATGCGCAAATGTTAAAGTATGACTCCGCAAGCGTTGACCATTTTTAGGTGTCTACATTTTGCCCCTCTTTGAGACAATGCAATTTTAAGCTTTTTTTCAAAGAACAATAATGAAAATGCCCCAGACAATAATAATGACATGTGCATGCCCCCTCAAGGAATTGGCCAGAAACAGCCAGAAAAGAGGCCAATTGATCGATAAAAATGATAGGATCGAACGGACTGATAATCGGAGATTGGATGTATGAAGGACAAGCAATGGATGGTGCAAAAGACCATGAACAGCATAAGATGGAGAGGGTGCACATCCATCTATGCACTAACAAAGATCTATAAATGAGACCAAGAGGATGAAATTTGCTCATTTGCACTAGCCCAAGAAGAGGATTTGTTGCGCTGGACAAGGACACTTGCAGAGAGATGGTGAACATTCCAATGGCGGATCACCTCAGAGAATGTGTACGCACATATAGATGATTGGATGATGTAGGAGCAGCAGTATGGATCTCAAAAACCCATGTTTTCAATTTCATGAATTTTGATTGCTTGCGGGACATTGCGGGGCCCACAGGGAATGCAGAAAAGGACTTCTGCGCTTGTGTAGTGTCTTCTGTACTTGTGCAGGGTCTTCTACGCTTGTGTAGGGTCTTCTGTGCTTGTGTAGGGTACACAGGCACAGGTTACATGACACAGGCACAGGAGTCATCACACAGGCGCAAGAGTCATGACACAGGCACAGTTGTGCATTGGGAACTCTAGATTGGTCAAAAATGGCATGCAAATGATCCGAAAAGGGGGGATAAGGGTAGGATAGGTCAAAATAGATGAAAAACACCCTGATGTGGACATGAAAATGAGAAAATGCAACTTGTAGGAGCAAACCCTAATACTGACAAAATATGCCCCTATTGTGATGCAGAGTTGATAATATCCATTGATCACACGGGAGAACCGACCTGACTGCTTCATGTTATGACATAGACTCAGAAGCATGGACATAGATACATTAGCAGGACTTGGGATAGGAGGGACGTCATCCTTGAGAAATGGTAGGGATGAGGAGGATAGAAGGAGCACCCAGTGACAGAGGCACATGCTCCTTATGACAGACAAATGGACATTATGTAGTTTGACATTTTGTAGTCAACCTGCAGGCCATACTTAGGATAGATAGTCCAATTTTGTACTCTGATATTATTTTGACATATGATATGATATGCATCGATATGATGGGATGCAATGTGTTATGACTTATGTGATTTTCCATGTATGGATGACTTATCCACTGTTTATGTACCATTGTGGAACATGTATGGATGCATTTTTATGTGTTTTTGATACATTTATAATATGGAATGGATAAAATGCTTGATATGATGCTTGATGTAATGCAAATGTACTAACTAATGAATGCAGGATGCAACAGACGTGTTTGGGGAAATCGGAGCACTAGACCGAACTAACTATCTGAACTGACAGAAGAAATGTTAGTAAGAAGAAAATGAGATGGAGGATAGTTAGAGACGAAGAAAAACTTGCTTTCAGTAATGCCAGAGCTGAAATGCAACCCTTTTTGCAAAAGACAGACACATCACAGACAAACAACAATCACAACAAAAAGGAAAAGAATCATGATCCATCTCGGTCACTCTAAATCACTTAGTGACATCATCAAGCAACATAGGAACATGATCAAAGCCAAAGATAAATCAATAAAAAGATAAGATGCACAAATTCCAACAAATCAAACAAATATCATGCTGATAGAATGATCATGTTGTCTGGTTTCAGGGAATGCGGTACCCCATCTAAGACAGGACACAGTCTGGTTTCGAGTATACAACATCCTGTATAAGACTCATGATAGTGTGCCAAGGATGAATGATTTTGAGGTTGATTGATATGACAATTCGGATCAGTTTGAATGTCTGGTTTGATTGAAAAGTTCATCTGTTGAAGTGTGATTTCATTAAAGCACAATGTTGGATTGCGTGTCGTTGGAGGGATGCTCAGTGATTTGTCTTATGCACAAAAAGGGATCCTTTATTGCAAAATGCTTGTTTTTGGATTTTAATGTTTTGAAATGTTTTGTTCATTTTTTTTGGACTTTATTTGACTTTTTAGGGATTTTTTTTCAGGACATTTTTCAATTTTTTAGAATTATTTCAGGACATTTTTCAATTTTTATGATTTTTTCAGGACATTTGTCAATTTTTATTATCTTTTTTCAGGACATTTTGCAATTTTTATGATCTTTTTTTCAGGACATTTTTCAATTTTTATTATCTTTTTTCAGGACATTTTGCAATTTTTATGATCTTTTTTTAAGGACATTTTTCAATTTTTTAAATTTTTGCCCCCACTGGCTAGCAAGGCAAGGAATATGACAGGTGAATAAATAGGCTTACTAAAATGTTGGTGGATAGAGGGAAGACAAAGGCCTTTTTATTATGGAGACAATACGGATGCAATTTTCAAGGGCTATTGCGTGATGGGACAAGAGACTGGATATGACAATGTAAAGCAGGAACATGGCATGAGGGACATGTCAAGAGGTTTTTGAAACCATGTTTAAATTTTGCATCCTTATGTCAGATCAAGATCAAGGAATGAAAAAGAGTGTATGGATAGTGATAAGATATGGATAGGATAAGCAAGACCAAGAATGGATAAGGGACATGGACTGAAGGTCGGGATAGGATACGGGATAGTGGCAGAAAGTTGCAATAAGCCAGGGAATATGGATGAAAAGTTATAATAAGAAAATGGATAAAGACCAAAAGCTATGATAGACTGAAAGCTGCAAACAAGATGCATGATGCTCATGATGATCCTCAGCCTTGTCAAGATCAAAAGGTGGAAAGGGAAACTGGACATGAGGGACAATAGGATAATGGAGGAGTAATAGGACATGAAGGAGTATGACATGGTATGATAGGATAATGAAGGGCAATAGGATATGAAGGAGTATGACATGGTATGATAGGATAATGAAGGGCAATAGGATATGAAGGAGTATGACATGGTATGATAGGATAATGAAGGGCAATAGGATATGAAGGAGTATGACATGGTATGATAGGATAATGAAGGGCAATAGGATATGAAGGAGTATGACATGGTATGATAGGATAATGGAACAATGAAGGACAAAAGGATATGATAGGATAAAACCTGCCCCCAAGTGTGGTGTGCAAGAAGTTCATAAATTACACATGACACCTATTTGCCAAGTTTTCATCATGGTACTTGCCCAAGGTGCCTGTTTGCTAGGTTTTCACTAGTGGACGAATTATTTTTCTTTATTATTTTTTTTTTATCTTTTGTCTTTATTTTTTCACTTTTTTTTTTTTGACTTTTTCAATAGAATATGGACACATGATAGGGGATGGAAGAAGGACTCAAGTGTCTTTATTTTTTGGATAGTAACCTTGAAATAAATAGACCATGACCTTTGAAAGTATGCTCAAAGACGTTGGTAGGATGAGGAAATGGAAAATGAGATGAAACTAAGGCAAGGATTTATGTAAAGGATTGGATGAAAGGGATCGAAGGATGGAAAATATGCATTGAATAATGGATAGGGTATTGGAAGAATTGGGCTTCAGCAGATGGAAATGAAGGCAAGATCGACATTGGCACACACCTTGAGGGGTGGTGGATTGATGGAGGAAAAATGGATCTCAGATTGTGAGATTTGGATGGAGGAATAGCTTGGGATTTTGGGACATAAGGGCCCAAAATGGATGAAGAAGGTGGTGGAGAAATAGACTTGGAAGGTTTGGATGGAGGAAGAACAATTTTAGATGCCAATCTGGGTTGTTCTTTTTGTGCTTCAAGGAGCTTCTTGGGGATCCACATGGTTTTTGATTTTTCATGCTTTTGTGGTTCCTTGGAGTGCATTGCTTGCACAAGGGATTTAGGAACCCATATATATTTTGACTTTGCTTGATTTTTCTCAGTGGGCCTTTGTGGCCTTTTGGATATTTCTTTTTCTTTATAGATCAATTTTTTCTTTGCTTTGACATGTCGATTATATTGGACATGTTGATCCTTGAATACATGTGGATTGCTAGACTTATGAATTTTACGCTTGGCATCCAAATTGCTTGGAGGAGGAAAGGAATGAATGGATGGATATGAATGAAATGGAGTTCTTTTGGATTGATTAAATTTACTCAAGGATGTGTGCCTTTGCTGACCTTGCATAGAGGACGAAGGGATATAAGGACCTAAGATGGATGGAAGGGATGATGGGGAAGGTGGACATTTGGATTTTGACTTTGAAGGGATACCAATGCCTTGAGTGTGAGCTCTGTAGCCATGACCATTAGTATATTCTTTGATATGGAGGGGTTCTTTCTCATGAATGTCTACCCCTTTGCCTTTATGAATATCTTGACTTGTAGGATGCTCTTTTATTTGGGAAGAAGACGCGAGTGCATTATGAGGTAGATATGATATGAGAGAAATAATGAGATCTTGAAGTGGATTGGATTGCACCAAAGTAGAAGAACCCATTGTGCATGTCGAGGGTTCATGAACATCTTGCACTAACACATTAGAACCATGAGGGGGGTTAGGATCATGAGGGGGACTAGGATTGTGTAGTGGACATGGTTCAATGACAGGCTCTTCAAGATATGGAATGGGAGAAATAATGGGATCATCAAAAGAAATGCGATCTTGGAGTGGATATGCAGGATTAGGACGTGGAGATGGAGGAACAAATGGATCTTGTGGAGGATCTGAAGGAATAATTTGATCTTGACAAGGAGGAAGATCATTGGAATCCTCTTTAAAGGTGCTTTGCTCTTGACTTTCAATGGGATCATTGGAAAGGATGGAAATGATATCTTGATCTTTCTCAGGAAGTGGAATGTCAATGGGATTTGAAAGGGCATTTTTTTCATGAAATGGAAGGGGATCATTTGGGATTGGATGGACTGGGATATCTTGATCTTGCTCAGGGAATGGAATGTCAATAGGACTTTGGATAGGATGGACAAGAATAGGGGAATCATCGTGAGTGTCTGGGAACATGAGGTCCTGGTCAACAATTGGATGGGATGATAAGGTTTCAGGATCTTGATCTTGATTTATTTCAAGACACGTTTCTTCGTGCTCTAAATTATCCTCTTGACATGGGGTTGGACTTTGGATATGCACAGAGGATTCTGACAAGGAATCAATGTTTTGGGATGAAGGAAATGCACTTTGAACATTTGTGATGGATTCTGGCAAGGAATCAATGCTTAAACATGAGGAAGATGGACTTCGAATGGGGTCCTCTAAAATAGGTAATGGCAATAAAGTACATGGTGGCATTGGGTCTTGTATTTCTGAAATATGACAAGGATGTGCATCATGAATTGGATTATCGTGGCAATCAATTATGGATAGCTCTTGGATAATTGCATCCTTGGGCGTATTTTTTTGATGAGGACAATATAGAAGGTTCTTGTGAAACTTCTAAAGGTGTAGGGATAGATGCCACTGGAGAGTCCATTTTCTTGCGAGGGGATGAGGCATTGCTAGACATAAGTGTATTATTTTGATCTTCCTCAAAGAACTCACTTGGTAGTTTCCTTAAGAGCATTGCAATAAAGCCACCTTTCTTTCGAGGTTTTGACATAGTTGTATCTGGAATTTGAACTTGTTTTTGGTTTGATGTCATGTTTTGATTTTGAACTAGATGTTTCTCAAATTGGTTTGACATGTTCAAAATTTGGCTTGGTGCATGTTGCAAGTTTTGTTTTTGAATTTGTGATTGTGGTTGTTGACATTGATATGTTGATTGAACTTGTTGATATTCCACCATTGGTTGAACCATTTGTTGGCATTGTATCGTTGGTTGGACATATTGTTGAAATTGAATGATTGATTGTGTTGGTTGTATATGTTGGACAATTGGTTGAACCATTGGTTGTATTGGTTGAAAATCTGATTGATAGTAAACACCTTCTTGTTCTTGATGTGGAGGCACATAATGTTGAAATTGATGTTGTCTCTTTTCTTGAAATTGTTTCATCATCTCTATTTGGGAGAGGAGAGCTGGTATGTCTGATCGTTCAAGAAGAGATCTTACATCAATTGGCTCAATCTTTAGATTTCAACCTGGAAATTTTCGAAACATTTTGGACATTTGTGATCTATTCTTCTCAATGTTTTTCACTCTTTGTTCCAATATCTCCTCTTCTTGAGCTAGCTTCTCCTCTAGTTTTTGTATTTGGAGACTTGTTTCATCATAAAAAGTTTGATCAATGTTGCTTTGTTGTTGGGTTGAATAGAATTGTGATTGCATTGTCAGTTGATATGTCAAACTTTATTGCATCATTGGTGCTTGGAACCTTGTTTCAATAGACATGTCACTATGCAAATGCAATATTTTGGAATTTTTCAAGGATAATGTATGATATGCAACTAAATGCAAACTAAATAGATGAAAATGCAATCTATGGAAAGAATGCAATCTATGTTTTTGTTCTTTTTTCAAGATTTTGACAAACTTTTTGGAATGCAAATCTAAAAGAGACCCTTAGGAAATTGAAATGATGTCTAGACCTCAAAGGACAAAAGGACCAAGTGACAAAAGGACAAATGACAATGTCTCTTCTATATGCTTGGATACTAAGCAAGGTTTGACCAAATGACATTGATGACAAAAAGACAAAAGTTTGATAAGGTCTAGACTTCTTAACAATGACTTAGGGTTTTATCAAAGATTTGGATTACTCAAGTATGACAAGACCTAGTTTTGACACTATATGCAAAGGGACAATTACTATGCAAATGACCTTAATATGATATGATAATAACCTAAACTTAATGAAGAGACTTAGGGTATGCAAAGTATAACAATGGTATTACTCTAATGCAAGAGGACACATGCAAATGGATGACCCTTATTGATATGCAAATGAGTATGACTTAGGTGAAACCTAACCTTGGTAGTTGACAATGACTTTGCAAAATGGACACTTAGGATGAACCTAGATCTAAGTGACATGAATGTTGAAGTTTGTTGGATGAAGTGCTCTTATGTTTAACCTTGTTTTGAATCAATTTGTCTTGCTTTTGAAATGAGATGCAATTCAACTTTTGACAAGTAAAGAAGACAAGATATTTTAACATAGACTCAAGACAATCATGCTCATTCACACATTTCTTATGGTAGGCAAAGACATTAGGTACTTGAGAGGTAGACTCATTATGGGATTCAAGGAGAATACATAGATGCTTGACCCCACGGGCTCCCCTCCACGGCACTCACTTCTCAGGGCAGCCAAGCATCAGTCTCCATGGAAATCTCGCCATGGCGAACTTAGTATCTCTTCCAAGTATCCGAACTTGTCCTTCTCAAGCAACTAGAAGGGTTTTTGGCCTCTAAAAATAAGGTGTTTAGTAAGGATTTCTGTTAAGCGTTACTCCTTGATTTCACGCAAGCGTGATTGAGACATTAAGCCCATCAAGATACCAAACAAATGTAGTCGCGCAAGCATGATTTAGACCAAGAGGCCTACTTAGATGTTGATATGAGAAAGAGTTCAAGGGTCATCACTTCCCAAGTAACTGCAATTCCCACGTAACACTTCCTTCAAAGCTTTCGCTCATCGGGTATTTTTTTATAGTGAGTTAGAATGCCAAGGTATTCTAGCCATACTCACTTTGGGTCATTCCCTTCTCATGATTATCACTTGCTTGCAAAAGAAAAGTGGTCGGGAAGGCAGACCCTCTAAAGGAGACACACAATCAAAGACACGAGCATGGTATCGAAGATCTGGATTTCTGATCACCCTAAGAAGGATGAGAGCATACTCTCCTACTCCAATGTCACACTCAACAATCAAAGAAAAAACATGTTCATTCCAACCTATTTAAAAATCACTAGGTGCCTAGAACATTAATGACAAACACCAAGTTTAGTTGTTTCTCCAAGGCAACCTGCAAAACCCAAGATAGAAGTTTGAGGTGCTTATTCTTTGACTATCGATTCTGCATAACACATGTTACTAGTTTGATTTGTTTTCTTTTCCATGTGTATGCCAAGATTCTGCATAGATAATTAGTACCAAAAACCAAAAAACAGAAAACAGAATGCAAAAACAAGACAATTTTCAAGTAAAACACTGCATTTTTACCTCTGTTCTAGACTTTACACAGACGTAGAAGTCATGACACAAGCGCATAATTCATGACACAGGCACATAATGTCTTCAACACAAGCGCAGAATGCTCAACACAGGCACAGGTTGCTTCACATAGGTGCAGAAGTCTCCAGAAAACCCTACACGACCCTATTTTTGGGTTTTTTGCCCTGCAAATCAACTCAAAAGAACTCAAAGACACAATAAAGGGATTAGATGGTTAGTGTTCACATCGGGTTCACCAATTAATGTACGTTAGGAAATAGGAAATCATCACAAACAAGATAGACATACTAATCATTAGCTCAATCATGAAAGCTTAAAGGTAATGATCTATCCTAATTACATTCAATAGAGACATGAAATAAAAACATTCAAAAGTAAATACTATGCAAACCATGGGTATGATTTGAATGCTCCTTCATGTGGCTCCATTGTTCTTCTTTCTTCTCCAAATAGTTTTGTTGTGGATCTCACCTACTAGTGCATGATCATGATATGAAAGCAAGTAGACAAGATATTGCTCAAGAATACTCAAAGCGCGATTAACTAGAAATTCGATAATCTGATTAGCAATCAAGAATCAAGGGGTTTGATTGAAGAAATTCATCCAATTTATAGACAAATTGGAGAAATGACAAGATTAGCATGAAAGATTCAAATGGCAATTGCAAATCAATATGACAAATTATGCACTTTCTATGCAAAATTGATTGATTGATGATTTATGACAAGATTATGACAAATTGCTATGTAAGGATTTATGACAAGATTTTGAAATAGAAATAGACATTTAGGAGAAATTAGAAAATTAAGTTGGAAATAATGACTTGGAAATTAGGAAATTGATGAAAAATAGGTAAATTAATTAATAATTTCTCATTCATTAATTAATTTACAAAAATGGGAGGAATTAATTAGCCAATTAAATAAACATTTAATTGTGACAAGAAGACCTAGGATAAATAAATAAATTATTTAACCTAGAGGGAAAATGCCAAACAAGATTAAATGAATGAATCATAAAACCTTAGAAGATGAATTAGAAATGCAAGGATGACAATTAGGTCTTGATGTAAGACTGATTTGATATCGATTTGATCATGATTTTGAATTGATAAATGACCAGTGCTGATAAATGATTTGATTGATAAATGCGTTGAGGAACAATGAAAAATTGATCCAAATTGACATGATTGAAAAGGACAAGGATCGATGACGAATCGATCGCAATATGACAAGATTGACAAGGACAAAGATCGACCAAAATCATGATTGAAGATTGTTGTCGATAAGACCAAATTCGAAGGCGAGATGAATGAAGAATGCAGAAGAATGACTCAATGCTTGCAAATGATAAAAACCAAGTGTGTGACATAGGAGAAATGTTAATGCGACGCAAAAACCTAAAATGAGGCAATGCGCAAATGTTAAAGTATGACTCCGCAAGCGTTGACCATTTTTAGGTGTCTACAGTAGCATATGCCAACAATGTTCTTACTCCTTCAAGTCTAGCAACAGGTGCAAAAGTCTCACCATAATCAATTCCTTCTTCTTGGGCATAACCTTTGCAAACTAATCTTGCTTTGTTCTGAATGACCTCACCTTTTTCATTTAGCTTGTTTCTGAAGATCCACTTTGTATTAATTAGATTTTTGTCCTTCGGTCTTGGGACCAGTGTCCATGTGTCATTCTTCTTGATTTGATCAATCTCTTCTATCATAGCATTTATCCAATCTTCACTGTTAAATGCCTCTTTCACTATTCTCAGTTCAAATTCTGATATCAAACATGTGTTCTGTCTCAGTTTGTTCCTTGTCATCACTGGATCATCCTTATCTCCTATAATCTGACTTGGTGCATGGTGCCTTCTGACATACTTGGCTAATATAGGCTCGGTAGGCTCTATATGATCTTCTTCATCACTCGGTAACTGGATATTTTCTTTATTTTCTTCAACATTTATCTCGGTAGCACCTCTCAGTTGCACATAGACAAATTCATCATAGTCTTCCGGTTCTTTGGAATTTCCTTCATCATTTCTTTCTGCAAATTCATCAATTTTCACATTTGCACTTTCTACTATTTTGTTAGATGATTTGATCAGACATTTAAATGCTTTGCTTCTAGAAGAATATCCTAGAAATGTTCCTTCTTCACTTTTCTGATCAAACTTGCCATTTCTATCATCTTTATGAACATAGCATTTACTTCCAAAGATCTTAAAATAACTTACATTAGGTTTCTTGCCATACCAGATTTCATAAGGTGTCTTCAAAGTACCTTTTTTCAATTAAACTCGGTTCAAGGTGTAAACAGTTGTACTTATTGTTTCTCTCCAAAATGTTTGTGGAACCTTCTTCTCAATCATTAGTGTTCTAGCACAATCCAAAATAGATCTATTTCTTCTTTCAGCTATTCCATTCTATTGTGGAGTTCTCGGTGCAGAGACTTGTCTTTTTATACCATGATCATTGAAAAATAGGTTGAACTCATCAGATGTAAACTCTCCTCCTCTATCTGATCTATTTCATTTCAGTTGTCTTCTTGTTTCATTTTCAACTCTTGCCTTGTACCATTTAAACATTTGAAAAGCTTCTGATTTTTCTTTTAAAAACATTACTGACATCATCCTTGAATAATCATCCACAAATAATATGAAATACTTATCACCATAATAAATTTGAACTTTCATAGGACCACAAAGATCAGTGTGCACAAGATCTAAAATTCCCTTAGAAGTGTAGGACTTACTTGTAAAGATAGATCCTATCATCTTACCCATCTGGCATCCTCGGTACATAGCATTCTCAGGTTTTTCAAGACTCGGTAAACCTCTTACTCGGTGCTTCTTACTTATTTTGATTAGATTATCAAAATTAACATGAAAAAACCTTTTATGCCATAACCAGGTATTATCAATCTTTGCATGCAAACACTTATTGTGAGTTAAGTCAAGGTGAAATTTATTACCTTTTGTTTGTGTCCCGGTAGTAGCTAACTTTCCATTCTTGTCATGAACTTTGACAATTCCTTTATGAAATTCTATTCGGTAACCTGTGTTGTTTAGTTTTGCTACACTCAACAAATTATATTTCAAACCTTCAACCCAATAAACATCATTGCATCTTGCATTATCAAGAAGTGTTATGGATAATGCATCATTACCAGATCTAACATAGCCTCCATCATAATCTTCTAACATAACAAACTTGTGTTTATCTCCTATCATATGATGTGAGCATCCACTATCTATAATCCAAAAATCATTAGTGTTTATGTGAGATATTAGGGATTTTTCTTCATAGCTTTCTTCATCTGATGCATCCTTGATAGCCACATAAACAACTTCCTCTGTATTAGTCTCATTTGATTTATCATCTTCAGATTCCTCATCAGCAATTAAGCATGTCTTTCTATCTCTTCTTCTGAAGTCTTGGTGTCCTCTGTAATGATTATCTTTTTGTCTGTCATCTCGGTAATCTCTTTTTTCAGTGAAATATTTGTTAGGACAGTTAGAAGCCATATGTCCAATCTTATCACAATTGAAACATTTCAAAGGTAGTTTTCCTTTATACTTACGTTTGCCTCTCGGTAACCTTTTGGCCAATAGTGCTTCAAACTCTTCTTGCTTTCTAATTTCTTCATACAGTTTGTGTACCTCCTCCATGTTCTTCCGAAATCTTTCACTTGCTCCACTGTGATCTCCTTCAGAGTACTTATACTTTCTTTCATTGTAATCATTAGATTCATTCAGATGAAAAGAACTAAATGTAGATTCAACTTTATTTACCAATGACCCACTGTTATCAAAATTACTTAACTCAAATGCATGTAGCTTACCAATAGTAGCATCCAAGGAAACTGGCATATTAGGTACAGACCTCAATTCATTGATTGTAGAGACTCGGATTGCATAGGCGGGTAGAAGGGTTCTTAATAACTTACTTGTCACATCCTTTTCTTCAATAGTTCCTCCTACACCTTTGATTTGATTTACAATCTCCTTTAGTCTTGTACTGTACTGGGTTACGTTCTCACCTTCATTCATCCTCATAGATTCAAGTTGTCCTCTTAAACTATCTACTTTTTCTCTTTGAACATGTTCATCTCCTCCATATATAGATATGAGCTTAGTCCACATTGCCTTTGCATCATTGCAGCCTTCTAGATTAGTAAACTCATAATCGGTCAATGTAGATGTTATTTCAATCATTGCTTGAATATGTTCTTGCTTCGCCTTTATCTCTTCCATAGTCAATGGATAGGTGCTCAGTGCAACAAAATCATTCTCGAGATAGTATATAGCATATTCTCCAACTCCTGGTAGATGTAGCTTCATCCTTTTCTGCCATGTAGAGAAACTTGACTTATTCAGCTTAGGTGCATCCCTCTTATACATCTTTGGATCTTTAACTCAAGTGCCTTTAAACTTTCCTTTCGGAGTCCAAAGCTCTGATACCAATTGATAGTTCTGATACTTAATATAAGTACAGATCCAATAGCCAACAAGATGAGAGGGGGGGGGGTGAATCATACGAACTTAATCATCCATAAAAAACATCAGATTCAACCTTGGTAACATATATATTAGTCATATAACCAGAAACTGTCAAACATGCAAACTCAAAAGCATATGAACAATATAAACCTCATAACACCAGATTTAATGTAGAAACCCAAATAGGGAAAAACCACTATGGGATTTCGGACCCACTAAGAAATATAATCTTTTAGAGTATGCTCAGTTAAAAGTAAATCTTGTTAAAGATTACAAACACATTGTTAGATGTGACCCGGTTAAGGTATTTCCCTAAGATCTGTTAGGATCTTCACTTTGTTAGAAGTGACCTTGTCAAAGGATTTCAAACACTCAATTAGAATGTCACCTTGTTAGAGGATTTACATATAAGACTGTTAAGTCCACTCGGTTAAGAGATTTCCTGTCACTTTCACAAAATAACAGTAATACAATCTATCTACAACTTCACATTTAAAATGTTGAAGAAGATTCCTATTTGTTCAATACAATCTAGACATAGAACTAATCTTGTCTATCCGCTGGGCATCAATACTTTGTTATTCTAACAGGTCTTCAAGCTTCTGTGCTTGGTTATCACTATGTAGCATCCCTATACATACACTTGCCCAGATATATTGTTTATCAATAGTTTCCTATTTATAAACAATCTTTTAACTGCTTAATCTCATTGATCACATTTCCCATGATCAATCATAGCCATCCGATCTTTTAATCTTGTGCAGGTTCATTGTATCTTTCGATCTGAAAATGTTTTACCCCACCTTGGAACTTGCACATTCATCTTGGAACTTGTGTTAGGGTAATGTTGTTCAATCTGAGCTGTAGATCTTCTTGTCGACTTTCCATTGCCTAGATTCGCTTAACAAACTACTTCCACAACTTACCAATCATTGATCTGCTCCAGCTCATCAGCTTCTTTCATTAAATATCACATGTAAACATTTAATGCATTCTGTTATAGCTCGGTTACAACTCAGTGAATACTAAACTTCACTCGGTTGACATTCTATCTTGATTAACCGACTGCGATAACCTTAGGGTTTACCGACTAGGTTCTTTGCTTGATAACATAGTATAGTATTAACCTTTACATTTTACAACATATGTATGATGTTAAAACAATCTAAAACATCAAGATCTCATCATTGTCTAACTCGGTAGTAGTTGCCCATTGAATATCTTATCCCCTTATTCATCATATTCTTTCCTGTGTCCTTACGAACTTCTTTATAATCTTCATATCATACTTCTCAAGATATGGCAACATCATACTGAATTAGAAAATCAATTTCTTGAAATCAATGACAAAATAATAATATCAAGATAGTAAAACATCTTTAATCAGTTATGTCCATAATCATCAACAACCTTCTCAATATCCTTATAATGTAATATTGCCAAAATGAGTTGCATCTTTGAGAGGCTGTTCACTCTTCCTCCGCTCACATCTAAACTTGAATTGTTCCATATTCTTCTTCCATACAAATTGCATGAAAGCCCCTATTGTAACCAAATTACTGTCAGCCAAGAATTCTTCACTAGCTTGTTTAATAGTAAGGTCCAATTCTTGGCACTTTAGCTCACCATCAGTCAAATCCATTTCAGCACTAGGTGGCTCTTAAGGCATACCCTCTTGGGTCTCCTCATAGGTATAGGAAATCTCACCGAGACTCCCTAACTATAATAATTGTTCAGCCACCACTTGCTCATCTCCAATGTGGATAGGGGACTGAGATGGAGAATATTGAGCTTCATCAGTTTCAACTTCCTTTCCCACTCTTTGCCTTTTAGGGGAATCCTGAATGTCAATGACATCTTCAATTTTCCTTTTCCCTTTGAAGTGGAAGGCTCACCTATCACTGACATCATCATAGTGTACTTTGACTTATGCATTACATAGTCACTAGGTGGGATAGCCTAAGCAAAGGTAGCCTTAGCCAAGACCAACTTAACCCTATCAGGATCATTTTGCATTATAGCCTCCCTTTTTTCTTTTAAGTTCTACTTGAGGTCTTCAAAATAGAGAATCAAGAATTTGATTTTCTCCTCCAAAGGGTTGAAGCTAGAAAGAGGGTCATAGCTACTGTCAAATTGATGGATAAAATCAAGTGCCTTCTTACATGCAACCCACTTCTCCTTCCTTAGTTCTTGCTCATCTAAGCTGAATTCTTTCCTAATTAAATCTTCAGGGAACTAAAATTGGTGAGGCCTACCTCTACACACTGCTCTCTTTCTGGACATGCCATTGAAAAAGTCCTCAGGGTCTGCACATCTAGAAACTATAGTTGATAGCCTATATGGCTTAAGGAATTCTTTAAAATATTTTCATCCACCTTTAGTGATTACAAAATGGTGGGCCATGGTGATAGTCGAGAAAATGGTCACTTTACCCCTATTCGTTATCTATGCTTCTTGCACTCATCCAATTTGTCTCAATACTTCTGCAATCCCTATCTTTAATGGGACCTGATAGGGCAGTAAATAGGGGGTACCTCTAAAACCATACACTCTGAAAATAGTAGAAACAGGGTACAAATACATATCTCCCCTATTGTGAACAATCTTAATATCCTTTGCAAACTCCTTAGGTCTAAGGAATTCCAAATGAGCCTTAGTAATTCTAGGGTTTTCTTTGCATAAAATAATTCTAATCTTAGATGCAAAGCATCGATGAAACTTCAAAAAACTAACATCTTCTCTATCCCAGGATAAGAGAGTGCTCCAAAGTTGAACAGGTATCTCTTCCCTATCCTTTACCTTGATCAAGTCCATTTCCTTTGCAAAGTAATCAGCACCTTTGAACAAGAACATGCACATTAACATGGAGTACCATCCAAATGGCCTATCCACCTTACCATTTTTGATCCCTACTAGCCCTTTATGAATTGCATTAGTAAGGTATGGGGCATAATCAAATGTTATTGCCAGGGAGGGGTTTAGAATTTGTGCAATCATTAACATGTAATGGGTTGGCATGTTCTTTTCAGCATCCTCTCCAAAGATCTCACATAGTGCCCAATACATACCCTTAGCTCTCAGAGTAAATAAATTGAGGGAAAATGGTTCCATTGTGTTGGGGCCTACAACTGTTAATCCCCCTATCTTAACAAAGAACTCTTTAAATGGGCCACTACTAAGATGATCCCTTTGTGCATTGTAAATCTGGGCTAATGACTCAAAGTCAATAGGCTCTAACAAATTGGAGGCCTCATTGAGTTTAAACACATTCCTGAATTCATCTTCTTTTATTTCAATCAAGACTAATCCCTTTACATTCTTGATGCATTTTTCTACAGGGTCATAATTATGTGCTATTAGGGTCAACAGATCTACATCCATGAATACACTAGGGACCACAAGATTTCCTACATCCAGTTCCCATATGCTATTCAAAGGAGCTGGGGAATGTCTCTGCCCAAAACTGACTTTGAATAATCCTAAACCTGATATCCCTATCTTAGGGTCCCTTAACCAATTGCCTTTATCATACAGGCCATCCCCAATTTTCAGACGAGGGTTCTTTGGTACTAGCTCTTTTGCCTTAGCCTTGACATTGGTAAACATGGTTAATTGTTCTAAAACATCATCACAAATGTTCCTATCTTGATAATTCACTTTTCCTGTCAGCTCTCTTCTTGGTGCCATTTTGAATAAGCAACTATACCACTTGAAACTAGCACAGACCTCTAATGAAATAATTCACACAACAATGACTGGAAACAAACTAGAATTATCAAGAAAAGCACAAAAAACTTGATTATTCACCTGAAAAGAATCATCCACACCAATTGCTCTGCAACAGACTTCGATGAAATGATACTAACAATCAAGTTGATGCAGACTCTAAAGGACAAGTTGGCATTGAATTTTTATAAACTAACTCCGTATGCTTCGGCTATATTTTCAGAATGGAATTCACCAAATCGAATTCAAAACTGACTCCAACGGGTCATAACTTCTCTGAGTCTTTCCTCTGTTTCGGTCTTTCGCTATTTTATAGTGCATAAAAACTTTGTACTTTTCTTTCGCGAAACAACACTAGCCGTTGGATTACAAGAGCTTACACCGCCTTTACCTCCATCTGATCTCTCTTTGTTAATGTTAGGCCCCACCTTCTTTTCGCTATTTTGTGGGCTTTAACACTCATGTACTTTTCCTTCACGAAGCCATGCCCAATCATTAGATCAAGCTCTAATCACCCAGTCTTTAACTTTGACCAGGACCGTCAATCTCACTTATTAATCATGCCTCATCTTGACGGCTTACGATTTTTGCCATTTCGTAGAGACTAAGTTGCAGGCATCTTCCGGCCACGAAACAATGAGAACCGTTGGATAAAGCACAAGGTGAATACCTTTTAACAAACATTAAACCTTTCAAGTGGGCCCTTTATTTTTGGAGATCATTTACTTTACCTAGTCATCAATTAACAAATACCACATGGCAATCATCCATTAGCTCAGGAAGTTCCTCTGGGTTCCATTCTAAATTCACCACGTGTTTCGCTTCACCATTCTCCACATAACTGCCGGTTACACCTAGACAAGCCCTCAACTACCCTTTAGAGTCACATGGCATTTGACATATCACTATCAAATTCTATGAAATGCACCAACTATCATGCCACATCATGCTTTCATGTGATATCCACCTTTTTTTGCTTCTTCGCGAACACTAATCTTTGTTTAGCTTGTGGCCATGAAACCATGAGAATCGTTGGATCAAAATAGACTTGATCGGCTTTTAACTTCGTGCCTTGCCTATCCTTTGGGCCCACCAGCCCTTTTCACCATTTCACGATGACTATCTTACTAGCATCTTAACTTCGCAAATCTGTGCGGGCCATCAGATATCAGGAACTTGCTCGTTGTTTATCTTTGTTGTGACCACCCTGCCCGGGCCCATTGCGGACCGCCAACTGGGTGCCCTGTCACTGCTCTGTCATCACTAGCTGGACCTACCACTTTTACTGCCATCTTTAGTGGGACCTGCCACCTTTTCACAACTTTGTGAAAGGTAGAACGTGTGCATCTCCTGACCGTGAATCAACACAAGCCATTAATCCTTTTCCAACCCAATCACCCTTTAACCAAGGAAGATCGCGTGTCTTTGGGACCCGCCATGTGTTTTCATTATTTCATAGAACATATACAATGTGCATCTTGGGCTAGCGAATCAATGCGAGCCATTGGATCACAATCAAGATGCAATTCTTTTATCCGATGATCAGTCCATCTGGTCGGGCCTGCCTATGCCTTTTGCTATTTCGTGATGACTAAATTACTAGCAACTTCTGTTAATGAAGTAATGACAATCACACGATCAACCAAGAGTTGCACAACACTTACGGGGGCCGACAAACTTTAGAACAAGATAAAGGAAAGGCACATAAAATTTGAAATATTAAGAGATTGCCTTAGGGAGATACCTAATGGGGGGATACTTCTTATGACAGACCGACCCTTGTTTAAGTGAATAAAGTAACACAGAAATAGAATCATAAAGGTTACTCTCAAAAAATAAAAAGGGTTAGAACTCAAACCCTAAACCCTCTTTTGACCTAAAACAAAATAGAGGCAACAAGGCAATGCCAGACTCAAAATTTTAGACTTTCAGCCAATCATGGGACAAGAATACCCATTTTTAAAATAGTGATAACACCTTCCTTTAGAAAATTAAAGCAAACATGTTTAAACTTTTGCTTACCTTTATCCTTTGGTGCCAGTTGCTTCTTTGATGCTCCATATTTTGTTCCAAAGGTCTCACCTTCCTCATAGTCAGAGAAACCAAGTCCATTGGTATTCTTTACCAGTTTAGTTGTTTCAAGCTTTTGCTCTAGCTAGACAGTGCTCTTATTGAATTTGGCAAGTATTTTCTTTGACTCGGTAAGTTCTTTGGCAATAGTAGCATTGGATTCCTTTAGGGTTGCATTCTCAGAAACAACCATGTGTAGTTCACCTTGCATTTCTTCCTTTTCCATTTTATTTTCATGAAGATGAGTGGTAAGTGCATTGATCTCTTGCTTCATCTTGGAGATATCATGATCTTTTTCTTTTACCGGATCTTCAGCTTTCCTCTGATTCTCAAGTTCTTGACACATTCTGATAGATAGTCCTTCAAGTTCCCTTGTTAGGTTGGAATTGGACTCATTCATATTTTCAACTTCTTGAACTAGGGCTTCCATGTCCGCTTCATCAAAAGAACTATTTTCATTTAGCTCCATCATTTTTTTCAGCATGTTCTCTTCTTTTTGCCTGAGAGGCCTTATATTTGACTTTAAGTTCATCATAGGCTTGCTCAGTGTGAGTGAGACAATGAGTAAGTTCCCTCACAGTGTATTCCCCCATATCTCTTTCCAAGTGGTTAGACTTATAGAAAGGTTGGCTCTGATACCAATTGATGAATACTAAGAGGGGGGTGAATTAGTATACCAAAAAATACTGAACTCAAACATTTTAATAGTCTAGCAGTAAACCAGTATAACAGTTTAACTAACAAACTGGTTAACACAAACACAAACCAAACAACAAGGCATTCACCCACAGAAGCACAATCACGATAACACAAGAGATTTTGATGTGGAAACCCAAATGGGAAAAGCCATGATGAGATGAAACTCACAAGTAACTATCTGTAGAATAGTAACCAGACCGGTTAAGGTCATACAATGTTCTTTACTAGAAGAGATCCTGTTAGGAATCTCAATCTCTGTTAGGAGATAAGTCCGATTAAAGACTACCTTGTGAGAGGATTTCAGATCCATAGATGTGAATCACCTTGTTAGAGGATTTACAAAGGCTTTTATGGGCCTACCTGGTTAAGGGTTTTTGAATTGTCAAAGATGTGAGTAATCAACAAGTGCTTGATCTAGCAAATGGCACAATCTTCTTGGTTAGATCCATGGTAGCTCATTGCTAATGCATTTCAGCATTACTTCAGTCTTCAGTAAATCCATACTTTGTTATAGCACACAGACTTGATCTTCTCTCTTAAGATCTCACATACAAGAACTCATGAACCACCAAAATACCCTAACAACTACACATGCTAAAACCCTAGACATGATGTCCTTAAAAGGAATCTGATTTCATGTCGGTCCAATAGGATTACATTGCACGTTCCTAGGTTCATTGCATCTAGACACATTTGATAAAACAACACAAAATCACCATCAAAGTGTCGGTGGATGGTAACTCATCACAAAAATATACTGGTTGGTAACTCATCATAGAGTATTACCGGTTTATACAACTTTACCAATTACCAGTTGGTAACTCAGAGTAATACCAGTTTAATTATTAAACAGATTACCGGTTTGACAAAAATGAAGACTGGGAAAAAGATAACTATCACTTGAGATCCTCGAACCGCTTGAGGTCTTCATGCCGCTTGAGATCTTCATGCCACTTGAGATCGATAGACACTTTTTGCGAAATACCGATAGTCTAGAGACTACAACATAATACTGGTTGAGCATAATTCATACATTCAAAAAGTGATCACATAGCAAGTGTGTGTCCATCAATGACAATCACAACATAATCATCAAAAATACCAACATTCCCTATCATATGATATAGAATGATTTATGTATTGTTCATCCACTTTCACATTAGCACTCTCCACAATTTTCTACAATCTTTTGTTATAACATCTATATGCTTTTCTCTGAATTGAATAACCAAGAAACATCCCTTCATCACATCTAGGATCAAACTTTCCAATTGAATCATCTCTTTTGATATAGCATTTACTTCCAATAATTATGAAATACATAACAATAGGTTTATGTGCAACCCATAGTTCGTAAGGGGTTTTACTTGTTTCACCTTTTATGTGAACTCTATTGAATGTGTAGACTTCTATACTCACTACTTCTCTCCAGTAGATATGAGGTAATCTAGATTCCATCATCATAGATCTTGTTACATCCAAAATGGTTCTATTCTTTCTTTCCACTACATTTTGTTGAGGGATCCTAGGTGTAGATAATTCTCTCTTGATTCCATTTGTCTCACAATAACTACTAAATTCATGAGAAGTGAACACGCCACCATGATCTTATCTTAGACATTTTATTTTCAATCTAGTTTCTATTTCAACCTTTGGTTTAAAGATCTTGAATTTCTCAAAAGCTTCATACTTCTCCCTTACAAAAGTCACCCACATCATTCTAGAATAGTCATCAATAATCAACATGAAATACCTATCACCTTGAAAGCCTCTAGTCCTTGCTGGACCACATAAGTTAGTGTGAATCAAATCAAGTACATCATTAGATTTATCATGTATGCTCTTAAAACAACTTCTAACTTGCTTACCCAATTGACATTCCTTACATACCATATTATGAGGCTTCATAATCTTAGGTATATCTCTAACTACCTTAGTTGAACTAATCTTAACAATACAATCAAAATTAACATGACACAACCTCTTATGTCATAGCCAACTCTCATCAATATGAGAAAACAAGCATGTCTTATTACCTGTGTTCAATTGAAAGATATTACTTCATGTCTGAATACCGGTTGTAATCTCCAAACTAGTCTTGTTAATGATTTCGCATTTTCTCTCTTTAAACTGAAGTTGAAAACCCTTATCAACCAATTGACCAACACTCAAAAGATTATGCTTTAAACCTTCTACATGATAGACATTATCAATATTATGCTTGCCATCCAAAGAAATAATACCTCTACCTTTGATCATACATGCCTTGTCATCTCCAAATCTGACTTGACCGCCATTGTATTCTTGTAGGGACATAAATTTACTTTTATCTCTAGTCATATGATGTGAGCATCCACTATCAATTACCCATTCATCCTTATCTTCAAATTTTACTGTTAGAGCCTTTTCTTTATTTTTGATAGTCAGTTCCAGTTCATCTTCCTTCAAAGAATATAACACCCATTCCTTTCCATTACCGGATCCACTAGCAGAGTCTTATGTTAGTTCATTTCTAGAGTCATCAGTTACTCCTTCCTCATTTTCTATGTAGCATTGTTTTCTTTTCTTGAATCTATATATGTTCTGGTTAGGCTTAAAAGATTTCTTAACTCTTTACTCAAACCTTGCATTCCTTTCAAGACATCTAGATGCAAAATGATAAATCTTATTACATGCAAAACATTTAAAAGGTGTTTTTCCTTCATACTTACTTCCAGTTGGTCCTTTAGGTACTCTTCTAGCAAATAAGGCTTCAAGTTTCTCAAGTTTCTCATCTTATTTTCTTATGTCTTCCAATTCTTTTGCATATAGGGCTTTCCAATCACTTTTGTTAGTAGATGATGATGGTGATGCATGAAAAGCAGGTTCATACTTTACAACTCCAGAAGATCCAAATTCTTCAAGTTGAAAAGCAGATAATTTCCCAATCAGAATGTCTCTGTTAACTGAAGTGTTTTCCATTGTTCTTAACTCATTCATTGTAGTTTCCTTCATCTTGTAATCTGGTGGAAGGGATCTCAAGACTTTGGAAACTATTTCATCTTCACTTAGAAATCCTCCACAATATTGAATTCCCATAACAATCTCATTTACTCTTTCCATAAACACAGCGATTCTTTCATTATCTTCCATTTTCAAGTTTTCATATCTTACCTGGTAACCATCAAGTTTAGCAATTTTGACAGTAGGATCACCTTCATTCAAAGTTTGCAATTTGTCTCACATAACCTTAGCTGATGATTTATAAGTCAATCCCATGATCTATTGATCAGTAAGTGCACATAAGAGGGCTTCTCTAGCTCTGCAATATGTTCAATATTCTTTTCCAATTTTGTAGGAGTAGGATTGCCAGATGCTGGATCATAAGGTGTGTATCCTTTCTCAGTGATCTCCCAAATATCCTTGCCAGGACATCTAAGATGAGTCTCCATTTGAATTTTTCATATCCTATAATTTGTTCCATCAAGCTTAGGGATTTATCTTTTGAAAATAGTTGTCGGTGGATTAGAAGTGTTAGTTGCCATAGGATCTACCTCAAGCATTTAAGCTTCTACAAAAGAGGACAAAGCTTTGATACCAATTGTTAGGATAACTAGTGAACAACTGAGACGAGGGGGTGAATCAGTTGTTAACAACTTATAACTTTTAATCCACAATACAACCTTAAACAAATCAAGTACCGGTAAAGCACATACAAATGTTGGTAGGATTAGATACCAGTAAATAGTACAACTTAATAATTAACCAGATAATCAATGCAAAGAAACCATACCACAAAACACCATTATTTGTACGTGGAAAATCTGAAAAGGGAAAAACCATGGTGGGAAGCATACCCATAGTTAGATGATACTAGTCAGAAAGTATGTGATACAATGAGGGGCCTACACTTGTAGGAAGGCACATTGCCTAGAGCATACTGCTCATTACAAAAGAGTCTCATTGACTACAGAGAGGCTACAACCATCTCAAGATAAATGGACAACAATCCAATAGGGTGAATTGTTATAAATAGCATCTACCATGCCTGATTACAGTCCCGAGTAAGCTCAATGTTGGAGGACTAAATCCTCTTTTGAATCCAATTCGATCACCAATGATTGACCAACTCCTTTGCCTGAATGCTATTAGAATACTCGCTATTACATTCCTTGACCATGACCTTTTTCATAACCATGATACTCTACAAAGAGTTTCTACCTCTTATTTATACAAACCCTAAGGCCTAAGCCAATTAGGTCGGCCACCTAAAAGCTATTATAATAAGATCATTACATAATTCCATTTTTCAATGATATGCCATGTCGGCTTAAGACCAAAACAGTAATAAAAAATCCATAAATCATCTTGAAACATCTTGGTAACATGTAGAGTACACATTAGCATGATACTGGTCCATAACCTAGATAGGTACTAGACCTATTCTAGGTCCACCATGCCAAAGAAATGTCTTCAAATAGTTGAAGCATGATCATAGAACATCTTCAGCATCCTGAAATCCATGAAGAAGTTGCACCAACACTAATTATGCATCTTGTTACGATTCCTCAATGAAAGCTTTGTCAGTAAAGCCTTAAACCAATGCTGGTAAGGGTTTACTAGAGTGTATGATAACCAAAAGATTCTCATGGAGCATATAACACATGAAATCAAATGTACTTCACGGATCCAAACATTCCAAAAGTGTCCAACAGATAGTCTCTTGTGTCGGTAACACTAGATCTTCTACCGGTAACCAAAACCCGTCTGTTGGTAATTAACCATAACAACTAGTATTGACATCAATGACAAAACATCAATGCAACATATAATCAATTCATCCATAATGCCAACACTTATATCCTTGGAAAAGCCATAGTATTACTAAGAGACAGTCCACAACCTTCTGAAATAGGTGAACACACCCCATCCTTGCCTTTCTAGTCAAAGACATCCTAGAGATAGCATCTCTAGTCAGAGACATCCTGGAAAAGCTAAAAGACATGTAACCAAAAGATAAAATCAAAAGAAAACTAATACTTGACACTAACATAAGCTATAATCCTCAAGTTATTTCTGTTTCTTTCCATATATGTTAACATGTTTGATCTGGTCACAATGTTTTTTTTTTGATAAAGGAAAGATAATGTTGAAAAAGCATGTTGTTGCCAAAGTCTTTAGAGAGATTTGATTTGTTGAAATCCCATTGTTGATTGTGTCTCATTCAAAACTGACTGAATCATGAAACCGATATGCTTATTATGGAGAAGAACAAAAATTTATTGTAGATCGACAAAAAAAGTGACCTTTTATTGTAGATTGTATGTGAAAAGGAGTAATGAAAAGATGATGTTCCTTGGAACATGTGATGCTTAGGGTTCCACTTCAATCACTAGGTTTAGGATTTCGCCTTAGTTACAAATTGGACTTGATTTATTATGGAAGGGTGGAAAGAGGTTTATTATGAATGGTGAGCCAATCTTAGGTAGAAAAATAACAAGCCATGATGGGAATAGGTAAATTTATTATGGGATGGTAGGTTGTGAGTGTGTGCAAAATGAAAGGATGAGATTGAATCCTGAAGGAGGGAGGAGAAAAGTCTCTACACATGGCATGAGTAACTCAATTTTTACCATGGCACTTGTCCAAAGCACCACCGAAGTGGTTTTCACCATTGGATGAATTTATTTCTCGTTACATTTTTCAATTTTATCCATTTTTTTGTGTCACAAGGTGCCTATTTGTCAGATTTTCACCATAGTGATAAAAAAATTTATAATTTTTTTGTATTTTGGAAGGTCCATGCTATTGATAGGATCCTCCAAAGAAATGTTGAAACTACAAAACAAAAAGAAAAATAGAAAGAAAATGTTTTTGGTTGATACAAGATTGCCAAGAATTAGGGATTCTCCTACATCAAACATCTGGGGTTGATTAAAAAAAAGTGAGTCCCTCACTTTGCAGGGGTCAGAGGAAAACCAAGATAGTATGCCTTTGTCTGAGAAATCCATGATGAGTCTTCAATTGTTCTACCCTTCCACTTCACAAGGTACGCTCTATATTGTTTGCCTCGAGTGTTGCATCTAATTCTATTATCAAAAACATCTTCAATCTAGTTTGGTACCCTCTGGGGCATCTACTTCTCCAAGTGTTTTGCATTGTATTCACTAAATTCAGCCTCATGATACTGATGAAGGTCTGCAATGTTGAATATAGGTGAAATACCCAAAGTATCTTGTAACCACTTCATATGTATTTATGAAACTAAAACTCGCAGGATGTATCAATTTTTTCATTTTATTTTACATTGTGGAACAGTTCCTCTCAAAATTTGCATGGTGTGGGATAGCGCAGTGTGTCAAACTTATTTTGTTTTTGTTACCTTGCAAGGTTATCTTACTCTCGACTAACACACCGTGGGATAGTGAGGAACCAAATTGCTTCATGGTTATGTTAACTCCACAAGGTCATCTTATTGTTGACTAACCTACCATGGGATAGCAGGGAATCTCATTTGCTTTGCTTAAATGTTATCCCATAGGGTCTTTTTACTAATGACTAACATGTTGTGAGATAGCTGAGAAACTAATTCATCACTATGGAATCTACCCCCAAAGACTTCTATCACAAGTCTTTCTTGTTGCGGGATGGTGGGGTGACATAACTAGCGTGTTAATGACTTTCCTTGTCACAGTTTGTAGTTTTATAGATAGTGATAATTTGTGTGTTATGCACTCCTCTTGTCCTATCACAATAGCCTTTGATCAATGCAGAGAGTATACCATGAGGTAGCGCTAGTGATAACATGGTGTGTTGTGCACATATCGATGTAACAAAGTGCAACTAGCATGACATGTTAGTCAAACTGCAATCATACTTTTTTTTAATTTAGATCAGCTCGCCCAATGCATTCACCACACTATGACCTATTTCATCCTTATACAATTGCATGTCACAATGACACACTTCAATATTTCCTTATGTCTATAACTTGTGCGACTAACATGATGTGTTATACATTTCTACAAATGCACTTGCTCTTTATGTTTCTCTCTGTGGCACTTATCATCTCTGCATCTTTGTCCTCCAAATGTTGACATCAATGACAATCTAATGCCAACAATCCCCCCCTTTGGCATTGATGTGAATTGTTGTCACTAAATTTTGCACCTTGTGATGATCAACCCTGATTATCGAACTTGTGAAACACAGAAACAACCTCCCAAGTCTGGGACTTGTAGATTGTGAGGTTGAGTCTCTGGAGAATAGGCCAACTTCCTATTAAATCTTAGTGCAGGAGTTGGACAAGACCAACACTGGTAAAACTAATATATGCTTTGATAGGGAAAAGGGAGAGAGAGAGAGAAGGGTTGCATGAAAGAAGGGGAAAAAGGTTTGCACCTAGACTGAAAGTTGATCTACCCCCACTTGTAACTAAACAAGACATCAATAAAATTTCCCAAAAGATACACTAATTCCTATCTAATTCTAGCTTTCTAAGACTGGATCAAGATTGGAATTCTTAACAATGGTAGATGAATGAACAATGTTCTTAGATGACACTCTAAGAGGAGTCAAAACTATCACAAATGTTGAGAAAATAAGAAAAAAATGCATTCACACATGCAGGTAAGAGAATTACACAAATTTGCACAAACTGAAACAAGGTAAGGCAAGCAAATTCTATTAATGCAGAGCCGAGGTAATTTTTTGAGTTGCAGAAATCATAGACTACTGTAAGAGAAAATGAGAAGAAAATACTTTTGAAAATATGCAAAATTCATCTTTATAGTTGAGGCATAACTCATAAATTAACTACTGACTAAAACCCTAACCCTCCTAGGGTTAGGTTACAAAACATTTGCAAGGGAGGACGAGATCAAATCCAAGATCTAATGGCGTGTTGGATTCCTCTGCCAGTGGTCCTCTATCATAGAAAGAGAAAAATGACCCGCTGGTGAAGCAATCTCTATCAACAACCATGGTTGAGCACACTTGTAGGGACACAAAGTCTCTATTATACATTAAAGAGGGCATGGTGGTGTCAAAAATTGTCTTGCAAGGTCCAATATGGAGTAAAGGCGTACAAATCTGGTGGTTGGACGAGAATCTGACCATGAATAAGGCACCGACTAAGCAAGAAGAACTCTTGACCATCGGGTCGACAACAAGCCACCTACAAAATTTTAAATACTAACGAATTAGAGGAATTTCAAATGCTAGTCGTTGATCAAGAGATCTCATGCATAGATGGACGTGCGAGATCTCGCCAAGAGAGAGCTAAGGGGGCCAATGAAAGAACAAGTTGTGGCCTTCGGATGGGATTTTAAGTTGATATTGACGACCAAGATGCATTTGAGGGAGGATAGGCCTATGGGGTGCACAAAATCATTCACCATCACTAATGTGGCTACTGAGTCAAAGAGCCCATCATCTAGCCTTCAACCATCTTATCCTGCACTACCCGCTTGGACCTCCACTTTCCTCTACGGGATAATGGGGGAAGTCATTCCCACCATATTTTCTTATCTTTCACTAGCCATCCCTTGTGCCTTTCTTCAGTGTGGGATAAGTGTTAGGATTCCTAAAGATACTAAGAGGGGGGGTGAATCAGTATCTAGCTGGTTGACAGATTTTTTGATCTTATTAAAAAAATTGCATATTAAAATAGTGTACCAGTAAACAAGAATTAATGCAGTAAATAAGAACAATAAGCACAACATAGAAAGCACACCATAACACAATATTTTTTGAATGAGGAAACATAGTGTGGGAAAAACCTCGGTGGGATTTGTGACCTACAATATTCAGTCACTGGCCAATGAATGGATATTACTTACAATAGGGGCCTGCACATGCAGGAAGGTCAACTGCCTAAAGCTCACTGCTTAATTACAAAAAGGAAGTCTCACTGAATTACAAAATGGATTATGCAAATCCAATATAATGTACTGCTTCAGTTCAACATTTGCTATGCTAGGTTCAGTATCGGTTTAAGCTCATACAATAACCATAAACTCTACTCCAAAATCTACCTTAATATTCGCATGTTACTTTTGCAATAATCTTCCTATGTTTGCATCTATCTCCTACTTAAATGATCTACAAGATCTCATACTTATATATGAGTCTTATTACAACTTGCCTTGTCATCTTAAAAAGATATTACAAATAAATACAAAATTCAATAAACAAAATCATGTCGGCCAGGGTGCCGGTAATCATCTTTGCCGCTGCCAGTAAACTATATGTCAGTGTAGAGTCTATCGGTGCCAATGTCTGCCGGTGTCATAAGATTGCAAGGTTTCCATCAATGACAATACCTTCAATCACATACAATTTATCACTGGAGTGTGTAATGCCAACAATCTCCCCCTTTGGCATTGATGGCAACACCCATGAGAAAAATCCAAAAATGTATCCAAAATTGAAGTCCAAACTTTTTGCCAAAACTATGTGCTCCCCCTAAGTAGATGATCTCTTCTATCCATTATTTTTCTCATTCCTACTACTCCCCCTTTGGAATCAATGACAAAGGTTTTCAAAAATGTCAACTGAGTGTAGTTATCAGTTGGAGCCCTGTAACCGGTTGGTTACAATCTGAAATAGTTCTGTAAGTACAAAATTTAGGCTCTCAGTGAACCTTTCACTATCCTTCAGTGTTGCTTCTATCCTTTGTATTGTACCAGTGAGGGTGTGAATTTTCTCTTCAGGTGTCTTCAGTCCTGGAACAAGTACCTCTGAAATCTCTTTTCTTAAAGAGATGAGGATGTCATGTTTTGGACCAAGTTTGCATTTCAGTTCCTTAGCCTTGAACTTTATTCTTTCCTTTTTCCTCTCCAATTTCTCAAGTTTTTCTTCAAATTCTGCTATTTCCTGCTCTATAATTGATATTGGTTCAAGTGAACCGATGAGATTATCAGAAATATTATTTATTTCTTTATGTGCTTCACTGATTTTCTTGTCTATATCCATTGTCAACATATAAGTCTTGCATGTATCCATGTACAACTCTTTAAATTCCATTATTGTTTTGCTAAGTGCCGATAAAAGGGTATCAATGTGTCCCATGCACTTCTTTATTGTCTCATCAAATAATTTCTCCTTTTCCTTATTCATTTTCTCATTGAATGTCTCCTCATTAATCTGATCAACTATCAATAGGTTGTCAGTGATATAGTTAGACAATGTGTCTAGTTGACTCAAAAGAATCTTTATTTTCCACATTGCACTTGGGTGCAATCAATTTCAATAAAGGAATTGTGTCATCAATAGCCTTGTATGCAAGTGCATTGCAATCTATGATTTTCTTGATCGAATCTAATATTACCTTTGTTACATTTGTCGGTTTGAATTCTATCATGGAAGAACCAGATGATTGTCCAACTACCTTAATGATCTACATTCCGCCGGTGTGAGTAACCTCTTTTCTTTTGTTGACCTCTAGTAGGTCGGTTTGAGTCTGCATCTCAACTAGCAAAGGTTTGGGTTTCTCAGCTATTATCAGTGGCACTATCTCTGTCTCAACCTTTTTCTCTTCATGTTTCTCAGAATGTACTTCAATATGTTTCTCTGTGCTTTCTTCTATTGGTTTCTCTGATGAAGTTTCAGTATTTACTGCTAGTTTCTCAGTATGCACCTCTAAATTCTCCATTTCTAGTTTTTCTAACTCTGTTGATTTTTCAGTGTGTGCATTAATTACCATTCCAGTACCAAGGGGATCATCTGATTGTTTAGTATGTATTTTAACCCCAATCTCAATATTTCCAACTGTATGCTCAACTTGTGTTTCCATTTCAGTATTCTCAGCTGGTGGCTCAGTTGCCACATCTTTCTTCTGAGTAGTTTCTTTATCAACCACAATGTTTACCTCTTGTGTATCAATGTTCATTGTATATAACACTTCAGAATTAGGATTGATGTCCTCACGTGTTGATTCCAAATCAACATTATCAGTAGCTGGTGGTGTATCAACAGTCTGTGCCGGTGGAGTATCAGAAGAAGGTGGGGGCAAGTTGTCTATCACTTTTATGCTTGGAGGTCCACCTATGTTTCCTTTACCTTTGTCCTTATCCTTTTGGTAAACTTTGAAAGCTTTGGGTCGTTTAAGTTCTTCTATCTTTTCTTTCTCCACAAAGAAGATATCCCATTTATCCATCATCTCTTCAGAGATTTCATTAATTCTACTAGCCATTAAAGCTACATGCCGGTGACCAGTGGAAAATACAGTCCTGTTAGCCTCACTTATCAGTTCATCAATTTCTTCTGTTGATTTCATTGGGTGAACTGCAAGCAGTTTTTCTATCTTTATCTTCTTATCCAAATCCACAATGGCTAATCTCTTTGCATCTAGTCTTCTTTATAGGTCACTTGGTAGAACATCTACAACTTCTATCAAAAATTTCTTGTATATGTCTAAGTGTAGAATGACACTATTTTCTATGCTTTCCTTTTCTTCATTTGTAAAAGTATTATACAATTTGCTGACATTTGACAAGTTACCATCATCTGTTATTTCATTCAAAAGATTGTTTGAAGGAGGAATAAATTTTTTTTCCTTCTTCTTCCTTGGTGTTATTTTCTTTTCCGGGGGCCTTACTGGCTGTTTTTTCCTTCTTGTTCTCTTTGGGGTAGGAGTGGGTACCAGTGAAGGTTTTCTTTTCCTTTCTACTCTCTTAAACTCGGCTGGGATTTTACTGTCAGATGAAGTTCCAACTGGTGAAAGATGAGATTCTGGTTGTATCCCTTCTAGGTCAATTTCCTTAATACTAGTGATATTCAATATGTTTTCTTTGATTTTTTTCACCTCTTTTGATCTTTTCTGATATTTTGTTCTCTTTTCTTCCTTCATTTAAGGGTCTACACATTGCTCTCAATGGTTTCAACATTTCCAAATATTTCCTCTTCAAGTTCTCTAGGGGCTTCAAGTAGGGCTTTAGCATATATTTCAATTATGTTTTCATCTGCCTCATAACCCATTTATGTCACCCAAATAGTTCTAGGAACCACTGCTTCCATTCGGATTTCATCTTTCTTGATAACAAAACATATCTCTTTCTAATATTTGTCAACTATGCTTTGAGATAGTCTTTCCCTAGTCTTCATTCTAGCCTTAAATGCCTGAAAGTATTCAATTATGTTCTTTTCCCTGTCATCTCCCATGTTGGTAAAGATATCCAAAAGTTGTTTTCCTACCGGTATGTCAAAACCAAATTCTTTTCTACCTATACCTGGAAATTCCTTAGTGATGTATAGCATTAGGCATACAAGTAAGTTACCAAATCTGAAAGTACGTTTCTTGTCACCTTTAATTTTCTTCAGGTTGTCAATCAATTCATCTTTTAGCCATTCACATATGTCAATCTTAGTGTTGTTGTTCACCATGTGATGAGCACTCTTGATACATAAACTAGAAACATAGTTTAATGTGTTAGCATGTGTAGTCTTGTATCCTAGTATCATGCTAATGAATCTGAAATTTATATTTTTGACATCATTTACTCTCAAGGATCTGCTATCATGGGTTGCACCGGTTAGGGTCATCACAATGTTGTTTGGAACCTTTTTAGTTTTATCAGGCCTACTACCAATGGAAGGTAAGCTAGTCAGTGCCCTAGTGACTTCTCTTGTAATCTTATGGATGGAGTCAAGACAAAAGAATTCCCCATGAACTCTGCTAAGTACAATTCTTAGAAATTCCTTGGGAAAATCAGGAATGCTAAGTATCTCTGCAAAACCTAGGGTTTCAATTATCTTGTGTTCTGATTTCACATTACCATTTACATCACAAATTACAGTCCTATACATGTTTGTTATTTCATTAGCACTAAGTTCATCAATATGACAATGTATGTATATCCTAGGGTCTTCAGCATAAGCATCTCCTTTGGGTATTTTAGAGAATGCTCCTAGGGTATCATCCTACTTCGCTATTTTGGGTATGATTTTAAATACGGGCCTAGGGCATTTAATCACTTCAATTATAGTAGGGTTTGCAATGAATTCAGGTGCAGAGGAGGAAGCCATTTGATAAATACCTTAATCTGCCTTTAGGTTTGAATGCTTGATATATTATGCTTCACTTCTCACTGTGGATGCCTTGGCTCAGGTTTTTCACGGTCTTAAGAAATTTGAATGCTCGATGAGTGAAAAAGAGTGAAAATCACTTGCTTTATAATGTCATTTCCTTCAACTACCATAATAAATGCTCATCGGATAAGTGAAAACTTAACTCATCTGCTAGTAAAGAAGCATTTCATCTTCTTACCATCAACCGAGGGTAAACTAGCATGATTTTCAATTAGTTGTCATACCCCCAAGAGATTTCTTTTCCTTTAGATGAAGAATCTCATGTCGATGGAGTGATACTCTGTTCTACCGGTGAAGGAATAGCCTCATCAACATTCTAGTCTATCTTTCTAATCCATTGTTTTGAAAATTCTTGCCTTACCTCATCAACCTTTTCTTTACCTTTCAAACTAGGTCCTTTGTTATTTGTCGGTGATGCCTTACTTCTACAAAAGTTTGCAATATGTCCAATCTTGTTACAAGCATAACAAGTCACATTATTTTTCTGAATAGCTTTTCCATATCCTATGCCGGTATGTTCTCTGCATTGATTAGATAAGTGTCCAAATCTTCCACAAACAAAACATCTTACATTCATTCTGCAATTTTCTGAATTATGACAAATTTTGTTGCATTTAGAACATTGACTGGTGGGTGCATTAGTGTTCTCATAGTTTCTAGATCTACATTGATTTTCTCTATGACCATGCTTGTTACAGCTAAATAATTTCCCAGTAAATTTGTAGGCATTAGGTTGTCTTACAAGTTTACTATGGTCATGATTGTTTGTAGTACCAGAGCTTTCACCAACTTCAAAGCCAAGTCCATTAGTATCTCTATTAAGTTTCTAATTTTTCAGCATGTCATCAAGTTCTTCTGAACTTTTCATGAATTTCTATTTATGGTGATTTGTAGTAGCCAACTTATTTTCCAAGAAATCTTTTTGTCTCATGAGTTTAGTTTTATCATGTTCCAAGTGAATCAGATCTGTCTTCAACATATCATTTTCATGACTGAGTCTTAGATTTTCATTTCCAACATCATTTATTCTCCTAGCCAAGTCATCTTCATTCTTTTTTTTGTCTTCAATGTCTTTACAAAATATCATAGTCATATCTTGCATCTCATTCCTCAAGGTCATGTTTTCTTGCTTCATCTTGCTTACAAGATCATTAAGAGTTTCTTTTTCATCATTGTCATTTTTTATCCTCTCATGAAGTTCTCTTCTTTTGCTTCTAGAAATAGTAAGATTCTTCTGAAGTCCTTGAATGATTTCTTGTGTAGTCTTCAGATCATCTTCAAGTTTGATATTCTTCAACTTTTCTACATCATAATCTGCAAGAGTTGTTTCCAATTGCTTTCTCAAATTATCCATTTGTACTGGTGTCAGGATCTCCCTCAAGTTGTTAGGATTTTGAAAAAAGAGGACCAGTCTCTAATACCAATTGTTAGGATTTCCAAAGATACTTAGAGGGGGGGTGAATCAATATCTAACCGGTTGACAGATTTTATGATCTTATTAAACAAATTGTATTCCAAAATAGTGTACCGGTAAATAAGAATTAATGCAGTAAATAAGAACAATAAGCATAACATAGAAAGAACACCATAACACAAGATTTTTAATGAGGAAACCCGGTGTGGGAAAAACCTCGGTGGGATTTGTGACCCACAACATTCACTCACTGGCCAATGAATGGATATTACTTACAATAGGGGCCTACACATGCAGGAAGGCCAACTGCCTAAAGCTCACTGCTTAATTACAAAAAGGAAGTCTCACTGACTTACAAAACAAATTATGCAGATCCAATATAGTGTACTACTTCGGTTCAACATCTGCTATGCTAGGTTCTGTACCAGTTTAAGCTCATACAATAACCATAAACCTTACTCCAAAATCTGCCTTAATATTCACATGTTACTTCTGCAATAATCTTCCTATGTTCGCATATATCTCGTACTTAAATGATCTGCAAGATCTCATACTTATATATGAGTCTCATAACAATTTTCCTTGTCGGCTTAAAAAGATATTACAAATAAATACAAAATTCAATAAACAAAATCCTATCGGCCAGGGTGTCGGCAATCATCTTTGTCATTTCCGGTAAACGATTTGTTGGTGTAGAGTCTGCCGGTGTCGGTGCTTGTCGGTGCCATAGGATTGCAAGGTTGTCGTCAATGACAATACCTTCAATCACCTACAATTTCTCATTGGAGTGTGTAATACAACCAATAAGGAGGAAAGTCGTATGCCCTTTGACCCTCTTATCCCACATAGCCTTTAGCCTTTTATTCTTTTTAGCTCAGAATAAGGGGAACAACATACTTGTCTTGGATAAATTATACCCCGCATGAGCCTTTGTTTGTCTTACTACACCTTTCAGGATATGAAAATTGCCTTACCGTTATTATCTCGCACGATGTTTCTTAGAACCTTTATCTTGGTGTAGGGTAAAGAGGAGCATTATCTTTTCTTTGTTCACTTATCCCGAATGACCCTTTTGATCTCTTCCTTCACATTGCGGGATAAAAAAAGAGCCTTATCACCATCTAGATAACATGTTATGGCAAACACAAGGCAGTTAATAACATGAATTGTTGATACAATATGGTGAACAACACAACATATTCTTCGCATGAGATGCTGGTGTTACTGTAGACGTATAAAAATGACCACTTTCTTTAGTGAATATTTAATATTCATTTTAACCTCATTCCTCTATTTAATTAAATTTTGTTTAATTAAATTGTTTATATTCATCTATTTGATTAAATAAGTTATTGAAATTATTTATTTAAATTCACCTAAGTATCTCATAGCCTTTAATTAAATAAATCACTTTATTTAATTAATTCCCCTTTCTTCCCATTTTAATTAAATTTACATTTAATTAGATTGTTCATTGCAAATAAATAAATCTAATTTATTTATTTAAATTCCCCACTTGTATTTATGCAAGTTGCATCTATTTTTAGTTGAAATAAAGTAATTTATTTTAATTAAAATTTCCCTCCATCCACTTGCATTCTCCTACATCTCCCACTTGCCTCTCTAAAACCCCCTTCTAGATTCTTCTAATCCCTTCCAATTTAGCCTAACCCATCCCCTAAATATTGTCACATCCCTAAGAAAAGGGAAGTCACTTCTCAAACTTTCAAAGTCTTTGAAAACCATCAAAGGCTTTATGTCTTCAACAAGTTAACATTGAAAGTCTTCTAAACCATTAATGGTTAACTCAACCCTCTTTCATGATTAGAGACTTTCCCTCTAACTCAAACCTCATCTAACCCAAGGGTCTCATCAAGCATTCATTGCTTTGACCATGGTTATTTCTTTAACCCTTGCACAAGAGTTTATCCTTTGGGTAAAAGCTTTATCCAATGGATAGCCCTAACCTAACCTTAACTCCTACCCCCTAGGGTAACCATGAGGTCTTCTCAAGCATTTAATGCTTCTTACATTTCCTCTCAAGCAGTCTTATGTTGACAATTGTCACCATTTCATTGGTGAGAATTGTAAACATGGATTGATATCTTTCAATCCTAGCCCTTGATAAGATCATTCAATCCTGACCATTCATTGCCCTATTTTTCCTATAAATAGAGCTCTCATTCCTCCATTTTCATATCAAATTCTTTAGTATCAAACTTATAGATATTTTACTAAGAAGATAATCTAAATCATTTTTAATCAATCATTTAGCCTCTCTTTGATAGAAATAATCATCATAGCATCTTAAATAGGCATTTGCATTATCACATAATAATCATGGTAGACTAGTATAGCATGCTAGGATAGTTTTTTTACTAATCCTTTCATTTTGTTATCATATCCATGCTCTTTTAAATCATGTTAAACTTAATATCATGCATAACTAGGAATGCATCCATGCTAGATTGATCAATATCCCTCGTTTTCATGGTTTTCATCCCTAAGTCACTTTGCTCAATGATCTGAGAGCAAAGGAAATGGCTTAAGGGGTCTTGTGAGATAGAGAATAATGTAACAACCCTTGGGAAGTTGAGTTATTAAATATAACTCCATAACTTGCACCAAGAGTCCCATTGGTGTGTGGACTAGTTTGAAATCACATTTTTTGTTTCATCCCCCTACTTTTCCTGCACACATTTCTGGTGCCCACAGTGGGGTTTACCCCATTTATAACATCATTTTTAATGTAGGACTAACATTACAGGCATGCGGAAAACCTAAATTAGTGCATTGGTACCATTCTTTAGTGCATTCGGGTTGTTTGTGAACACCTCCTGAGTATTGTTTAGTGCGTCAGACCCAAAAATTAACACATCTTGCAGTCTTATTAGCGCATCACTATTCCATTGGTAACTAATAAATAACAGTGCTTTGAAGTATCAGTTTAGTGCATCCAAGTAACAACTCAATTCATTCGGTCCGTTCATCAGGGCATCCATTCCTTTCTATAGCTCACTGAGTCCGAACTTTAGCGCATAAGGTTGATAGAACAAAACAAAAATTTTATAACAGAGAAATACCATTTTCGGCTTGTACAAGCCCACCTTAGATTTCAAATTTTTACTAACATCTTTTTGTTGCAGGTTTTAATCATTTCTTGTAAGTTGAAGGAGTTACAATTAGAAAAAAAAATGTTTTTTTAAGCTTCTTAAAAGTTGGATAAAAAGAACACATCTTTCTTTTTGGCTTAAAATTAATTAAATCTTTCTTTTGGGCTTAAAATTAATCAAATCTTTCCTTTGTAGTTAAAATTTATCAAATCTTTGCAAGGTAAAAAGAACAACAAAAGACCATTATCTTGTTTTCTTAGGGAGAAAACATTTTGTTTTGGGAAGCTCTAAAAAAGAACAAGGCAACTTTTATTTACAAAGTTTAAAATGAACCTCACCATCCTTTGGTGTTTTAAAGGATCCATTTTTCTTTGTGCAAGTAAAAGAACCTCACTTTCAAAAGTTTAAGCAAAAAGAGGGAAATCATTCCCCTTTCGAATTTACGTTTTGTTGACCCAATATTGCGAATTTGCTTTGTTGACCAGGATTTCTTTACTTGGATAAAAAAATCATTGATTTGGAGGTTAAAAGGAACACCATGCTTTTTTGGAGAAACATCTCCAAATATACTTTAGCAAATCAGTGAATTGAAAGGATAAAAAGAACAACTTGATTGCCTTGTCTCGAAAGTGGAAGGTATATGCTCTCCCCTTAATTGGGTGACCCAAAAGCCAAACCATTGTTATTCTTTATTCATTTCAAAGTAATTACAAGCTTTAGCAGTCCTACACTCCCAAGTTGATCTTAGAGCGCCATTTAAATGGTCAGTGAGAGGGGAATGACTTAAGTGGGAAATGACTTTATCGCCAAGTGTTCCAACCCACTATAATCAAAAGTGGAGGATGATGAAAGCCCCTTCAATGATATTTCTCAAAGATTAGCCTTCCCCTAGTATCTTTACGATACATAAAGCCTTTGTTCTAAAGGTTGGGAAGCCTCTTGAGGGAGTTTATCACTGAAAACCGAATAGGAATCTTGATTATGAACTTTAGTAATAGAAACCTTGAGTCAAGTCAGTATCCAAACATCCTCAATATTATAACTTGCAAGGGTGGTGAAGAATCCTCCCCCAAGATTAGTCACCATATATCTCCCAAGATAACTACCCAATTGTGAAGCAATTCACTTTGGGTTAATTTTTGGCAAAAGGCAAAAAAAAGGGTGCCCCCTAGGGGTGACACGACTGTTTGAGCTGACGGAGTATAGAGACTAGTGGGCTATGATATTGTTGATGACCTTTGAATAAAGCGTCTGTCTGATTTGTATTCTTTATATCCAAACCTGTGAAAACATTGGGGATTTGAACACATCCTTGCAGAACATACACTATCTATTTAATATAGGAAAAATTGGTTGTCTTTTTCATGTTGTGTTTTCAGTTTATATTTTCAAAAAATCATCCATAAAAAATCAAACAAGTGTTAAAAATTACCAAAAGACCAAAAACAGAGCAATCAGGATAGTTTAGCGCATAACAACTTCTTAGCGCATTGGAAGAATTGTCTAGAGTGCACCAACCCAAATTTAGCACTTTTATCCATCAAGTTAGCGCATAATACTTCTTTTCCTGAAATTTTTTTTACTAGTGCTTCAGGAGATCTTATTAGCACTTTCAAGCATCAGTCTAGCACATTGGGGGCAAACCTTAACGCTTTGAGTCAGAACTTTAGCGCATAGTCAAGACATAATAGTGCTTGATCATCCCTGTCAAAACAAATTTCAAAACTCTGAGTTAACATATGCAATAGGCATCTTAGTTCATAGGTGGCTTTGAATAGCGCATTTAGATCACACAGTTGCACATCAGGTCTTTGTCTTAGTGCATAGGTAAAACCTAGAAAAATAGAGAGTTAACTAGGCAGTTTTGAAATTTGTTATCATCAATCTAGGATACCCTTTTGGATCCTTAGTCGAACTCACCAATTGAACATTTGAACTAGAGCATCAGAGAAGATATTTGAACAATCCAGCAAGCATCCTTGTAACAAAATTATAGAATCCAAAACTAGCTAGTGATGAAACTTTCTCCAATCAAAATCAGGTACCATCATCACATTGATCAAAAGGTCCACCAACTAAACGGATTCCATCAGCCAAACATACCTAGTTTAAAATTAAGTCATCAAATTGAGTCTCCATATCGAGAAACTCTTATCCATATCATTTGACTCACTTTATCGTGGAGGTAAATCTAAACCTCTACTTGATAAAGTAGGCTTAATTTTTCAAATGAAGTATCTCGATCCAAACAAATCAAAGGAAACCATTGATCACTCATGTATGACCATTCCTCATATTCTGAGAAGAAAAAGTCTTCATCACAACACTAAGTTGAAGAAATGACAACCTAGTTCTAAAACACTTACCAAATGAAACAAATTTCTCTACATAAATCATCAACTCTTCAAATCACATCACACCTTTCTCCGTCATATGTGGTTGTATCTTCAAGACAAGCAAAATGAATTTGACAAAGAACCGTTGAAAAGTAGAGCCTTTTGCCAAAAATCAGCATTGAGTCAATGCTTGAATCGTGGAGGAAAGATCAACCCCACTTTCTTCCTAGAAGTTTGCATCACTTATAACATAGCTCGATTTGAACTGCTAGCCCATGAACAAGAAGAAGAAGAGGAGTTTGTCCCCTTTATCATGGAAAGTTTCTACTAGATGCTTGTTGTCACTTGCTCTTAATGAAACAAGCAAAGCGAACCACAACCAGAGTCTAGTATGGGTTGAAGATTATCAAACCCATTCGATTATACTAATCTAGGGGAAACAGAGATCACTGAGGAGATTTCCATGAATGTCAAGAAAATCCCTCATTCAAAAAACTTATGGAAAGACTCATAGAAGATGACAAAGAAAAATACATGCTCATGCTAACAAGAAAAGGAGTTAGACTTCTTGAAAACTTTGACACTGAAATATTTAGGACAAGGTCTCAAAATTACGCTTATCAAGAACAATAGAGAGAAGAGGAAACACGTGACCTTGAAAACATACTTGAACAACATAACATACCAGAACACACCCATACCCGAACTAGGGATAACGAAAGAGAAGAACCTTTTCCTTGGCAAACAAACATGCCCATGGTTGCTCTTACCCAACAAATGCAAATGCTGCAAAGAAAAATGTACGACATGCAATAGGAGACCACAGTACGATATTATTTAGATAAAATTTGTCCTTACCCCTTTGACAAGAGATTAAACATGATACCTTTTCCCCCTAATTCATATATACCCAATTATGATAAGTATGATGGTAAGCGTGATCCCCACGATCATGTTCGAGATTTTTGTACCATGAGCCTTGAATTTTCTCACGATGACACTTATTTGATGAGGCTATTCCCAAGAAGTTTAGGAGGGAAAACAATGTAGTGATTGTCTAAAATTACACCTCCCATTAGATCCTTTGATGAGTTGGTCAATAAATTTATCACACAATACTCCTACAATATTCAACACGCAATCACCATGTTGGATGTATGTAATACCAAATAGAAAAACAATGAAATATTCATGGTGTTTCTTTAACGTTGGAGATGCATGGTTTCAAGATATCCTCAAGATGTGTCGGAAAAAGAAAAACTGGAAATCTTTATCGATAATCTAAATAGTGAGATGAGTTATATACTCAAGCTCCAATGCATACCATCTTTTTCCAAGTTAATTAACAATGGAATCCAAGTAGAGGAAGCATGCATCAAGAAAGGGACATTAAAGTTATTCAAAGAAGGAACTAATTCATCCAACTCTCACTTTAACAATCAAAACAACAACAACACTTTAGACAAATCTAGATTTTGGACCAGAAATAAAAACGTTGTTAATGAGGGAGGAACTGATGCTAATGATATAAAGTCCAAAAAACCAGTATTGGCTTTATCAAGTAATCCTCTGGATACCAAGAATCAAAAGGGTGTTAACCAAGGTACTAACACTTATCCGCCGAATACCAATCAGGGACCATCAAATGCAAACACCAACAACAATACCCAAGGCAACAACATAAATCGAGGAACTAATCTAAATCCCTTGGGTAACGCCAACAATTTCTCAAATAGACACATTTACACACCCTTGGGGCAATCCTTAGAATCAACATTTCATGAACTCCTAGAAAACACGATTATCACATTGCTAGCCATAAATAATTTTGAACCCCAAATCAAACAACCTTGGTGAAATGGCTCGCATTTCTGGAATTTTCATCGAAACAAAGGGCATCACATGAATGATTGCATGAGGCTTAAAAACATTGTTCAAGATATGATTGATAGAGGTGATTTAATAGTTGATGGTCTCAAAATGAATGGTGATCATGATGCCTTTAAAAATCCTCTTCCAAATTAGAACAAAAAAAGAGCTTCATCATCAAACGATACACAGGGAGCTCACATAAATCATCTGTACAACACCATCAATCACATATTAATAGAGGATAATTAGATAAACATCATAAGGATCAAAGACAAATAAGACCATACATCAATCAATGTGACAACTCAAGCTCAAAAATATGTCTTGAAGTGGCAATAGGAGAATTCAAAATTCAAATTCTCTGCAAGGCAAGAACTCTGGTTCCAATGGTGGGAGCGACCAGATTGTAGCTGGTCCCATAGGAGAGAAGGATAAGCCTTCGGACTTTTTGGAAGCTGATGTCATTCAACAGACTGGTGGTACTCTACCAGAGGAGAGGGTGGGTTCCTCTGGGCTCTTGGGATAAGTGTTCAGTGGGGGAACCATCCCATGTGATGACTCCAGGAGAGCGGAAAAGAACCCAAAAAATGGTCTTCCCTCTTTGGAACTAGACCAACTAATAAATCCTCATTTCCTCCTATTAAGAATATTTCTGATCCCTCTGGTGGTAAGTTTTCTATCTCTATCCCTAATCTGGTTTTAGATCACAATATAAATAGTATGTCAAACTCCTTGGTAGGCAAATTTATGGGACCGTGTCCTAATATTGAAGTTGTTAGGGCCTATGTCAAACGAAAATGGGCCCTTAAGGGAAATGTAGAAATTTGAGCCTTACCTAAAGGCCTTCTATCTTTTAATTTTTCATGCGAAGAAGATAAACTTATGATTCTCTATGGGAGTCCCTAGTTGGTAGGAAAGATAGCCCTGGTTCTTTGTAAATGGCAACCGAACCTGAATATGAATGACTCTCTCTTGACACAAGTTTTAGTTTGGGTAAAGCTACTACGTTTGCCTCTTGAATATTGGGCAGAAAGAATCTTCTCTGGAATCGCAAACTCCTTTGCTGAACTGCTTTCTATAAACCCAGTAACAGCTTCAAAAAGGAGACTCACTCATGCTAGGTTCTGCATAGGGATAGCCCATGATGCAGATATGGTGGAAAAGATAGATTTAGTATCAATTATGGGAACATGGAAGCAACATATTGAATATGAATCTATTCCCTTGGCCTGCATCCACTGTAAAAAAGAAGGTCACTGGGCTAAGTCACATTCTATCAAACCAAAGGCAGAATCCAGGCAGCCTAAGTCCCATACTAAGAATCAAAGGGCGCTAGAAAAAATGGTATGGAAAGCTAAAATCTCAGAGACTAAAGAATAAAAATCAAATCATTTTAATTACTTGGGGGAGAAGAAGGAAATGTTGTTAGCCCCTATCTCTAGTCCCCTAACCCAGGAAGCTCTGAGAAATGATTCAACCAAAGTCAACTTTCTGGTTAGTTCTCAAACAGGGGAGTTTAAAGATTAGACTGAATGCCAAAATGATATAGCTAAAGTGGTAGCTGATACTTTTGAGGGAAAGGAACTGCAAGAGAAAAAAGATCAACCGAAGGAAGGAGAGATCCCAGACTCCCAAGAAGAAAAGACTAGTTCCTCTTTGCTCATGCCTAATCTTGAAATACAAGAAGCCCAAAAATGTGTAATTTTGGGTCTGAACCTCTCAGACTCAGACTGGGATTCAAAAATAGCTAACAGTGATTCAAATGCTTCCAGAACCCCAAATTGGGGAAACGAAGAAGAAATTTCCAAAATCCTTAGCAACCCAGAAGCGGTTCCTGAGATAGATGTTGAGTGGAAAATACCAAAGCATAGGAACAAGAAAGGAACTACTCCCTTGACTTCTCTTCTAAGGAAATATAGCATAATAGCTCAAGTTGATGTTGGGTATACCTCCTCTTCCCTAGGTCAACCGTCTAATCATATAGTCCGAAACAAGGAGGCCAACAAGAACATTGCAGATGTGAAAGGAAATAAAAGAGCAAGGAAAGGAAAATTAATCCAAGAAAGTTTATGATGAAGTAATTGTTACCAAGAAAAAACCAAAAACCTTGGAGCATCACCCAAATGTGAAGAAGGAGGCACAAGAACTTTTGAAAGGGGAAAAGCAAAGAAAAACCCCTTGTGATATTATGAATGAGGCAATGCCTAAAATGAGAGAGAGAGAGAGAAAGAAGCTCTTTACAATATTGTCATTAAGAAGAAATGAGAGAGGAGACATCTCTTAAATAGAGATGAGGAGAGGAGTTACAAAGTAACTCCCAAATCTATGAATGCCACCATTCATAAAGTGTGTGTGCCATGTGTCCACATCCTCTTATGGAGGAAATCTAATATTCCTTAATAAAGGAAAATAAAAGAAATGACTTGTCCTCACACATGTACTAGAGGACAAATTACATGTAGGAATTCCAAAGGAATATCCTAAACTAAATACAAATAAACGTAAGCTAAGTAAAGATTAAATATTCTAACAAGATGGAACCCAGAAGACTCTCAAGGAGTTAGGAATTGGTAAGTAACTATGAAGATTATTTCTTGGAATATTAGGGGATTCAATAATCCCCATAAGCATGATATCATTAAGAAAATGATAAGGGACAGTAAACCTGATATCTTTCTAATTCAAGAAACCAAAATTTGTAAAGAAAAAGTTGAATCTTTGAAGTTTTTCAAAAATAGAAATGTTAGTGGCGGTAGTTCTGAAGGTGCTTTAGGAGGCATAGCTACCATTTGGAATCTTAATTCTATCAAAGAGCATGTTATCATTCAGGAATACAATTTCTCTTGTATCAAATTTGAGCATTTAAAAGATGGTACTTCATGGGTTCTCACCAGCATTTATGCTCCCAACACTTTGAAGGCTAGAAATTCCTTCTGGAAAAAACTCATTCAAGCTAGGGATAGTTTCAAAAATCTTAGTTGGCTGGTTATGGGAGACTTCGATACTCCTTTGAGAGAGGAGGAAAAATATGGAGGAAGCCCCCCTCAGCTGTAGGTTGGCACTTATGAATTTCATTAGTTCTCAAGCTCTCAATGACTTGGATATTCAGGGATGCAATTACACTTGGACTAATAGGAGAACTGGTAATGATCTTATCCAAGTTCATCTTGATAGGACTCTTATTTCTGATGACTGGTATAGTCATTATTTCTGTTCTCTGTCAGTCCACATTCGAGTTGGATCGGATCACTTTTCAATCACTTTCATTGCTGACTCCATCAATAGAAGGAGAAACTTTCCCTTCAGATTTGAAAAAATGTGGACCCTTCACCTAGACATCAAAAGTAGTATCCAGAAATGGTGGAGCATTCAAGTAGAGGGAACTGCTATGTATATATTTTTTAAGAAGCTTAAAAGTGTAAAGGATAACATAAGACTCTGGAATAAATCCAACTTTGGTAACATTTTTGAGGCCAAAGGAAAAGTCCAGGAAGACCTTAAAGAAATACAAGCTCAAATCCAGAAAGATGGTTTCAGTACTATGTCTATTGCTGATGAAAATGAGACTCTCAAAAAATACCCTGATATCATTGCCAAAGAGGAAACCTTCTGGAAGCAGAGATCTAGATGCATTTGGCTTAAGGAAGGAGATAGGAACACAAGATTCTTCCATATGTCGATGATCAAGCATAAAGTAGTTAATAGGGTCACCAAACTTGTGGTGGATAATGGGGAGATCATCAAGGAGGATGAAATTAGGAACGAAGCTAAAAGGTTTTTCTCAGAACTACTAAAAAGGGATCATAGGTTGGATGTTGAAGCTCAATCTTCTTTTCTTCATAACATCCCTTGTCTCATTGATGAACGAAAGAATTCCACCCTTTCTTCCATTCCTTCGATTCTGGAAATTAAAAATGTTGTCTTTTCCTTTGATGGAAACAAAACTCCAGGCCTGGATGGTTTTCCCATGTTCTTTTTTCAATATTTTTGGGACATTGTCAGGAAAGATGTTTCCAATGGGGTCAAGGAATTTTTTGGGGCTAGTATTTTTGTAAAAGAAATCAATGGCACTTTTATTACTCTCATTCCCAAAACTCAAGGTGCTGACTCTATGGACAAATTTAGACCTATCAGTCTTTTGCAATTCCTTTTATAAGATTATCTCTAAGGTTTTGACTTCCACATTACTGTCTATCCTCCTTGATCTTATTAATCACCAACAAAATGGTTTTGTCCCTAGATGTCAAATTCTTGACTTGATTATTACTATCCATGAGAGCATCCACTCTCTTGTTAAAGCAAAGAAGCAGGGTCTCATCCTAAAGCTTGATCTCTCCAAAGCCTATGATAGGGTTCACTAGTCTTTTCTCATGAAGGTTCTCAAGTCTTTTGGTTTCTCCTCCAGCATTTTGGATCTCATCACCCATCTTATCACCTCTACCTCTTTTTTTGTCCTTGTCAATGGTTCCCCTTCTCCCTTCTTCCAAGCTTCTAGAGGTCTAAGGCAAGGGGATCCTATTTCCCCCATCCTCTTCATTATTATGGTAGAATGTTTTGGAAGGACTATGGAAAATATGGTTTTGCAAGGCTCCTTTAAGGGTCTCCACCCTTCCTCAACTAATCTTGTTTTTTCTCATCAACAATTTGTTGATGATACTATTATCATGGGGGAATCTAGTACCTCTGAAGCTAAAATCTTGAAGAATACTCTTTGTAAGTTTGCCTTTGCTTCTGGTCAGCTAATCAACTAGACAAAAAGTGAAGTTTTTTTCATCAATTCCCCTGAGAGAAGACAAAAAAGAATCAGTAGAATCCTAGAGTGTAGGATTGTTGATCTTCCTACTACCTACCTTGGTCTCCCCATGGGCAATGCTCCTCCTGAATCCTTCTGGAGTTCTTTAGTGGACAGATTCCATAAAAAGTTAGCTGGCTGGAAAGGAGCCCTCCTAAGTTAGGCTGGAAAACTCCAACTTCTTAAAGCTTCTCTTCAAAGTATTCTGATTTATGCTCTTAGCCTCTTCAGAATTCCAGTTAAGTATGTTGATGCAATCGAGAAAATCCAAAGATGATTCCTTTGGTCTGGGGTAGAGGACAAGAAAAGAATGTCTATGGTGGCTTGGGACCAGGTCTATAAACCGAAGAGCCAAGGAGGTCTGGGCCTGAGGAGAATTTGAACCCTACATGAATCTCTCCTGTCCAAACAATTATGGAGAATGTTTCATTTAGATACTGAATGGTGTAAAATTTGGTGAAGTAAGTACTCTCTTCAGTCCTCCTCTCTTTCTTCTTTTATCAAATTGGATCTTAGCATCAATGGATCCCACATATGAAATCATGCCTCTAAATGCAAAGAAAGTTTAGCCAAAGGTGTGATCTGGAAAGTTGGAAATAGTAGGAAAGTTAAATTCTGGGAGGATCCTTGGCTTTTTGATAAACCTTTAATAAAAATTAATGAATTGGCCCCCCATGCTCCCTCTTGTATTAGAACTTTTGGCTCCTTAGTTGCTGAGTATTAGGCTGGCAACAAATGGCAGAATATTGAAAGCATCCATCCAAGCCTTTCTAATCTCAAGATCTATCTGTCTGGGGTTTGGTTGAACAAAGAGGTGGATTCCCTAATTTGGAAACATGATCCCAAAGGTTCCTTAACTATTTCCTCTATGTATTGTGTCCTGTCCACCATTCCTTCAGGTAAACCTTATTGGTCTAAAGCCTGGATTAAAGGCATTACCCCCAAAATCAATTTCTTCTTCTAGACCATCCTCCATAATAAAATCTTGACCCTAGACAACCTAAAAAGAAAAGGCTTTGCCTTCCTTAATAGATGTTCTCTGTGCCTTCAGGAAGAAGAGTCTATGGACCACCTTGCCATCCACTACTCCTTCTCAGCCTCAATCTAGGAAAGATTTCTTAAAATTTTTAGTATTGCCTGGGTGTTTCCTAATACTATCAGTGATCTGTTTTCCTCCTGGAATATAAAATGGACTAACTCCTTTTTGAGATCTTTGTGGTAGCTTTCTCTTCCTCACATCCTGTGGGGACTATGGAAAGAAATAAATAATCAAATCTTCAGGGATGCTTCCCTCAATCAGGATATTATGTTCCAGAAAATTCAATGGGAGATTCAGGAAAACATAGGGATCATTGAGGGTCCTTTTTTCTCGAACAACTCTTTGGATTCAAACATCTTAAGTGTGTGGAATATGAAGATTACTGATAGTCCTAACCCCATCCATAATAAAAGGCTTAAAGCTAGATGTAAAACCCCCCCTCATGGTTGGTTCAAAGTCAACTTTGATGGTGCTGCCAAAGGTAACCCAGGTCCTTCAGGTTGTGGAGTTGTTCTAAGAGATGACAAAGGAATTTGCAAGGAAATAGTTGTTGTCCCTATTGGAACCCAAACTAACCATAAAGTTGAAGCAATGACAGCCCTCCAAGGTATCCTCCTAGCTAGAAAATGGAATTGTCCCTACCTTTGGATTGAAGGGGACTCAAACAATATTATAAATTGTGTTAAGGGGATCTCAAAACCATCATGGTCGATCTACAATATAATCACCTCTGCTATAGACCTTATTAACAGTTTTCAAAAAAGCTACATTTCCCACGTTTACTAGGAGGCCAATGGCTCTGCTAACTGGGCAACCAATGCGGCGGTTAACAAAGAGGAAATGATTATGTGGACGGGAGAACAAGGACTCCCCAAAAATGTTAGGCAAATCATTTTTAATGATCGATATAGAAGCACTTCAAAGATTCTTGATGGGCAGGATAATTATTAAAAGGACTAACTAGAGTACTTTGAGTCATTATAATAATGAGAGACTCATTCATTATAATACCAATGCTATTAGTTCCTGCACTTTTTGGGTAACTTTGATAGTTTTTAAAAGCTCTCCGACTAATTTGCTCTGCAAGTTTCAAAATTTGGCTTTGAACAGTGACAACATGGGTGGTAACAAGAGGCGATATGAACCAAGTAGCTACAAAGAATGGAAACAAAAGGAGGAGGTTTGGGGTATTCTACAGAAGGGTGGTTTCTTGAAATTCATGGAGAGACTCCACGGACGAGATGGTATGGTAACCAGTTTTTTCTGCAAAAACTGGAGAAAGGGCATGCTGAAAATGGGAGACCAAACGATGGAAATTGATGAAGATTTAATTGTTGAAGCCACGGGCCTCACAAGAGAAGGGTGCAACTTCTATAGAGATAGGAAAGTCAGCAAGGAAGCTATTGAAAGATACCCAGATACCAAGAAGGAGAAAAAATGACTGGAAAAGTTGAGCAAAACTTACTACCCGCCTAGGGCTTTTGCCAAACCCTAGTAGGAGGTCCTCTTTATTTTAATGCATTATATCACTTTAGATGGTAGGTCCACGAAAGTTTATGGTTATCACTTTGTTCTATTGAATCACTTTAGGCATAATGAAAAGGTTAACTTCCCATATTTTTTGCTTTGCTCGATGAATGCTACCATTAAGGCATACAAAGAAAACCCAATGAGTGATACTACCATGCATCAAGGCCTTATGGTCCTCATTTATGACCATCTCAAGGCCAACCAAATTACTCAGATGTAGCCCTTTGTGGATTCTAAGGATGAGGGGTATGACCTTGCCTTCTTAGAGGAAGAGGAATCTGATAGTGACCCTTTGACTGATAGTGAGGACAACATGGATTTCTCGGATTATGAAAGTGGGAAGAAGAGGAGATACATCAAAACTAGACCTTCATCCTCTGAGGGAAAAAAGCCTAAAGGTAGATCCCAGATCAACATTTCTTCAGAAGAGGAGGTCTCAGATGAATTTGAGGAGGAGATCCCTTAAGGGTTGTTGAAGAAGAAGACAAAAGCTCACACCCAAGCCAAGAAAGAGCACAAGAAGAAAGAGGAGATTGTTAAGGAACTAGAAGTCCACCGACAGATAAGGGCCCTGGAAGCTGATCAGAATCTGGAAAAGGAGACCATGGAAGAGGCTCTTAGGTTTGTAGACACAACCACTACCTGACACACTCCTAAAGAGGAGCAGGCAACCCCTGGAAAAGCTGACCGCCCCGCCAACCCTCCCCCCGAGGGTATGCAAGGTTTCATGGAAACTATGGAGTGGCTTATTAATGGTTACAAGAAAGCTGTGGATGAAAACAAAAAACTCTGCAACAAAGTCTTGATCTTGGAAACCATCAATAATGGGGAAGGGAAGACCATGGCCAACTACATAGAGGACCTCAAAAGCACCATTGCTAAAGCCAAAAACATAAGAGATGCCTTCAACCCCAGGTTTGAAAAAATAAAGAAGGATTTGCTAGAAAGGAAAAATCTTGCTGACGATAATGACCAAACTCTCTTGGATAATGTTAGCAAAGTTGGCAAAATTGAGGAGTGTCTGAAGAACATTGCTGAGTAGAGCCTAAGCATCTTGAAGATTTCAGCTAACAACACCAACACCCTCATTAGCAAACTAGATGAAGAAAAGGAAATCTTGGACATTGACCCAGAAACTGAAGGAACAGGGGAAGTTCAAGGTCCCAGAACCCGTACCAGAGGTAAAAAGAAGGAAAAGAAATCTAACAAGGATCTGGAAGACCTAAAAGCTATCGGGGCCACTTATGATGAGCTAGTGATAAAGGTAGAGAACCTGCTAAAGAAAATTACTGTGTATCACCTTCTTTGTTTCTTTTTTGTTGTTTGTTTTGCCATCCTTTTGGTTTGCTAGCTTTTTTGCCAGTCTTTATGTATGTGGTTCTTAAGCACTGGACTTTTTGGTGTCTATTTTAATCTCCTACGTTAAAGGTTTTGGGTCTTGAAAACCTATTTTTTTAATTAATCAGAACATCAACCACTATCGCCAAGACTCAATATGATTTGGTAAGTCAACTGCATAGAACTTGTGCTTAGATATCCATACTTGAGTTGCTCAAACTCTCACCAAAACATAAGGACATATTGGAACAAGTGCTAGTTAAAACAAATGTACCTCAAGAACTGGATGTTGACAAATTTCAAGCCATGGTGGCTCACATGACAAGACCTCATAATCTCACCTTTTCTGAACATGATAATATATCTTTAAGTCATCCACATAATACTCCCCTTAAAATTGAATTCTTAGTCTAGAAACATTGAGTTAAAAGAGTATTAATAGATGGAGGAGTCGGTCTCAATATATGTACCTTAAAACTTATCTGTGCATTAGGCTTCTCTAAGTAGTCTATTGATCCACACAAAAAGATCACCATCAAGGTATATGATGATGGAGAGAGATCATCCAAGGGAATAGTGATACTACCTATTCAGGTAGGACTGATGCAAAGGGACACTATGTAGCAAGTCTTAGACATAGACTTAACATACAATATTTTTTTGGGTCGTCCTTCGATACATGAAATGCAAGCAGTACCATCAACTTACCATCAATGTTACAAATTCTCATATAATGGACAAGAGATTTCCATCTCTGTTGATAATAACCCCTTTCAACATTGCAATGCTATGGGGGTAGCCCAATACAACTTGGTTCCACATAACAAGGAAGATCAAACTTCCTCAACATTAGATCATCATCAAGAAAAGCTCAAATCTTTATCCATGGATTTCAAACAAAAGATGAAAATATAAGAGCAAGGCATGGAAGAATACTCTTTCAAACCCATGTGTCTAACCAAATTACCAGCATCACCAAAATCTCATGGACAACCTTTTGCATCAAAACATATGGCAACAAAGCCCATCACTAAATTTGATGGCAAGTTCATTCAATTGGGTGCACTAACATGTGAATCAGAAGAGAAAGACATCCTTAGTTGGCTATACAAGGATGAGGAAGAAGTCAGAGCTGCTACTATGGAGGTATCCATACCAGCACAATAGTATGGAAAAGGATTCTTGATCATGCAAAAGATGGGATACAATGGCAAAGGACCTATAGGCAAATGTCAAGAAGGCATTACAAAACCATTGGACCCTCCTTCATAGTTTTCTCAAGATAAAACAAGATTGGGATATGGACACAGTCTACCCCCAAGGCAAAAGAAAAATAGACAGAAGAAAAATAAATATCAAAAACCTCAGTGGAAAGTAAAGAAGAAATACAATGAGGACTCGTGCCAAGAGGCACTACACCAAGCAGGAGAAATAATAATGAAAGAGTGAGAACACTAAGAAAAAGAGAAACAACAAGAGGAGTTAGCCATTCAAAGAGAAGAAGCATCTTATGCGGAAGTACACCACATTCAGAAACCTATTCAAAACAAGGCAGAATCACCTCCTGAAGAAATCACTACTCCCCAAGGAGAAACAATATATGAATAGATGCATAGAGTACAAGCAGGTTCGGATTCAGAATCAAATAAAACTACCAAATTGGTATCAATTATCAGGGATCTTTTTTCACCTTACAACATACCTGTAAGGAGCACTGAAAGACTCTGGGACAATACTTCTGAAACTGACTCTAATGACTATGAATGGAGCACCTATTCAAATGTTACTAAAGATATCCTTGAAGGTGCTATTCGTACACCCTTTTCCTAGGAAGGACAAGGCACAGAGTCTAGATTACTTGAATTTGGTCCACAACATATCTACAAAACTAAGGAAAATGAGCAGCGACACTACGAGCAAGTCTACACGGAAGACGATACCATCGCAAACCTTGAAAATATCATTAACTTACCCAATATCCCAGACAACCTTAATGATACCTCTATCATGACACTTACCACGGCTGACCTAGACCCACCAAATGACTCTTTACCACTCCTATTTCCTGATCTCATAGACTAGGATGAAACTGAACACCATGACATACCTATTTTCCCAGACGACGATTCCATTATCCATTACCTATATACTATCAACCCAGAAAAAGACTCTACCAGCAAACAAAATAACAATATCTACAACCGGGAGGGTGCCAAGTCTCCCAGTTGCAAAAATGAAATAAATATAAGATCTAATGCTGAAAACCAGACAATGGCAGCATTAGATCATAAAAAAGTAGAAATAAAAGATGCATCTAAGGGTGAAAACCTTTTTAAGGCACCTAAGGCTAGGAGACTTGACACTCTTCCTGAACGCTATCAGGAGTGATCACCTATATTGATTGATCCCACTCAATCAATCAATATTGGTACAAAAGAAGTAGTTAAAAACATACACCTAGTAGAATCTCTGACAAAAGCAAAAAAAAACCAGAGTTTATCAGATTCTTCAAAAAAAGAAAATCAATTTTGCTTGGTCCTATGCAGATATGCCTGGAATAGATCCAAACTTAATCATGCATCATATATCTATTACTCTAGGAGCTAAGGCATTCAAGAAAAAACTAAGAAAGATGAATCTACATGTAGCATTAATGGTCAAAGTTGAACTAAAGAAGTTATTAGACGTCGGATTTATTCGACCTATAGACTATGCTTAATGGACTTCAAACATTGTGCTAGTTTCAAAAATAGATGGAAGCATCAAGATATACATAGATTTTAGAGATGTTAATAAATCCCGTCTAAAGGATGATTTTCCTTTACCCAGCATAGACATAATTATGGACCTCACAACAGGCCATGCAGTACTATCATTAATGGATGGTTTCTCTGGCTATAATCAAATCAAGATAGCTCTAGAGAATCAAGATAAAACAATGTTCACCTATCCTTGGGGAATGTATTGTTAGAATGTCATGCCTTTTGGCTTGAAGAATATTGGGGCAACTTATCAAAGAGCAATGACGATAATCTTTCATGATATGATACATACCTTCATGGTTGACTATGTGGATGATTTACTAGCTAAGTCATTTATCCAGGCAGAACATCTAGGCATATTAGATAAAATCTTTCAAAGATTGGAGAAATTTCAAGTTAGGCTAAACCCTAAGAAGTGTGTCTTTGGGGTGACATCAGGCAAATTATTAGGCTACATTATGTTAGCAAAGGGCATTGAAGTAGATCCAGCGAAGGTACAAGCTATCATGGAGATGCCACCTCCCAAGAACATTAGCCAACTCAGATTTCTACAAGGATGGCAACAATCTATCAGGAGATTCATAGCCCAGTTAGCAGATAAAAGTCTATCATTCAATCATTTGCTACATAATAACATACCATTCAGATGGGAAGAGAAGTGTACAGAATCATTCTATCAAATCAAGCAGTATCTAATGAACCCACCAGTTCGGGTACCACCAATAGAAGGGAAGCCACTTATTCTCTACATATCAATAATGGACACATCTTTGGGTGCATTGTTAGCACAAGAAGATCAAGAATGCGAGGAATGAGCTATCTATTACATCAACAAAACATTAAATAGATATGAGCTGAATTACACTTTCATTGAGAAGGTTTGTTTAGCTATGGTATTCACCTCCCAAAAGTTCCGACATTACATGCTAGCTCACACAATCAATATAGTAGCAAAAATTGATCCTCTCAAGTATTTACTCAGTAAAGCAGCTCTTATAGACCGACTGGTTAAATGGGTCATCATTCTCAGTGAGCTTGATACCTAATACACAGAGCGTCGCGCTATCAAGGGACAAGTAATTGCATATCAATTATCTGAAGAACCACTACCAAATAAGCAACCAGTGAAGGTCGAATTTCCAAATAGGGATGTCCTTACTATTACACCTAAGTAATGGACCCTGTATTTTGACAGTTCCTACACTCAACATGGCTCTGGTGTCGGTATCTTATTCATCACCCTTGAAGGACACACCATACCACGATTATATAGACTCATGTTTCCATGCACAAATAACATGGCTGAGTATGAAGCACTAGTTACAGGAATCAAAATGGTCATAGAATGGAGAATCATGGAATTGAAGGTCTATGGAGATTCCCAACTAGTTATAAATTAGATCAACAATGAATATCAAACAAAGGATGACAAGCTACTGCCATACAAAAGGATGGTAGATGAATTCAAACAGTATTTTGTACACATCACATTCGAGAAAATATCAAGGTTGGACAACAGAGTAGCTGATGCAATGGCTACTATTGCTTCACTACTACAAATTTTAGAGCAACAGAGTCATTATGAGTTTCTGGTAGAGCAACTATTTTCCCCAGCCTATGACAATTCTGCATCCCATTTTATCTATGCCTTAACCGGTTTAGACTCTCCTTTGTATGGGACAATCTAGGAATATCTTAAAACCAATACCCTACCCATTGACCTATCTCAAAATAAAAAATGCAACTTTATCCGGCAAGCTGCCCGTTATTTCTTAACTGCTGATACCCTTTACCATTGAGGTCTAGATGATAATCTTCTTTGTTGCCTTGATCATAATGAATCTGAATCTACTTTACACAAGCTTCACAAAGGTATCTATGGTACACATTCAAGTGGTCCTACTCTAGCTAAAAAACTCTTGAGAATGGGATATTGTTGGCTGACAATAGAGAAATATTCTTATCAATTTGCAAAAAAATGTCCTAAGTGCCAAATCCATAGCAATCTTATCCATGCACCAACATAGGAATTGCAGCCATTTATAACATCTTAGCCTTTCTGCCAACAAGGACTTGATTTAGTAGGAAAAATCCATCCTTCCTCTTCAGATGGACACAAGTTCATTATTACTACAATAGATTATTTCACAAAATGGATTGAAGCAGTCCCAATGACCACATTAATTGGAAAGAAAATTGCCTCTTTTATTCTCAATTATCTAATTTGCAGATATGGCATCCCCAGTTCTATTATCACAGACAACGGGCGTCCCTTCAAAAATTAGGATGTACAAAAATTATGTGAACGATTCAAAATCTAACATCATTTTTCTACACCTTACTACCCACATGGGAATGGTCAAGCAGAGGCATCGAATAAAACAATATTAAAAATCCTAAAGAAGACAGTAAATGATGAAGGAAAGGATTGGCATGTGCAGCTCAATTCGGCACTCTAGGCATATAGGACTAGAATTCAAACACCTATAGGAGCTATGCCATATTCATTGGTGTATGGATCAAAAGAAATTTTGCCTCCTGATGTAGAAATTCCATCACTCAGAGTATCTTTAAAAGGCCTCTTTCCAGATGAGGAGTATCGGGTCAACAAATTGCAAGAACTAAAGCTTCTAAATGAAAAATGAAAACATGCTATAATCACCTCAAAGAATACTAGCAGCACATGTGCAGAAGACAACCACAAAGTTATCCCTAGGATTTTCAAAGTTAGTTATCTCATACTCAAAGAAAATCCCATAAATCAACAAGATTGAGAAAAGAAGGGGAAGTTTGAACCTAACTGGTTGGGTCCCTATGTCATTATATTAGCCTATGGATCAAGTGCCTATGAACTTACAACTTCAGAAGGTGATGTGCTTGATGAACCAACCAATTACATCCATCTGAATAAATTCTATACTTGAGTGGTCTAATGCACGAAAAAAGTGAAAAATACAAAAAAAAAACAAATCAGAAAAAATGCAAAACAAAAAAATTAAAAAAATTAGAAAAATAAAAAAGGTACAATAAAAAAAAGTGGTGAGGTAATAGCTCCTTTATCTAGTGTTACTCATATATTTGGCATCTGAAGTCAAAGCTAATGGACATCGCCCAACACTTTATATGCAACATTATCCCAGACATACTTAGTGTAGTCACTGTCCTTGCTTATCTGAAGATCACTTAATTATATCCCACCATGTCTTGGTCATCACTATAAATATCCACATCGATCAGTATCTATAGCTACGGGCAACATTCCTCTGACTTCAAGCATTCTGGTGCAGGAGCACATATGAAGACTTATGGAGACAAGGTACACTAGGGTCACTAATAGGCCCTCATGGATAATCAAGTGAAAATGAAGTCAAAAAATACCTTTAAGGTCTTCAATAAATGTAATCATGTCCATTAGAGCCAATAAATGATATTAAATGTAATGAAAAGATCAAAAAGTGTAGAATTGTCAAAATTGGCAATTAGGCCTAGAAAATGCTAAAATTGGGTTTTGAAGGGTAGAATAGGTTTGTGAGGAATAAAAGATGTTTTAAATGTTTTTAAGGTCATATTAAGACCATTTTTGTGTGTTGGTAGAGTTAGGGGACCAGGTTGTTCATGTTGACAACTTTGTTTGTCAAATGACAACTTTTGAGAGCAACTTTTATTGTCAAAAATGCAAAAAAGAAAAGAATAGGTGGTTAGAGGTAGTTGGGTAGTTATATTTTGGTCTTGAAGGCCAAAAATTCTATAAACTTTTCAAAATAGAGACATTGAGGGATATTGAGAGTGTATGGTCAAAAACAATCATTTGAAGCAATAAAATGCATATTTTTTTGTTCATTTTCTGAGTTTCAATATGAACAGTCTAATCCTTATTAATTTTGATTTACTTGATGTTCATATATTGCAAGTGTATTGTTTAGTGATGATAAAGGAATTATTTAACCTCTCTTTGGAAGTGGTGGCACTTATTTTCATTGTGGTTAAGCAAAGTTATTTGCATTTTAGTAAAAACTGCCAAAACTGTGGCTTAGGATATCGAGTGGCTTCATAAATGTAATATCTTTTGTTTTAATGCTTAACCAATCATCATTTTGGGTAGGAATGAGGAAAAGGATGTATACTACCTATCCATGGTGTTTTTAGGGTGTCATAAAAAGGTTTGGCACGTGCTTCAAGAAGTTTTCATGACTGTTGTAGTCACAGAGGGGCAGTTTGACTGTCACAGTCAAGAGAAGATGCTTTGTTTGATATGAAAAAGTATGCTATGGATAGGAGGGATTAGAGGTAGTTTGGTTGGTATGCATACTACCTTTCCCAAGTTTTTTGTGTAAGTGGATTACCCAAAGGAGGGGTTAAACCAGTGGGTTAGTAGAGATAGCAGCAAACTGTCATAGTTAGGACAATATGAGATAAGAAGGGTTAATTGCCAAGTCAAGTTGATTTTAAGGATGCCTTGGATTGTGAATAGACCTTAGATGGTTTTTAAGGTTCCTTGAGTGTTTGGGAGTGAGGGTAAGAATTTTTTGAGCGTTCATCTTGAGGGGTATTGGTTGACTATCAAGTAATCGGTGTTAGGACAGTGATAAGTCTTTTGTCTTGTGAACCTAGTTTGGGTTTTAGTTGGGTTGTAATAACTTCAAATGCAATGTGGGAAGAGTATACCTTGGTGTTAGGGTATGGAGGAGACTAGGAGCTAAGTATTGATCCTAGAGTATATTCCAAAGGAGTGAGTAGGTTATCAAAACCTTAGAAGTGCAATCTTAGTCAGATTGATGAGATAATCAATCATGATCAATAGGAGTTTGAATGGGGAGTTGGTTTCACCTAGCATGTAGAAGGATCCTCTAGAGTGTCACCTTGAGTGATTGAACCCTTGATAATTCTAGAGCAAGAGATCCCTCTACATCACATTCCAATAACAAGCAAACAAGAATCGCAACACGCCAAGAAAATCCTATCAACCACAGCTCAACAACCGAGAAAACAAAACACTGATCCTATTAACAACTTCAACACACATGATGGATGATTTTTTAAAATATAATTTGTTTACATCTTGCATGAAGTTTTGACTATTTTGCACTTGAACTTTTTGAATGATTGGATCTCCTAAATTTTCTCAATGATGCATCAAGCTAGAGGAAGTGGTTAGAGAGTCTAAAAATTTTTTGGTTTTGTTTGTGAGGCGATCACTTGTACTATGCAAATTTTGTCTCGAGACATGATTCAAAACATATCACTAAAGACATTGTTCCACTTCGCGCATACAAATGATTTAATCTTGTCTGCTTATATGCAAGCAACACTCAGGTCATCTTGGTTCAATTATACCTCGACGCTTGTGCCATCTTGCAATATCAAAATCCATGTAAGTTTTTCTTGGGTCATTATGGTTCAATTATACTATTATGCTTGTATAAACTTTTAACATATGAAAAGCTCAATGATGATAAACAATAACAAAGAAAAAACATGTGACTATACAGGAATGACAACAAGAAAAAGAGGGTGATCAATTAGTTGCATATCATTTTAAATCTTGCATAAGTTGCATATCATTTCAAAATATTGCATTATCATACATCTTATTTTCAAGATACATCTCACATCATATCATTATCATACATCTCACATCCTATCATATCATCCATCTCATTTTCAAGATACATATCACATCATATCATTACCATACATCTCATTTTCAAGATACTTCTCACATCATATCATTATCATACATCTCATTTTCAAGATACATCTCACATCATATAATTATCATACATCTCATTTCCACAATACATCTCACAAATCAAATTCATCATAGCAACCTATCATTATATCATTACATCAATCATATCAATCAATATCAATTCAAAAGAATTTATCTAAGCATCACATCATCACCATGGAAACATCATATTAATGCATAAATCATCATCCATAAACACATCACATGTGGATTGGAAAATCGATGTCATATATATATATATATATATATATCTCAAAAATGGTCAAAATATATAAGGGATGTAATGGCTGATGGTCTCGTAGCAGATGTCCTAGCTCTTGGATCTTCAGGTGGATCACATTGAGAAGGCACTGTAACACCTCTTCTCTCTATCCCCAACTGACTCTAAGTTGATTGACTAGCAGTAAAACTAGGAGTCCTCTTCTCTTTAGGGACTAGATCCTCATATAAGCGCCTGTAGTACTCAACTGGCATGGTCGGGTAAAACTAGGAGTCCTCTTCTCTTTAGGGACTAGATCCTCATATAAGCGCCTGTAGTACTCAACTGGCATGGTCGTGTACCATATCTCCCTTAGTGTGTCTCTCATAGGGGCACCAGCTATCACTCTTTTAGTCTCTCTATAAGCTCCTATGCTTGACCTAGGTGCTCTATCATTGTATCCCACTCTACGGTAATATGTGTAATCTGACGTTGCTAAGCTAGCACATGTGCCTGCAAATCCTACACTTTAACATGCGCTGCTCAAATATGCAAATCCTATCGATGCGATGGTACCCTAATATGAACTGATACCTGGGTGGTAATGCTACCTATCGTCATCGTAGGCCCCAATGGAGGTAACACATCTGATCTCCTCTATTGGGTCGGTCGCCTAAACTCCTCTAAGCCACCTACAGCTGCTAGTACCTCGCCTGCTCTGTCAACCCCACCAACTCCAAGAACCCAACCTCCCCTACCTCGATCACCACCCGGTCATTTTAATAATCTAATCCTCCCTCTATCTCCTCCATCTCCTCTCAAATCTCTCCATCCATCTCCTCTCCTCCCTCCATCCCCTCCTCCTCTCCTCCCTCCCTCCCCTCCTCTATCTCCCTATCTCCCTCTACCACCTCTCCTCTCATATCCCCCATCATCTCCTCCATCATCCCCATATCCCTCCTCCATCTCCTCTCCCTCCTCTCTCCATCTCACTAACCTCTCTAGTTGCCCATCCTCATTGTCATCAAAGGTAGGAATCATCTCTGCCAGATTTGATATCCATGCCACGGCACATGCCACAAAGTATGTTGAAAACTCCTTTGTCATCCCAACATCAACCACTCCAAACCCATAATCCCAAATCTATCTGGCCAAATGCATATACTCCTCCAGAGCCACTACACTATCAACAGTCGAACCCCACTCTAGCACATCCTATCTCTGATGAGCATATAAACATGCTCCCTGCGGTATACCCTGTTGTTGACCATATTGCCATTGAAAATGGTTGTGCAAGAACCTCTCAATGATAAAAGGTTTCCACCTAATCAGGTACCTCAACATATAAACATAGGGCATCTCTAGCCCATCCTCAACCCATACCTCGCAGTCCATATATGGTCTCTAGATGTCCATATCAATATCATCGAATACCCTCCTCCAATGCTCTAGCTTGCTCAGCTTATGCTGGACAACTATACCTATATTCATAGGCTCAACCAATCAGCCTATCCATATCTGCAAGTGGCCTCACTGTAGGAACATGCTCCCAAGCCCACACCTATAATAATGTAACCCTGACTGATAAACTCATGTATCCCAGATACACTACCTGGTGCAACTCCCTGTATAAATGTGATAATATACAAGATCCCCAAGAGAACCTATGTCCCTATGTCATAATGTCCTCCAACACCAATCCCTAGCCCACTGCCAGTCCCTTCGACCTATGGTCGGGACACAAGAATCCACTTACAAAACCTACTAGTACAAAGGGTAGTGGATCATAATCAAAATCTATAAACTCCTACCAAGGGACCTCATATCCACAAATATGATCATCATGGAATATCCAACGAATAGCCTCTGTCCCATCCTCCTTCATTCGCTCATATGGAAATAATGCCCCAATCACGAGAATCCATAGAATCTGATAACGGTCCTCTAGAGTGACTATTACCTCGCCAGTAGCCAAATGAAAGGTGTTTGTGTCACTGTGCCACCTCTCTGCCAAAGCTGTCAGCAAACCCCAGTTAATGATATACCGAGGCATGTCCAACAAAGAGGATAAACCACACCTCTCAATAACATCTCTATCTTCCTGTGTCAAGCATAGAATCAAGGACCATGGTCTTGGAAATCGCTCTCGTGAATGGAGTACGCCAAGCTATCCTTGCAAAACAACAAATGTCCAACATCAGTTCCCATATCTATCCAATATATCCAATCAAAACAAAATCAACTTGAAACAATGAAGCATTAAATCAAGCACCATATCGAGAAATCAAATCAATGACCCATAACACAAGCACCATATCGAGAAATCAAATCAATGACCCATAATGCAAGCACCATATCAAGAAATCAAATCAATGACCCATAACACAAGCACCATATCAAGAAATCAAATCAATGACCCATAGCACAAGAACCATATCAAGAAATCAAATCAAAGACCCATAACGCAAGCAACTCAAAAAAAAATCATATCAGGAACCATATCGGAAATCATGAATCAGAGCTCATATCAGACATCAAATTCAATTGCAAAGCAAAAATAAAAGATCCATATCGAAAGAAAATCATGATCCTCATAAAAAACAAACACTCAATCTGGCAATCCATATGAAATGCAAAATTCAAAGTGGCAAAATTTGACATTAAGATAGTAGGCATGACCTTGAAGCAGCTCAGCATGCACTTATTCACCCCTAAACCATCTCCCTCATCTATTTTTCCCCCGCAATGCAATCTTCTCAATCCTCTCTAGCTATTTTTCCTACTCATGCACCAAAGTACCCTTCCCATGTGCTAAGCTACCATCCATGCGCTAGCTAAACTTGACTACACATTAAGACCTTTACCCTATGCGCTAAACTATCCCTATGCGCTACCCAAATCTTCCACCATGCTAACATAAGAACCCTATGCGCTAGGTTAACCCTACCCGCTACCCTAAGCACTGTGTGCGCCAACTTGTTAACCCTATACACTAGAACTACCTATGTGCTACCCTAAACTTATGACACATTGCAAGATGACTCCCAGATGCTACCCTAGCTAAGCAACCCTATGTGCTAAAGTTTGTATCATATGCGCTAGGAAAGAAACTCTATGTGCTAAACCGTGAAAATTGGAAGAAAAAAAAAAAAATGTGACTAAAATCGACAAAACAAAAAGTAAACAGGGCAAAATTAAGATGACTTATAGGTGGACCATACATGGCAGGCCTCCGGTATTGGTGAACGCACTCGAAATGGTGAGAAACATAAGGAATCGACATTTTGTCACTCTCCACGTGTCACTCTCACAAGAAGTCAAAAGGTGCAAATAATCCAAATGAAATCACTTTTTACCTTTTATAGAGTAAAAGTCAACTAGGCTTAGTAGGTGGGGCATGTATTTTGCTCATTTTCTCACTTTTAACCTATCAAACGTCATTTTCAGGAGATGAATCAAACAACTCTGCATTCAACTTAGTCAAAATTAAAAAATACAATCAATTCAAAAACGATTATCAAATCAACAAATTTTTCAAAATACTTGATTCATCTCATAGGTTAAAAGTGAGAAAATGAGCAAAACACATGCCCCACCTACTAAGCCTAGTTGACTTTTACTCTATAAAAGGTAAAAAGTGATTTCAAACGTCACTTTCAGATGATGAATCAAACAACTCTACATTCAACTTAGTCAAAATTAAAAAATGCAATCAATTCAAAAACGATTATCAAATCAACAAATTTTTCAAAATACTTGATTCATCTCCCGAGGGGGCATCACCAATATCGCTCCTCAAAACTGGTGCATGACATCATCATATCAACATCTCGATACAAAAATCACATTCGACAAAATTTTCTTTGAATCAACATGTGCACACACGTCACTTCAAAGAGGGGCAAAATGTAGACATATAAAAATGATCACTTTCTTAAGTGAATATTTAATATTCATTTTAACCTCATTCCTCTATTTAATTAAATTTTGTTTAATTAAATTGTTCATAATCATCTATTTGATTAAATAAGTTATTCAATTTATTTAATTAAATTTACCTAAGTCTCCCATAGCCTTTAATTAAATAAATAACTTTATTTAATTAATTCCCCTTTCTTCCCTTTTTAATTAAATTTACATTTAATTAGATTGTTCATTGCAAATAAATAAATCTAATTTATTTATTTAAATCCCCCACTTGTATTTATGCAAGTTGCATATATTTTTAGTTGAAATAAAGTAATTTATTTTAATTAAAATTCCCCTCCATCCACTTGCATTCTCCTACATCTCCCACTTGCCTCTCTAAAACCCCCTTCTAGATTCTTCTAATCCCTTCCAATTTATCCTAACCCATCCCCTAAATATTGTCACATCCCTAAGCAAAGGGAAGTTACTTCTCAAACCCTCAAAGTCTTTAAAAACTATTAAAGGCTTTATTTCTTCAACAAGTTAACCTTGAAAGTATTCTAAACCATTAATGGTTAACTCAACCCTCTTGTATGATTACAGAATTTCTCTCTAACTCAACCCTCATCTAACCCAAGGGTCTCATCAAGCATTCATTTCTTTGACCATGTTTATTTTCTTAACCCTTTCACAAGAGTTTATCCTTTGGGTAAACGATTTATCCAATGGATAACCTTAACCCTTACCCCTAGGGTAACCATGAGTTCTTCTCAAGCATTTAATGCTTCTTACATCTCCTCTCAAGTAGTCTTATGTTGACAATTGTCACCATTTCATTGGTGAGAATTATAAACATGGATTGATAACTTTCAATCCTGACCATTCATTGCCCTGTTTTTCCTATAAATAGAGCTCTCATTCCTCCATTTTCATATCAAAGTCTTTAGAATCAAACTTATAGACATTTTACTAAGCAGCTAATCTAAATCATTTTTAATCAAGCATTTAGCCTCTCTTTGATAGAAAAATCCTCATAGTGTCTTAAATAGGCATTTTCATTATCACATAATAATCATGGTAGACTAGTATAGCATGCTAGGATATTTTTGTTACTAATCCTTTCATTTTATTATCATATTCACGCTAGTTTAAATCATGTTAGACTTAATATCATGCATAACTAGGAATGCATCCATACTAGATTGATCAATATCCCTCGTTTTCATGATTGTCATCCCTAACTCACTTTGCTCAGTGATTTGAGAGCAAAGACATTGGCTTAAGGGGTCTTGTGAGATAGAGAACAATGGAACATCCCTTAGGAAGTTGATTTATTCAATATAACTCCATAACTTGCACCAAGAGCTCCATTGGTGTGTGGACTATTTTAAAATCACATTTTCGGTTTCATCCCCTCACTTTTCCCGCACATAGTTACTACAAGGCATGGGTCGATAACATATCATGTTATTGACAGCCAGATAACCTTCATGTCATTTTATTTGAAAAATATAAGGAAGCAACTAACTCTATTGATTGGAATAATACGACATGTTTGTCGCACTGACAAAGATGACATATTATTGACATTGAATTTTCTGAACTGATACCTTCAAATGGGTTGGCACAAAAAGTTTTCAACATTTCTAGAGACTCAGAGGGGGCCCTAATCCTACTTAGGGAAAGAATAAAATTCTTAAAATATCCATTGGGCGTAGAGTCAAGGCTTGAAACAAAAGATAATCTCCACTCCCTACAACTTGGATTACATCAAATTTTTTTGCCATACTTAAAAAAGCAGACTGTGCTCATGCACTTATGGAAAGAAAAATTGAAAATAAAATACAATGTGCCAAAGCACTTGGAGGAAAAGAAATCCTACACTACCCTATTCTAACCAATCAACTTGAGGCTGTTAAACAAATCCATTCATAGACTGGTCAAAGTAGCTTCCCTCCCTAAATATGGAAGGCTGATTTACATGGATCTGAAATAAATACAAAGCTGGAAAAGTGAAGGCAGAACCATAAAAAGTTATAGGAAACCTTGCAAGCAAGAAACAAAAAATGCATACCACAATTTGTTGATCAGACATATTGTTGATTCAAGATACACCTATGGTCTGGGTATGTGGCTTTGAAACTTCCTACTTGGCCCCAATCAAAGAGAAATATGATTGGGCAACCCTTTGATCTGACAAATTTTGAGCTCTCTTTGCTCGTGTACTCTTGCTCAACCACCGCCACCATCAAAATTTGATCATGCTGACCAGATTGCCCCACCTTACCAAGGGGATGAAGTCAACTGCATTGAGGTTGGCACAAAAAGTTTCAATTATATTTGATAACATGCAGAGATCAAGGTCAAGATCAAAATTGACATCTGCCACATGTTCTACCCCAGCCTCATCATCAAAATTAGAGGAAAGAAAATTTCCTCTCTCAATAAGATTTGATTTATGTTCTTGTTGACCTTGGACAACCACCTCATGCAAGTCATCATCTTGACTTTCCAAAAGCTGAAAGTGCTCATTTGATTTCTCCTTGACCTACATAGGAAAAGGCAACAAAGTTTCCAAACTTGAACAAAAGCCTTCCAAGTCATCCCAAAAAGAGTCCTCTTTCAACTCCTCCTTGTTGGCAACAACAATGAAGGAAAATTGAGATGGGGGGGGGGAGTGAATTAGTTTTCATCGGATCAAACAAATTAAGCACAATATCAAATCTAATCAACTATAGAAAGAATAAAGATAAATACAATAACAACAACACACATAACACCAAGATTTTTGATGTTGAAAACCCGGTTAAGGGAAAAACTACGGTGGGAACATACCCACAATGAGATAATACTCTATAGTAGTATGTGTAAATATTACAATCGAGAATGCACATGCATTCAGGTACACTGCCTAGAGATCATTGCTCAAAATATGATGACCTAGAAATCTCCAACCCTCAAGGATGGTTCACTACCTTACAATTATATTCTGACTACAATCCAGTTAAGATGAAGTAAAAAGAATAGCATGTCCTAATGCTTGATGACAGTTCCAATTAAGCACATTTGTCTACCCTACAACAATCTTTGCTCAATACACCATATCAAAGGATAAATTATCTTATGTGCACACATACCACTCTCTAATAATGCGGACACAACCACCATACATGAATTATATGAATTTAACACCTATTTATACAATTCATCAATCTTGACTGCAAGGTTGGCCAAAACCTCAACCCTTAATTACAAAAATACATGACATGATACACAAATGAACCACTGGACCAATACAATGCCATAGATAACATACCATGGACCTAAATCAAATCCTTGAACATGCAACACCTCTAGAAATATCACCAAGATTAACCACAACACACTACATCACCAAAAGTACTGCATAACATGAAGAATATAACTAGACCCATAAGTGTTGGCAATATGTTGTATTTGGTTAAGTGTTGTCATTGTTGTACACATTGTATCCCAGTTGAAGACTATCCTGGTTAGTTTTGGTGATCTTCTTGGTCTTGGTTATCATTCTGATCTGGTATGATCAGATCTCTAGAATCAGTTTTGGATGCTTATTCTAGATGGGTATATGCTTTCTATATTCTGTTGGTTCATGTTTTGGTGCTTTGGTTGTTATAACTTTTGATATATACTGGTACCTACTTGGCTTCTAGCTTTACCGATTAGCTTCTGGCTCTACTGGCTAGCTTCTGGCTTTCTCAGTTAGCTTTATTGGTAAGCATTATTTGGTGATTTGGTCAGTGGATTTTGGGTCCAACTTATGGAATTAGTTTCTATCATGGTGAAGTTGTTTCTTGATTTGGTCTTGAGTATTTGGTGACTTTGTATTGGATAGCGTGTTGTTATGATGGTCCTATTTGGATTTGGTTAAACTTTTTGTTATTTCACTGAGGGTTTCTACCATATGGTGAAGCGTGTTGGGTTTTGGTCTTAGAAGAATTTCAAATGGATATAATTGTTTGGATACATGAATTAGGTTCATGCTATGTAATGTAAATCATAATATTGGTCTGGTGGTGTGTGTGTGAAAAGTGGACCTGTATCTGTATCTGGAATACACAACACTTCAATTAAGTCATTAGATGCATGGTTAGTAAATCAATAATCAATGAATAATAAACCATTACAAAGTGGCCCATTGCCTTCTAGTAGATGCGAGTTTAGATTTCTCTTAGATTGCTAAGCTATCCAGTGACTAGACAACACCTAAACGAAAGATTTTTAAATCTATATGAGCATGAATTTGAGCTAAATGGATGCAAGATTTAAGATAGATATGCAAGGTTAATCTAACATGATTTAAAAAATATATGAATAACTAATAATCAATATCTCAATGCAAATTCTCAATGAACCTAGAGCAAAAACAACATAATAACAATATATTCCCCAGGATCTTCGAATGAGAGATGAGACCCTGAATTTATAGAAAATTTAGAAAGAAAACAAAGGCTAAGATCAAATGATGATGAGCGGTCAAGATTTTCCAAGAGGAAGCACAATCCAGGTGAATTGATGTGATTGGATGCTTTTCTCAGTTTTAAAAGAAATTGAACTAAAATTAAGATAAAATCAAGAAAAAACTGATTTATTCTCTATTTCATTCAATTTTGAGATTTAATTGTTTTAATTTCTTTCTTTGATATTATTTATCAATTTTTACTTTGTTTCTCAAGATTATCTCCAATTCATTTCTTTTGTCAATTTTTAATTCTTTTTTGGTCAATTAATTCCTTTTTTGAAGATTTGTGCTCATAATTTCCAATTCCTCTTTCTTGATGATATAGTGGCAAATTGATTTATTTTTCAAATTAATTCCTCTTTTTGATGATTTAATGGAAAATTGATTTATTTAATTAAATATGCTAGGATATTTAATAAAATAAATAAGATAATTGTTTAAAATGATTTACTTGAAATCATCAATTAATTAAATAAATATTTAATTAATATTTAGTGATTAATTTTGGCATGTGACATTGAGGATTTTAGAAATTAATTGTGTGCTCAAGATATATTTAATTGCCTTTGGTTAGGACCTTGGTGACTTTGTCAAGATTAGGGGCCCATGGTTTAGATGACCATTTTTAGGGTATTACATTTGCCCCTCTTTGAATTAATGTGTGAGCAACACGTTGATTCAAAGAAAATTTGATGTCTAGGAGATACCAGTTCTAAACTTATTGATCACGAACTAGATGAAGAGTGAGGTATTCAGCTTGTTTTGAAGTGATGAAACTGAATAGAGTTGATTAAAGCAAAACTGATCCCAAACTTGATTGAACTAGGACCGATAGAGAGCAAAGATACTGAACTTGAACTTGATTGATCAAGAAGCGGATCTTACTAATCTAGAACTTGATTGAACTAGACAAAGTGAACGAAGAGAAAAATTGATCTTGAACTTGATTGATCAAGATACGATGAGTGAAGATAAACCATCCAACTTGATTCAATGTGATGAAACTGAACACTTGCTTAGATTGAGTGTGTGATCAAAAAGTACTCTTTAAACCCTTGATTGAGTTTAAACAAATAATCAACTTGATGAAAAGCAATGAAACCAGTTAACATTAAGAGATTGATTTAGATGAAGACAATATTAGCTTGATTTGAAGAGATGAAACTGATATGCCTCTAGCGATTGATTCGATTCAGATGGTCAAGAAATATAAACTTGATATAAAGTGATGAAGTTGAGATGTCCCTAGCGATGAGGTCTTGTTTGATGTTGAGAAAAGATTAGTTGCTCGACTTGCAACAAAGATTTTTGAAAGAAATTCTTGACTTTGAGGTCATGAGTATTCCCCCTTGGGAGTGAAATCGAAAGATAGCGAGGGTTGCACAGTGATTGTAGGCAATTTTTTTTTTGTAGCGATGATAAGTTATTTGAGCACAAAGATTAATGTTGAAGATTAAAATTAGAGTTAATGTGAGAATTAAATTGAGATTTAGAGTTGATTAACAAGAAATTGAGTGCAAATTGAAGAAGAGAATAAGCAGTTGATGAAAGCGCTAAGTGGTCAACGTCATGAAATTTCGATGAGAGAATTGATGTCATATTTTGATTTCGATCCTAAAAATGGATTCAGGACAGTCGATTTATGAGCTCTTGATTTGATTTCATCGTACTTGTGTTTATTGATTATGAGATGTTGTTCTATATGCTTTATTCTATATGTATGCATATCTTTTCAGTATAGATGAATGAATGCAAATGGAATATGGATGTTTATTTTTTTTCCTTTTTATGCAAATAAATGATGATGCAAATAAATGAGGAGAATGAGTAACTAGTAATGCAAATGTTTATTTTTATTCATGCAATAATATAAATGCAAATAAGTATAAAATGAAATGTATGTATCTATATAAGATGCTCATGTATGCAGCTAACATCTCAATACACAAGTACTCAATCAAAGCAATGATGATGAAAAAGAGACCACTTAGCTGAGAAATGACGAAGCTTCCAACTCTCATTTAGAAGATAAAGAGAGCATTGTTATTATACTGAAATCACTCTAAATTCACAAAATGCAAAATGAAATGCAAAATAAGATGCACAATGAGATGCAACCTAAACCTAGTCACTGGATTTGAAATGCTTAAGTTTCATCACTGAGCTTTTTACAACCACAACAGGCATATTAGAGTTCCTTGCTTTTCATGTGCAATATTAATTATCTTATCCGCAATGACCCTTTTTTCATTCATATCCTTGGACAGATTTCATAGGCACCTAGATTGCATGATAAATAAATTCCTCAAAATAGACAAAGAAATGATGGGAACCTCTCTGTAGCATACAAATAAGCAGAGTTGAGGTATGTGTGGTAATTTCACCTTAATGTGAAGACACTTATCACAAACACCTAGCTAATTAGATGTTTCTAGATCATCAAAATCAGTCCTACAAGTAGAAAACAAAGAAAATATTATGCCCCCAATCCTTGCTCTTCTTAGTCAAGATAGAATTACTCGAGTTACTCAGAGGGATGATAATTGAAAACCAATATAAAAGACAACACACAAAGAAAATTCCATGCATATCTCAACTAGTTTAGTGATTGTTTTTAGTTTTGTTTTGCTTGTGTACTTAGTGATAAAACTCTTCAGTACTCAAGAGACAAGTGACTGACTCAGAGTGAATGACTGGGTATCACTAACATAAAGATGACTTGGTTGATACTACTTAGGACATGTAAATTGAGCAGTCGATTACCCTAAGACTAGGACATTGATCGATTTCGAGACATAAAGGTTCTAAAAGAACCAGGATGTCACAAAAGTGACTAGAAATTATGTACAAGAAAAAGTGTAGATGTAACACTTCAGTATAGGAGATAAGACTAACCTGGATGACATCCAACAGCCATACTGATCTATGTCATTGTTTTGATTTGATCATTGACAGGAAGGTCAGGTTTCAAAGAGTAAGTACCCCATATAAGACTGATATGTCTAGTTTTGAGTGTACCCTTCCTTTTACAAGACATATTGATGTTTGATAGAGTTTGATAGATTAATTAACAAGATATGCAATAAGTTTGATTTGTAGACCTTGAGAGTTTGTCTATGGTTGATTTGGTTTGAAGGATTGTCTATGATTTCTTGCTTCGATTTTGTCCATTTTTTTGATTTAGTGAGTTTTTTTTTTTTAAGGATTTTGTTCAGGACATTTTATAATTTTTAGGAGTTTGTTCAAGACATTTTATGATTTTTAGGATTTTTTTCAGGACTTTATATTATTTTTTAGGAGTTTGTTCAGAACATTTTATGATTTTTTTTAGAATTTTTAATGTTTGCCCCTAGTGTCTAGCAAGGAAAAAGGGATTTTGAGTACATGAATGGATAAATGAATGATGGTGGATGCTTTCAAGGACTATCTCACAATGTTAATCCAAGAACACGGTCTAGTTATAGCAATGTAAACCAAGGATTTTAGTGATGTAAAGAAAGGATTTAGTGTAACGAAGCCATATGGTCCAAAGAAGTGGCCATGTCAAGAGGTTTGTGGAAAGCACATTTTTGTATTTTGTCCATAGTGTTGATCAAGATCAAGGAATAGATTTGGATAGAAGGCAGATATGATAAGCAAGATCAAAAGGGAGTAATGAAGGATTCAAGAAAGCAATGGATAGGAGCTAAAGGGTCTGGTTCAAGTGTAATAAATAAGACACACAAAACTTGTAAAGATCCTTAACCTTGTCAAGATCAAAGGTGGAAAAGGGATATGAATGTAGATAGGGGGAATGAGGGATAATGCATGATGAAGGATAATGGAGGAAGAAGGATAATAGATGGATGTACATGGATGGAACTTGCCCCCAGTGTAAACTGTAAAAGGATAATGGATTACGCATGATGCCCGTTTGCTAGGTTTTCATCATGGTACTTACCCAAGGAACCACAAGAAGTGGTTTTCACTCGTGGATGAAATTATTTCTCTTCTTTTTTTGTTTTGAATTTTTTTTTTTCATCATTTTTTTTTCTTTTGGAAGATAGTGGAGGCATGATAGGGGATGGAAGAAGAACCCCAACATCTCTCTTCTTTGGATGGTACCCTTAGAATATGAGTTGTAATAGACCATGGGTATGAAGGTGTGCTTAAAGATGTTGGCAGGATAATGAAATGAAACTAGGGCAAGGATTTATACAAAGGATTGGATAAGAGGGATGGAAGGGTGAAAAAGAGATGCTGGATAATGGATGGGATGTTGGAAGAATTGTGTATGGATAGATGGAAATGCTGGAAAGATCAACATTGGCACATGCCTTGAGGGATGATGGACATATGGAGGAGAAGTGAATCTCATATTTTGAGATTTGGATGGAGGAAAGGTTATAGATTTTGGGGCATAAGAACCCAAAATGGATGAAGGAGGTGATGGAGGAACAACAATTTTGGATGCCAATTTTGATTTTTCTTTAGACTATTGTGCTTCAAGAAGCTGCTTAGGGATCCACATGGTTTTTGATTTTTTTTCCTTTTGTAGTTCCTTAGAGAAAATTGCTTGTACAAGTGCCTTAGGAACTCATATAAATTTTTTTCCTTCTTTCTTTGTGGGCCTTTGTGGCATTTTGTATTTTTCTTTTTCTTTTTGGATCATATTTTTCTTTGTTTCAACATGTTGATTAGATGGGACATGTTGATCCTTGAATACATGTGGATTACTTGACTTATGACTTTTATGCTTGGCATCCAAATTGCTTGGAGGGAGATGCGTGGATAGATAGGAATGATATGGAGGTCTTTTAGATGGATGGAAGGTACTTGAAGATGTGTGCCTTTGTTGATCTTGCATAAGGGATCGAGGGATATAGGGACCTAGAATGGATGGAAGCAATGACGGGGAAAGCGTATATTTAGATTTAACTGGAGAAATGTAGGATTTATGAGAGATACCAACATCTTGAGAAATGTCCCTAAGGCAATGACCTTTAACATTTTATTTAATATGGAGGGTTTCTTTCTTGTGGAGATTTACCCCTTTTCCTTTATAAATATTTTGATTTGTAGGATACACTCTGCTTTGGAAAGAAGGCACGAGTCCATTATGAGATAGAGGTGGAATTTAGGGAATGATAGGATCATGAGAGGGATTTGTAGGCATGATGGATCCTTGAGGTGGATATAGAGGATTATGACAAGGAGATGAAGGGATACTTTGATCTTGACATGGAAGAGGACCATTGGATAGAGTAGGAAGGGTGTTTGACTCTTCATTTTGAATAGGACCATTTGAAAAGGTGGAAGAGGCATCATGATCTTGCTTAGGAAGTGGATTAGGAATACGATTTGGAAGGATGATTTTCTCTTGAGATAGAACTGAGTCATCTCAGAAGAAATGAAAAGGTATAACGGTATCATCATGGGAATCTAGTCAAATGGGATCTTTTTCAATCATTAGATGGGATTGGAGAGTTTTGGTGTCTTGATCTTGATTTCTGGTAGGACTTATTTGTTCATTCTTCAAATTATACTCCTGCCATGCAACCACTTCTAAGGAAGGGATAGGACTTGTTGTTCTCAAAATTTGACTCACTTTAAAATCCTTATAGTGATATGATAAACTCTATATGCAGAAGAGAGATTAAAGAGAAGGAAACATTTAGGACAACATATGACAATATTTGATTAACCTTCTACACTTTGAAATTATCCAAAGTTTAGGTGGGTATACCTTTGTGAACTGAATTCACACTTTTAAAAGATAAATCCACAACAAACTAGTCCAAAAACCAGTGGATCTTATCACCTTAAAACCAACTGAAATAAAGAAATGAAACTTATACTCATGTTCAGTATTGATCTACAAGATATATAAAAGATAACCTTAACAGATACCAGTGCCTTATCCAAGGCCACATAGTCATCTAAGTTCAAACAATACTTCCACAATCAAATATCTCCACACATCCTATCAGTTTGGCTTCTATCAATCCCCATATATGCCTGACATACATTAGATTTTTATTCATATCAAAATAAACTGTGTTCATCAAAATTCAAAGTATCCCACAAAGAATTTACTGGTAAAAATGATTCCTGCATATTTAATTCCCCTCCTGAAGAGAAAAGCTAAGAAGCATATCTACTTAAAATTCCCTTACAACCCATATTCAAAAGGAATAACACTAGATTACTTAGAATGAAACAACAAACATTTGCAAACATACTTGAAGACAACACAAAGTTTAAACTCGAAACCAATGGTCTGTATATTGATATTACTTCTAAAAGTATTACAAAAACATTTGAATATTCTCCATTAAGACTTGAAAAAGCTCAGGTAAATTTCTGCAGCGTTTTCTTACAATTCCTTGTGATCCCTTTTTTACTAGTCTTGGTATCCATTTATAACAATATGGATACACACACAGCTTCATAATTTCCTAGGAGAGTTTGTTACAATCATTACTTCTTAAGAAGAAGTTACAAAACCTTTTCCAAATGCAGTTACAAGTCTCTTTCAACATCCATGGCTTCTTCCACTTGTTGTTCTGTTGCAACATTTTCTAACTTCTCTACATCAAGCACTGTACATTTTCTTGTCCATTCCTAATACACATCATCAGCAGGCCATGAGAAGTTAATTACTTTTTCTTTTGTATTGGCTAATCTTTTCCAAGAATTCCTCATTTTATTGACCTCTGAATTCAGAAAACGATAATGAGATTTGATTTTCTCAATCTCCTCAATTGTTTGATAAATATGGAGGCATCCTCTGATTTAACAATTCCTTTTATTCTTAGTGATAATTTGGCTTCTAATTCCTTAAGCCATATTTGTTTGTCCTTTAATTGGGTTGGGCTAACAAAATCTCCTGGGAGTAATTCGAAAACTTGATCAATGTACTCTTTCTTGTATAGGTTGATCTTTCTATATGCATTATCCACTCCTTCTGCCAACTTTACTAAATCCTTTGTCATATCATTGGTAGATTTAATAATGGGGGCAGCCCCTGCCTCATCATAGGATACACAAATAAGTTCTATATCCTGCTCTTTGGGTCTCCATTCATCAAAAATAGGTATTAAAATAGCCTTGTCCCCATTTAACTCATTCCACATTTCCAAAATCTTACTCATGTTGTTATACATTACTGAAGACCCTATAGTGTCAGCAAAACTTAAAATTGTAGCCCTTACTCTCTCTTCATATTTCTTTGCATATAGGGCCTGAGCCTATTTTAAATTCTCCAACTCATGGGGAGTGATCTCAATCAACTAAGAACTAGAAGGTGCTGGAGATGGTGGAAATTCAATAATGGGGCTGGTAGGTGGAGGTCTTGTAGGAGAAGAGGAGAACATCAATGTTGAGAACTCACCTTGATGGTATTGTCCTACCAATTGGCTTTGTAGCTTGGTGATGATGCTATCTTTACCCCTTACCTCTTCCTTAGCACTATTGTAAGCTTTTAAAATTGTCTCCAACTTAACTTGGAGATCTTCTTTTTCTTTTGCCTCTCATTCTGCTACTGCAACACTAAACTTTGCAGTCTCTACCATAGTGCTAGCAGCTTCCACTACCCCAGTGCTCTGAACTCTTTTCACTATCATTCCTCCAAGGTAACTTGACCCTGGGGTGTCCTTATTCCTTTTATTTTCATCTCTTTTAAGAGACCACATGACCAGTGCAACATTATCCTTGCTGAAAGTGAATCCCTCCATAGGTTTGGTCTCCTTTCTTACTGCCTCTAAAACCAAGGCATCTGCTATGTCCCATTCGGGGAGAATGAGTACCCCAGCCTGTGCTACCATGTCTCTTCCTTGCTCGGGAGTGATGGTCTTAAACTCATCAACCATTTCTTGCTTTATCTCTTCCTCCACCACAACTGGATCCTTTTGGGGCTACTCACCTTTCCTCTTTTCACACCTAACATTAAATATATCAATATTATGCTTCCATACAAATTGCATGAAAGCTCCTAATGTGACAAAGTTATTATCAGCCAAGAAATCCTCACTTTCTTGCTTGATGTCATGATCCCACTCCTGGCCTTTGAACTCATTAGTAGTAATGTTCATTTGAGCAGTAATGGGCTCTTCTGGCATTCCCTCTTCCACTTCATCATATGTGTATGCTATCTCTCCAAGACTGCCTAATTGTAACAGTTGCTCATTTGTTGCCTGTTAATCTCCTATATGAATAGGGGATTGAGTTGGGGAATACAAAGGTTCATCAGATTGTACTTCCTTTCCCACTCTTTGTTTCTTTGGGCTATCCTGAATGTCAATGACATCCTGTATCTTCCTCTTCCCTTTTGAGGTAGAAGGCTCCCCTATTGTTGACATCAACACACTATAGTTGGACTTCTTATGTAACATGTAATCACCAGGAGGGTTTGCTCTAGAAGATGTAGTACTATTTAGAGCTAGTCTTGCTTTCTCAGGGTTGTTCTTAATTACAACCTCCCTCTTTTCTTTCAATGTTTGCAGCACATCCTCAAAACACAGAATTAAGAATTTTATGTTCTCTTCAAAGGGGTGAAAGCTAGACAAAGGGTCATAGCTAGTGTCAAATTGGTGCACAAAGTCTAAAGCCTTCTTGTAGGCCACCCACTTTTCTTTCCTCAGCTCTTGCTCATCTAAATCAAACTCATTTCTAATGAGGTCTTCAGGAAACTAGAATTGGTGTGGTCTACCTCTACATATTGCCCTCTTTCTGAACATGCCGTTGAAGAAATCTTCAGGGTCAGCACACTGGGATACTGCAATTGACAAATGGTACGGTTGAAGGAAATCTTCAAAATACTTCCAACCTCCTTTAATAATTACAAATTGATGTGCTATGGTAACTGTAGGGAAAATGGTCCCTTTACCTCTGCCTGTTAGCTCTTCCTCTTGCACACTACCAATCTTCCTGAGGATTTATGCAATTCCCACTTTAAGAGGGACTGATAGGGCAACAAAAATGGAGTGCCTTTGAAACCGTATACTCTGAAAACTTTGGAGACAGGGTATAAGTGGATATCACCCCAATTGGGGAAATTTTAATATTCTCAGCCAACTTTTTTGGCCTAATGAATTCCAAAAGAACCTTAGGGACTCTTGGATTCTCTGAACAGATAAGAGTCCTAATCTTAGATGAAAAACACTTATCACACTTTAAGTAGCTAGCATTTTCTCTGTCCCATGACAACACTCTACTCCATAACTGCACTGGCATCTTCTCTCCATCTTTCTCTTTCACAATATCCATTCCACTTGCAAAATAGTTACCACCCTTGAATAAAAATAAATGCATGAGGAGGGAGTGCCATCCAAAAGGCCTATCCACTTTTCCATTCTTTATTCCTATCAAGCCTTCATGGATGGCATATGTGATATAGGAAGCATAATCAAAGGTCACTACCAAAGAAGGATTCAAAATTTGAGAAGTCATTAACATGTAATGAGGTTGCATATTTGCCTCAGCATCTTCTCCTAAAATTTGGTAGAGTGACCAGTATAATCCTTTGGCCCTAAGGGTGAATAGATTTAAAGAGAAAGGCTCCTCAGTGTTGGGTCCTACAACTGTTAATCTTCCTATCTTCACAAAGAATTCTTTAAGAGGCCCATTTCTAAGGTGGTTCCTCTGCACACTGTAAACCTGAGCTAGTGATTTGAAATTAATAGGTTCTAAAAAGTTGGTAAATTCACTAAGTCCAAAAGCATTTCTGAACTCCTCATTATTTATTTCAATGAGGGTTTTCCCACTTATATCCCTAACACACCTTGTGATTGGGTCATAGTTGTGTGCACTATGAGTTAGGAGATCCACATCCATGAATACTCTAGGGACCACCAATTTTCCTACGTCCAACTCCTAGATACTGTTCATTGGGGCTGAGGCATTTCTCATACCAAATCCAACCTTAAATTATCCCAACCCAGACAACCCAATTTGAGGGTCTCTTAGCCAATTTCCCTTGTCATACAATCCTTCTCCTATTTTTAGGCGAGGAGCTCTTGGCACTAATTCCTTTACGTTTGCTGCCTTATTAGTTGACATTATCAACTATTCTAGGAAATCATCACAGATAGCCCTCTCCTGGTAATTAACTTTTCTTGAGAATTCTCTCTTAGGTTCCATCTTAAAAAACTATGCAAGCAATTTAATTACTAGCCCCAACTGTTCTGTAACAAATCAAAACCGAAATTAAAACACACTGTCAAGTTATTGCCAAGCAAGAGTACAAGAGAACCTATTTTTGGCTTGAAGAAATCTACTCTGCAACTGAAAAAAAATTGTTCTACAACTGCTTCTCTGCAACAACTTTTCAAAATGATGCCTTCATTCAATTGATGCGAGATCATATACGGTAGTTGGGCTCTTAACTACGACATTGATACTGCATGCTTCGACCGTCCTTTCAAAATTGAATTCATAGAAGAATTTGAAAATTTTGCTCCAAAGGGTCATAACATGCCTGTATATTTTCTTTTCACTCTTTTGCCATTTCACAGAGCATAACATACTAGCAGTTTTGCCTAATGAAATCGCGCTAGCCATCCGATCAAATGAGACTTGATCGGTCTTTACACTATTTTAACCTCTTTGCCTTTGCATCGGGCCCTACCTTTTTTTCGCCATTTCGCAAGCTTTATCCCCCAAGCATTTTCCTTTCGCAAAGCTACGCCAAGTGTTAGATGGAACTCTAACCACCCGACCTTTAACTCCTACCAGGACCATCAACCTTTTCACTAACCATGCCTCATCTTGACGGCTAATGGTTTTTCACTATTTTGCAGGGGTTAATCCACTTCCATCTTCGGACCACGAAACAACGAGAAACATTGGATCAATCTTGAGATGAACATCTTTTAAGTGAGATGTTTATCCAGACATTACTTACCCCACTTATTCACCGGTTAACAAATGCCATGTGGCACTTGGCTATTAGCCCTAAAAAACTCTTTGGGTTTAGTTCAGAGTCAACCACATGTCTTGCTTCCTGTATAACTACCGGTTGCACCTTGGTGGGCCCTTATTCACCTTTTGAAACTACGTGTCAATTGACACATCACCATTAAGCTTTACAAGAAGTAGCAGCTATCATTCCATGTCATGTTGGAAAGAACCTCTCTTTCTCTTTTGCCATTTTGCAAGTTTTAAAACACTAGCATCTTACCTTCGCGAACTCACGCGAACCATTAGATCATATCAAACTTGCTTGATGCTTAACAACCTATTTGAATCAGGAAGATGTGGGTCTTCTGACTCAGCTTTATCCACCTGGTGTCTAGTCATTCCTAAACTGACATGTCAACTTTTTATTCGCTGAAAGAAAACATCAGGATCCACTTTATCCTTGCCACCTATATCTACCAGGTCACTTCTTATCCTACAGCATGACTCATCTTCTTGGCACCAACTATGAGTCCTCAAATCCAATTCGCTGACCACTTTAATTTTCAGGCACATTTCATTGTCTTACTTGCCATCTCAACCAGCTGGACTGCTTCCTTGGAATGCCATGTCATTTCGCAGTTTTGTGAAAGCTATCTTTCAAGCATATTTCTCTTGCAAAACTGTGATAGCTGTTAGATCTCGAGGACTTGTGCATCTGTTGTGCCTCTTATGAAGCTCTTTTGCCTGGGCCCAAAAACCTTTCGCTATTTTGTAGAGCATAACATGTGAGCATCTCTCAACCACGAAACAACGTGGGTCGTCAATTTGTTTTAAACTTGATAGCCTTTTAGCCGTGGAAAACTCTTCACCACTGGGTCCCACCAAACCTTTTCGCCATTTTGCGTAAGGTAATTTACTCGCTCATTTCGGCTGCGAATCAATGCTAGCCATTAGATTCAAAGCAAGATGGAATCTCGTTAAACTAGATCCAATGCATAGAGTCGAACATGCTTTTTCCTTTCGCTATTTTGCAGAGCATAACACACCCGCAACTTCACCTAACGAAACAGTGAAAGTTGTAGATTGATCTGAAAGTTGCACGACACTTACTGGACCCAACAACATTAGAAGGAAAAGGCATAAGGCGTAGATTTTTTACAATTATTTAATGATTTCCTAGGCAAATAACAAGGGGGGACATTTCACACAACCCCAAGACCCATTATTTAAGTGAATAAAGTAACGTAGGAATAGAAGCCAAAGGGTTTTGATAAGACATTTGAGCGATTAAAACTAAAAACCCTTAACCCTTAAAGACCTAAAATAGATTTGAAGCAATTAATAGCATACCTGACTCAAAATTTCAAAAACTTAGCCAATCATGGGAAAAGAAAACCCATTCCTTAAACAGTGATAACATCGGCTCTGATTGGGGATGGTTGATCACAAGGTCAACACAAGAAACACAAGAAACTCTGGAGAAACAGACCAAAACACAGACCCAAACAAAAACAACAAGAAGCAAACAAAATATATACAAACAAAGGACCTACTGTGCATGGACTTCAAGAGAAATAATGTTTCAAGAATTGTCCATGCACTGGAAATTCCTTTACTTCATCATTCATATTTTTTATAAAATAAGAAGCCTTTCCATTTAAATCATAGACCACAAAAGGGCCAATCCATAATGATTCAAATTTCTTATGTTTTCCTTTGTCTTGTCCTCTTGCATTCCACTGAAGAACAATATCATCAATTTGAAACTTCCTTAATGATGTCCTTTTATCAAAAAGGTACTTGGACTGTAGTTGGATCTTCAGATTTCTCTTATGAGCTAGAGTTCTGATCTCTTCCACTTCCACTATCTGAATCATTCGGTTTTCCATAGGTTCAGATAACTCTATGTCTTCAACTTGGAAGAATTTATAAACTGGAAGAAAATTGTTTACTGGCAGTCTAGCTTGTGTACCATAAACCAGTTCAAAAAGTGACATTCCAATGGCCTTCTTGACTATTACTTTGTCAACCCACAAGGCTAATTTCAAATTTTGATCCCAAGACCTCTTGTTCTCTTCTAAGATCTTCTTGATAATGTTCAAGAGGTTTTTATTACTAGATTCAGCTTGTCCATTTCTCTGAGGATGATAGGGTGAAGAGTAAGACATGATTATTCCATGACTAGTACAAAATCCAACAAACTCTTTTGACCTAAAACTCATGGCATTGTCCATTACTAATTTTGCAAGTATTCCAAATCTAGTTATAACATTATCCATCAAGAAGTCAATGACAACTTTACTCATAGCTCTTCTTGTGGGAATAGCTTCAATCCATTTAGTAAAATAATCAGTGGCTACTATGATCCATCTATGACCTCTTCCTGATCTCTCAACAATCTCTCCAATAAAATCAATGCCCCATTGGACAAAAGGGGCTTCTATTGTGACTGGATTTAGGGGTAAAGCTCCTTCATACTTCAATTTGGATGAAAATGTTTGACATGGGTCACATTTCCTGACATGTTCATGAGCATCCTTGAATAAGGTAGGCCAATAGTACCCAGCCTGGATTATCTTACTAGCAGTTGTCTTAGCAGAGTAATGGCCTCCACATACTCCATCATGCATTTCAATCAACACCTTTTTAGCCTGGAATTCATCCAAACACATTAGCAGTTCTCCATCTCTTTTTCTCCAAAATAGATCACCTTGAATGAGAACATATTTTTGTGACTTGAGTTTCAGAGTTCTTCTCTGATTATGTGTCATTCCTTCTGAAAATGTAGCATCTCTTAAAAATTGAACTATCTCTGAATACCAAGTTTGTCTCTCAATACTAGTGACTGAAGTACTTTTGATTTCAACATTATTTATCTCAACATTTAGAAGATTAGATTCAGTCATGAGCTTGGCCCGACCTAAGCCTCTCACCAATTTGGTGATCTTTATTTCCAACTCAAATTCTTGGTTTCTATTGATCCATCTACACCTTTTTCCTATAACCTCAGATTGGGACAAAATATCCTTAACTGCAGCATGTGGGGCATAAGCAGTGATTTTTGCATTCACAAGGTATGGCCTGAAAGCCTTGACAACTTTAACTAAAGCATAAGCCTATTTCTCCATGGTTTCATACTTTAATTATGCTACTTGCAAAGACTTGCTATAGAAAGATATGGGATGTTCATATCCCTCATTATCTTATTGTAACAACACTGCAGCTACTGTATGGTATGAAGCAAAAGAGAACAGAGAAAAGGGCTTACTATAATCAGGAGATTTCAGCACTGGTGCTTCCTGAATGGCCCTTTTAATCTCATCAAATGCTTTTGATGCTTCTTGGTCCCAACAAAATGTTGTATCCCTTTTAAGTAATTTTAGAATATGCTTCACTATCTCTGCAAAATTTGCAATGAATCTTCTAACAAAGTTGACCTTGCCCAAAAAAGATTGAATACCTTTGACATTTTTTGGTGCAGGCACATTATTTATTGCTTCAATTCTTTCAGGGTCAATTCTTACCCCTTCCTTGGAAACAATATGCCCCAATAATTTTCCTTCAGTGACCCTAAAATGACACTTCTTGGGATTTAATGACACACCAAATTCCAAAGCCTTATTGAGCACCTTTTCCAATTGTCCACAGTGGTCATTGGCCCTTTAAGAGAAGCAAGTTATATCATCTTGATAAACCACCATGATGATATTGATGAATTCTTTGAAGGCTACATCCATAGCTCTCTGAAATGTAGCTCCATCATTTTTTAATCCAAACGACATTCTTACATAGATATATGTTCCCCATGGAGTAGTGAAAGTAGTTTTGAATTTTTTAGATTCTCTCACTAACACTTGATTGTATCCTGAAAAACCATCCATCATGGACAAAAGATCACAACCTGTTACTCTCTACAACATAGCTTCCATATTGGGGGAAGAGTAATTGTCTTTTAAAGAAGCAACATTCAAATTTCTAAAATCCACACACAATCTAATGTCCCCATTTTTCTTTCTTACTGGGACCAAATTGGAGACCCGAGACCCATGAAGAATGTCTTATAGGTTTAATAATCCCTCCTTCTCTTAACTTAGTCAATTCTTACTGCATCTTAGTTTCTAATAGGGGGTTAATAGGTCTTTGCTTCTATCTGAAAGGCTTAGCATCTGGAAGTAAAGGAACTTCATGCTAAAAAAGGTCTTGTCTATACACCTTTAGGTCTTCATAAGACCAAGCAAAAATATGTTTATATCTTTTCAATAAATTGATAAGATTAGTTCTGACATGAGGGGGTAATTTCTTCCCAATGTATACTAACTTAGGGGATGATTCAGTCCCCAGGTTTACCTCCTCCAATTCTTCTAACTTGGTGGTAGACTGCTGATGTAAGTGACTGTCATTGTAACTGAATATGCTCTCTAGCTCTACCAACCCTTTAGGTATCTCATTTGTTTCCAACTAGACCAAGACATTTCCAAACACTATTTCCTTATTATCAACCACCTCCACCAATGCATTGCAATCAATCTTCTATCCATCATAATCATCAACACATTGAATGAACCTAAGAATATCTTCATCATCAACAAAAACTTGCCAATTATACACATTATTAGGGATGGTAGGCCTAGATTTTATTTCCACAGTGGAGATGCCAGTTAGTGTTGCATCATCATTTTTCAATGAAACATTAGCTACAAAGTCTACCATAATATTCTTTGATCGCTCTATCCAATTAATAGAAAATGTACTAAAATGCTCTATGACATCCCAAACTGCATGTTTATATCTCTTTAATCTATCATTTTTGGATGCATATTTGGATCTTACCTAAGAGACAACCAATTCTGAATCCCCTAAAACTTTCAATAGCTAGATTTCATGCCTTTTTGCAACCTCAAGCCCCAATAATAGGGCTTCATACTCTGCAGTATTATTTGTGCACTGGAAAGACAATAAGAAAGAATACTTAAAAGTTATACCTGATGGGGATACAAAAAGAACCCCTGCTCTAGATCCTTCTTTGGAGCAAGCTCCATCAAAATACATCTGCCATAAAACATGTTGTTGTGGTTCTAATTCGATCACAATGGGCTCAGTATTCTTCAACTGAGGTAAAATTGGTTGTAGTCTGAAATTATCAAGATCCACATCAATCATACAATTGAGCATACTAGGATCTACATTTTCAATTACTCTAGGAGCACGTGGTTCTCTGTACAACTTGACCTAATTCTCATTGATTGGGATGGTAGCATAAGATAAATCCAATTGGACATTTCCTCCTACTACTGCTGCCCATTGCTTGGACAACAACATACCATAATGGGGTTTAGTGTCAGTAACAATAACGTCCATTTTGTAAGTTACCTCAAGGAATGCTGCTATTTTTACTTCAACATCTCTCATTGTACCTATCATAGGTTCTTCCTTGTTATCCATAGCATAGACTTTTCCATATATAGTAGTTACTAACAGTAATAGTTCTTTCATAACACCATAGGGAATTACATTAGTAGCAGCTCCTGAATCTATCATACAATTTTTTTTCAGCCGGTTATTTAGTAACAAAGTAACATAAAAAGGATCTACCTATGAAGGGTCTTGAGTAATAGTGGTTCCAACATAAACCTCTGGGGTTTGGAGTTCTTGATCCTTTCCATTTTTAACTGAACCGGTGGGTAGGACTGTGTCACTGTCAGACATATTAGAAAACAAAGACAAGGTTGCATCCCTATGTTCTTTTATTTTCAGTAATTCTATTAATGGGATAGTAACTTTCATTTGTGTAAGATCTCGAGCCATGTAAAATATGGAATTACTACTCAATTCAGTATTAGCTCTAACCCTTTCTACCTTCAGCTGACTTGCCCTTTTTGCTATGGCAACTCCTTGTATATCATTGGTACTTTTATCATCTGTACTCTTGGGTACATCTTTAATCTGTTCTTTCTTTTCTTGACCAATTTTAGGGAAAGTAGTAGCACTACTTGTTGCCCCCTTTTGAGTAACCTCTTTGATAAACATGGAACCAGGTTCACCCTAATCAATGTCCTTCTTGGTGCTCCTCAAGTTGTAATTGTGTTTTGCTTTAGCAATAGCAGCTTTGGTGATATTTTTAACTTCTTCCTCACTAGGCCTTCTAAGATGAACTTCTTCATCTTCAATTGTTACCACATTCAAGGTAGGATGCCAGTCCAGTGTTAGTTGTCCTTGAACAAACCTTTCATTATCCAACACATCACTACATTCACTTTGTATAGATTCCTCATCACTCTCTATAATGGTCTCAAACATGTTAATGTCAGGCTCAGCTTCTTGTCTCATGGACTCTTCAAGGGCTTGAGCTACTACACACTGATGAGGAGAATGTGGCCCATCACAAGCAATACACCAAGGAGTGTTTTCTATATTATGGACATTTTTTCCTTTTAAGGGATCTGGGATATCTTGACTCTAAGTAATTTTAGGCTTCTCATTTTGGGGTTTGCCATCTTTCCAATTGGTATTATAGGGCATGTCATGCAGTCTAGGGGGTCTATCTTGCCAGTTATAATGAGGCTTATCATTTTTATTTACCTTGGCAGTCAGATCCTTCATAGCAATAACCAACTTTTCTATCTTGTCTTCCTCAGCAACTTTGTTAGGTTATTGTTTTGTTTCCTGCCATAACCTACCATCTGTTCTCCTTCCTAATTTTCTAGATGCTTTTCTATTTCTTTCCACATTAATGGCAATTCTAAATGCATCCCTCAGGTTATGTGGATTTTTATCCCTTAAGACATAGGCCATTTTAGAATCAAATGCATTATAATAGGTGTTCATAGACATGTTATCATCTAACCTCATCACCTGATACAATCTATGCATGGCCTTTTGAAATCTAGAATTGAAATCGGTGACCATTTCATTATCATATTTTCTAATGTTATTAAATTCATTGAGCATGAAGGTCACATTTGTTTTGTCACCGTATTGTTCTTGAAAACAATTCTTAAAGTCCTCCCAAAACCCAATGCTATTAACTGGAAGACCTCTGTACCAATCTCTTGCATCATCAACTAGGGACTGAACAAACAATTTCATTATAACATCTTCATCCACTATCTCATAATCATTTATTAATTCACCAAAAGATTTTAAATGCTCCTCAGCACTGATTGTATTATTTCCAGCAAACTTATGGAGTCTGTCCCTTAACTCAGTAGGAACATGGTTGGGATATCCTAGGATCCCATCAAAAAACAATTGTCTATATTGCTCCAAATTGATAGGTCTCCTTTGAAAAGGGTTACACCATTATTGTTTCCCATGTTCATTCTAACTTTTGGAATTGGGGTCTGAGATATTTGGTTATGCTGATTGTTCATAGGGATTTGACTAACTGTTGTTGTATTAGTAGGCACAGTAGGCTGAATTTTAACCGGGGGGAGGGAAATTTGCTGAGGATCAAGCTTACTAAGATCTTCTGAAGGAAAAATGATAGGGGGAGCTTTTAGGTAACTAATTTTTCTTTTAACTTCCTGATTAGCTGCTTGCAACTTAGCTTTCTCTAGCTCCATTTGTAGATCCTCCTTTTCCTTCCTCATTCTTTCCATCTCTCTCTCATGTTCTAATAGCCTATGAGAAATCTCCTCTATATTTCTAGATCCAGTTCCATCATCCACCCATTTCTACTTCCCTTTATCAACATTATTCCTAGGAGGTTGTGAATCACTAGGCACTTCCCTATTTGGTTGGACTACTGACCTATACGCTGGCTTGGCCTTAGGGATTAGAATTTCTTTGATCATAGGGCCTTCCTCACCACTCTTTTCCTTTTCCTTGTTGGTATTTTGGTATGGTTTTGTCATTGATGTCAACAACTGCTAAATACACCTACTTTGGAGAACCAACAACATTCACCGGTAATCAGTAAACTATTCAAACAATCACCGATATATGGTCAACTGGCAGAATATAATGTTCACCAATGGGATATAATGTTCACCGGTACTTGCAATGACATGGAAGACACTTGGTAATGTTGAAGACATCATGTGGACACTTTTCCTTAAAGTAATATCATTGGTATATTCTTATTTGCATATTTGCTTTTACCAGCAAATAGGTCCAGGTTATCTAGGGTTATACTGGCAAGTTTATCTTTTCCAGATCAGCATGGCACGCTATGGAGATGATTTATTATTGTTGTAAATGCATTAAGCCAACATGTTCAATCGGTTAATGCATCGGATATTGTATTATTTGTAAAATGTTTTATTGTAAAGCCGACCTACTAAAATTGGTCTTAGGGTATGGTATAAATGTAAGATCTTATTTGTAAGATCATGTGTGGAATGCAAAAAAATTAAAGGAAGAGTATATGTGAGATCAAGAAGAGATAAACACAAAGATATCATTTGAAGGTGAAGTTAGGTTTTTGTAGAAGCATATCAGCATTACACCGGTATTGAATCCAGCATATGAAGATGTTATTTTGTGCAGTACATTCTCATTGGATTTAACCATCCAACTGTAGCCAGTGTGACTCCCATTTGTGTTTGAGCAGTGAGCTCTAGGCTGTTGGCCTTTCTGCATGTGCAGACCCCTCTTTGTACACTTACTATCTGCAGTAGTATCATCTGATTGTGGGTAAGGTTTCCCACCATGGTTTTTCCCCTTACAGGGTTTCCACATATAAATATTTGTGTCATGTGTTGTGGATGACTTTATGTTTATGTTTCATGCATTAATTCTTACCGGTATAGCAATCTTCTGTCAACACTGTTTACCGGCATACTTAACTGTCTTACTAGTATAAAGCAATAAGTTGGTTAATAAGATTTTGGTTTGAATTTATTTGACAACTGATTCACCCCCCCCCCTCTCAGTTGTCCCTGGGACCTACAATTGGTATCAGAGCCTAGTCCTCTTATTGTGGAAGTTTAACAACTTGAGGAGATCCAATGTCTACTAATTATTTTAGAAAGGATAGTCCTAAACTTGATGGAACCAACTATGGAATATGGAAAATTAGAATGGAGACACATCTGAATTGCATTGGTAAAGACATCTGGGAAGTTACTAAGAATGGTTATACTACTGCTATAGCTGGTCAGCTTGCTCCTGTTACTTTAGCTAAAGATGAAGAAAATGATTGCAAAGCAAGAGAAGCACTTTTGAGCGCATTATCAGATCAACAAATCATGGGATTATTAGATAGATCTACTGCAAAAGCTATTTGGGATCATTTGGAAACACTGAATGAAGGGGATTCCACAGTCAAAATTTCAAAACTTGAAAGCTTCCGAGTCAGGTATGAACATCAGAAAATGGAAGAAGATGAAAGAATTTCTGCTTTTATGGAAAGAGTAAATGAAATTGTTTTAGGTATCAAATGTTGTGGAGGAAACTTGAGTGAAGATGAGATTGTTTCAAAAATCTTAAGAGGTTTGCCACCGGCATATAAAATGAAGGTTACTGCTATTAATGAGTTGAGAACAATGCCTAATACATCAGTAACTACGGATACATTGATTGGAAAACTTTCAGCTTTTGAAATTGAGGAATTTGGTCTTGTTGCTATAAAAACTAATTTGGCCTTCAAAGCATCAACATCATCTACTCCATCTTTTGACAAATCTGACTGGAGAGATTTTTATGCAAGAGAACTTGAAGAAACCGGGAAGGAGAATGAAGAACTTGAAGAACTTGAAGCACTATTTGCAAGAAAAATGCCAAAAGGTCCAATTGGAAGTAAGTATGAAGGTAAAGCACCCTTTAAATGTTTCGACTACAATAAGATTGGTCATATGGCTTCAAGATGCCCTGATAGACATGCTAGACTAAGAGAAGAAGCTAGAAGGACATATAAACCTAATCTTGAATATTAGAGATACAGATTTAAGAAAAACAAAGATAAGTCTTGTTACATTGCTGATGAAGGTGTGACTGATGATTCTGATGAGGATCCAACAGACAATGGATGGGTCTTTGTTGCTATAACAGAAGATCAACCGGTACCTATTGCTCCACCGGTAGAACAAGCCCTAGCAACTAAATTTGAATCAAAGGATGAATGGATTATTGACTCAGGATGCTCACATCACATGACTGGAGACAAAGGCAAATTCTTGAACTTTCAAGAATACAATGGAGGTTTAGTATGATTCGGAGATGACAAACCCTATTCAATCAAAGGTAAGGGTTCAATATCTCTTGATGGTAAACATAACACTAACAATGTTTACTATGTTGAAGGATTAAAACATAATCTTTTAAGTGTTGGTCAATTAGTTGAGAAAGGTTTTTAGTTACAATTTAAAAATGGAAAATGCAAAATCATGAATAGATCTGGTTTGGAAATTGCAACCGGTAATCAGACTAGAGGTAATATCTTTCATTTGAATAACAGTGAAAAGGCATGCTTAATTGCACATATAGATGAAAGTTGGCTATGGCATAAAATACTATGTCATGTAAATTTTGATTGCATGGTAAAAATCAGTACTTCTAAGGCAGTTAGAGATCTACCTAAAATTGTGAAACCTCAGAATACAATTTGCAAGGAATGTCAATTTGGAAAAAAGGTTAGAGCTAGTTTCAAAAGTATTCCAGAAAAATCCAATAATGCTCTTGATTTAATTCACACTGATTTATGTGGTCCAGCTAGAACTAAAAGTTTGCAAGGTGATAGATATTTCATGCTAATTATTGATGATTATTCTAGAATGTGTTGGGTTACTTTTCTCAGAGAAAAATCAGAAGCACTTGGGAAGTTCAAACTATTCAAAGCAATGGTTGAAAATGAAATTGGTAAGAAAATTAAATGTTTAAGATCAAATCAAGGAGGAGAATTCACATCTAGAGATTTTAATACATTCTGTGAAGTTAATGGAATCAAAAGACAGTTATCAGCACCTCGAACACCTCAACAGAATGGAGTTGTTGAAAGAAAGAATATAACTATTTTGGATGCAGCAAGAAGTATGTTATCAGAAGCAAATCTACCACATGTGTACTGGAGAGAGGTAGTAAGCACTACTGTCTATACATTCAACAAAGTTCACATCAAAGGTGAAACCGGTAAGACCCCTCATGAATTATGGTTTGGTAATACTCCTACTCTTAAGTATTTCAGAATTTTTGGAAGTACATGTTATATTAGAAGAGATGAGTATATTGGCAAGTTTGATCTTAGAAGTGATGAAGGAATATTTCTTGGTTATTCATCTAAGAGTAAAGCTTATAGATGCTTTAATAAAAGATTACAGAAAATTGTTGAGAGTACAAATGTAAAGATTGATGAAAAATTCAGAGGAACTTCAAGGTATATAGACTCTAAACCGATAACAGAAATTATGACAAATGAACCAACAGTAAATCCACTGGTACAGAATGATGATCTAGCTACTCCGGTATCATCAGAGGATACCATAGTAATTGAAGAACAACAACAGACTAAGACACCTCGGTATGCAAGACTGAATCATTCTGAAGACCAGATAATTGGAAGCAAATTTAAAGGAGTCATGACAAGAGGAAGATTGGCAAATGAAGAGGTATGTCTTATTTCTCAAATTGAACCATTATCTATCAATGAGGCATGTGAAGATAAATTTTGGATTAAAGCTATGGAAGAAGAATTAGGACAGATTGAGAAAAATAATACTTGGACATTAGTTCCCTGGCCTGAAAATAAAAATGTAATTCGAACCAAATGGGTATTTAGAAACAAACTCAATGAAGATGGTAAGGTTGTTAGGAATAAATCAAGAAAAGTGTGTAAGGGATATTCTCAGAAAGAAGGAATTGATTACAATGAAACCTTTGCACCGGTAGCTAGAATTGAGGCAGTTAGATTATTCTTGGCCTTTGCAGCTCACAAGGATTACAAAGTTTATCAAATGGATATTAAATGTTCATTTTTGAATGGAGATCTTGAAGAGGAATTCTATATTGAACAACCTGATGGATTTTCTTTGACAGATAACAATGATATGGTTTGCAAATTAAGAAAAGCTCTGTATGGACTAAAACAAGCTCCAAGAGCCTGGTATGCAAGATTGGATAAGTATCTTTTAAAAATTGGTTTTACTAAAGGAAATGCAGATAGCAATTTATATTACAAAGTAACTAATGATGACATTTTGATTATGGAAGTATTTGTTGATGATATAATCTTTGGAGGAGAAGATGGATTATGCAAAGAATTTTCTCTTAAAATGCAACATGAATTTGAAATGTCTATGATTGGAGAAATAAAATTCTTTTTAGGATTGCAAATTTTACAAACTGATAAAGGCATATTTTTGAGTCAATCTAAGTACTTGAAAGAACTACTCAAGAAATTTGGGATGGAGAACTCTAAACCGGTAAGCACACCTATGACTACAAATGACAAATTATCTCAAAGGGATGAATCTACACCTATTAATCCAACTAGATACAAATCTATGATAGGAGGTTTCTAGATTTTAGAGTAATCCCAAAGAAAATCATGAATCAGCAATAAAAAGGATTTTCCGGTACTTATGAGGCACAACAAATCTTGGATTATGGTACCCTAAAGATGAAAATTTTGATCTATATGCATACACAGATGCAAATTGGGCAGGAGATGTGGATGATAGAAAAAGCACCACTAGAGGAGAATTCTTTCTCGGAAAGAGATTAGTTTCTTGGTTAAGTAAGAAATAGAGTTGTACATCTTTATCAACAGCAGAATCAGAATATGTTGCAGTAGCAACAAACTGTACACAGCTACTTTGGCTTAAGCAAATGTTGAAAGACATAAAGGTAAAATGCAAGGAACCTATTACTATATATTGTGATAACACTGCAGCAATTGATATATCTAAGAATCTAGTATTACATTCTAAAACAAAACATGTTTCTATCAAACTAAATTTTCTAAGGGAAAAAGTTGAAGAAAAGGAAATAAAACTGGTTTATGTAAATACTAAAGAATAGCTTGCAGATATTTTTACAAAACTTTTTCCTAAGGAAACTTTTGAGTATCTCAGAGATCAGCTCAGAGTCTTACCTCCACCGGTAGAGACTTAGACAGTTGATGATTGTCATCAACTGACAGAATTAAATGGACAAATCTTTTGTTCTGGTATTTGATGAGGAGTCTGCTTCTTAGGGGGAGTAGTTGGTATATTGAATTGGTTGGTATTTTGTATGAACTTGACCTTTTTGTGACTTTGGCATTTGATGTCAAAGGGGGAGAGATATATGGAGAAACATTAACGAGAAATATATTAAGGAAAATATATGGAAAATCTTTTTGAGGAGAGATTGGTATTGTAAATTAATCTTTGTATAAACACATATTACTCCCAAGGGGAGAATTGGTTTTTGTACTTGGCATTTCTATTTTGGCACTTTGATGGTTTTTCCATCTTGTGTTGCCATCAATGCCAAAGGGGGAGATTGTTGATATTTTGGTATGGTTTTGTCATTGATGTCAACAACTGCTAAATACACCTACTTTGGAGATCTAGCAACATTCACCGGTAATCAGTAAACTGTTCAAACAATCACCGGTATATGGTCAACCGACAGGATATAATGTTCACCGGTACCTGCAATGACATGGAAGACACTTGGTAATGTTGAAGACATCATGTGGACACTTTTCCTTAAAGTAATATCATTGGTATATTCTTATTTGCATATTTGCTTTTATCGGCAAATAGGTCCAAGTTATCTAGGGTTATACCGGCAGGTTTATCTTTTCCAGATCAGCATGGCATGCTATGGAGATGATTTATTATTGTTGTAAATGCATTAAGCTGACATGTTCAATCGGTTATTGCATCGGATATTGTATTATTTGTAAAATATTTTATTGTAAAGCCGACCTACTAAAATTGGTCTTAGGGTATGGTATAAATGTAAGATCTTATTTGTAAGATCATGTGTGGAATGTGAAAAATTTTTAAGGAAGGGTATATGCGAGATCAAGAAGAGATAAACATGAAGACATCATTTGAAAGTGAAGTTAGGTTTTTTTAGAAGCATATCAGCATTACACTGGTACTGAATCCAACATATGAAGATGCTATTTTGTGCAGTACATTCTCATTGGATTTAACCATCCAACTATAGTCAGTGTGACTCCCATTTGTGTTTGAGCAGTGAGCTCTAGGTTGTTGGCCTTTCTGCATGTGCAGAACCCTCTTTGTACACTTACTATCTGCAGTAGTATCATCTGATTGTGGGTAAGGTTTCCCACCGTGTTTTTTCCCCTTACAGGGTTTCCACGTACAAATATTTGTGTCATGTGTTGTGGATGACTTTATGTTTATGTTTCATGCATTAATTCTTACCGGTATAGCAATCTTCTGTCAACACTGTTTACCAGCATACTTAACTGTCTTACCGGTATTAAGCAATAAGTTGGTTAATAAGATTTTGGTTTGAATTTATTTGACAACTGATTCACCCCCTTCCCCTCTCAGTTGTCCCTGGGACCTACATTCCTTAGCAAACACTTCAAGATCAGCTATCTGTCTAAGAAGCCTATCTCTCTCCATTAGTTTTGCTTTGACTTCCTTTTCCTTATTTGCTTCCTTTTGGGCTCTTAAGGAGATTAAGTGGTGAACCCTCCTATTTAAATCTTCTATTTCTTGTGACACTTTATCTTCATCAGGGAAATTCTCCTCAGAGTCAGATATATTGACTTGATCTATATCAATCAAGCTGATATTTCCATCAATTGTTCTAGGTACAGAATGTCTAATTGCATTTGAACTAGTCCTATCTCTCGCAGACACACTAAAATGAGATATATCTTGATTTAAAGCATGAGCATTATCTATACTTCCAAACAATCTAGAATGGAAACCTAATATATCATGTTCAGATTCTCTGGAAGAAGAATTAGACTTTGCATAAATAGGTCGATCAGGTATCTTACCGGTATTGTTATTTTGTTGCACCCAAGTAGCATTTGATGGTTCATGAAGCACTGATCACTTCTGACCTCTCTGTGACTGTTCAGGCAAACCTTCTTGCAAAGTTTCACGAGGATGCTTTTTCATGAATGATTTGGTGTTTTTTCCTCCTTGCATTATGCTTGTCTTCCTTTTAAAATTTAATTTATTTCACAAGAACTGGTTCCAAGATAACAGAGTCGCCACCCACAAGACTATGGGAAATATGAAAACAAGCTTTGAATAAAACGTTGCAAATCTTCAGACCAAAATCATATATCAAAATAAAATAGAGGGAACCTCCAAATAGAGACTTCCAGACACCACTGCTATATTCATTGAAGCTCCAATCTATTCCACAAACACGCAATGATTTTTCCTTATAAATCTAAGCACAAATCTATGTCTGGATCCTTATTGTGACTCTCCCCAGCAGAGTTGCCACTTTTGTTGTTCTCAAAATCTGATTCACTTTAAAATCCTTATAGTAATATGATAAAATCTATATGCAGAAGAGAGATTAAAGAGAAGGAAACTTTCAGGACAGCATATGACAAGGTTTGATTAACCTTCTACACTTCAAACTTATCCAAAGTTCAGGCAGGTATACCTTTGTGAACTAAATTCACACTTTTAAAAGATAAATCCATAGCAAACCAGTCCGAAAACAAGTCGATCTTATCACCTTAAAACCAACTGAAATAAAGAAATGAAACTTATACTCATGTTCAATATTGATCTACAAGAAATATAGAAGATAACCTTAATAGATACCAGTGCCTTATCCAAGGCCACAGAGTCATCTAAGTTCAAACAATACTTCCACAATCAAATATCTCCACACATCCTATCAATTTGGCTTCTGTAAATCCCTATACATGCCTGACATACATAAGAATTTTATTCGTATCAAACTAAACTATGTTCATCAAAATTCAAAGTATCCCACAAAGAATTTACTGGTAAAAATGATTCCTACGTATTTAATTCCCCTCCTGAAGAGAAAATCTAAGAAGCACATCTACTTGAAATTGCCTTACAAACCATATTCAAAAGGAATAACCCTAGATTACTCAGAATGAAACAGTAAACATTTGCAAACATACTTGAAGACAACACAAAGTTTAAACTTGAAACCAATGGTCTGTATATTGATATTACTTCTGAAAGTATTACAAAAACATTTGAATATTCTCCATTAAGAATTGAAAAAGCTCAGGTAAATTTCTACAGCGTTTTCTTACAATTCCTTGTGATCCCTTTTTTACTAGTCCTGGTATCAATTTATAACAATATGGATGCACACATAGCTTCGGACTTTCCTAGGTGAGTTCGTTACAATCATTACTTCTTAAGAAGAAGTTACAAAACCTTTTCCAAATGCGGTTACAAGTCTCTTTCAACATCCATAGCTTCTTCCACTTGTTGTTCTGTTGCAACATTTTCTAACTGCTCCACATCAAGCACTGCATATTTTCTTATCCATTCCTGATACACCTTATCAGCAAGCAATGAGAAGTTAATTACTTTTTCTTTTGTCTTGGCTAATCTTTTCTATGAATTCCTCATTTTATTGACCTCTAAATTCAGAAAACCATAATGAGATTTGATTTTCTCAATCTCGTCAATTGTTTTGATAAATATGGAGGCATCCTCTGATTTAACAATTCCTTTTATTCTTAGTGACAATTTGGCTTCTAATTCCTTAAGCCATATTTGTTTGTCCTTTAACTAGGTTGGGCTAACAAATCCTCCTGGGAGTAATTCAAAAACTTGATCACTGTACTCTTTCTTGTATAAGTTGATCTTTCTATCTGCATTATCCACTCCTTCTACCAACTTTACTAAATCCTTTGTCATATCATTGGTAGATTTAATAATGGGGTCAGCCCCTGCCTAATCATAGGATACACAAATAAGTTCTATATCCTGCTCTTTGGGTCTCTATTTATAAAAAATAGGCATTAAAACAACCTTCTCCCCATTTAACTCATTCCACATTTCCAAAATCTTACTCATGTTGTTATACATTAGTGAAGACCCTATAGTGTCAGCAAAACTTAAAATTGTAGCCCTTACTCTCTCTTCATATTTCTTTGCATATAGGGCTTGAGCCTGTTTTAAATTCTCCAACTCATGGGGAGTGATCTCAATCAACTGAGAACTAGAAGGTGCTGGAGATGGTGGGAATTCAATAATGGGGCTGGTAGGTGGAGATCTTGCAGGAGAAGGGGAGATCATCAATGTTGAGGACTCACCTTGACGGTATTGTCCTGCCAACTGGCTTTGTAGCTTGGCGATGATGCTATCTTTACCCCTTACCTCTTCCTTGGCACTGTTGTAAGCTTTTAAAATTGTCTCCAACTTAACTTGGAGATCTGCTTTTTCTTTTGCCTCTCTTTCTGCTACTGTAACACTAAACTTTGCAGTCTCTAGCATAGTGCTAGCAGCTTCCACTACCCCAGTGCTCTACACTCTTTTCACTATCATTCCTCCAAGGTAACTTGACCCTGGGGTGTCCTTATTCCTTTTAATTTCATCTCTTTTAAGAGACCACATGACCAGTGCAACATTATCCTTGCTGAAAGTGACTCCCTCCATAGGTTTGGTCTCCTTTCTTACTGCCTCTAAAACCAAGGCATCTGCTATGTCCCATTCGGGGAGAATGAGTACCCCAGCCTATGCTACCATGTCTCTTCCTTACTCGGGAGTGATGGTCTTAAACTCATCAACCATTTCTTGCTTTATCTCTTCCTCCACCATAGCTAGATCCCTTTGGGGCTACTCACCTTTCCTCTTTTCACACCTAGCATTAAATTTATCAATATTCTGCTTCCACACAAATTGTATGAAAGCTCCTGATGTGACAAAGTTATTATCAGCCAAGAAATCCTCACTGGCTTGCTTGATCTCAGGATCCCACTCCTGGCCTTTGAACTCATTAGTAGTAATGTTCATCTGAGCAGTAATGGGCTCTTCTGGCATTCCCTCTTCCACTTCATCATATGTGTATGCTATCTCTCCAAGACTGCCTAATTATAACAGTCTCTTAGCTACTGCCTGTTCATCTCCTATATGAATAGGGGATTGAGATGGGGAATACAAGGGTTCATCAGATTATACTTCCTTTCCCACTCTTTGTTTCTTTGGGCTATCCTAAATGTCAGTGACATCTTGTATCTTCCTCTTCCCTTTTGAGGTAGAAGGCTCCCCCATTGTTGGCATCAACACACTGTAGTTGGACTTCTTATGTGACATGTAATCACTAGGAGGTATTGCTCTAGTAGATGCAGTACTATTTAGAGCTAGTCTTTCTTTCTTAGGGTTGTTCTTAATTACAACCTCCCTCTTTTCTTTCAATGTTTTCATCACATCCTCAAAACATAGAATTAAGAATTTTACGTTCTCTTCAAAGGGGTGAAAGCTAGACAAAGGGTCATAGCTAGTGTCAAATTGGTGCACGAAGTCTAAAGCCTTCTTGTAGGCCACCCACTTTTCTTTCCTCGACTCTTGCTCATCTAAATAAAACTCATTCCTAATGAGGTCTTTAGGAAACTAGAATTGGTGTGGTCTACCTCTACATATTGCCCTCTTTTTGAACATGCCATTGAAGAAATCTTCAGAGTCAACACACCGAGATACTGTAGTTGATAAATGGTATGGTTGAAGGAAATATTCAGAATACTTCCTACCTCCTTTAATTATTACAAATTGATGTGCTATGGTAACTGTAGGGAAAATGGTCCCTTTACCTCTGCCTGTTAGCTCTGCCTCTTGGACACTACCAATCTGCCTGAGGATTTCTACAATTCCCACTTTAAGAGGGACCTGATAGTGCAACAAAAATGGAGTGCCTTTGAAACCATATACTCTATAGACTATGGAGATAGGGTATAAGTAGATATCACCCCAATTGTGGACAATTTTAATATTCTCAGCAAACTCTTTTGGCCTAATGAATTCCAAAAGAACCTTAGGGACTCTTGGATTCTCTAAACAGATAAGAGTCCTAATCTTAGATGCAAAACACTTATCAAACTTTTAGTAGCTAGCATCTTCTCTGTCCCATGGCAGCACTGTACTCAATAACTGCATTGGCATCTTCTCTCCATCTTTCTCTTTCACACTATTCATTGCACTTGCAAAATAATCACCACCCTTGAATAAAAATAAATGCATGAGGAGGGAGTACCATCCAAAAGGCATATCCACTTTTCCATTCTTTATTCCTATCAAGCCTTCATGGATGGCATTGGTGATATAGGAAGCATAATCAAAGGTCACTGCTAAAGAAGGATTCAAAATTTGAGCAATCATTAACATGTAATGAGTTGGCATATTTGCCTCAGCATCTTCTCCTAAAATTTGGCAGAGTGACCAGTATAATCCTTTGGCCCTAAGGGTGACCAGATTTAAAGAGAAAGGCTCCTCAGTGTTGGGTCCTACAACTGTCAATCTGCCTATCTTCACAAAGAATTCTTTAAGAGGCCCATTTCTAAGGTGGTTCCTTTGCACACTGTAAACCTGAGCTAGTGATTTAAAATTAATAGGTTCTAAAAAGTTGGTAAATTCACTAAGCTTAAAAGCATTTCTAAACTCCTCATTATTTATTTCAATGAGGGTTTTGCCACTTATATCCCTAACACACCTTTTGATTGGGTCATAGTTGTGTACAATCTGAGTTAGGAGATCCACATCCATGAATACTCTAGGGACCACCAATTTGCCTACGTCCAACTCCCAGATACTGTTCATTGGGGCTCGGGAGTTTCTCATATCAAATCCAACCTTAAATAATCCCAACCCAAACAACCCAATTTGAGGGTCTCTTAGCCAATTTCCCTTGTCATACAATCCTTCTCCTATTTTTAGGCAAGGAGCTCTTAGCACTAATTCCTTTACCTTTGCTACCGCATTAGTTGACATTATCAACTATTCTAGGAAATCATCACAGATAGCCCTCTCTTGGTAATTAACCTTTCCCGAGAATTCTCTCTTAGGTGCCATCTTAAAAAACTATGCAAGCAAATTAATTACTAGCCCCAACTGTTCTGTAACAAACCAAAACCCCAATTAAAACACACTGTCAAGTAATTGCCAAGGAAGAGTACAAGAGAACCTGTTTTTGGCTTGAAGACATCTGCTCTACAACTGAAAAAATTTGCTCTGCAACTGCTTCTCTACAACAACTATTCAAAATGATGCCTTCATTCAATTGATGTGAGATCATATACGGTAGTCGGGCTCTTAACTATGACATTGATACTGCATGGTTTGGCCATCCTTTCAAAATTGAATTCATAGAAGAGTTCAAAAAAATTTCTCCAATGGGTCATAACATGCCTGTATATTTTCTTTTTGCTCTTTCGCCATTTTGCAGAGCATAACATCCGAGTAGTTTCACCAAAAGAAATCGCACTAGCCATCCGATCAAATGAGACTTGATAGGTCTTTACACTGTTTTACCCTCTTTGCCTTTGCATTGGGCCCTACCTCTTTTTTGCCATTTCACAAGCTTTATCCCCTGAGAATTTTCCTTTTGCGAAGCTACGCCAAGCGTTAGATGGAACTCTAACCACCTGGCTTTTAACTCCCACCGGGACCGTCAACCTTTTCACTAACCGCGCCTCATCTTGACGGCTAATGGTTTTTCGCTATTTGATAGGGGTTAATCTGCTTCCATCTTTGGGCCATGAAACAACGAGAAGTGTTGGATCAATCTTGAGATGAACATCTTTTAAGTGAGACCTTTATCTAGACATTACTTACCCCACTTATTCACCGATTAACAAATGCCATGTGCACTCAGCTATTAGCCCTGAAAAACTCTTCGAGTTCAGTTCAGAGTCAATGATGTGTCTTACTTCTTGCATAACCATCGGTTGCACCTTGGTGGGCCCTTAATCACCTTTTGAAACTACGTGTCAATTGACACATCACCATCAAGCTTTACAAGAAGTAGCAGCTGTTGTTCCACGTTATGCTGGAAAGAACCTCTCTTTCTCTTTCGCCATTTCGCAGGTTTTAAAACACTAGCATCTTACCTTCACAAACTCATGTGAACCATTAGATCATATCAAACTTGCTTGATTCTTAACAACCTCTTTGAATCCGGAAAACGTGGGTCTTTTGACTCAGCTTTATCCACCTGGTGTCTAGTCATTCCTGAACTGACATGTCAGCTTTTTATTCGCTGAAAGAAAACATGGGGATCCACTTTATCCTTGCCACCTGTATCTGCCAGGTCACTTCTTATCCCACAACATGACTCATCTTCTTGGCCCCAACTGTCAGTCCTCAAATCCAATTTGCTGACCACTTTAATTTTTGGCCACATATCATTGTCTTACTTGCCATCTCAACCAACTGGGCTGCTTACTTGGAACTCCATGTCATTTCACTATTTCACCAAAGCTATCTTTCAAGCATCTTTCTCCTACAAAACTATGCTAGCCATTAGATCTCGAGGACCTACACATCTATTATGCCTCTTATGAACCTCTTTTGCCCGGGCCCAAAAACCTTTCGCTATTTCGCAAAGCATAACATGTGAGCATCTCTCAGCCGTGAAACAATGCGTGCCATCGGTTTCTTTTAAACTTGATCGCCTTTTAGCCATGGAAAACTCTTCACCGCCGGGTCCCGCCAAACCTTTTTGCCATTTTGTGAAAGGTAATTTACTTGCTCATTTTGGCTATGAATCAATGCCAGCCATTAGATTCAAAGTGATATGGAGTCTCACTAAACTAGATCCAATGCATATAGTCGAACATGCTTTTTCCTTTCGCTATTTCGCAGAGCATAACACACCCGCAACTTCGCCTAATGAAACAACGAAAGTCGTAGATTCATCTGAAAGTTGCGCGACACTTACTAGACTCGACAAAATTAGAAGGAAAAGGCATAAGTCATATATTTTTTACAATTATTTAATGACCGCCTAGGCAAATAACAAGGGGGGACATTTCACAGGACCCCAAGACCCATTACTTAAGTGAATAAAGTAATGTAGGAATAGAAGCTAGAGGGTGTTGATCAGACATTTGAGTGATTAAAAACTGAAAACCCTTAACCCTTAAAGACCTAAAATAGATTTGAAGCAATTAATAGCATACCTAACTCAAAATTTCAAAAACTTAGCCAATCATGGGAAAAGAAAACCCATTCCTTAAACAGTGATAACAGGACTTTGCATAGGCATAGGGGATTCTTGGGAGGTCTCCATATTTGGGCATGATGGGGAAGAATTTTGAGTGGGACTCTCTAGAGTGGGTATGTTTGGAATTGGAGTGCATGATGGCATAGGATATGTGATTTTAAAATATTTAGAGGAACTTTTAGCATTAACTTTGATTTCCATAGGAGATAGCCCTTGAAGGTAAACATGAGAAATTTTATTTTTTGAAAGAGATGGTATGGATTGTTGCTGAGAAGTTTTGGGAGATGAAGGCATCATGGAAGGGATGGAGGCCACATATGGAGCCTTGATAGATATAGGTTCGTGATTTTGATCATGCTTAGAAATAGTTCCTTATTTTTCTTTAGGTGAGTCATTAGGATCTTCAATTTCAATGACACCATTATCAATGAGATCTTGAATCTTATGTTTTAATTACATGCATTTAGAAGTCTTATTTTTATTTTGTCTATGATATGCACAATAATTACTCACAAATTCACATCCCCATGTGGTCTTTTTAGGTAATATGATAAGATTATGCTCAAGAAGCTCTTTCAAAGTTGACTCAATAGATTTCCCCAAAGGTGTAAATCGTGTATCTAGAGGATATTTGGAGGAAATGTCTTTATGTCTTGGTGAAGGTGTCTTGTGAGCTTGTTTGAGATTTGGCTTTTGATTGTCAAATCATATAATCATTTTAGCATTCCTTGAAGTTTTTCACTCTTGATATCATGCATTTGTTTTTCAAATGGAGTCGTTGATTTATTTTGTTGGATTTTCATGTCATATATTTCTGTCTTGATATCTTGATTCATTTGAGCCAAGGTAGCCAAGGGAATTGGAGCTAAGGTAGCCATGGGATTATTAGTTTTGTTAGAATTTTTAGAAGAGCTTCTAATTTGATAAGGCATTTACAATTGATGGGACTAAGAGCTAGATGTGTTGCAGAAGTCAAGATCAAATTGTAGCTAGTTATTCATTTAACGTAGTGATTTGAGAGAAGTAACTAAGATTTAGTCTGGTTTTAGGAACAATCTATCCTGTGTAAGGTGTTATCTAAGTTAACTTAGGTTTGATAAGATGTTGTTTGAACTAGCTGAGAGATGATCGACAAAATCGTGTAACACAACGGAAAGGGTACACTATCAAGATTGTTTATGGTCAAGATGATGATGTCCAGTTTTATGCTTGTTGTAGAATGATCTGGGCAATTTTGAATGTTTTGACTGACAAGATCAGGAATTCATATGACAGAGGATTGGAAGAGATGAGATTCTGATAGATGGAGTTTCAATGACTGACAAAGATTATTTTTTGATAAGGACTAAGTTTTTGATATTTGACAAAGACTAGTTTTGGACACGAACAGTTTATCACTGGTTTGTTGATTTGTTTTCATCAGTTTTAGTATTTCAATTTTAGTTTTAGGGATGAAAATATAGAAAACATGCAAGATATATAATAATTCAATCACAACACGCTAACCCTATAGAAGTTGGCTTAGAGAAGAAAATCGTTTCTTGCTGACTGAGGTACACACACAATAGCTAATCAGAATACGACTGTTGAGTCTCACACAATGGATTCTCAACACTGTATTAGCTGACTCCAAATGCTAATGGGGGCATGATATGGCAAGTGTCTTATGAGAGTTACTATCTCTCTTGCACAATGATTATCCCCCATTTGGAGGTGAATCGGGTAGTTTCTATCTTATCTTTCTTAGTTAGGAATTCCATTTGAAATTACCACTTGAAGTCACACAAGCATGATTGAGGTTTATAGCCTAACAAGGTACCAAAACATGTTGTAGTCACGTAAACATGATTGAGACCGCGAGGCCCTACAAAATGCTCAATATGAGAGATCTCAAAGAGAAAACTCAAATAATCCCATCCTCTAAGACTTTAATCACCAGAGGCCTATTTATTATAGTGAGTTGGAATGCTCAGGTCCAGCTGTACTCACTTGGGTCGTTATCACAGGGTGATTACTTTTTCCCATTGTGACAGGCCCGCTAAAGGTACACAAATCTCAAAACTTAGAAAAAAGCTTCGAGGGTCTAGATTTCTGATTGTCTGTAAAAGACAAGAGCATACTCTCCTACCTCTCAGATTTTTGTGAAAACATAAAAGACAAATTTGTTCTTTAACCAGATATCAATTTTAGTGCCTAAAAATTAATTTAAATAATACATGATGTTTGTTCTATTCTCTTTAGGCAACTTGTAAAACCAACGCATCAGTAGTCATGTTGTTTTTTTATTCTTTGACAGGCATATGTTTGATTGATAAATTCTTTGTCAAGTGGACCTGCAAATATTAAAAACCCAAAATTAGTTTCAAAAATAACATAAAAAAGTCATCAAAAGAAAATTCTAGCATGCAAATTGTAAATTAAACTAATCTAACAAGAATTTCTATTTTTTTATGACTATCCTAGTTATGACAGTTTTGATAGTTCTACGCTCTGTCATTTATAACTTTTCAACTAGAGCTAATTCAGAAAATCGCTTCGGTGGAAATTTGGAAAAATTGGTTTTAAAGAACATATTAATATTTTGTTTAGATCCAACGGTTCAATAAAACATTATTCCCTCTGAACAGAGACCATTTTTTACTATAACAAAAGAATAAGTAAAATGATAGTAGTGCACTCTATCATTCCTAACTTTCAAATATGAAATTATTAGGAAAATCTCTTCGGTGAAACTATAGAAAACTTGATTTTCAACAACATATCAAAAATTTGTTTGGATCCAATAGTTCAATAAAATGTTATGCCCTCCAAAAAGAGACTATTTTTTACTCACAAAAGAACAAGCAAAAAGAAAGATTTTTATTTGCAAATTTTACACATGTTTATTAGTTATAAAAACCAAACATTAAATTTATTCAGGAAACATAATAAATCTTGTAGTTGTGGGTTCGAGCCCCACGGTGGGTGCCAAAAATGTGTGTGTGAAAAGTGGACCTGTATCTATATCTGGAATACATAACACTTCAATTAAGTCATTGCATGCATGGTTAGTAAATCAATAATCAATGAATAATAAACCATTACAAAGAGACCCATTGCTTTCTAGTAGATGCAAGTTTAGATTTCTCTAAGATTGCTAAGATATCCAATGACTAGACAACACCTAAACAAAGGATTTTTAAATCTATATGAGCATGAATTTGAGCTAAATGGATGCAAGATTTAAGCTAGATATGCAAGGTTAATCTAACATGATTTAAGCAATATATGAATAACTAAAATGCAATATCTCAATGCAAATTATCAATGAACCTAGAGATGAAACAAAATAATTATAATATATTCTCCGAGATCTTCGAATGAGAGATGAGCCCCTGAATTTATAGAAAATTCAGAAAGAAACCGAAGGCTAAGATCAAATGATGATGAGTGGTCAAGATTTTCCAAGAGGAAGCACAATCCAGGTGAATTGATGTGATTGGATGCTTTTCTCGGTTTTAAGGGAAATTGATCTAAAATTAAGATAAAATCAAGAAAAAACTGATTTATTCTCTATTTCATTCAGTTTTGAGATTTAGTTGTTTTCATTGCTTTCTTTGATAGTATTTATCAATTTTTAATTTGTTTTTCAAGATTATCTCCAATTGATTTCTTTTCTCAATTTTTAATTCTTTTTTGGTCAATTAATTCCTTTTTTTATTTGTTTCCTTTTTTGAAGATTTGTGCTCATAATTTCCAATTCCTCTTTCTTGATGATTTAGTGGCAAATTGATTTATTTTTCAAATTAATTCCTCTTTTTGTTGATTTAATGGAAAATTGATTTATTTAATTAAATATGCTAGGATATTTAATAAAATAAATAAGATAATTGTTTAAAATGATTTACTTGGAATGATCAATTAATTAAATAAATATTTAATTAATATTTAGTGATTAATTTTGCCATGTGACATTGATGATTTTAGAAATTAATTGTGTGCTCAAGATTTATTTAATTGCCTTTGGTTAGGACCTTGGTGACGTGGTCAAAATTAGGGGCCCATGTTTTAGATGACCATTTTTAGGGTATTATAGGTGGTATTGTTAGTCCCAACTAGTACTAAGAGGGGATGGATGAATCAACACTATACTGGTTTTACTAGATTTAACCTTAATCAAAGTTTCTATTCAAACTTAACACTTATCAGTATAAGCAGCATTAATAAGAAATATGCACACATAAAAACAACCACACATGACTACCAATATTTATCACATGGAAACCCAAATGGGAGAAAACCATAGTGTGAGTAGAAAGTCACAAAATCTGCACTCTTCTAGAGTATGCCCGGTGAGGAGCCATCCCTATTAGGAGAATAAGAAGACATTGTTAGGTGCCACCCGATTATGGTATTTTCTTTAAGTCCTCTGAGAACCTTTACCCTGTTAGGGGTAGCCTTGTTAAAGGACTTAAGATCATCAATTAAGATGTCACCCAATTAAGGGATTTTACAAAGGGACCTGTTAAGGTCCACCCAGTTAAGGGATTTTACTATTGTAGCTATTAGAAAACAACAGAGAGAATGATCTCTTGTAATAGCTACTATTAGTTTAATCAGATCCAAATGAAGCTCTTTGGTTTGATCATTGGTTACACTTGCTCTACACTCTACTGGTGCTCTGTGTTCCACTTGCTTTGCACTCTACTTGTTCTTTGCATTCTTTCTCTACTCTTCACACTATCTGAGCTCTACACACTCTCTTCACCACTCTGGTATTCACTTAGCAGTTCTTCCCTCTTCTCACCTTGCTAGATTGCCTCTCTTCAAAATTGCACTTTGCAATTTTTATGATCAGACTTTTGGTTTTTGCCAAAAAACCTTCATACCATATTTTGCCAACACATACCCGCTGATTCCTCAATGAGTTTACACTTAACACTCAGTATATTTAAAATTCAAATATTCCCAAATCTTACCACACTTTCTCTATGCACTCTGCATCAATCTCGCAAGTAACTCATCCTTATCTACCTCCGCAACTCATAATTTCACCAACCTCTGGGTAATTTTCTATCTTTTTAATGTGAACCAAAAAATCCTCACAAATCTCACCTTAACTAGTTGTTAACAGTGTAGACTTTAATAAGAATTTGTTTGATGATATCTTGCCATGACTGACTCACCTTTGGTCATCACATCCAGATTACCAGTCACTGCTCTAAGATTCTCGATGTTCAACATTATTCAACCTATATCACTAGTTCACTTGTGTAACTCTTCATCTTTTGCCACCAGTCACTGATCATCAATTAGACTGGTCACCTATCTATCCAGAGTGTTTCGGTCATCCATAAGACTACTAAACTACAATTCGAGTCATCTCTTGTGACCACATCATCATTTCATCTGCCAGTTTTAAGAAAATGACCTCAACACCTATTGGGTGCTTGACTGACTGGTCAACTACTCTATTTATCCTTCAATCGGTTAGTTTTCTACCAACACACTTCTTAAGTGTGTCAATAATGCATATTTGGGAAGCACTGAATCCTCCATACTATTTGCAGCCATGGGTAAACCATTGGGGTTTACCACACCTCCTTGCCTATGAGCTTGGCTTTATTCACCAGTAAGTGTTACTCATCGATGACAATACTAACTAATGAACTAGTTGTGCCAAGACCATTAGTTATGCCAACAATCTCCCCCTTTGGCATTGATGGAAACACTTCAAACTTCTCTTTTAGCAACTAGTCACTTCTTCTTTTGTTGTACTGATCAGCTACTCTGTTTGAATCTCCCCTTCTCACTGGCTTCCATTCATGTCACATTTGACTTTATCTCCCTTCATGTTCCATCTGACTTCACTCCCCCTTTGATAAAAATGCCAAAGGTCTACTCTAGACATCCTATTTCACATATTGCAATGACTGCTCCCCCTAATAGGAGTAGTCCATAATCATCAATCCAAATACATAATTTTTTTAGGAAAATCACATGAGATTGATGTTGTTACAATCTTCACTCATCTTAGAGCATGTAGTGGAATTACCCTTAGCTTACGTCTTAGATAGTCAAAAGTATTCTTAGGTAGTGGCTTGGTAAATAGTTTTGCAACCTGTTCCTTGGTTGGCACATATTCTAGTCTAACTTCTTTGTCCAGTACTTGTTCCCTAAGATAATGATATTTTATTGGAATATTCTTGGTTTTAGAGTGTATTACTGAGTTTTTTGATATGTTTATGGCACTTGTATTGTCACAGTGTATCACCACCGGTTTAGTCACCTTTTCTTGGATTCCTTCCAAGATTTGCTTAATCCATACTACATGTGTACATTTGGTTGCAATAGCCACATACTCCTCCCCAGCTGTGGATTGAGAGATACAATTATGTTTCTTGATTGTCCATGACACAATCCTATCTCCAAGGAAGAATGCACCTCCACTAGTTCTATTTCTATCATTAATGTTCCCTGCCTAATCTGCATTGGTGAAGACACTTAAGTTGAAATTTCCCTTATGTGGATACCAGAGACCATACTCATCAGCCTCCTTAAGATATTTGAATATCCTCTTGACCACCACCATATGAGTCTCCTTTGGCTTTGTAGAAAATCTAGGAACCAAGCCAACTATTTGTACTATATCCAGTCTACTGTGTGTTGGCATTGTGTTTTCATTGATGTCAATTGGTATGGGATGAATACTAGTAGAAGTGATGTATGTGCAATACTGTTATGAAGGAGTACAAAATGTGATATCTTGGATATCACCTTGTGTTGCAGAACATCGGTAAGGTAAGGAAGATGATCTCTAGAGTCACCGTACATAAGTTTGTGCCTAACTTATGTGGATAGAATGGTAAGGTTACAGGTATCCGCATAGTGTATCATCGACAAGAAGAGTATGCCAACTGGCAAGTGAAGTGTTGATAATGAGAAGAATCCTTGGATGGTGTTTGTGATGGCAGAATGTTACTTGAATCACATCAACGCTGAAAGAGAAGAATGGATAGGTCACCGAAATATTGTGAGCTTGCAGAATAGCAAGACTTCCACCAGATGAAGAATGTACTCCCCATATGAAGAGATGATTGATACTAAATGTGCCAACACTAGACCGCATGTGCATATTTGAGGATATGATGTACAAACAGGGAAGTCACATGAGTACACTGCAGGATGCAGAAGACAAGATGCCACTCCACCGGTAAGTGAAACTTATCTCCTATCATATATTGTGTTCATCATAGTTTTTCAAGATAAGGAAGAAGAGTTGTGCATCAAGTGCATGAGATCAGGGTTATGCATTGGACCGACAGAGAAGGCATGTTGAGTTGCTGGTACAGAAGAAGAGTATTTACGAATATGTAAGTCCAACGGTAATACAAAAAAGGTATAGATAAAGATGACCTCCCACTTGATGGGAATGTGCATGCTAGAGATAGACATGTCTGGCAACCGATTTGAGTGTTCCACCGATAGTTCAGCATAGTGCAGACATGGCGAGGTAACCGGTAGAATGTGAGATACTGGCAGGGTTAGTAAATCGATAGGAAAGAGGAACCGATAAAGTGTTTGGTTGGTGATTCTATCTGGATCGACATGAAGAGTCAAGTTGGAATATTGGTGGACATGGATGCCACATGGAGTCAAGGTGGTGGACCTACATTTGGATGAAGAAGGAATGTACACTGACGGGGTAGTTGAAGAGCTGGTCGACATTGATGGAAGATCCCAGAAATCATGAGACATGTTTTAGAGGTTGGTGGCTCAAGGTCTGGAGGAAAAATTAGAGCCAACTAAGAGTGTTTGAGGGGATCAAGGTGGATGAAGGAAACATCAAGATAGATCTTGGTGTCTGCCAAGAGATCAGCCGATAGGGTAAAAAACATATCACCAAAAATAGAAGGTGTGTTCAAGAAGGTGCGATAATGACAGAGGTGTACTATTGGATATCAGAGAGATCAGATCAGGGAAGATCTGATTGGATTTGGTTTGCCTCGAAGGTAATGAGAAAAACCTAACCACCTAGATTTTGAATTGGCTTTTGGCAGGAAAACTAGTCTATAAATATGCAGGCCAAAGACATTGTTAAGTGTTGCTAGATAGAAGAAGGTTGTGTTGCTGCAAAGTGATTGAGTGTTACTTTTGAATGTGAGAGAAAATTAGCCAAGTGCTCAATGAGTATCTGAGAAAAGAGGGAGAGTGAAGAGCAGAACTGGTAGTGGTTATACTGGCAGAGTAGAAGTGAAGAGATTTGCAGAGAAGACAGACAGTGGATCAGTAGAGTATAGCACTAGTAAAAGTGCAGAGTGGTGAGAAGGAGATCTAGTAGAGAAGAAGAAGAGAAGAGGTGCACCAACAATAGATGAGAGTAGTAGGAGAGTGAGTCGGTGTAGAAAAGAAGGTATCTCACCGATAGAGTAAGGTATATGAAATGGTTGCAAGATTCACTTGTAACAAGATAACTACTTTTGTAATTGATGGTTTTTTATTGTGAGAACTGAGTTGTAGCTTGGTGCAGGCATTGTAGCTCCTTTGAGTTGTAGTCCATTAAAAATTTAGGGGTTGGTGCTCCTTGGGTTGGTGCCCTAAATATTGTAACAGAGTTTTCATTATGAGGCTAGATTGGAGCAGTAGTTTCTAGCAGCATTTCTAACTGAGGTTTTTCCCATCTTAGGTTTTGCTTGTACATTATGGTTTTATGTGATGCCCTCTATGTGTGTTTGCATTTGTGTTGGTCTCTCCACTAGCCAACAAGTCTACATTATGTTAGATCCCATAACCGATATTCACATCTAGGTTGTTAAAGGGAAAAGTTGAGAACCAATGATTCACCCCTCAATGGTACATTGTGTCTAACAATTGGTATCTAAGCATAGGTTCCCAGCTAGACGAGCTTTCTCTAGCTTGGATAGATTCTGTCTTAAGGACACAATGGTTTGTTTAGTGTCAATCCTTGCTTCTATGTTTGATGGTTCAAACTATTCTATTTGGATTTGCAGAATTGAAGTCTTCCTATACTCTCTAGGGTTTGATGTATGGATGTCAGTTATTAATGGTCTCCCTAGGAATGTCAGTCCTCCCACCGGATCTAAAGTAGAAAGAAGATGTATATGTAATGAAGAAGCCATGAAGGCCATATTCAGTGGGCTCACTGGTGATGTCTCCTCATGGGTGGAAAGATGCAAAACAACAAAGATTCTATGGGTTAGACTGAAGAAGATTTATGGAAATGAGCCATGCACTGTTGAATCAGATTGTGTAAGCATGAAGGAAAACAATGTAGACTCATGTGGAAGTTTTGATAGAAAATCAGTCATCTGATGTAGTTTTGATGAAGAGAAAACTCATCTCTTCATGGCACAAGAGATAAAAAGTGATGCACACACATCAGTGTGTGATAAGGTAGATATATCCCACCAACAAGATGTGTTTGGGAGTGATGATGAAGATGAATCCAAAGTAGATCTTGAAAGTGAACTAGTTAGTGCACTAGATGAGCTGCAAAGTGTTAGAAAGGACTTTAAGAATTACAAAGATTTGATTCAAAATGAATGCAGTAGGTTTAGAATATTCCTTGAAGAATCAAATAAAAATATCTACATATTGACATCTCAACTTGAAGAGGCAAAAGTATTGACTGGTGAGTTGAAATCAATCTTTGATGATAAGGAGAGAAGATGTGAGGATCTCCAACTAGAAATGGAAACAAAGGACAAAGAGTATCTGAAGCTGAAAGACGAAATGGAGAGCATCAGGAAAGACCTTGAGAAATGTCAAAATGAGCTTAGGATAAGGATCCAGTATGATGGCAGTACTGAGGCCTTGGATAAAATGTTAAGTAAACAATAATATTCCAAGGATACTGGAGGATTAGGATGTGGTGCTACTAGATGCTTTACAAGAAATGAGACCTCCCATAAAGATATTCAATTTGTCTCCTCAAACAAAAATGGCAAAATCCAAACTTTCATAGTCAAAGATACTTCAAGAAAGAAGATTGACCTGACCTCAACCGGTGAAAACATGAAGAGAAAAGTTGGTGTTGCATGGAGATACAATGCAGATCTGAAAGGAAAAGGAAGGATGAGGGAAGACAATGGTACTGATAGCATGTATAGGAGAAGACCCCCTATAGGTAGAAGACAAAGAAATGTTGATGCCACCAAGTCAAGAAAAGCATGGTAGGAGAAGATATTAGATGGAAGACATGCAAAGAATGGGAAACCCTGTATCCATTCCTGGAGAAGCATAAATAGAGAGGCCAAACTAGTAAAATCACCTCATGTTTGGCAGAACAAATTTGTAAGTAATAATTCACCTTTCTCTGGTTATTGCTTTGTATGTAAAGGATTTGGTCATAGGGCAGATGAATGTAAAATGAAGCCTAGGAATAGATAGGATGTTTCTCTTAGGAATGGTATGTTAGATTGCAAGAGAAGAAATGCATATGGGCATAAGATATCAGAATGTAGAAACATGCATATGCCCACTCCTGGCTATGCTATCAAGAGTCCATACACTGCTCTGAAAAATGTAAACATTATATGCTACAACTGCAATGGATTGGGCCATAGAAGTTATGATTGCAGGAGGAAGAGCTCGCAATCCTATGGCAACCAGAGGATCAATCATGCTCAATATGAGAGAAGTTATAGGGGACATGAGCAACATAGATCGGATTGGAACAAGAGGAGAAGTGTTCCTACACAATCAAGGAATTCAAGGAAATAGGTAACCTGCTAAAATGGCATGACCAGAAGAAGATGGTCAAATCGGTATGTCAAGAGATTCCCCAATCATGAAGTTGGGATGGATATTGTGTGATACTATAGCACTACCTCTAGCTGTGATGCAAAATCCAGAAAAGAAAAGGCCCATCAACAAAGGATGGTAAGACCTGCTCCCAAGTCTGGAAATGGGAAGAATAATGAGACCAAGCAGGTATGGAGGAAGAAGACCATGGACCGACACTATTAATTCAATGAACATATTATTTCTCCTAATTCTTAAAGGAGATGAAGAACCTCAAGGGGAGTAGTACATTGAATTCATCATTCACCCCCTCAGTGAAGAAGGCAGCATGGAAGAACATGTTATTTTCAGTGTAAAGGAAGAAGGTGATAAGTGTGTGTAGAGGCTTCCTTGACTACACACCTACATATGAATGATGGATCACTATTGTTGTGTTTGTACATGACAAGATAATAATTGGAATCAGATAGATGGTGACACAAGATGTCAGGAGTCGCACGAAGGTGCTCCAGTAGTGATAATGGACCACTACACAAAACTGGTATGTGCATATTGTTATCGATATGATTGCTAACAATTATTTGTAGGTTATGTAAGACAATAAGGTTGGAGATAAAGGGGGAGAAAGAATTATGCCATTGACCAATAAATACAAGGATGAATGATACCTTGACAATGCCCTTTGTCATTGCTATCAAAGGGGGAGAAGCATTCTGTAGTATACAACATACTACATGTGTGGAGAATCCATGGATTAGAGAAAGGGGCAGAAGGATTTTTTAGTATGCTAGATACTACATGAGTTGACATCAATGTCAAAGGGGGACATTATTGGCATTGTGTTGTTATTGATGTCAGTCGGTATGGGATGACTACCGGTAGAAGGGATGTATGTGAAATATTGTTATGAAGGAGTACAAAATGTGATATCTTGGATATCACCTTATGGTGAAGAACACCAGTAAGGTAAGGAAGATGATCTCTGGAGTCACCGGTACATAAGTTTGTGCTTGACTTGTGTGGATAGAATGGTAAGGTTACCAGTACCGACATACTGTATCACTAGGAAGAAGGGTATGTCAACTGACAAGTGAAGTGTTGACAATGAGAAAAATGCTTGGATGGTATTTGTGATGAAGAGGAAGAATGTTACCTCAATTGCATCAACACCGAAAGAGAAGAATGAATAGGTCACTGGAATGTTGTGAGGTTGCAGAATAGCTAGACTCCCATCAGATGAAGAATGCAGTCACCATATGAAGAGATAATTGACATTGAACGTGCCAACACTGGACCGCATGTGCCTGTTTGAAGATATGTTGCACAAACAGGGAAGTCACATGAGTACACTGCAGGATGCAGAAGACAAGATGCCACTCCACTAGTAAGTGAAACTTATCTTATATCATGCATGGTGTGCATCATAGTTTTGTGATATAAGGAAGAATAGGTGTGCATCAAGTCCATGAGATCATTGTTATGCACTGGATAGACAGAGAAGGCATGTTGAGTTGCCAGTACAGAAGAAGAGTGTTTACCGATATGTAAGTCCACCGGTAATATGGAAAAGGTGCAGATATAGATGACCTCCCAATTGATGGGAATGTGCATACTATGGATAGACATGTCTGGTGACCAGTTTGAGTGCTCCACCAGTAGTTCAGCATAGTGCATACATGGTGAGGTAACTTGTAGAATGTGAGATACCGAAAGGGTTAGTAAACTGACAGGAAAGAGGAATCGGTAAAGTGCTTGGTTAGTGATTCTATCTGGACCGACATGAAGAGTCAAGTTGGCATATTGTTGGACATGGATGCCACATGGAGTCAAGGTGGTGGACCTGCATTCAGACAAAGAAGGAATGTACACTGACGGGGTAGTTGAAGAGTTGGTCGACATTGATGGAAGGTCCCACAAATCACAAGACATGTTGTAGAGAAATTGCAGAGGTTTGTGGCTTGATGTCTGGAGGATAACTTAGAGCCAACTAAGAGTGTTTGAGGAGATCAAGGTGGATGAAGGAAACAACAAGACAAATCTTGGTGTCTGACCAAGAGATCAACCGATAGGGTAAAAACCAGATTGCCAAAGATAGAAGGTGTGGTCAAGAAGGTGTACTGTTGGCTATCAGAGAGATTAGATTGAGGAATATTTGATTGGATTTGGTTTGCCTTGAAGGTAATGAGGAAACCCTAACTACCTAGATTTTGAATTGGCTCTTGGCAAGAAAACCAGTCTATAAATATGTAGGCCAAAGACATTGTTAAGTGTTGTTGAATGGAAGACGGGTGTGCTGGTGCGAAGTGATTGAGTGTCACTTCTGCCTTTGAGAGAAAATAAGCCAAGTGCTCAACAAATATATGAGAAAAGACGGAAAGTGAAGAGCAGAACTGGTAGTGGTTATACCAGCAGAGAAAAATTGAAGAGAGTTGTAGAGAAGACATACAGTGGACTAGTAGAGTATAGGACAGGTAAAAGTGCAGAGCAATGAGGAGGAGATCCAACAGGGAATAAAAAGAGAAGAGGTGTACCAGTAGAGTTTGTCGACAAGCAAAGCAATAGATAAGAGTAGAAGAAGAGTGAGTCAGTGTAGTAGAGAAGGTATCTCACCTACAGAGTAAGGTATATGAAATAGTTGCAAGATTCACTTATAACAAGACAACTACTTTTGTAATTGATGGTTTTTTATTTTGAACATTGAGTTGTAGCTCATTGCAGGGGTTGTATCTCCTTTAGGTTGTAGCCCATAAACAAGTTAGGGGTTGGTGCTCTTTGGGTTGGTTCTCTAAATTAGGGGTTGGTGCTCCTTGGGTTGGTGCCTTGAATCAGAGGTTGGTGCTCCTTGGGTTGGTGCCCTTAACATTGTAATAGATTTTTCATTGTGAGGCTAGATTGGAGCAGTAATCTCTCGCAGCATTGCTCATCGAGGTTTTTCCCATCTTGGGTTTTCCTTGTACATACTGGTGTTATGTAATGCCCTCTATGTGTGTTTACATTTGTGTTGGTCTCTCCACTAACCAACAAGTTTGCATTGTGTTAGATCCCATAACTGGTATTCACATCTAGGTTGTTAAAGGGAAAAGTTGAGAACCACTGATTCACCCCCCTCTCAGTGGTACATTGTGTCTAACATTGTACACTACATACTACAGCTTACCAATCATGGATCAATCTAGTGTCTCATTCACTTCATTATCCTCATCATCTTTGGAAACCTTACAACCAATAACCAGCATAGTTCCAACAGGTTTGGAATCTTCCATTCCAAAGGTCTTTAGTATTTCCCTTATATATTTGGTCTAGCTAATGAATATACCATTCCTTAGCTGAGAAATTTGCAAACCAACGAAGAATTTTATTTCATCTATCATGGACATTTCAAATTTTTTTTTATTTCTTCTACAAAACCTTTTCTCATTTCATCATCTCCTCCAAAGATGATGTTATCTACAAAAATCTTTGTAATCAGATGTTTTCCTTCTTTTTCATTCTTCAAATATAGGTTACTGTTGTCACTAGTTCTCATGAACCCTATACTTATCAGGTATGAGTGCAGTCTCTCATACCAAGCTCTTGGTGCTTGTTTTAGCCCATACAAAGCCTTTTTTGGCTTACATACCATATCTCTTCCATCTTCTGAAGCAAAACGTTCTGGCTGCTCAATGTACACTTCTTCCTCTAGAACACCATTCAAGAATACCAATTTGACATCCATTTGGTAGACCTTAAACTTCCCTTAAGAAGAATAAGCAAGAAAAATTCTAAACCCTTCTAGTCTGGCCACTAGTACAAAGGTTTATTTGTAATCCAAACCTTCTTCCTATGTATACCCTTTGTAGACTAACCTTTCTTTGTTTCTTATTACTTTACCAGTTTCATCCATTTTGTTTCTAAACACCCAATTGGTGCCTATCATATTTTCATTCTTTGGTCTGGGTTCAAGGGTCCAGGTTTCATTTTTCTCAATCTGCTCTAGCTCTTCATCCATACCCTTGATCTATTCTTCATATTTCAGAGCCTCATTTTCTGTTCTGGGCTCAATTTTAGAGAGCAGACATGTACTCTCCCTTTCTTTTCTTCTAGTCAATACTCCTGTATTCTTGTCACCAATAATATTGTCAATGAAATGACAGATTCTGACATACCTTGGTGGTGCTGGTTCATTTCTTGGAGCTTCTTCTACCAGTTGTGTAGGTTATACTTTACTTACTTCCTTATTTTCCGCTACACTAGGATTCTCTGTAGCATGTTCAATTGATAAAATATAATTGAATCCTTGATAGTCCTCTAGTTCACTCTTGTTTCCCATTCATTTTTGTCAAAGAACTCATCTACTCTGACATTTGCACTTTCAACAATCTTATCGGTCCTTTTGTTCAAACACCAGTATTCTTTACTCTTTGTGGAGTAACCTAAGAATATTCCTTCATCACTCTTAGGATCAAAATTTCCAGAGTACTCATCCCTCTTGATGTAGCACCTGCTTCCAAATACCTTGAAGTAACTCACATTGGGTGAGTATCCACACCATAATCCATAGGGAGTCTTATTTGTCCCCTTCATCACCTGTATCTAGTTCAAGGTATACACAATAGTACTCATTTTTTCTCTCCATTAGACATGTGGAATATCCTTCTCAATCATTAGAGTACTCACACAATCAATTGTAGTTATATTTCTTCTTTCAGCAACCCCATTCTGTTGAGGTGTTCTAGGTGCAAACATATGGCTCATAATTGCCTATTCTTCACAGTAATTTATGAACTCTTGAGAGGTGAACTCTCCTCCTCTATCCGATCTCAAACATTTCATACTCTTACCAGTTCCTCTCTCCACTCGAGCCTTGAAGACCTTAAACATGTGAAAGGCTTCAGATTTTTCTTTCAAGAATATAACCCACAGTATTCTTGAGAAATCATCTACAAACAACATGATGTATCGGTCCCCATAGAAACTCTAAGTCCTCATAGGACCACACAAATTTGTATGCACTAAGTCCAACACATTCTCAGATGAATAATATTTTCTGCTAAAACAGGATCCGATCAACTTTCCTAGCTAACAATCTTTACACATAGCATTCTCATGTTTCATAATGTCAGGCATAACTCTGACAAACTTCATTTTACTAACCTTTTCTATGCTATCAAAATTAACATGACACAATATTTTGTGTGACAACCAACTGTCTTCTACCTTCTACATTAGGAAACTTCCTACAGTGGTGTCTAGGTAAAATAGATTACATTTAGTTTGTTTACTAGTAGCAATCAGACCTCCTGATTTATCACTTATTTTTCATAATCCTTCATTAAAATCTAACCGGTAACCCTTGTTTTTAAGTTTTACAACACTTAATAGACTATACTTCAGCCCTTCTACCCAGTAAACATATTCTCAATTGTTTTTATCATTTAGGGATATATATCCCTTACCTTTTACTACATAGGGAGCATCATTGTTGAATCTCACTAATCATAGTCCTCTATGCTAAGGAATTTGTTTCTATCACCAGTCATGTGGTGAGTGCAACCATTGTCAATTACCCATCTCCACACCGGTTTGAACTAGAAATCAATGCCATATCACTTTCCTTTGTGCTATCTTCCTTTACCACTACAAATGCAATCCCTTCTCTATTAGATCCTTCTGATTCTTCATCGGTAACTCCTTCTGCAAGATAGAACTCCTTCTTTCTCTTCTCTTTGTATATTCTAAAGTTATCCTTCATATCATTGTTAGGACATTTGGATGCAATTGCATGAGAAACACTTTAGGGTAGTTTACCTCTACACTTCCCTTTAACTCTTGGTAGCCTTCTTGCTATTAGAGCTTCAAGCTCATCTTGTTCCTATTCTTCAGATAACAAGTTGTCATGTTCATGACAATGACCAATTTTTGTAGTAGAACTACTTCCAGTTTATTTTCTTCTCATTTTTGGTGCAAGTGTCATGGAAGATTTAAAGGTAGCATCAATCTTTGGCATACTATTATCATAGTTTCTCAGTTCAAAGGAAGTCAACTTACCAATCAGGGAGTCAAGTGTAACATTAATTGTTCCCAAAGATCTGAGTTCCTGAATTTCAAAAACCCTTATGGAGTATTGTGGTAGCAAGGTTCTCAGGATTTTGCTGACCACATCATCTTCCTAAAGTTTTCATCCAATATTTCTGATGAAATTTACCACATCCTTTATTCTTTTGTTGTATTATTCTATATTCTCTCCTTCTTGCATCCTCATTTTGTCAAATTTTCCTCTCCAACTGTCCATCTTATCCTTTTGTATAGGAGGATCTCTTTCATAAATAGTCTTCAACTTATTCCACATCTCATAGGATTTTTTTGGATCTTGAATCTCAACATACTCATTATCAAATAGAGTACTAGAATCACCTCCATAGTTGTGATGTTATCTTGTTTCTCTTTGATCTGATCTGTAATGAGAACCCCTATAGGTTCATTTTACTCTATGCTTACATGATTCCAGTATTGATCTCCTAGGGTTCTTAGGTGGAGCTTCATTCTACCACATCATAATGTGTAGTTCTCCTTAGATAACTTGGGGCCTTCCTTTTGTATCATCTTGGATATTTCCTTAAGTTCTTAAGCTCTTTTGAATCTAAGTGTTAGATTCAATGATAGTCCCAAAGACACTGAGAGAGGGGGTGAATTAGTGTCTAACCAGATGAATGAATATTTAAACTTATTTATAAATTTGCCTCCCAAAATAGTGTACTGGTAAACAAGAATTAATGCAGTAAACACAAATAATAGAGACAACATAGAAACACACCATAACACAAGATATTTAATGAGGAAAATCAGTGTGGGAAAAACCTTGGTGGGATTTGTGGCCCACAATATTTACTCACTGGGCCAATGAATAAATACTACTTACAATAGGGGCCTTCACATGTAGGGAGGCCAACAGCCTAGATTTCACTACTTAATGAAGAGTCTAACTGACTACAAAATGGATAATTAAATCCAATACAATGTACTGCTCAGAACAACATCTCTAATACTAGGTTCAATACCAGTTTAAGCTCTGATAGATACCTTAACCAAAAACCTTTGCTGCCACTAAACAACTATCTTCTACCATACATCTCATTCCTTACAAAATGATCTATAAGATCTTATTCATATATGAGTCTTTTAAAATATACCAAGTCACCTTACAAATTGTTAATTAGATTTACAAAACAATTCACATAAACAAAACTTTATCCCATGTCGGCCTGAGTGTCGGTATTCTTTTTCTGTGTGAACTGGATGTCGGTAAAAGCGCATACGAGTGTCGGTGTCTGCCGGTGCATGTAGAAACCTATTGCTAGTTGGTTGACATTTGGTTGCCATCAATGAAAACATCAACTATTCTCATTAGAGTATAGAATTCCAACAATGTGCCCCTTTGGCATTGATGGCAACACTCATGAGGAAAATCAAATCTGTTCTCCCAAAACTAAAATCTGAAAAGATGTGCTCCCCTTGAGCAAGTGATATTCCTTGTACATGAATGTTTCTCTCTACTACTACTCCCCCTTTGACATCAATGACAAAGGATATCATAAATAATCAAAAGAGTAAACAAATGCTACCTCAAGATCTGTAACCAACTGGTTACTGTCTAAAAAATGTCTGACAAAACTAGATTCAAACTCTGCATAAACTTGTTGCTGTCAGTTAGAGTTGCCTCAATCTACTGGATCATACTGGTGAGATAGTGCATTTGTTGCTCTAGTGATCGTTCTCCAATAATTGTTGCCTTAGTCATTTCAGCTCTCTGATTAATCAGACTATCTAACCTCAAACCAAGTTTATTCTTTAGTTCCTAGGCTTTTGACCTTATTCTTGCCTCTCTTTTTTTCAAGTTTTTCCAACTTATCCTAAAAAACTGTCATTTCCTGCTCAAAAAATGAGAAGTTTAGATGAACCTATCATATTATCCGCAATGTCATCAATTTATTTTTGTCTTTTTAATCTCCTCATCAATGTCCTTTGTCAAACAATGAGGTTTGCATGCTTCTCTATATAACTCCTTATACTCCAAAATTATAGAATTAAGTACTGGAAAAAGCGTGTCCATGTGATCAGTACATTTCTTTGTAGTGTTCTCAAAGAATGTATATTTCTCTTTGTCAACTCTCTCCTTAATGGTATCCTCATTCACCTTTTCTAGAGTTATGACATTATCAGCAATGAATTTGGACAATGTGTCCAATTTACCTAAAGACTCATTAATGTTCTCTATCTGACAAATAGATGCAATCATCTTTAGGATAGGTAATGTGTTATCATTTGTCTTAAATGATAAGGCATTGCAATTTATAATCCTCTTGATGGAATCCAATAAAACCTCTGTTATGTTAATAGGTCTAAATTCATCTGTAGATATGCTCAGTTCTGCTATGGGTTTCTTCTCAATACATGTTTGTCAAATTACCTTCATTATATCCTCTTTATTTCTATCAAATGCTTCCACTTTAATTATATTTTCTTCCGGTGGATCTGTCTATGTATGTGCCTCTACCTTTGATGGTTTCTCAGTTTGATTAAGAACGTCTACAACTGCCAGTTTCCTAGACTCAACATGAACCTTTGCCTCAGATTAGTTCTCAGTCTGTACAACTGTTGATTTCTCTGATTCTGGTTGCCCGGTGTTAGTTGTCTTATCCTCTATAGGTTTCTCAGTCACCAGTTACTCTGCTTGGGCTGGTATCTCAGTGTTATGAGAATCAATAGTTTGTGTCGGTATCTCAGTCTCCTGAGAGTCTACAGTGTGTACCAGTATCTCAGAGAACTTGTTGTCTTTGATATCATCTGCCTTAACGTCTGCAACTTCTTTGTCCACAACAATGTTTATATCCTATGTATCCACATTCATGGCAAAAAGTATCTCAAATTCTGGGTTAGTATCTTTAGTAGCCATATCCAGTGGATTAGCTATATGTATCGGTGATGTTGAATTTAATGGAGGGGTGTCCTGAGCTGGTGGAGGGATGTTATTTGTTACTTTTATAGAAGATACACCACCTACTTTACCTTTTCCCTTATCTTTCTGATATACCTTTAATGTCTTTTCCACTTTCGGTCTGTTTCTTTCCTCTTGCTTTTCCTTCTCAATAGAAAATATGTCCCATTTATTTGCAGTCTCATCTGTAATTTCCTTGACCCTTCTAGCCATTAGGCTTACTTGTTGGTGTCCACTGACAAACACTGACTGGTTTGCTTAAGATATAAACTCATCTATCTCTTCCTTAGAGTTTACCAAATGTACAACCAAGAGTGATTCAACTTTCAACTTCTTATCTAGTTCCATCGCAGATAGCCTTTTAACTTCTAATCTTATGTATAAATTGTTAGGTAAAGCATGAATTACTTCTATCAAAACTTCTTGTAGATATCCAAATAAAAAATAATTCTTTATTCAATAGTTTGTTTATCCGAATCCTTAAAAGAATTATACCATTTATTTACATTTACCAGATTACCTTCTTGTGTAATCTCATTCAGTAGATCATCTAGTGTAGGGGTAACTGGTGTCTGTTTCTTCTTTGGTGTAAGCTTATTCTGCGGTTCCCTAACTGCCTATTGCTTCTTTCTCTGTGTTCTTGTTTTCTTAGGAGGAGGAGAAGGTACCAGTGAGGTTTTCCTTTTCCTTTGCACTCTCTTAAACTCAACAACCTTGCCACTGTCAGTATCAGAAGATGTTACAACCGGTGAAACATGTGCTTTCAATTGTAGTCCTTTAAGCTCACTAGCTGATATACCAATTATATTCATGATATTTTCCTTAATTTCACTAGCCTTCTTAGAGGCATCTCTAATAAACTTGTCTCTTTTCTTTCTTTCTTTTTGCATAGATACATTACTTGCAATAGTTTTTGCATTACTAAATATTCCTTCAGATGGCTCCCTAGGTGCGTCAAGTAGGGCTTTTGCATATGTTTCTAGAACAGGTAGGTCTACCTCATAGCCCATCTCAGTAACCCAAACAATTCTAGGTCTTATTGCTTCCATCCAAGTCTCATCTCGCTTAATGACAAAATAGATTTGCTTGTCATATTTATCAACTATGCTCTGCAGTAATCTCTCTTGCTCTCATCTTAGTTTGAAATATTTTGAAGTATTCTGTAATGCTCTTATCACAGTTAGTGCCCATACCGGTGAAAGATTCCTATATCTATTTTCCTACCTGGATGTTATAACCAAACTCTTTGTAACATATATTGGGTATCTCTTTGGTAAAGTATAGCATTAAGCATACTAGTAGGTTCTCAAAATGGAAAGTACCATTCTTGTCTCCCTTAATCTTCTTCAAATTGTCAATTAGTTCATCTTTAAGCCATTCATAGACATCTATCTTAGCATTATTGTTCACCATATCATATGCACTGTGAATACAAAGGCTAGAAATTGAATTCTATCTATTGGCACGTGTTTCTTTATATCCAAGTATCATACTAACATATATCACATTTATATCTTTGACATCATTGACTCTAAGTGATCTGTTATTAGATGTGGCTCCGGTTAAGCTTGTCACACTCTTGTTGGGTATTTTCTTGGTTTTCTGAGGCCTACTACTGGTTTAAGGTATTCTAGTAACTACCTTAATTGCTTCCTTGGTTATCTTGCAAACTGACTCTAACCACATGAACTCTCTATGGACTCTACTCAATACAAGTCGTACAACTTTGGAAATTCGGGAATGTTCAATATTTCTACAAAACCTAATTCTTCCACAATCTTATGTTCAGGTTTAATCACATCTTTTTCATCAGTAATAACCTCATTAAACATTTTCTTCAAATCCTCAGTCCCTAGGTTTTCTATGTTGCAATGTATGTAGATTCTAGGGTCTTCTACAAATGCGACACCCTTTAGAATTTTTGAAATAGCTCCAACAGAATCATCCTGCTTTTCAATCTCAAGGATAATCTTAAACATAGGTCTAGGGTGTTTGATGTTTTCAACAATTATAGGTTTTGCAATAAACTCAGGAACAAAAGATGAGGTTGCCATTTTGATAAATACCTCTTAACTGAAGTTCTTTGAATGCCTAAAAATCACTTCACAGCTTTGCCTTAGGATGCCCTTGCTCATTTTCATGCTCTTTGATTGTTTGAATGCTTGGTGAGTCAAAATGAGGGTTTTCCTAGTGCTTTATAGCCAAAAAGGTTCTTTAAAACCACATTAAATGGTCTTTGGTTAATTGAAAACTTAACACATCTACCGGTAAAGAAGAAATGTATCTTCTCACCATCAACCGAGGGTAGAATGCATGATTTTCAATTTGCTGCAATACCCCATAAGGATTATTCCTTAGTTAGATGAAGAATCTCCTACCGGTGGAGGGTTACTCTGTTCTAGCGGTGCAGAGATAGATTCATCAACTTTTTGATCTGCCTTTTTAATCCATTGTTTTGAAAAATCTTGCTTTATTTCATTTACCTTTTCTTTTCCCTTCACACTAGATCCTTTATTGTTTGCCAGTATAGTCTTGGTTCTATAAAATTTTGCAATATGTCCAATATTGTTACATGCATAACAAGTTACATTATTCCTCTAAATAGATTTTCTATATCATTAACCGCTTTGTGATCTACATTGATTAGATAAATGCCCAAATCTACCACAAACATAGCATTTCACATTCATTCTGCAATTTTCTAAATTATGACCAACTTTGTTCCATTTGGAACATTGACCAGTGGGTGAGTTTGTATTCTGATTATGTCTAAATCTACACTGATTTTCTCTATGACCATATTTGTTGCAATTGAAATATTTCCCATTAAATTTATAGGCATTAGGTTGTCTTATCAGTTTGTTCTGATCTTGATTATTTGGAGTACCAGAACTTTCTCTGTTAGGATGCGGATGCAACTGAGAGGGGGGGGTGAAGTAGTTGTCTATTAATTTCAAACCAAATGCAACTTAACCACTTAATGTCGGTAGACAGTTTAATAGTTAATAGTAATACCAATAAAGTTTAATGCATGAAACAAAAAGACAAATAATATCCACAACACATAACACAGATATTTGTACAAGGAAACCCTGTAAGGAGAAAAAACCACTATGGGAAACCTTACCCAAAATCAGATGATATTACTATAGATAGTATGTATGTACAAATGGGGTATGCACATGCAGAAATGCATACTGCCTAGAGCTCACTACTCAATCACAAAATGGGAGTCACACTGACTACAATTGGATGGTTAGATCCACTGATAATGTACTGCTCAAAATAACATCTTCATATGTTGGATTTAGTATCGGTTAAGCTTTGATTGTCTTCTTCATACCTTTCTTGAATCTGCATGTATAGATCTACTTATATTCACATATACCTTGTAACAATCCTCTACCACACTTTATATATAATCTCATAAATGAGATCTTACATATATACCAAAACCTAAGACCAAATATATAGGTCAGCTTACGAAGAATATTATAATTAAATCGATTACAAATGAATCAATATGAGATGCATCATATCGGCTCAATGCATTTACAATAATAACCAAACAATAAGACATCTCCATAATGTGTCGTGCTGATCTAGAATAGATAATGCATGCCGATCCATAACCTAGACCTATTTGCCGATAACAACAAATATGCAAACTCGATTAGACCAATAACCAAATCAAAAAAACCAAGTGTCCAAACAATTTCTTCAACATAACCAAGTAATCTCCAGATGATAACAGATCATCCTCAGTGCCGGTGAACAATATAACATGTCGGTGAACCAAATACCGATGATTGTGCATAAGTCACTGAACATGTCGGTGAACATAACCAAAGATCTCCAGTGCTAATAAGTGTTCACAAGTGTTGATAAGTGTTGATAGCAATGAAAAAACCAATGAAACACATCCATAATACCAACAATCTCCCCCTTTGGAATTGATGGCAACACAAGATGGAAAAACCATCTAATTTCCAAAACAGAAATTCTAAAAACCAAGAACCAACAATCTCAACAAAGAGAATAATTACGAGAAATCAAAATACATAATATTTCTCCCCCTAGGAATAATCTGTTGGGCCCAATATGGAAAGCTAATGTACTAAGAGGGGAGGGGTGAATCAGTACTTCAAAAATTTTCTTCAATAATAAATTTACTATTATGCATAAACCGAATAGTGCAGTAACATAATATAAAGCTAAAACAAATAGATAACAATCATACATGATTCACTCCATAACACATATATTTTGGTTATGTAGAAACTCTTGGTTAGAGAGAAAAACTATGGTGGGGATGGCACCCACAACTTCACTACTGCAATAATAAAGAGTGCTCGTTTAGAGCTACATGTTTAGCTATTTTGTATAACTTACCCTGTTAGGAGTAACAAGATTTGTTAGATCTACCTTGCTAAAGGATTTTACAACACGTATTCTAAATGTTGCACCTGGTTAGAGGCTTTACAATTTATAAACTTGATTAGAGTCTTTTACCTTATTAAAGGTTTCTCTTACAACTTCAAAATATTACAATAAATCATTACAAATATCTGCAACTTTACATCTAATATGTTATAGAAGATTCTATGTGCTTAGAATAGATTACCTTGCTCATAGCATACCTCGATAACCCATATAGTAACTCGGTAAACCCTTTTGTTTACTCTGTTATTTGACTGTTTTCTGAAATCCTTCTCGGTGACCTCTGTGTCTCTGTAACAGTCATAACACTTGGTGCTTTCACATGTCTTGCTTCATATATCTCTATATCTTCCTTTTTGTCATGCTACATGTATATTTGTGATCTTAATCCATGTTGTATAAATAGATCTCTTATGATGGTGATCCTTTCATTGATTCGATCTTACAAAAATGTTTTATCAAATGAATAACCATGCAAAATATTTCATTGGTTAGATGACCTCAAAATCATACACAATCTTTAAGTGCAATTTCCAATGTGATAACGGTTCTATGTGCCTCGATCTTGTAACACGTTTTCATATGTATGTCCAGGTTCAATGAATCTGGTAACACGTTTCACTCGGTGTATATCAACTCGATGTGTCATCTTTGCTGCTTGGTAGACATGAAATGATACTCGATAGACAGCTCGGTGTAAACTACGCTCTGAGACTACTTTCTTCTGTAACCGACTAGACTATGCATACTGACTGAATATCTCGGTAGTAGTAACCAACTAGAGTATATAGAATAAATTTGACATAAAACTAATGGCAACTTGATAAGTAGTAATAATCTCCCCTTTTGACATTAGTTGAGATGTTTGAAAAAAACTACTTTCAAAGTTATAACTCAATAATCTATATACTTGCAAAATTTGACTATACTAATAGTACATACAATAGTCAATGAAATAATATATCCAGATATACTCCCCTTATCGATATACTATACACAACTCTGATTTTACATGCTCGGTGATCTATTCTCGTTCTTTTCTTACTGTTTTGTTTACTGCTCTTGGATACTCTGCTTACTCTGCTCAATATACTCCCCCTGTATACTATACTCCTTTTGTTTGATACTTTGAATACTATATCACTCCCCCAATACTGTATCACCCCCCCTTTTTGAAAAACATCAAAAATTAATTACCATTCGGGGGTGGTAACTGGTCAAAAATGGATTTGTACTTGGTTTGTGCTTCGGTGAGAGCGACAGAGAGGACATTCTTTACACTATCCATTAAAGAATTATGTGCTTGAATATCAGCCAATAATGATATTAAGCCATCTAGAGTGCTTCCCTCTTATGTAGTAGATAAGGAGGTGGCTTGGTTGATCTGTTCTTGGACGGATGAGAGATGAGGAAGGAATAATGTTTGAAGTGTCATTATGTCCATCTTGATCTTGTGTTCTTCATTTTTTTTAGGTCCAATTTTTGAGCCATGAGCTGTTGTAACCTTGTATAGAAATTCTGAACTAAATTTGGCGCTGTGGTCAACTTATTTGAGAGATCGGTGATCTCTTTCTCAATTGCCTCTATTTTATTCTTAGTGTCTTTAATGCATAAAAAAAATGTGTAGAGTTTCTGAAATAAACAAAGAATGTGCTTGAGTTGAGGAGTCAACTCAGCAATAAATTTGACAAGTTTAACTTTGCCAATAGCTATAGCTTTTTGTACCTCTTCTATCATTTTTGCAATGAGCTCTTTGTCTTTTAGCTTTCTCAAATACTCTGATGCATCTACTCTAGATGTCTCTATCTTTGTGAGGAGTTCATCTAGTTGAATGTGGATGGCTACATCTGTTGACACTGTAGCTTTAGGTAGCATATCTATTAAGAGTGCTTTCTGTAGCTAGGAAATCAGAAATCATCAAAGCAATAGCAATATTAGTCTAGCTCAATCACGAAAGCTCAAATGCAATGACAACAATCCTAAAAACATTCAATAGAGAAAGGGAATACAACATTCAAATGCAAATGCAAACCAATCCAAACGTGAATGTCTCCTCCAGAAATCTCCATTGTCCTTCTTTCTCCTTCAAATTGATTTGTTTGTGGATCTCACCTTCAAGTGCATAAACCTAATGTGAAAGCAAGATTGACAAGTAGCGCAAGAATACTAGAAGCATGATTGATTCGATCAGGGAATTTGATTGAAGAAATTCATCCAATTTATAGATAAATCAGAGAAAAGACAAGATTAGCATGACATTGATATTAGAGGCAATTGATTTCAAAAATGGCAAAATTGAGTTGAAGGAAGAAGGTTATGACACCTTCTATGTCATGAATTATGACATATTGCCAATGCAAAGGTTAGAGGACTAGAAGCTTATGACATCTTGCTACGCCAAAAGTATGATGCATGAGAAATTCATGCTTCCACGGAAGCACAAAAATAGGGAGAAACTAGAGAGAAATTGTTTAGGTGGAAATTGAAATTAGGAAATTAGAAATGATGTGGAAATTAGGAATTAGGTAAATGAGAAAATGAGGAAATTAGGAACTAGGTGAATTAATTAACAATTTTTCATTCATTAATTAATTCACACAAAGAGAGGGAATTAATTAGCCAATTAAATAAATATTTAATTATGACAAGAAGACTTAGGATGAATAAATAAATTATTTAACCTGGAGGAAAAATGCCAAACAAGATTAAATGAATAAATCATAAAACCTTAGAAGATAAACTAGAAATGCAAGGATGACAATTAGGTCAAATCAATCGTAAAATGACAAAAACGACAATGATTGATGACAAAATAGATTGCAAAAATGACAAGATTGAAAATGACCACGATCGATGACAAATTGATCGCAAAACAACAAGATTAATAAGAGGACAAAACCCAAATTAGGATTGACAATGTCCAAAATATGACAAATGAGCATGCACATTGATGCGAAAAGATAAGATTGACAAAAAACATGACTGAAGATTGTTGTCGACAAGACGAAACTCGAAAGCAAGATAAATGAAGAATGCAGAAGAAGGACTCGATGCTCACAAATGATAAAAACCAAGTGCGTGACATAGGAGAAATGTTAATGCGACGCAAAAACCCTAAAATAAGGCAATGCGCGAATGTTAAAGTATGACTCCACAAGCGTTGACCATTTTTTAGATGTCTACATTTTGCCCCTCTTTGAGACAATGAGATTCTAAGCGTTGTTTCAAAGAACAATAATGAAAATTCCCCAGACAATAACAATGACATATGCATGCCCCCTCAAGGAATTGGCCAGAAAAATCCAGAAAAGAGGCCAAGTGATCGATAAGAATGACAGAAGATGATAGGTTCGAACGGACTGCCAAGACTGACAGAAGAAATGTTAGTAAGAAGAAATCAGACAGAGGACAGTTAGAGATGAAGGAAAACTTGCTTTCACAAATGCACATAAGTAGGTGAGAACCTTTATTTAATGTAGCAAAGCGGATGCAGAGCATCATGGCATTGAAGGCCAGAGCTGGAACGCAACCCCTTTTGCAAAAGACAGACATATCGCATACAAGGAATGAGTGAAGCATCCTAGGGTGCATACATCAAGGGTCGAGGTATGTGCGGCGTTCACAAAGTGAACATACTTATCACAGACACCCAATGATATAGTTGCCCTAGTTTGTGACAAACATTCCACAAACAACAAACACAACAAAGAAAAGAAAAAAGGGACCATGAACTATCCTGGTCACTCTAAATCACTCAGTGACATCCTTGAGCAACATAGGAACATGATCGAAGCCAAAGATAAATCAGTAAAAAGATAAGACTCACAAATTTGACCAAGTCAAACAAATATTCTGATCGCCATTGTCAAAGGTGGAAAATAGGAACGATCATGCTGTTTGGTTTCAAGGAATGCGGTACCCCGTCTAAGACAGGACACAGTCTAGTTTCAAGTATACTACACCCTGTATAAAACCCATGATAGTAGTGACAAGGATAAATGATATTGATGTTGATTGATTGACATGACAATTTTGATCAGTTTGAATGCTTGGTTTGATTGAAAAAGTTCATCTGTTAATGCATAATCTCATTAAAGCACAATATTTGATTGATTGTCATTGGAGGTATGCTCAACGATCTGTCTATGCACAAAGGGGATATTTTTTTTGCAAAATGCTTGTTTTTGGATTTTAATGTTTGGAAATTTTTTTTGTGTTCATTTTTTTTCAAGACTCTATTTGACTTTTTAGGGATTATTTCAGGACATTTTTTGATTTTTTTGGATTTTTTCAGGATCATTTTTTGATTTTTATGATTTTTTCAGGACATTATTTGATTTTTTTGGATTTTTTCAGGACATTATTTGATTTTTTAGAGATTTTTTCAGGACATTATTTGATTTTTTAGAGATTTTTTTAGGACATTATTTGATTTTTTAGAGATTTTTTCAGGATCATTTTTTTTATTTTTTTGGATTTTGCCCCCAGTGTCTAGCAAGGCAAGGAATATGACAGGTGAATAAATAGGCTTTCTGATATGATGGTGGATAGAGGGAAGAAAAAGGCCTTTTAGTATGGAGACAATACAGATGCAATTTTCAAGGGCTATGGAGTGATTGGACAAGAGACTGGATATGACAATGTAAAGCAGGAACATGGCATGAGGGACATGTCAAGAGGTTTTTTGAAACTATGTTTAAATTTTGCGTCCTTACGTTAGATCAAGATCAAGGAATGAAAAAGGGTGTATGGATAGTGATAAGATATGGATAGGATAAGCAAGACCAAGAATGGATAAGGGACATGGACTGAAGGTCGAGGTAGGCTAAGGGATAGTGGCAAAAAGTTGCAAAAAGATAGGGAATATGGATGAAAGGTTGTAATAAGCAAATGGATAAAGACCAAAAGCTATGATGGAATAAAAGCTACAAACAAGATGCATGATGCTCATGAAGATCCTCAGCCTTGTCAAGATCAAAGGTGGAAAGAGGAAACTGGACATGAGGGGGGTGAACTCACAAAGCTGGTTCCCACTTTTTGGTACATCCTGATTTTTGCTGAAATCATACATTTTTTGGAAAATATAATTATTTAAGCTTTAAGAGGTCCCATTTGAATTAATTAATTGAAGAGAGTTAGATCAAAGGCTCTTAGATCAAAATTTCTTGGATAGAACCTCTCTACTTCTAAATCATACTTGCAATGGAGTCTCCTTTGCATCTATCAAATGCTGATAAAAAACCAATTTTACATTAGCTTTTGAGGGGTCAAATGAATTCATTTAGAAGTTTTGTTTTCTTGAGGATTTAGTCCTTATTATAAGCTTTCCAAATAGTATAATTTTTAATATATTTAAGTTTATTAATATATTTTTATTTTATTTTTTATGAATGTAGGTTTTTCACCGAACATGAACTTCTTTGTTCAATGCATTGGAAAAAATAGCAAACTAATTCAAAAAAATTCTGAAAAATATCTATGCCCTAGGTATTGATGTCTTCTTTCTAACAAAAAAAATAAAACTTAATTTTGATATATATAGAGCAAGTTATGTGTTCAAACGTACACCTATATCTAAATTATAATTAGTCAGACTTCAAAACTTAATAAAATAAAAAATATTCAACATATCACTATCAAACCAACTGCATGCCCTGGGTATTGATGTTACAAACCAAAATTTAAAAGAGATAAGTTTTTATCATTTATAGAAAAAAGTTTATACGTTTCGGGATGCACATCACTCTTAAAAAATGTTGTTTCCTGTAAAAAACTACTTTTGAGGGAGATGGAAAAATCAATAAAATTTTATTCAAAAAAATTTGAAAAAAATATATTTAGAATCTAAAAAAAGGATGTTACAAATCACTAGTTTACATCATCTTCAAATTCTTAATGATTTAAAAGTTATAGGTCTCGGAAAGTGAAGGTTTTTTGCAAAATGTTCATCTAAGTGTCAAAGTGGGTCAAAAAGTGGGAACCAGTATTGTGAGTTCACCCAGGGACAATAGGATATGAAGGGTAATGACAGGGGTTCAATAGGATAATGGAACAATGAAGGACAAAAGGATATGATAGGATAAAACCTGCCCCCAAGTGTGGTGTGCAAGAAGTTCATAAATTACGCATGACACCTATTTGTCAGGTTTTCATCATGGTACTTGCCCAAGGCGCCTATTTGCTAGGTTTTCACCAGTGGACGAATTATTTTTCTTTACTTTTTTTTTTTTTTTTCCTTTTTTTTCACTTTTTTTTTTGTATTTTGACTTTTTCAATAGAAGATGGACACATGATAGGGGATGGAAGAAGGACTCAAGAATCTTTTTGTTTGGATAGTAGCCTTGAAAAAAATGGACCATGACCTTTAAAAGTATGCTCAAAGACATTGGTAGGATAAGGACATGGAAAATGAGATGAAACTAAGGCAAGGATTTATGCAAAGGATTGGACCAAAGGGATCGAAGGATGGAAAATATGAATTGGATAATGGATAGGGTATTGGAAGAATTGTGCTTGAGTGGATAGAAATGAAGGAAAGATCAACATTGGCACACACCTTGAGGGGTGATGGACTGATGGAGGAAAAATAGATCTCAGATTGTGATATTTGGATGGAGGAATAGCTTGGGATTTTGGGACATAAGGACCCAAAATGGAAGAAGGAAGTGATGGAGGAACAAATTTGAGAGGTTTGGATGGAGGAATAGCAATTTTGGATGCCAAGTTGGATGTTTCTTTAGGCTTTTGTGCTTCAAGGAGCCGCTTAGGGATCCACATGGTTTTTGATTTTTCATTCTTTTGTGGTTCCTTGGAGTGCATTGCTTGCACCAAGGATTTAGGAACCCATATATATTTTAAATTTTGTTTTTGAGCAATGGGCCTTTGTGGCCTTTTGAATATTTCTTTTTCTTTATAAATCATATTGTTCTTTGTTTTGACATGTCGATTATATTGCCCATGTTGATCCTTGAATACATGTGGATTGCTAGACTTATGACTTTTGTACTTGGCATCCAAATTGCTTGGAGGGGGAAAGGAATGCATGGATGGATAGGAATGAAATGGATTTCTTTTGGATTGATAAGATTTACTCAAGGATGTGTGCCTTTGCTGACCTTGCATAGAGGACGAAGGGATATAAGGACCTAAGATGGATGGAAGGGATGATGGGGAAGGTGTATGTTTTGATTTTGATGGAGGGATACCAATGTCTTGAGAGTGAGTTGTGTAGACATGAGCCTTAATATTTTCTTTGACATGAAGGGATTCTTTCTTATGGAGATCTACTCCTTTGCCTTGATGAATATCTTGACTTGTAGGATACTCTTTTCTTTGGGAAGAAGACGTGAGTCCATTATGAGGTGGATATGATATGAGAGAAATAATGAGATCTTGAAGTGGATCAGATTGCACCAAAATGGAAGAACCCATTATGCATGTCGAGGGTTCATGAACATCTTGCACTAACACGTTAGAATCATGAGGGGGATTAGGATCATGAGGGGGACTAGGATTGTGTAGTGGACATGGTTCAATGACAGGCTCTTCAAGAGATGGAATGGGAGAAATAATGGGATCATCAAAAGAAATGCGATCTTGGAGTGTATATGGAGGATTAAGACAAGGAGATGGAGGAACAAAAGGATCTTGTGGAGGATTTAAATGAATAATTTGATCTTGACAGGGAGGAAGATCATTGGAATCCTCTTTAAAGGTTCTTTGCTCTTGACTTTTAATGGGATCATCGGAAAGGATGGAAGAGATATCTTGATCTTTCTTAAGAAGTAGAATGTCAATGGGATTTGAAAGGATATTGTGTTCTTGGATAGAATGGATAGGAATAATGGAATCATTGCGAGTGTCTTGAGAAATGGGATCCTATTCAACAATTGGATGGGATGATAAGGTTTCAGGATCTTGATCTTGATTTTCTTTAGGACTCATTTCTTCGTGCTCTAAATTATCCTCTTGACATGAGGTTGGACTTTGGATATGCTTGGGGGATTCTGACAAGGAATCAATGTTTTGGCATGAAGGAAATGCAATTTGAACATTTGTGATGGATTCTGGCAAGGAATCAATGCTTGAACATGAGGAAGAGGGACTTCGAATGGGGTCTTCTAAAACAGGTAATGGCAATAAAGTGCATGGTGGCATTGGGTCTTGTATTTCTGAAACATGACAAGGATGTGCATCATGAATTGGATTATTTTGGCAATCAATTATGGATAGCCCTTGGATAATTTCATCCTTGGGTGTATTGTTTACTGAGGACAATATGGAAGGTTCTTGTGAAACTTCTAGAGGTGTAGGGATAGATGCCATTGGAGAGTCAATTTGTTTGCGGGGGGATGAGGCATTGCTAGACATAAGTGTATTATCTTGATCTTCTTCAAAGAACTCACTTGGTAATTTCCCTAAGAGCATTGCAATAAAGCCACCTTTCTTTTGAGGTTTTGAGATAGTTGTATCTGGAATTTGAACGTGTTTTTGGTTTGATGTCATGTTTTGATATTGGACTTGGTTCAATTGTTCCGACATGTTTGAAACTTGGCTTGGTGCATGTTGCAAGTTTATTTTTTGAATGTTTGGTTGTGGTTGTTGACATTGATATGTTGATTGAACTTGTTGATATTCCACCATTGGTTGAATTATTTGTTGACATTGTATAGTTGGTTGGACATATTGTTGAAATTGGACCATTGGTTGTGTTGGTTGAATATGTTGGACAATTGGTTGTGTCTGTTGGAAATGTTGAACAACAGGTTGAACCATTCATTGTATTGGTTGAAAATCTGATTGATAGTAAACACCTTCTTGTTCTTGTTGTGGAGGCACATAATGTTGAAATTGATGTTGTCTCTTTTCTTGAAATTGTTTCATCATCTCTATTTGTGAGAGGAGAGCTGGTATGTCTGATCATTCAAGAAGAGATCTTACATCGATTGGCTCAATCTTTGGATTTCGACCTGGAAACTTTTTAAACATTTTGGACATTTGTGATCTATTCTTCTCAATGTTTTTCACTCTTTGTTCCAAAATCTCTTGTTCTTGAGCTAGTTTCTCCTCTAGTTTTTGTATTTGGAGACTTGTTTCATCATAAAAAGTTTGATCGATATTGCCTTGTTGTTGGGATGGATATAATTGTGATTGCCTTGGATTAAAATTCGATTGCATTGTCGGTTGATACGTCAAACTTTGTTGCATCATTGGTGCTTGGAACCTTGTTTCAATAGACATGTCACTATGTAAATGCAACTTTTAAAGGATGATGTATGATATGCAAACTAAATAGATGAAAATGCAATCTATGGCAAGAATGCAACCTATGTTTTTGTTGTTTTTTCAAGATTTTGACAAACTCATGAAAGCAATTCTAAAAATGAGACCCTTAGGAAATTGAAATGATGCCTAGACCTCAAAGGACAAAAGGATCAAGTGATCAAAGGACAAAATGACAATGTCTCCTCTATATGCTTGGATACTAAGCTAGCTTTGACCAAATGACAATGATGACAAAAAGACAAAAGGTTCGATAAGGTCTAGACCTCCTAACAATGACTTAGGGTTTATCAAAGATTTTCAATTACTCGAGTATGACAAAACCTAGTTTTGACACTATATGCAAAGGGACAATTACTATGCAAATGACCCTAATATGATATGATAATGACCTAAGCTTAATGAAGAGACCTAAGGTAGTATGCAAATGTATGACAATGTCAACCTAAGGCAAAACCCAAGGTTGGATTATGAAATGGTATTACTCTAATGCAAGAAGACACATGCAAATGGATGACCCTTATTGATATGCAAAGGAGTATGACCTAGGTGAAACCTAACCTTGGTAGTTGACAATGAATTTGCAACATGCAAACCTAGGATGAACCTAAATCTAAGTGACATGAATGTTAAGACAAGATTTTGAAAAATGTTTGACAACCATGTTTGAAGGTGTTTTGAACTTTGTTGAATGAAATATTCTTGTGTTTAACCTTGTTTTGAATCAATTTGTCTTGGTTTTTGAAATGAGATACAACTCAACTTTTGACAAACAAAGAAGACAAGATATTTTACCTTAGACTCAAAACAATCATGCTCATTCACACATTTCTTATAGTAGGCAAGGACATTAGGTACTTGAGAGGTAGACTCGTTATGAGATTCAAGGAGAATACATAGATGCTTGACCCCACGGGCTCCCCTCCACGACACTCACTTCTCAGGGCAGCCAAGCATCAATCCCCATGGAAATCTCCCCATGGTGAACTTAGTATCTCTTCCAAGTATCCGAACTTGTCCTTCTCAAGCAACTAGAAGGATTTTTGGCCTCTAAATACAAGGTGTTTAGTAAGGATTTATGTTAAGCGTTACTCCTTGGTGTCACACAAGCGTGATTGAAACATAAGTCCACCAAGATACCAAACAAATGTAGTTGCGCAAGCATGATTTAGACCTTGAGGCCCTACTTAGATGTTGATATGAGAAAGAGTCCAAGGGTCATCACTTCCCAAGTAAATACAATTCCCACGTAACCCTTCCTTCAAAGCTTTTGCCCATCAAGTATTTACTTATAGTGAGTTAGAATGCCAAGGTACTCTAGTTGTGCTCACTTTGGGTCGTTCCCCTCTCATTATTGTCACTTGCTTGCAAAAGAAAGCAAATGGTTGGGAAGGCAGGCCCTCTAAAGGTAACACACAATCCAAAACATGAGAATGGTATCGAAGATTTGGATTTCTAATCACCCTAAGAAGGATGAGAGCATACTCTCCTACTCCAATGTCAAACTCGACAAGCAAAGTGAACACATTCATTCCATCCTACTTAGCAAACATACTAGGTGCCTAATTAAAAATAACAAACACAAAGTTTGGTTGGAATATAAGGCAACCTACAAAATCACTAAGTTAGAAGTTTGATTTGTTTGGTCTTTGACTAGCGAACTTGCAAACAATTCATTAGTAGTTTGTGAAATAATTCTTTGTCAAGTGTTTCGCCACAAAGCTACCAACAATGTTAGAGAATCAAGAGAAATGAATCACCATCAAAATTAATCCATAAAACTTGTGATTCTTTGTCCTCTTAGATTAATCTATGTTAAATTTATCAAAGTTACCACCCTAGATTAATCTAGATAAAATTTGTATGAATGCATGATTAATTTGCCAAGCTAAATTAATCTAGATGAAGGTTGCATGATTTTGTTTTTTTGAAAATTTTGACCATTTACAGAAGCATAATTAAAAATGTCATAACTTCCTCAATATTTATCCAAATCAAAAACCGTCAAATGATCTGGAAAGGTAACAAAGTGATCTAATATACCCAGGAATCATTTATTTTAATTCTACATGAATTTGTTTAAGTTATCAATTGATTATGACTGTTTTTTTCTTAGAAGAAAAATCTGCAATTTCTCCACAAAAAAATCTGCAACTTCACAAAACATTCAAAAAAATATTAGATCCAGGCATTTTCACGTCGGGTTCACCAATTAATGTAGATAGGAATATGGAAATCATCAAAGAAAATAGGAAATTGGTTTAGCTCAATCACGAAATCTCAAATGCAATGACAACAATCCTAAAAACATTCAATAGAGAAAGGGAATACAACATTCAAATGCAAATGCAAACCAACGCAAATGTGAATGTCTCCTCCAGAAATCTCCATTGTCCTTCTTTCTCCTTCAAATTGCTTTGTTTGTGGATCTCACCTTCAAGTGCATAAACCTAATGTGAAAGCAAGATTGACAAGTAGCGCAAGAATACTAGAAGCGTGATTGATTCAACCAGGGACTTTGATTGAAGAAATTCATCCAATTTATAGATAAATCGGAGAAAAGACAAGATTAACATGACATTGATATTAGAGGCAATTGATTTCAAAAATGGCAAAATTGAGTTGAAGGAAGAAGTTTATGACATATTGCCAATGCAAAGGTTAGAGGACTAGAAGCTTATGACATCTTGCTATGCCAAAAGTATGACGCATGAGAAATTCATGCTTCCACCAAAGCACAAAAACAGGGAGAAACTAGAGAGAAATTGATTAGGTGGAAATTGAAATTAGGAAATTAGATAAATGAGGAAATTAGGAAATTAGAAATGATGTGGAAATTAGGAATTAGGTAAATGAGAAAATGAGGAAATTAGGAACTAGGTGAATTAATTAACAATTTTTCATTCATTAATTAATTCACACAAAGAGAGGGAATTAATTAGCCAATTAAATAAATATTTAATTGTGACAAGAAGACTTAGGATAAATAAATAAATTATTTAACCTAGAGGAAAAATGCCAAACAAGATTAAATGAATAAATCATAAATCCTTAGAAGATAAATTAGAAATGCAAGGACGACAATTAGGTCAAATCGATCGCAAAATGACAAAAACGACAATGATTGATGACAAAATATATTGCAAAAATGACAAGATTGAAAATGACCACGATCGATGACAAATCGATCGCAAAATGACAAGATTAATAAGAGGACAAAACCCTAATTAGGATTGACAATGTCCAAAATATGACAAATGAGCATGCACATTGATGCGACAGGATAAGATTGACCAAAATCATGACTGAAGATTGTTGTCGACAAGACGAAACTCGAAAGTGAGATAAATGAAGAATGTAGAAGAAGGACTCGATGCTCTCAAATGATAAAAACCAAGTGCGTGACATGGGAGAAATGTTAATGCGACGCAAAAACCCTAAAATAAGGCAATGCGCAAATGTTAAAGTATGACTCCACAAGCGTTGACCATTTTTTAGATGTCTACACTTTCACCTTCTGAAGTACCTTATTTTTCTTTTGAATGGCCATTTGCTTCTCTTGTTCGGCCTTTGCTTTGCATAGTTCACTAAAATCAATGAGTGTTTGCCCCTTTAATTTTGATATGTCTACATTGGGTAACACTACTGGTTTTGACAAATCAATTTTAAAAATATGCTTTTTCATCTTCTTTTCTTTACCTTTCACTGATGGAACTAAGACAATGGCTTGTGAGGCTTGATGACCTTCAGTAGGTTGCTCGGTAGAGGCAACACTTTGGTTGGTTTCTTTAGCCTCTGTAGTGTCCTTCGGTGTCTCAGTACTCGGTGTCTCAGTTGCAACATTCTTAGTGCTAGAAGGTGCTTGAGATGTCTGTTCTTGAGTAGTACCTTCTCCTATTGTAGACTTGTGACCTTCAGTGCCTTGATCCATGTCTTGAGGGGTTTCAATTGAGACAGGTTACTTGACCGGTGGATAAGGCTGAACTTGTTCCAAGATTGATTCATTGGATACAAGTTTTGCATATGCATTGCCTTCTATCATTTCTTGTTCCGGTGCCTTTGTATCCATGATATCTTCATCTATTTGAATGGTGTTAGCAGGGTCTTGCTCGGTAACATCAGGATCTTGCTCGGTGACATCAACAATATCAATTGTAGCTTGCTCACCGGCATCCTTGACTTTAAAGATTTCCTACCATTTTGCTTTTGTCTCATTTTCAACTTCAATATACAGCCCATTCATCAGTTTTAAGGCTCTCTATTTGACAAGAAAATTTGAGTTGTAGGTTGTCAAATGTTCTTTTATTTCAGCTACTGACATGTTAGGAAAGAGATGAACCAGACTTCTTTCTCTGATCTGTTTCTCCGATTCCATTGCATACTTCCACCTATTATCAATATGCAAATAAAGTTCATTCGGAAGTGACTTAGCTAGTTCCAATGGAGCTAACCTGAATTTTAGAAGTGTACAGATGCCAACTTCTTCAATTTGTCTCTTCTCATCATTATTTCTGGTTTCATACTTAACATATCTAAATGATCCAAATCCTCCATATTCTTTCAGATTAGCATAGAAGTTTTCAACACTATGTACATTTACCTTCTTGCTTTTGACAATCTGAAATTTGCTTGCATCCTTTGATTCAGTATCACTAGACTCTTTTGCCAAAATGAGTCTCTGAGTAGATTTCTTGTAGGTCTTTGTTACCTTGGGAACATTAACACTCTTTGTTTTCTTACTCGGTGAAGCTGTTGATGCTCTTGTGTTAGGTCGCTTTGGAGGTGGAGTCGGTGAGGCCTTTGATGTGTCCTATTTCTTTCTCTTCAACACTTTTCCCTTAGGCAATTCGGTGCTCAGTTTTATTGCTACCTCTTGGGCTTCAGATTCCTCTTTGGTAATGGCAATGGTGCCTTTGATAGGTGTAGAGGAAGAGTCTTCTCTGAATTTCTCTGATAATGCCTTTATCATCTTTGTTGTCTTTCTTGTATCTTTGGGTACTACAATGCTCATCTTTACCTTTTCCTTCACTTCCTCATAGGTTCCATACCTCAGCTCGGTAGCATGTCTTGGCAATGTAAGAAATGCATCAATTTGCTATTGTGTGATGTCAAAATCAATTTTGTAACCCATCAGTGACAAATATTGAGTTCTTGGTTCCACAGCATTCACATAATAGTAATCAGTGTCAACTTCAAAACATATGTTATTTTTATATTTTTCCACTAGCTAGGGTGGAATCCGGTACCTATTATGCATTTTCTCTTGAAATTTACTGAAGTAGTCATCCATAATATCATTGAAATTATCACCTAACTTCTTGATGAAGTCATTGATCTGATGGGTGATTGGTCGGTGTAGTTCCCAAACAACTTTACCGAATGATGGAAATAATTTTTCAAAATAGAAAAACATGCATACAAGTATTGATCCAAACTTTAGTGTATTAGCTAAGTTGATCTTCTTCAGCTTCTTGATGGCGTTTAGATTCTCAAATAGGTTCTTCAGCAACACCTTTTTCACAATTTTCATTGCCAAGTCTACTACTGCACATGGTACACTATTTTCCCTTGCTGATTGGAAGAAACAGTAACCTATAACTCTAATGGAAAATTTTAGTTATTCATCAGTGACATTATTCAGTTTCAATCCTCTGCAATCTGATTCCACTCCAATTAAACTGATGAATTCCTTCTGTGATATCATCTTTTGGGCTCAAGCATGATCATAAATAGGGTAATCGGTAATCAGATGAATGATTTCCTTGGTAATCTTAAATGGTTGCTCTTCTAGCCACATGAAATCATTGTGAACTTTGCTTAGAACAAAGTTGACCCACTGGGGTTTGAACACACGAGGATAGGTTAGGGCTTCATTTAATCCCTTGATCTTGATGTGTTCATACTTGCTATTCAATTTACCATCAGTGCATAGCTCATCATAGGTGTCTTTGATTTCAACATGACCGAGTTCTTCAACACGACATTTGGTGAAGAATCTCACATCCTCGACTAACAACACTCTATCCAGGATGAGTGAAAAAGCAGTTTTGTCATCCGGTTCAGATGCAACTTTGGGAGTCAAAGAGTATTTTAGTGAAGGCTTCTCTACATTCTTGACAACAATGGGATCTTGGATCTTAGGTGCCATTGTAGATTTCAGATAAAAGCTAACAAAGAATCCTTAGGGTTTCAGGATTTCAAACGACTGACGCTTTATACTTAGCAGATAATGGCAACTAGATAAGATCAGTAAATCAGCTTAACAATGTGTTGAGATTGATGTAAATAACTTGAATTTTCTTTGTAGGAGGTTTGATCACCTTAGATTCACTTTTCTCTACTCTCTCGAAAACTTGGTAAGTGAAAATGACCATGAAAATGCTTTTAAGTACACATTATTCCTTATCGGGCTCCGTGCAGGTCAAGTCAAAAAATATTAAATGCACTTAGTTCCACTTAACTTTCTTTCCTTTTTCCGCTTTAACCGAGTAACCAAACTTCCTTCATTCACTGACTAGACAGGTTTCCTATATACACCGACTTGACAGTTTTCTTGTATAGTGCTTCAAAAGACTTTGATAGAATTTCAAACTTACTATTACATCTTAATTATGCAGATTTTGAATTAAGTACATAATAAAATAGGAACTGTTAAGATTTAACCTTGAGAGAATGCAGTCCCTTCATACCTTTACCAATTAATTTGGAATAGGTGCACCTAACTCAGTAGGTAAGGTGCTTTCTTCATGCCATACCAGGATTTCTCCATGACCTTCGGTTGTTCATCCCAAACCTTATAAAATAGTTGGCACTTATATGTCCATATCTTCCACAACATTCACACCATATCCTTGTATTGTAATCCCATGGTACTACAGAATATTGTCAGTAAGGATCTATGTGAGTTTGGTAACCTCTAGCATTTGCTCGGTGTGCATACCACACATAGTTCTTTTGCTTAAGCCATCACTTCTCTATACTATGTCCATATCTATTGTAGTTTTTACAAAACCCTTTGAATTTTGCCTTCTGATAATTGTTAACAGACTTTGTCCTACATTGATTAGATGTGTGACCATATTTATTGCAATTGTAATAATAACCTTTGGACTTAGTGACATTCAGTTGCTTACCTTTTCTGGTTTGGCACATGTTAGCAGTGTGACCTTGATTTCCATAGTAGTTGCAAACAGGCTTCTTTCTTTTGATGTTATTCTTGTTTCTAGCTTGCTTTGATGATTCTCGTCTCTCAGTATTATAAGTTCCCTTCTCGGTAGAGTCTTTTCCTTTGTAACCGAGACCTACATCTTTGTTGGGTCTTCTTGTATTCAATTGCTCATCCAACATCTTTGATGCTTCATAACTCTTCTTCAGTGTTTCTTTGGATTTCTTCTTTGTTTCAAGTTCATCGGTCAACCTTGATACTTCAAGTTTCAATGCTTGATTCTCATCATCCTTCAGATTTGCTTCATGATGTGCATAACCTAGTTGATCTGACATATTTTGTTGAATTCTAGTCAACCTTGTGATTTCATCATTCTTATCAGATACTAAGACTTCAAGTTGTTGTTTCTCTCTTTTTAGATCTCTTACTTTATCCTCAGCTGTCCTCAATGCATCAATATTTTCAGTCATCTGTGTGCTGAAATGTTTATGTTCTCTTTTCGTTGCTTTTAGTTGATCAACCAGTGCTTTGTTCTTTTCTTTCAATACTCCAATCATTTCTTTAGTTTCTTTAGATATACAGTTCTCAGATGATGTCTTGATTTGTTCCACTAACTCTTGAGAGTCCTGTAAAACATCAGATAATCTTCTTCTCACTTTCAGAGATTTTTGCATTTTCCTTTGCATGTCTACAATCACTTGATTAGCATGATCCAACTCTTCTTGCAGATACACAATCCTTCAAGATTGTTTATAGCCTTCCATTGATAAGATATTTCTCTTTAGGCAGTTAAACCCTTTTCCAAGATTCAAGCTCTGATACCAATTGTTAGGCCCAATATGGAAAGCTAATGTACTGAGAGGGGAGGGGTGAATTAGTACTTCAAAACTTTTCTTCAACAATAACTTTATTGTTATGCATAAACTGAATAGTGCAGTAACATAATATAAAGCTAAAAAAATAGATAACAATCATACATGATTCACTCCATAACACATATATTTTGGCTACGTAGAAACTCTTGATTAGAGAGAAAAACTGCGGTGGGGATGGCACCCACAACTTCACTATTGCAATAATAAAGAGTGCTCAGTTAGAGCTACATGTTTAGCTATTTCTGATAGCTTAACTTGTTAGGAGTAACAAGATCTGTTAGATCTACCTTGCTAAAGGATTTTACAACACTTATTCTAAATGTTGCACCTAGTTAGAGGCTTTACAATTTATAGACTTGATTAGAGTCTTTTACCCTGTTAAAGGTTTCTCTTAAAACTTCAAAATATGACAATAAATCATTACAAATATCTGCAACTTTACATATGAAATGTTATAGAAGATTTTATGTTCTCAGAATAGATTACCTTGCTTATAGCATACCTCGGTAACCCATATAGTAACTCGGTAAACCCTTCTATTTACTTTGTTCTTTGACTGTTCTCTGAAATCTTTCTCAGTGACCTCTGTGTCTCTATAATAGTCAGAACACTTGGTGCTTTCACATGTCTTGCTCCATATATCTCTATATCTTCCTTTCTGTCATGCTACATGTATATTTCCGATCTTAATCCATGTTGTATAAATAGATCTCTTATGATGGTGATCCTTTCATTGCTTCGATCTTACAAACATGTTTTATCAAATGAATAACCATGAAAAATATTTCATTGGTTAGATGACCTCAAAATCATACACAATCTTTAAATGCAATTTCCAATGTGATAACGGTTCTATGTGCCTCGATCTTGTAACATGTTTTCATATGTATGTCTAGGTTCAATGAATCTGGTAACACATTTCACTTGGTGTATATCAACTCGGTGTGTCATCTTTGTTGCTCGGTAGACATGAAATGATACTCGGTAGACAGCTTGGTGTAAACTACGCTTTGAGACTACTTTCTTCTGTAACCGACTAGACTATGCATACCGACTGAATATCTCGGTAGTAGTAACCGACTAGAGTATATAGAATAACTTTGACATAAAACTAATGGCAACTTGATAAGTAGTAACATAATATCTCCCCTAAAGATAGTGTATTTTTCCATAGATATCTCTCCCCTTTGACATCAAATGCCAAAGAAATACAAAACCAAGTACAATTAGTTCATAGAACCTATTACAAATACCAATTGTTATAACTAAATTTATCCAATCTACTCCCCCTGAGAAGTAGCTCTCCTTCATCAAAGCTGGAAAAAGATTTCTCTATTAATTCTTTTGATCTGATGCCATGCTCCAACTGTCTAAGTTTCTACCTATGAGGGTATAACTCCAAGCTGCTCTCTGAGATATTCAAAAAATTCCTTAGGCAAAGGCTTAGTAAAGATATCTGCAATCTACGCTTTAGTATTCACATAAACCAATTTCACTTATTTTGCTTCAACATTCTCTTTCAAAAAATTGAATTTGATAGAAACATGTTTAGTTTTAGAGTGAAATACCGAATTCTTAGATATATCAATTGCTGCCATATTATCACAGTAAATGATTATAGGTTCTTTGCATTTTACCTTTATGTCCTTCAACATTTGCTTAATCCATAATACCTATGTACAGTTAGTTGTTGTTGCAACATATTCTGATTTTGTTATTGATAATGATGTACAACTTTTTTTCTTGCTCAACCATGAAATTAATATGCTACCAAGAAAAAATTGTCCGCCAGTGGTGCTTTTTCTGTCATCTACATCTCCTTCCCTATTTGCACCTGTGTATTCACATAAATCAAAATTTTCATCTTTAGGATACCATAAACCAAGATTTGTTGTGCCTTGTAGGTACCAGAAAATCCTTTTCACTGTTGATTCATGAGTTTCCTTAGGATTACTCTGAAAGCTTCAAACAATACATAGTGCATTCATAATATCAGGTCTTGTTTGTGTCAAATACAATAAACCTCCAATCATATATTTATATCTTGTCAGATTAATAGGTGTTGATTCATCCTTCAATGATAGTTTATTAGTTCTAGTCATAGGAGTACTTACCAGTTTAGAGTTTTCCATACCAAATTTCTTTAGTAGTTCTTTCAAGTACTTTTATTGATTTATGAATATACCTTTATTAGTCAGTGAAATCTGCAATCCTAAGAAGAATTATCTCCCCAATCATAGACATTTCAAATTCTTCTTGCATCTTATTAGAAAAGTCTTTACACAATCCTTCTCCTCCTCTAAAAATGATATCATCAACAAAAACTTCAATAACCAAGATGTCATCATTAGTCACTTTGTAGTATAAGTTGTTGTAAGAATTACCTTTAGTGTAACCAAGTTTCAAAAGATATTTGTCCAATCTAGCATTCCAAGCTCTAGGAGCTTGCTTCAATCCATATAAAGCTTTCCATAACCTGCAAACCATATCTTTATCATCTGTCAAAGAAAATCCATCAGGTTGTTCAATGTAAATTTCCTCTTCAAGATCACCTTTCAGAAATATGCATTTAACATCCATTTGATATACTTTATAGTTCTTGTGTGCTGCAAAAGCTAGAAATAATTAGACTACCTCAATTCTAGCTATTGGTGCAAAGGTTTCATTGTAGTCAATTCCTTCTTTTTGTGAATATCCCTTACAGACTAATCTTGCTTTGTTTCTTATTACCTTACCATCTTCATTAAGTTTATTTTTGAATACCCATTTAGTTCCAATTACATTTTTGTTTTTAGGTCAGGGAACCAATGTCCATGTGTTATTCTTTTCAATTTGTTCTCATTCATATTCCATAGCCTTAATTTAATGTTTATATTCACAAGCCTCATTAATAGTTGTTGTTTCAATTTGAGAAATTAAACATACCTCTTCATTTGCCAGTCTTCCTCTAGTCATTACACCTTGCTACTTATTCCCAATTATTTGACTTTTAGAGTGATTCAATCTTACATACCTGGGTGTATTCACTTGTTGTTGTTCTTCAGTCACTATGGAATTCTCAGATGATGCCAGTGTGACTGGATTAACATTTTGTACCGCTATGCTCAGTGTAGGTTAATTTGTGATTATCGCAACTACCGGATCAGAGTCCATAAACCTTGAATTACCTCTAAACTATTCATCAATCTTCACATTTGCACTCTTAATGATTTTCTGCAATCTCTTATTAAAACATCTATATTCCTTGCTCTTTGATGAATAACCAAGAAATATTTCTTCATCACTTCTAGGATCAAATTTGTCAATATAATCATCTCTTCTAATATAACATTTGCTTCCAAATATTCTGAAATATTTAAGAGTGGGACTATTACCAAACTATAATTCATGAGGGGTCTTTCTGATTTCACCTTTTATGTGAACTCGGTTGAATGTGTAAACAACTGTATTCACTGCTTCTCTCCAATACACATGAGGTAGGTTTGCTTCTAATATCATGCTTCTAGCTGCATCCAGAATAGTTTTGTTCTTCCTTTCCACAACTCCATTCTGCCGGGGTGTCCGAGGTGCTAATAATTGTCTTCTGATTCAATTCACTTCACATAATGTATTAAATTCCTTAGAAATGAATTCACCTCCTTGATCTGATCTTAAACATTTGATTTTCTTGCTGGTTTCATTCTCTACCCATACCTTGAATAGTTTAAATTTCCCAAAAGCTTTTGATTTCTCCCCAAGAAAAGTAACCCAACACATTCTAGAATAATCATCAATGATTAGCATAAAATATCTATCTCCTTGTAAAATTCTAGTTTTTGTTGGACCACATAAATCAGTATGAATAAAGTCAAGAATATTATTGGATTTTTCTGCAATACTCTTAAAAGTTTCTCTAACTTTCTTTCCAAATTGACATTCCTTACATACTGGATTGTGAGGTTTTATAATCTTAGGTAAATCCCTTACTGCCTTAGTAGTACTGATTTTCACAATGCAATCAAAATTTACATGACAAAGTCTTTTATGCCATAACCAACTTTCATCAATATGTGCAATCAAGCATGTCTTCTCATTGTTATCCAAATGAAAGATATTACCTCTAGTCTGATTATCAGTTGCAATTTCCAAACTAGTTCTATTCATGATTTTGCATTTACCATTCTTGAATTGTAGCTGAAATCCCTTTTCAACTAATACACCAACACTCAAGAGATTATGCTTCAAACCTTCAACATAATAAACGTTGTCAGTATTCTACCTACCATTAAAAGATATAGTTCCTTTTCCTTTGATCAAACAAGCTTTATCATTCCCAAATCTTACTAGACCTTTGTTGTATTCCTGAAAGGTTAAGAATTTACTTTTATCACCAGTCATATGATGTGAACATCTAGAATCAATGATCCATTCATCATTTTCTTCAATTTTAGCTGTCAGGGCTTGCTCTACTGGTTGAATAGTAGGTGTTAGTTGATCTTTTGTTATTGCAACAAAAGCCCATCAATTGTCTACCAGTTCCTCATTAGAATCATCAGTAACTCCTTCATCAACATAGTAACATGATTTGTCTCTATTCTTCTTAAATTTGTATATCTGATATTCAGGGTTAGGCTTATATATTCTTTTAACCTCTTCTCTCAATATTGCATGTCTATCAGGACACCTAGATGCCATATGACTAATTTTATTGCAGTTAAAACATTTAAATGGTGCTTTACCTTCATACTTACTTCCAACTATACCTTTAGGCATTTCCCTTGCAAATAGTGCTTCAAGCTCTTCAAGTTCTTCATTCTCTCTTTCGATTTCTTCAACTTCTCTAGAATAGAGTGCTTTCCAATTAGAATTTTTAGATTATGATGATGATGTTGGAGATGATGATGCTTTGAAAGCCAAATATATCTTAATTGTAGCAACATGACCAAATTCCTCAAGTTCAAAAGCTGAAAATTTTCCAACCAAAGTATCTCTAGATACTGATGTATTAGGCATTATTCTCAATTCATTAATAGCAATTACTTTCATTTTTTATGTCGGTGGCAATGCTCTTAAAACTTTAGAAACAATTTCATCTTCACTTAAGGATCCTCCACAACATTGTATACCCAAAACAATTTCATTAACTCTTTCCATAAAAGCAGAAATCCTTTCATCTTCTTCCATTTTCAGATTTTCATACCTGACCGGGAAGAATTCTAGTTTTGCAATTTTGATAGTGGTATCACCTTCATTTAATGTCTCCAATTTATCCCAAATAGCTTTAGTAGTAGATCGGTCTGATAATCCCATGATTTGTTGATCTGACAATGCCCTCAAAAGTGCTTCTCTTGCTTTGCAATTATTCTCCTAATATTTAACCAAGGTAGGTGGATTAGGTTGACTCTATGTAAGACCAACATAGCCATTCTTTGTAACATCCGATATGTCTTTTCCAATGCAATTCAGATGTGTCTCCTTTTTGATTTTCCATATACCATAATTAGTTCCATCAAGTTTTAGGTTGTCCTTCCAAAAATAGTTAGTTGCCATACAATCTCCTCAAGCTATTAAACTTGTGCAAAAAGAGGACTAGGCTCTGATACCAATTATTAGGACCCCGAGGCAATTGAGAGGGGACGGGGGTGAATTAGTTGTCTATTAATTTCAACCCAAATATAACTTAACCAAACTTAATGCATAATATCAGTAAATGAAACTTAATGTCAGTAGACAGTTTAACAGTTAATAACAGTATTGGTAAATTGTAATGCATGAAATAGAAAGACAAATATTTGTACGTGGAAACCTTGTAAGGGGAAAAACCATGGTGGAAAACCTTACCCATAATCAGATGATACTACTGTAGATAGTATATGTGTACAAATGGAATCTGCACATGTAGAAAGGCCAACTACCTAGAGCCCACTGCTCAATCACAAAATGGGAGTCACATTGACTACAATTGGATGGTTAGATCCAATGATAATGTACTACTCATAATAAAATCTTCATATGCTAGATTCAGTACCGGTTAAGCTCTGATTGTCTTCTTCATACCTTCCTTGAATCTTCAAATGATGTCTACATGTATAGCTCTGCTTATATTTGCATATACCTTGTAACAATCCTCTATCGTACCTTATATATAATCTCACAAATGAGATCTTACATATATACCAAAACCTAAGACCAAATGTGTAGGTCGGCATACTAAGAATATTACAATTAAATCAATTACAAATGAATCAATATGTGATGCATCATGTCGGCTCAATGCATTTACAATAATAACCAATCAATAAGACATCTCCATAACGTGTCGTGCTGATCAGAAATAGATAATGCTTGCTGGTCCATAACCTAGACCTATTTGTTGATAACAACAAATATGAAAACTCGATTACACCAATAACCAAATGACAAAAACGAAGTGTCCAAATAATGCCTTCGACATAACCAAGTAATCTCTAGATGATAACAGATCATCCTTAGTGTCGGTGAACAATATAACCTGTCGGTGAACCAGAAACCAATGATTATGCATAAGTCACTGAGCATGCCGATGAACATAACCAAAGATCTCCAGTGCTGATAAGTGTTCACAAGTGTTGACATCAATGAAAAAACCAATGCAACACATCCATAATACCAACATTCTCCAATTTCAAATCCATGTCCAATTGTATCTCCATCAGGTTTCTATCTTTTCAGCATGTCATCAAGCCTTTCTGAACTTTTCTTTAATTTGTCTTTGTGTTCATTTGCAGTGATTAACTCATTTTCCAGAATTCCAACTTGTCTCACAAGCTCATCTTTATCATGTTGCATGTGAATCAAATTTTTCTTTAGCATATCAATTTCATGACTGAGTCTTAGATTTTTATTTCCTACATCATTAAGTCTCCTAGTCAAGTCTTCTTAATTCTTCTTCCTATCTTCAATATCCTTACATAACCTCATAGTCATATCTTTCATTTCATTCTTCATATTACTGTTCTCTTGCCTTAACTTATTTGTAATGTCTCTAAGAGTTTCCTCTTCATCATCATCATTCTGCGTTTTATCATGAAGTTCCTTTCTCTTATTTTATGCAGTAACTAGGTTCTCCCGAATTCCTTTAATGAATTCCTTAGCAGCCCCTAGATCATCTTCAAGTTTTATATTCTTCAATTTTTCTGCATCAAAATCTTCAAGAGATCCTTCCAACTATTTTCTTAAGTTCTCCATCTGTACCGGTTTCAGAATCTTCCTCATGCTATTAAGATTTTGTAAATAGAGGACCAGGCTCTGATACCAATTTTTAGATTCAATGACAGTCCCAAAGACACTGAGAGGGGTGGGTGAATCAATGTCTAACTAGTTGAATGAATATTTAAACTTATTTATAACTTTGCCACCCAAAATAGTGTACTGGTAAACAAGAATTAATGTAGTAAACACAAACAATAGAGAAAATATAGAAACACACCATTACACAAGATATTTAACGAGGAAACCCAGTGTGAGAAAAACCTCAATGGGATTTGTGACCCACAATATTTACTCACTGACCAATTAATAAATACTACTTACAATAGGGGCCTGCACATGCAGGGAGGCCAACAACCTAGAGCTCATTGCTCAATGAAGAGTCTCATTGACTACAAAATGGATAATTACATCCAATACAATGTACTACTTAGAACAACATCTCTAATGCCAAGTTCAGTACCAGTTTGAGCTTGGAAATATATCTTAACCAAAAACCTTTGCTGCCACTAAACAACTATCTTCTACCATACATCTCATTGCTTACAAAATGATCTATAAGATCTCATACATATATGATTCTTTTTCAATATACCAAGTCAAATTACAAATAGTCAATTACATTTACAAAACAATTCACATAAACAAAACTTTATCCCATGCTGGCCTGAGTGTCAGTATTCTTCATTTCTAGTGTGAACTAGATGCCGGTGAAAGCACCTGTCTATGTCAGTGTCTGTTGGTGCATGTAGAAACCTATTTCCGGTTGGTTGCTAGTTTTTTGCCATCAATGAAAACATCAACTATTCTCATTAGAGTGTAGAATTGCAACACTAAGGATCAGGGCTCTAATACCGATTGTTAGTCCCAACCGGTGCTGAGAGGGGAAGGGTGAATCAACACTATACCAGTTTGTTCTAGATTTAAACTTAATCAAAACTTCTATTCAAACTTAACACAACACTAATAAGAAATATTCACACATAAAATCAAACACACATGACTACCAAGATTTATCACGTGGAAACCCAAATGGGTGAAAACCATGGTGTGAGTAGAAACTCACAAAATCTACACTATTCTGGAGTATGCCCGATGACGAGTCATCCATGTTAAGATAATACAAAGACACTGTTAGGTGCCACCCGGTTAAAGGATTTTTTTTAAGGCCTATTAGAACCTTTACCCTATTAGAGGTAGCCTTTTTAAAGGACATAGGATCCTCATTTAAGATGTCACCCAGTTAAGGGATTTTACAAAGGGACCTGTTAAGGTCCACCGAGTTAATGGATTTTACTATTGCAGTTATTAGAAAACAATAGAGAGAATGATTTGTAATAATAGTTATTCTTAGCTTAATCAGATCCAAATGAAGTTCTTCAGTTTTACCACCAATTACACTTGCTCTGCACTCTATTGGTGCTCTGCAGTCTTTCTCTGCTCTTCACACTATCCAATATTTACGCACTCTCTTCACCACTCTGCTATTCACTTATCAGTTCTGCCCGCTTCTCACCTTGCTAGATTGCCTCTCTTCAAAATTTCACTTTGCAAATTTTACGATCAATCTTTTTGGTTTTCGCCAAATACCTTTATACCATATTTTTCTAACAAATACCCACTGATTCCTCAATGAGTTTATACCTAACACTCGATAGATTTAAAATTCAAATCTTCCTAAATTTTCCTGCACTTTCTCTATGTGCTCTCCATCAATCTCGCCAGCAACTCATCCTTATCTGCCTCTGCAACTCATAATTTCACCAACCTCTGGGTCATTTTCTATCTTTTTAATGCGAACTAGAAAATCCACACAAATCTCACCTTAACTGGTTGTTAACTGTTGTAGACTTCACTAGCCGTTTGTTTGATGATATCTTGCCATGACTGACACACCTTTGGTCATTGTATCCAAATTACCAGTCGCTGCTATGAGATTCTCGGTGGATAGCATTCTTCAACCTATATCATCGGTTCACTGGTGTAACTCTTCATCATTTTCCACCAATCACTGATCATCAATCAGACTAATCACATATCTGTCCAGAGTGTTTTGGTCATGCATAAGACAACTAAACTGCAATCTGAGTCACCTCTTTTGACCACATCATCATTTCATCCACCATTTTTAAGAAACTGATCTCAACACCTATCAGGTGCTTGACTGACTGGTCAGCTACTCTATTTATCCTTCAATTGATTAGTCTTCTACCAATACACTTATTAAGTGTATCAATAATGCATATTTGGGAAGCACTGTATCCTCCATATTGTTTGCAGCATTGAGTAAACCATTGGGGTTTACCACACCTCTTTTCTTATGAGCTTGGATTTATTCACTAGTAAGTATTATTCATCAATGACAATACTAATTGATGAACCGGTTGTGCCAACACCATTAGTTATGCCAACAAGTATTGTGTGATGTAATTTTTATAATTCTAGGTTTATGGCTTTAGGGTTTAGCCGACCTTGTCATCAAGGTGTATGATTTGTATTTATAGGTGACTTATTCATGTGATTATCATGGTATGGTTATGGGATGGTTATGTCTACATTATCAAAGTAAGGATTATGTGAGAGTAGAGTCATATAATTCCAGTGAAGGTTGGAAAGGTTTTTGTATTATAGAGAAGACATCAATGCTTAACCGAAACTATATCAAGCATTAGCAGATGCTACTTTCATAGTTCATTTCTTTCTGGATTATAGTCAGATATTTTTGTAAGTCAATGAGACTTCCCTTTGTGATGAGAAGTACACTCTAGGTTGTTGGCCTTCTACAAGTGCAAACCCCATTGTAATTATACATAATACTACTATAGAGTATTCATTTGATTTTGGGTAGGGTTTCCCACCATGTTTTTTCCCTTTCCAAGTTTTCCACATCAAAATATTGGTGTTATGTGTGTTGTTCTTTCATGTTATATCTTTTATTATGTTGTGCTCTGGTATAAGGTTTATAATTGAGTTAATTTTTGTACTTGTGAGATAACTTATTCACCCCCCTCTTAGTTATCTCTCAGTATCAGAGAAAGGTCCTCTTTGCAGAAGCTTAATCGCTTGAGGAGATGTGATGGTAATAACGCCAAGTTTTACAATCAATCCCTAGTGGAAGGAGAGTCCCAATTTTGATGGTACTAATTACAAAATATGGAAGGAGCGAATGAAGATTCATCTCAGATGTCTCAAAGTTGAATTTTGGGAGATAGTGGATAAAGGATATATACCTCCTGATCCTAATTCTAGAACACTCACACCTGTTGATGAAGAAAAGAGAGCTGAAAATGATGTGAGAGAAAAAGAAGTTTTGTTGAGAACCCTATCTAATGAAAAGCTATAGAATATCATAGAATTAGAGAATGCTAAGAAGATCTTGTTGAAGCTTGAAACTCTTTATGAAGGTGACTAGGCAATAAAGATTGCTAAACTTGAAGGTTTCTAGGTAAGGTATAAAACTTTGAAGATGGAAGAAGATGAGAAGATAAGTTCTTTCATGGATAGAGTCAACGAGATTGTCATGGGTATCAAATACTATGGTAGATCAGTCAGTGAGGATGAGATAGTGTCAAAAGTTCTAAGAGTGATACTTTCGGCTTACAAGATGAAGGCTATTGCTATTAATGAACTCCAGACAATGTCAAGTACCCCTATGACCAAAGATACATTACTTGGGAAATTGACTGCTTTTAAACTTGAAGAACTTGGAGATCAGAGTTCTACTAAAACTGAGACTGCATTTAAAGCATCTACCTCTGGTAAGTAGAAGATAGATTGGAAAGATATGTATGCTAAGGATATGGAGGAAATTGAGAAAGAAGAAAGAGAACTTGAAGAGATGGAAGCCTTGATTGGTAGAAGAATTCCTAAAGGACCATCTGGAAGTAAGTATGAAGGAAAAGTCCCTTTTAAATGTTTTACATGCAATAAGATTGGTCATTTTGCTTCTAGATGTGCTGAAAGAGATAATAGGAATCATGAAAGATTTGTGAGGAATTATAAGCCTAATCCTGAATATTAGAGCAAATGTAGATTCAAAAGTAATAAGAATAAATCATGTTATTATGCTAGTGATGATGATGATCCTGTGAGTGGAACTAGTAATGGAGATTCATCCGGCAAAGATTGGGTCTTTATTGCTATCAAGGATGATTCTCTGGAATCTGTCATTAAAATAACTCATATTGAAGAAAAATATTTAGCTGCAAAAATTGAAGAGAAAGATGAATGGGTCATAGACAGTCAATTCTCACATCACATGATTGGTGACAAGATAAAGTTATTAACATTACAAGAATTTGATGGTGGATTACTCAGATTTGGATACAACAAGGCATGCAAAATCAAAGGCAAAGGAACACTATCATTAGATAGTAAAACTAATATTGATAAAGTTTATTATGTTGAAGGCTTAAAGCATAATCTTATAAGTGTAGCTCAGATGGTGGATAGAGGATTTCATTTGCAATTCAAGGATGGAAAATGTAAGATCATCAATAGATATGGATTGGAAATTGCTTCTGAAACTCATACCAAAGGTAATTTATATAGCATAGTAAAGATCAGTTCAATAGTGGTTGTTAGAGATTTGTTAAACCTCATAATCCGGTCTGTAGGGAATGTCAAATGAGTAAGCAAGTCATAACTTCTTTCAGAACTATACATGATAAATCTAATGAAAATCTTGATCTTATTCATATTGATTTGTATGGACCGGCAAAGACTAAAAGCTTTCAAGGTGATAGCTATTTTATGCTACTTATTGATGATTATTCTAGAATGATGTGGGTGATGTTTTTAAAGGAAAAATCTAAAGCTCTTGAAAAATTCAAAGTCTTTAAAGATATGGTTGAGATTGAGATTGGACTAAAGATAAAATGCTTAAGATCAGATCATGGCGGTGAGTTTACATCCGGTGAGTTCAACAACTTTTGTGAAAGGAATGGTATTAGGAGACAACTTTTTGCACCTAGAACTCCACAATAGAATGGATTAGTGAAAAGGAAGAACAAATCAATATTGGATGTAGCAAGACCAATGAAGATATCTACTAGAGGGAAGTAGTCAATACAACGGTATACACTTTCAACAGAGTACACATTAAAGGTGATACCGGTAAGACTCCTTATAAATTATGGTTTGATCATACTATTTAACAGCCTCCTGTGGATTCTATAAGTCTAGTGGTTGTATCAGGCATTGACAGGTCGATCTTTTGGTGCAACAGCAACCCTAGCTTGTAACAAGTGGTATCAGAGCTTGGTCACAAGTTCGAATCACGTAGGCCATGGTGAGTGACGCTGGGAGGGGGATTGTTGGTAGTGGGCCAGCGTCCCTCACAAAGATTTGCGACATGGTTTAACAGCCTCCTATGGATTCTATAAGTCTAGTGGTTGTATCGGGCATTGACAGGTCGATCTTTTGGTGCAACGGCAACCCTAGCTTGTAACACATACTCCTACTATCAGATATTTCAGAATTTTTGGAAGCAATGTTACATTAGAAGATATGATGCATTAGGAAATTTCGATCCTAAAGTGATGAAGGAATATTTTTGGGTTATTCCACTAAGAGCAAAGCATACAGATGTTTTAACAAAAAATTGAATAGGATAATGGTGAGCATAAATATTAAGGTGGATGAGCATGGTAGTAATCAAATAAGATCATATGATTATGGACTGGAAGATGAATTTATCAGATTAGAACCAGTAATTTAAGAACCAATTCAGAATAGTGAACCAGTGACACTGGTAACATTAGAAAATTCAACAGTGACATAAGAATAGCAGAATTAGTCAACAAATCAAGAAAATTCAAAGACTCCCAGGTATGTAAAACTAAACCATTCTTAAGATCAAATCATTGGAGATGAAACGAAAGGTGTGATGACTAGGAGAAGGTTAGTTGTTGAAGAAGTATGTTTAATCTCTCAAATTGAACCAGAATCATTCATTTAAGCAAGTGAGGATTAAAATTGGATAAAAGAAATGGAAGAGGAATTAGATCAGATTGAAAAGAATAAGACATGAGAACTATTACCTAGACCTAAAGACAAGAATGTTATTGGAACTAAATGGGTTTATATGAATAAATTAAATGAGGAAGGTCAATTTGTAAGGAACAAGGCTAGACTGGTTTGCAAAGGTTATTCATTGGAATAAGGAATTGATTGTGGAGAGGCCTATGCCCCAATTGCTAGAATTGAAGTACTAAGACTTTTTCTTACTTATGTTGCACACAAGAACTAAAAAGTATATCAGATGGATGTTAAATGTGCATTTTTGAATGGAGATCTTGAAGAGGAAGTTTACAATGAGAAGCTCGATGAATTTTCTTTATCAGAAGACAAGGACATGGTTTGGAGACTGAAGAAGGATTTATATAGACTAAAACAGGCCCCTAGAGCATGGTATGCTAGATTGGATAAGTATCTTTCAAAAATTGGAATTACTAGAGATAATGTTGATAGTAACTTATATTACAAAATTAAACATGATGATATACTGATTATTGAAGTCTTTGTGGATGATGTCATTTTTGGAGGAGAAGAAGGTCTATGCATGAAATTTGTTGATGATATGAAGAATGAATTTGAAATATCTATGATTGGTGAGATGAAATTTTTCTTAGGTTTCTAGATAGTCAGATTGATAAAGGTATTTTCATTTGTCAAACTAAGTATGTGAAAGAGTTCCTTAAGAAATTTGGACTTAAGAATTCTAAACCTATCGGTACTCCTATGATAACTGGTTGTAAATTGTCAAAGGATGATGAATCCCCTAAACTAAATCTGAGTAAATACAAATCAATGATTGGTGGTTTGTTGTACCTAACTTAGACTAGACCTGATATAATGAAGGTTATTTGTATTGCTTCTAGATTTTAGTTAGATCCTAGAAAAACTCATGATATTGTTGTCAAGAGGATATTCAGATATTTGGTAGGTACAACAGACTTTGGGTTATGGTATCCAAAGAATGATGACATCACATTATGTACATATACACATTTTGATTGGGCAGGAGATGTGGATGACCAGAAGAGTACTAGCGGCAGTGCATTATTTCTTGGGAAGAATTTGGTTTCATGTCTTAGTAAGAAACAATCATACACTTGATTGTCTACTGCTGAAGAAGAATATGTAGCTGCTGCTACCAATTCTACTCAGATTTTATGGATGAAATAAATGTTAAAGGTTATAAGGGTAAGTTATGATGAGTCTATTGTTATTCACTGTGATAATACTACTGCTATTGATATGTCAAAGGATCTAGTATTTCATTCCAAATCAAAACACATTTCTATAAGGTATAATTTCTTGAAGGAAAACGTTGAAGTAAAGGAAGTCAGATTGGTTTATGTGCCTACTAAAGATCAAATTGCAGACATTCTACCAAAACCATTTCTTAAAGACACTTTTGAATATCTCAGAGATCAGTTAGGGGTTACCAACCCTCTGGAAGAGACTTAGAGATGCAGGGATGCATCAATTCGGTAAGCTTATTAGACATACTTTTCTGATCTAGGCTAATGAAGATGGTGCTACTACTAAGGGGGAGTAGTCAACTATTTGGTTCAGTATTCTTGGTTTGGTATCAGTCCTTTATCATTGATGTCAAAGGGGGAGAAGGTATTCATGTGAAAAATAGTGAGATATTTTGGGAGAAGGTGTTAATCTTAGGGGGAGTTATTTCAGATCAATCTTTTTTTGTTTTGGGGAGATTATTGGCATTCCTTGGCACTTGGATGTTTTTCATATTCAATGTTGCAATCAATGCCAAAGGGGGAGATTATTGGTAATATGTTGGATTTGGTTAAGTGTTTTCATTGATGTCAACATTGTATCCTGATTGGAGACTATTCGGGTTGGATCTATCCTAGTTAGTCTTGGTTATCTTCTTGGTCTTGGCTATGATTTTGATCCAGTATGATCAGATCTCTGGAATCAATTTTGGATACTTATTCTGGATGGGTATATACTTTCTATATTTTGTTGGTTCATGATTTAGTGCTTTGGCTATTATCGCTTTTGATATTTATCGGTACTAGCTTAGCTTCTGGCTTTACCGATTATCTTCTGGCTCTACTGGCTAGCTTCTGGCTTTCCCAGTTAGCTTTATCAGTAAGCATTATTTGGTGATTTGGTCAGTGGATTTTGGTTCTGGCTTATGGAATTAGTTTCTAACATGTTGAAGGTGTTTCTTGATCATGCCCTGAGTATTTGGTGACATTTGATTGGATGGCGTGTTGTTATGATGGTCCTATTTGGATCTGGTTAAACTTTTCATTATTTCATTGAGGGTTTCTACTGGTTGGTGAAGCATGTTAGATTTTGGTCTTAGCAGAATTTTTGACAGATATAAATGTTTGGATACTTGAATGAGGTCCATGCTATGTAATGTAAATAATAATATTGGTCTGGTGGTACTGTGTGATGTAATTTTTGTAATAATGGGTTTATGGGTTTAGGGTTTAGCCGACCTTGTCATTAAGGTTGATGATCTATATTTATAGGTGACTTATTCATGTGATTTTCTTGGTATGGTTATGGGATGGTTATGTCTGCATTATCAGAGTAAGGATTATGTGAGAGTAGAGTCATGTCATTCTAGTGAAGGTTAGAAAGGTTTTGTATTGCAGAGCAGACATCAGTACTTAACTAAAATTGTATCAAGTATTAGCAGATGCTACTTTCACAGTTCATTTCTTTCTGGATTGTAGTCTGATGTTTATATAAGTTAGTGAGGCTTCCCTTTATTATGAGCAGTGCACTCTATGTTGTTGGCCTTTCTGCAAGTGCAGACCCCATTGTAATTGTACATAATACTACTACAGAGTATGCATCTGATTGTGGGTAAGGTTTCCCACCATGGTTTTTCCCTTTCTAGGTTTTCAATGTCAAATATTGATGTTATGTGTGTTGTTATTTCATGTTATATATTTCATTATATTATTCTCTGATATAAGGTTTATAATTGAGTTAATTGTCGTACTTGTGAGATAACTAATTCACCCCCCTGTCAATTATATCTCGGTATCAGTGCATTCCAACAATAAAATCTTTAAGAACGTGCACCACGATCAATACAAATGATCAAAAAAATAGGAAAGGATCCTAAAATACCAAGAAAATCTTATAACCATCTATATTAGTTATACCAACACCACTTAATCAAATCTTCATTGATCAACATGCTAACACTCAATAACATTTAACAACAATAATTCAGACTGGAAAGATAACTTGTGGAGCACCAAATTACGAACCATATGAAATATAGATACACATTAACATCCAAAACACTCTCTCAAATCTACAACCAAGGATATGATCATATGAAAGCACAACAAATAAAATTCCTAAACACTGCAACATTGAACACTGAAAAACTAAACTTCATACCGAAATCCACAACTCAACCAAATCACCACATAGCATCATGTAATCAATAAACAATGAAGTATCTCTAATTGATTCAACATCCCAAATAGATAAACCAACCAGATCAACTCACAACAATCACTAGATCACCAAATGCATCAAAGCACAAGTATATGTTGATATCAATGACAACAACATGTCCTAGCAACAACAATATCCAATAATCTCCCCCTTTGGAATTGATGGCAACATGTGAATGTGAAAAATAATCAATATAAAACTAGCAATCTCCAACAAACTCCCTCTATGACCATGCAAAAAGAGATTCAAAGATAAGGCAAATTTTCACATGCTTCTCTCCCCCTTTAACAATAATGCCAAAGATGAAATACAAATCATGCTTCTCTCTCAAAACTGAATACTCTCTCTCTGTAAGAAGGAAAATCTCTTAATTAGAAGAAAATCACAACTCTAAACATCTGAACCACTCACTGATTACTTTGACTGAGTAGTAGTACCCACTCATCAACTCTATTAAGAAGATAAGGCTCTGAAGTCCACTAGATTGATGCAACTCAATGTGTCTAGTTCTCATCAATAGGGGCAAAGACCCTTAACTTGTCTCTGTTAGGATTCCCACAAAATTTGAGAGGGGGCGGGGTGAATCAGTATCTAACCAGTATATTATAAATCTTAACTTAAAACATGCAGAACATATTAAAACAGTGTACCGGTAAGCAAGAAGTAATGCAATAAACAGAGATAAAGGCAACCACATGAAAAGCACATGATAACACAAGGATTTAATAAGGAAACCCAGTGTGGGAAAAACCTCAGTGGGATTTGTGACCCACAATATTCACTTACTGGCCAATAAGAGAATATTACTACTACAAGAGGGGCTGCACATGTAGGAAGGCCAAGTGCCTAGAGCTCACTGACTTACAAAATGGATTGTACAAATCCAGTGTCTTGTACTGATTTAGAACAACATCTATAATGCCAGATCCAATACCAGTTTCTTCTCTGCTTCTTACATAAACCCTTAACCTATAATTCACATAATAGGTCTGCCTAATTACATTCCATATCTCTTACATCTACCTCTCTTTCAATGTTCTACAATGAACTCTTATATATATGAGTCATTTTGCATTATGCCAAGTCAGCTTACAAAGATTTTACAATAATAAACAAAATATATTACAACAAAAATCATGTCGGCCTCTGTGCCGGTATGCTTCCTTTCATTGTTGGTGTTGGTAGTCTAAGTGCCGGTGTAGAGTCTGATCTTGCTTGTGCCAGTGGAATACCTTACCGGTGTCATAGGATTGTAAGGTTGCCATCAATGACAAAACCTTCAATCACCTTCAATGTCTCATTGGAGTGTGCATATGCCAACAATCTCCCCCTTTGGCATTGATGGCAACACTCATGAGAAAATTCCAAAATAGTATCCAGAACTTGTAATCCAAAAATTTGTTTCCAAAAATGTGTACCCAAAGATATATGAGCTCCGCCTGAGTAGGTGAGTCCTTTGTCGATTATTTTCTCATACCACTACTCCCCCTTTGGCATCAATGACAAAGGTTGTCAAGGTGTCAATAGAGTTGTAGTTTCCTATCTCAGCCTTGTAGCTGGGTGGTTACAATTTGAAAAATGTCCGGAAAAACCAAATTTATACTTTCCATAAACTTCTTACTATCTTTTATTGCTGCCTCAGTTCTTTGCACTATACTAGTGAGATGCTGCATATGCTCTACCGATGTTTTCTGTCCCTATATTATTGCCTCAGATATTTCCTTTCTCAAAGAAGCTAGATAGTCTAGTCTTGGACTTATTCTTAGTCTCAGATCTTTAGCCTTGTTAATTATTATCTCCTTTTCTCTTTCTAACTTAAGTAATTCTGCCTCAAAACCTGTTATCTTTTGTTCAAAAACTGATAATGCATTAGGTGAGTTAACAAAACTGTCAACAAGTTTATTGATTTCATCTTGTATCTTGCTCATTTTCTTATCTATGTCAACTTTTAGGAAGTTTTTCTTGCAAATATCTCTATATAGAGTTTTGAATTCCTTTAATGAGTTGCATAGTTCTGGTAGAAGTGTGTCAAATTCTCTTGTACACTTCTTTATTTGATCATCAAGGAATTTTTGTTTTTCAATTTCCAATTTCTCTTTCAATGCCTCTTCCTTTATTTGCTCAACTGTCACTGTGTTGTCAGTAATGTACTTAGACAAAGTGTCAAGTTTTCTCAAAGAATCCTTATTGTCTATATTGTAGTTAGGAGCTATCATCTTCACAACTAGGATTGTGTCCTCTATAGATTTATAGGCTTGTGAACTACAATCTGTTATTTTCTTTAAAGAATCCAAAAGAACTTCAATTACATTGGTTGATTTGTAACCTGCTGAGGAGGAACCAATATTCTGAATTCCATCGGTGGAGGAAGTAACCATACTTGTAGTGACCTCTGGTAGGTTAGTCTGTGTTTCCATTTCCTTAAGCAAGGGTTTTTGTTTCTCTCCTGTTGCCGGTGGCACTGTTTCCACATGAACCTATTCCTATTCCGGAGCCTGTTGCTCTGCTTGACTCTCTATTTGTTGATCTGTCTTTGTCTGTTGCCTTGTGTTGTCATCTATCTATTTTTCTTGTGTGTTGTCAGTTTGATCATTTACTGGTGACTCACTAGCCATGTCAGTCTTACCAGTTGAGTCTTTATCTACCATAATGTTGACTGTTTGAGTATCAACATTTACTGTGTATAGTACCTCAGGATTAGGATTTGTATCCTTTATACCCATACTCTCATCTGTCGGTTGATCTTTAGTTTTCATTACTGATGGAGTAATCAGAGGCGGTGGGGATAAGTTATCTTTTATTTTGATACTAGGTGGTCCACCAGCCTTTCCTTTCCCCTTATCTTTGTCCTTTTGATAGACTTTGATAGGCTTGGGTTTCCTGTACTCTTCATGTTTTTCCTTTTCCACAAGGAATATATCCCATGCATTTTTAGTATCTGTTGTTACCTCATTTACTCTTCCTGCCATGAGTGCAACATGCCGGTGTGCAGTAGAGAATACTGACTAGTTGGCTTCTGTAATTAAATCATCAATCTCCTTTGGCGAGTTTACTGGGTAAACAACAAGTAATTTTTCAATTTTAATTTTCTTATCAAGCTCTACAACAACTTGTCTTCTTCCTTCCAATCTCTTAAATAATTCATCTGGTAGTTCATCTACCACTTGCATTAAAAACTTCTTATAGATGTCTAGGTGTAAAATAACACTACTTTCAACTTGTTCTTTCTCATCTATTGATAGTGTATCATATAATTTTTCTATATTTTTGAGTATTCCTTCCTCTGTGATTTCATTCAGTAATTCATCAAGTGGGGTAATGTTTTGTTGAGTCCTTTTCCTTTTAGGTGTTATCTTTTTCTTTGGGGTTGACTTCTTTACCTGTGACCTCACTGCCTATTGTTTATGTCTAATTCTTCTAGGTGAGGGTGTGGATGCCAATGAAGGATCCCTTCTCATTACAACTCTTTTGAATGTTGCTGGCATGTCATACTCTGAAGAAGTTTCTACCGGTGATAGGTGAGTTTCAGGCTGTAATGTTACTAACTCATCCTCAGTGATGCCAGTTTGTTTCAATACATCTTCCTTGATGGCTTTTGCTTGTCATGATCCTTTCCTCACAATTGCTTCAACTTTATTTACCCTCTTCTTGGATTGAATTTGGCTTTCAATCATCTTTGCACTACTGAATACCTCTTCCTTGGGTTCCTTAGGTTCTTCTAGAAGGGATTTTGCATAAGTCTCAATGATATGATCATCAATTTCATAGCTCATCTTAGTTACCCAAATTGTTCTTGGGATCACTGCTTCCATCCAAATCTCATCCTTTTTAATTACAAAACATATATCATCCTTGTATTTGTCAACAAGTTTCTGTGACAGTCTGATTCTCTTGTTCATTTTGACCTTAAGTGCTTGAAAATACTCATTTATGTTCTTTTCTTTATTCTCACCCATGTTATTGAATAGGTCTAATAGCTATTTTCCTATCGGTATATCGAATCCAAGGCTCTTGTCGCCTATACCGGGAACTTGTTTGGTTATGTGTAGCATTAAGCATACAAGTAAGTTACCAAATCTAAAAGTCCCTTTCTTATCCTTCCTAATTTTTCCTAAATTATTAATTAACTCATCTTTCAGCCATTCACATACATCAATTTTCACATTGTCTTTAACCATGTCACAAGCACTCTTAATGCATAAACTTGAAACAGAGTTAATTCGGTTTGCATGGGTTGCTTTGTAACTTGGAATCATGCCAACAAATCTCACATTTGTATCGGTCACATCATTAACCCTTAGAGACCTTCTGTCAAATGTTGCACTGATTAAGTTTGTTACTAGGTCATTTGAGACCTTCTTGGTTTTGTCTGGTCTGCTACCGGTGGAAGGTAACCTTGTTATAACTTTCACTGCTTCCTTGGTAATTTTGTGAATCGAGTCTAACCAAAAGAATTCACCATGTACCCTACTCAACACTATCCTAATGACTTCCTTAGAAAAGTTCGGAATGCTAAGGATCTCAGTGAATCCTAGGGTTTCAACAATTTTATGTTCAGGCTTCACATTTCTGGAATTATCACATATAATAGTTTTGAACATGTTTTTGACTTCTTCATCTCCTAGTTCTTCTATGTGGCAATGGTTGTACATTCTGGGATCTTCTGTGAAAACAACTTCTTTGGGGATTTGGGAGAATGCACCAATATTGTCATCCTTTTTAGCTACCTTGGGAACTAGTTGGAATAATGGCCGAGGGTGTTTGATAACCTCGACTACAGTAGGGATAGCTACGAATTCAGGTGCAGAGGAGGATGCCATGATAATAAATACCTTTTTCTACCTTAGGAAGGATTGATTGATGAAGTGCTTTGCCTCTTTTCTTGAAATGCCTTAGCTCTAGAAATTTCATGCTCTTCGAGTGTTTGAATTCATGATGAAGTATAATGGAGCCAAAACCATTGATTTATAATGTCAATTTCACCAACTACCACAATTAATGCATGCCAATGATGTAATCACTAACCTTTTTGCCAGTATAGAAGTAATTTTCAACTTCTCATCATCAACCGAGGGAATAATAGCATATGTCTTATTTGATTGCCAAACTCTCAAAGAAAATTTCTTCAATTTGATGAAGAGCTTCCTACCGGTGGAGTACTACTCTATTTTGCCAATGGAGTGTTGATTGGTTCTATCGGTGGAGGAGTATTTCCAACATTATTTAGGTCTGACTTTCTGATCCATTGTTTTGAGAATTCTTGCTTAACCTCTTCAACTTCTTCTTTTCCCTTCAAACTAGAACTTTTGTTTTCTACTGGTGATCCTTTACTTCTATAGAATTTTGTAATATGCCCAATCTTGTTACATGCATAGCAAGTCACATTATTCTTCTGAATAGCTTTTCCGTAACCTATGCCGGTTTGTGTTCTACATTGATTAGATAGGTGTCCAAATCTTCCACAAACATAACATCTAACATTCATTTCACAATTTTTATAATTGTGACCAACTTTGTTGCATTTTGAACATTGACCAGTGGGTGTGTTGGTGTTCTGATAACTTCTAGATCTACAATGATTTTCTCTATGACCATATTTATTATAGTTAAAGCATTTTCCATTGAATTTATAAGCAGTAGGTTGTCTTACCAGTTTACTGTGATCCTATGTGTTTGCAGTACCGGAGCTTTCTCCAACTTCAAAGCCAATTCCACAAGTGTCACCTTTAGGTTTCTGTTTCTTCAATAAGTCATTAAGTTCCTCTGAGCTTTTTTTGAATTTTTCTTTGTGTTGATTTGCAATATCCAGTTCATTTGAGTCATTCTGTCTATGCACCAGATCTGTCTTCAACAAATCATTTTCATAGCTAAGTCTGGTGTTCTCATTTGCTGCATCACTTAGTCTTCTGGTCAAATCTTCTTCATTCTTCTTTCTATCTTCAATTTCTTTACAAAATCTCATAGTCATATCCTGCATCTCATTCCTTGTTGTCATGTTCTCTTGTTTTAGCTTGCATATCTGATCATTAAGAGTTTCTTTTTCATCATCCTCAATTTGCATCTTTTCACAAAGTTCTCTTCTCTTGTTTCTTGCAATGGTAAGATTTTCTTGGAGTGCTTGAATAATTTCCTGAGCTACCTTTAGATCATCCTCAAGTTTGATATTTTTCAAATTTTCAGTATCATAGTCTTAGAGAGATGCTTCTAATTGTTGTTACTACTTATCAAGTTGCCATTAGTTTTTATATTCAAAGTCATACTATATACTCTAGTCAGTTAACACTACTGAATCATGCAGTCAATATACATAGAGAAGTCGGTATGCACAGTCTAGTCGGTTACAGAAGAAAGTAGTCACAGAATGCAGTACACACCGAGCTGTCTACCGAGTATCTTTTTATAGCTACTGAGCAGTAAAGATGACACACCAAATTGATATTCACCAAGTGAAATGTGTTACCAGATACATTGAACCTAGACATTCATATGAAAACATGTTACAAGATCGAGGCACATCTAACCGTTATCACATTGAAAATTGCACTAGAAGACTGTGTATGATTACGAGGTTAATCTAACCAATGAAATATTTTGTTTAGTTATTCATTCAAGGAATCTTGTTTGTAAGATCGAAGCAATGAATTGGATCACCATCTTAAGAGATCTATTTATACAACATGAGTTAAGTGTATGTATGCATGAAAGAAGATTGTTACAGAGACATAGAGGTCACCGAGAAGGTTTTTAGAGAACAGTTGAAGAACAAAGTAAATAGAAGGGTTTGTCGAGTTACTATATGGGTTACCAAGGTATGCTATAAGCAAGGTAATCTATTCTAAGAACATAGAATCTGCTATAACATTTTAGATGTAAAGTTGCAGATATTTGTAATGATTTTATTGTAATATTGTGAAGTTGAAAAAGAAACCTTTAATAGGGTAAAAGACTCTAATCAAGTCTATAAATTGTAAAGCCTCTAACCAGGTGCAACATTCAGAATAAATGTTGTAAAATCATTTAGCAAGGTAGATCTAACAGATCTTGTTACTCCTAACAGGGTAAGCTATCAGAAATAGCTAAAATGTAGCTCTAACCAAGCACTCTTTATTATTGCAGTAGTGAAGTTGTGGGTGCCATCCCCACCGCAGTTTTTCTCTCTAACCAAGAGTTTCTGCGTAACCAAAATATATGTGTTATGGAGTGAATCATGTATGATTATTATCTATTTGTTTTAACTTTATTTTATGTTACTGCACTATTCTGTTTATGCATAATAGTAAAGTTATTATTCAAGAAAAGTTTTGGAGTACTGATTCACACCTCCCCTCTCAGTACATTAGCTTTCCATATTGTGCCTAACAATTGGTATTAGATCTTGAATCTTGGAAAAGGGTTTAACTACCTAAAGAGAAAGATCTTATCAATGGAAGGCTATAAACAATCTCGGAGGATTGTGTATCTGCAAGAAGAGCTGGATCATGCTAATCAAGTGATTGCAAACATGCAAAGGCAAATGCAAGAATCTCTGAAAGTAAGAAGAAGATTATCTGATGATTTGAAAGACTCTCAAGAGTTAGTGGAACAAATTGAGACATCATCTGAGAACAATATATCTAAAGAGACTGAAGAAATGATTGGAGTATTGAAAGAAAAGAACAAAGCATTGATTGATCAACTAAAAGCAATGAAAAGAGAACAAGAACATTTCAGTACACAAATGACTGAAAATCTAGATACATTGAGGACAACTAAGGATAAAGCAAGAGATCTACAAAGAGAGAAACAACAACTTGAAGTCTTATTATCTGATAAGAATGATAAAATCACAAGGTTGACTGGAATTCAACAAAATATGACTGATCAACTAGGTTATGCACATCATGATGCAATTCTGCAAAATGATGAGAACCAAGCATTGAGACTTGAAGTATCAAGGTTGACTAATGAACTTGAAATAGAGAAGAAATCCAAAGAAACACTGAAGAAGAGTTATGAAGCATCAAAGATGTTGGACAAGCAACTGAATACAAGAAGACCCAACAAAGATGTAGGACTCGGTTACAAAGGACAAGACTCTACCGTGAAAGGAATTCATACTACTGAGAGAGGAGAATCATCAAAGCAAGCTGGAAACAGGAATAACATCAAAAGAAAGAAGCCTATTTTCTACTACTATGGAAATCAAGGTCATACTGCCAACATATGCCAAATCAGAAAAGGTAAGAAACCGAATATCACTGAGCCCAATGGTTATTGTTACAATTGCAATAAATATGGTCACACATCTAATAAATGTAGGACAAAGTTTGTTAACAACTATTAGAAGGAAAAATTCAAAGGGTTTTGTAAAAACTGCAATAGATATGGAAATAGTACCGAGAAGTGTTGGCTTAGGCAAAAGAACTACATGTGGTCTGCACACCGAGCAAACACTAGAGGTTACTGAACTTACACAGATCCTTATCGACAATATGTTGCAGTACCATGGGATTACAATACAAGGATATGGTGCGAATGTTGTGGAAGACATGGACATATAAGTGCCAACTATTTTATAAGGTTTGGAATGAACAACTGAAGATCATGGAGAAATCCTGGTATGGCATGTTTTCATTGTCATAAAGTTGGACACTTGGCTGGAGATTGCAGAGATCAACCTAGAAAAGACAGTGAGGAAATAAAAGAAAAATTAAAGATGATTTGGATAAAGAAGGAAATTGTGTCAAATGAAGAAAGCACCTTACCTACCGAGTTAGGTGTACCTATTCCAAATTAATCAGAAAAGTTATTAAGGGACTGCATTCTCTGAAGGTTAAAATCATAACAGTTCCTATTCTATTATGTACTAAATTCAAAATCTGCATAGTCAAGATGCATTAGTAAGTTTGAAATTCTATCAAAAGTACTTTACAGGAAACCTATCAAGCCGGTGTATACAGGAAGCCTATCAAGTTGATAAATGAAGGAAATTTGGTTACTCGGTTAAAACAAATAAATGGAGTAAATCGGTTAAAAGGTGAACCGAGTGCATTTAATGTTTTTGACCTAACCTGCACGGAGCCCGATAAGGTATTTTGTGTACTTAAAAGTATTTTCACGGTCATTTTCATTCACCAAGTTTTCAAGAGAGTAGAGCGAATCAAGGTGATCAAACCTCATTCAAAGCGAATCCAAGGTATTTACATCAAATCTCATCACACTGTTAAGCTAGTTTACCGATCTTATCAAATTGCTATTATCTGCTGAGTGTGAAGCATCTGTCATTTGTAAACCGTCAAACCCTAAGGATAGTTTGCTAGTTTTATCTAAAATTTACAAATGACACCCAAGATCCAAGATCCCATAATTGTCAAGAATGTAGAGAAGCCCTCACTAAAATACTCTTTGACTCCTAAAGTCGCCTCTGAACCGGACTACAATACTGCCTTTTCACTCATCCCAGATCGAGTCTTGTTAGTCGAAGATGTGAGATTCTTCACCAAATGTCATGTTGAAGAACTCGGTCATGTTGAAATAAGTGACACCTATGATGAGCTATGTACGAATGGTAAAATGGATAGCAAGTATGAACACATCAAAATCAAAGGATTGACTGAAGCCCTAACCTATCCTCGTGTGTTCAAGCCCCAATGGGTCAAGTTTGTTTTGAGCAGAGTTCATGATGATTTCATGTGGCTAGAAGAGCAACCATTCAAAATCACCAAGGAAATCATTCATGTGATCACCGGTTATCCTATCTATGATCATGCACGAGCACAAAAGATGATATCATAGAAGGAATTAATCAATTTAACTGGAGTAGAATCTGATTACAAAGAACTAAAACTGAACAATGTCACTGATGCAAAACTTAAGTTTGCTATTAGAGTAATTGGTTACTGTTTCTTCCAATCAGCAAGGGAAAACAGTGTACCCTGTGCCGCAGTTGACTTAGCTTATAAAATTGTGAAAAAGGGAATGAAAGTTGACTTATGTGAAGTGTTACTGAAGAACCTGTTTGAGAACCTAAACACAATAAGGAAGCCAAAGAAGAATAACTCGGCAGATACACTGAAGTTTGGTTCACTTCTTGTATGTATGTTTTTCTACTTTGAGAAATTCTTTCCATCAGTTGGTAAAGTAGTTTGGGAGCTACATCGACCAATCACCCATCAGATTAATGACTTTATCAAGAAGCTAGGAGATAATTTCAATGATATAATAGATGATTACTTTAGCAAATTTCAAGAGAAAATGCACAACAGGTACTAGATTCCACCCCAGCTGGTAGAGAAATATAAAGATGATATATGCTTTGAGGTAGACACTGATTACTGTTATGTGAATGTTGTGGAACCAAGGACTCAATCTTTTCCACCTATGGGTTACAAGATTGACTTTGACATCACACAATAGCAAATTGATGCATTTCTTTCATTACCAAGGCATGCTACCGAGCTGAGATATGGAACTTATGAAGAAGTTAAAGAAAAGGTAAAAATGAGCATTGTAGTACCCAAAGCTACAAGAAAGGCTACAAAGGTGATTAAGGCATTATCTGAGAAATTTGGAGAAGACTCTTCCTCTACACCTGTCAAAGGCACTCTTGCCATCACCAAAGAGGAATCTGAAGCTCAAGAGGCAACAATAACATTAAGCACTGAATTGCTTAAGGGTAAAGTGTTGAAAAGAAAGAAACTGGATACTTCAAAGGCCCTACCGACTCCACCTCCAACAAAGAGACCTAATACAAGAGCATCTAGAGCATCATCGAGTAAGAAACAAAAGAGTGTTACTATTCCCAAGGTAACAAAGACATATAAGAAATCTACTCGGAGACTCATTCTGGCAAAAGAATCTAGTGATACAAAATCAGAAGATGCCAACAAATTCCAAATTGTAAAGAGCAAGAAGGTAAATATACATAGTGTTGAAAACTTTTGTGCTAATCTGAAAGAGTATGGTGGATTTGGAGGATTTAGATATGTCAAGTATGAGACTAGAAATAATGATGAGAAGAGACAAATTGAAGAAGTTGTCATCTGCACACTTCTAAAGTTTTGGCTAGCTCCATTAGAACTAGTAAAGTCACTTCCAAATGAACTTTACTTGCATATTGATAACAGGTGGAAATATGCAATGGACTCAGAGAAACAAATTAGAGAAAGAAGTCTAGTCCATCTATTTCCAGATATGTCAGTAGTAGAAATAAAGGAACATCTAACAACCTACAATTCTAAGTTTCTTGTCAAACAGAGAGCTTTAAAACTAATGAATGGGCTATACATTGACATAGAAAAGGAGACAAAAGCAAAATGGCAGGAAATATTCAAAATCAAGGATGTTGGTGAATAACCTACAATTGAAATCATTGATGTCACCAAGCACGATCCTGATGTCATCAAGCAAGGTCCTGATGCTACCAAGCAAGACCCAACTGACACTATTCAAATTGATGAAGATGTCATGGATACAGAAGCACTGGAGTAGGAAATGATAGAAGGCACTACATATGCAAAACTTGTATCTAGTGAATCCGTTTTAGAACAAGTTTAGCCTTATCTGCTGGTCAAGCAACCTGTCTCTACCGAAGCTCCTCAGGATACAACACAAGGCACCAAAGGTCACCAGTCTAAAGCAATAGAAGGTACAACTCAAGAATAGACCTCTTAAGCACCGTCAAGCACTGAAAATGTTGCAGCTGAGACACCCAGTGCCAAGACACCAAAAGACATCACGGCGGCTATAGGAACTGACCAAAGTGTTGCCTCTACCGAGCAACCTACTGAGGGTCAGCAAGCCTCTCAAGCTATTGTCTTGGTCCAACCAACCAAAGGTAAAGAGAAGAAGGTGAAAAAGCATAGTTTCAAAGTTGATTTATCTAAACCAATAGTGTTGCCCAATGTGGATATCTCAACATTAAAGGGGCAAGCACTCATTGATTTCAGTGAACTATGCAAAGCAAAGGCCGAACAAGAAAAATAGATGGCGATACAAAAGAAGAATAAAGTACTTTAGAAGGTGAAGACACTGCTATCAGATATGTTACCTACAGCTACAATGTCAACCGATGCAGCCATCCACATTCAACTAGATGAACTCCTTAATCAAATAGAAACATCCGGAGTTGATGTATCCAAGTATTTGAGCAAGCTAAAAGACAAGGAGCTTACTACAAAAATGATAGAAGAGGTACATAAAGCTCTAGCTATTGGGAAAGTCAAGCTTGTCAAATTCATTGCTGAGTTGTCCCCTCAACTCAAGCATATTCTTTATGTATTTCAGAAACTTTGCACATTTTCTATATTCATTAAAGATATCAAGATTAAAACTGATGCAATTGAGAAAGAGATCACTGATCTCTCAAATAAGTTGACTCCAGAGCCTAATTTAGTTTAGAATTTTTATACAAAGCTTCAATAGATCATGGCTCAACAATTGGAACTAAGAAATGAAGAACATAAGATCAGGATGGATATAATGACACTCCAGACATTACTCCTTCCTCATCTTTCATTAGTTCAAGAACAGATTAATTGAGCTACATGCCTAACTACTACACAAGAGGGGAGCACTCTTGATGGCTTAATATCACTATTAGCTGTTAATTCCAGCACAAAATTCTTTAATGGAAAGTGTAAAGGATGCACTCTGAGTCGCTCTCACTGACGCTCGAAAAAAGTATAAATCTATTTTTGATTAGTTACAGCCCCCGGATGGAAATTAAGTTTTTGATGTTTGTCAAAAAGGGGGAGTGATACTATATAGGGGGAGCAATATAATATATTTGGGGAGTGATACAGTTTTGGTGATACAGTTTTGATACAGTTTTGATATAGTATTCAGAGTATTGTATATAGGGGGAGTATACCGAGCAAAGTATGCAAAGTAAATAGAGCACACAAGCATAGAACCGAGCATGCAAAATCAGAGTTATGTATAGTATAATGATAATGGGAGTATATCTGAATATACTATTTCATTGACTATTGTATATATTGTCAAGTATAGTCATTTTGTAAAGTATATAGATTTTTGAGTTATGACTTTGAAAGTAGTTTTTGTCAAACATCTCAACTAATGTCAAAAGGGAAGATTGTTACTACTTATCAAGTTGCCATTAGTTTTTATATTCAAAGTCATACTATATACTCTAGTCGGTTAACACTACCAAATAATGCAATTGGTATACACAGAGAAGTCGATATGCACAATCTAGTCGGTTATAGAAGAAAGCAGTTAGAGAACGCAGTACACACTAAGCTGTCTACTGAGTATCTTTTTATAGCTACCGAGCAGTAAAGATGACACACTGAGTTGATATTCACCAAGTGAAATGTGTTACCAGATACATTGAACCTGGACAAGCATATGAAAACGTGTTACAAGATCGAGGCACATCTAACCGTTATCACATTGAAAATTGCACTAGAAGATTGTGTATGATTACGAGGTCAATCTAACCAATGAAATATTTTGTTTAGTTATTCATTCAAGGAATCTTGTTTGTAAGATCAAAGCAATGAAATGGATCATCGTCTTAAGAGATCTATTTATACAGCATGAGTTAAGTGTATGTATGCATGAAAGAAGACTGTTACAGAGACACAAAGGTCACCGAGAACATTTTTAGAGAACAGTTGAAGAACAGAGTAAACAGAAGGGTTTACCGAGTTACTATATGGGTTACCGATGTATTCTATAAGCAAGGTAATCTATTCTGAGCACATAGAATCTGCTATAACATACTTAAACTCATCTAACCCAAACTTGTTCAACAATTTCTTCACATACTTAGATTGAGAAATTAAAATGCCTTTGTCAGTCTATGTAGTTTTAAATCCTAAGAATAATTTAATCTCACCTATCATAGACATCTCAAATTAGTTTTGCATATCATCAACAAACTTCATAATCAAGTCATCATCTCCTCCAAAAATGATGTCATCAACAAAGACTTCAATAATTAGAGTGTTATCATTATCAACCTTAAAGTATAAATTACTATTAGTAGTACCATTACAGAATTCCAACTTCAACAAATACTTGTCCAATTTAGTATACCAGACTCTAGGGGCTTGCTTTAGTCCATACAGTGTTTTCTTTAATTTGCATATCATGTCTCCTTTATGTGATAATGAAAATCCATCTGGTTTCTCAATGTATACTTCCTCTTCAAAATAACCATCTCCAAAAGGCTGGCTTGATATCCATATGATACACCTTGAAATTCATGTAAGTAGCATATGCAAGAAACAATCTAACAACTTCAATTCTAGCTGTCGAAGAAAAAGTCTCCTCATAATCAATTCCTTCCATCTGAGAGAATCCTTTACATACCAATCTTGCTTTGTTTCTAACAACTTTGTCAGCTTCATTCAATTTATTTTGGAACACCCATTTAGTGCCAATTACATTCTTGTCTTTGGGTCTCAAAACAAGCTCCGAAGTGTTATTCTTATCAATCTGATTCAGTTCTTCTTCCATTGCTTTTATCCAATTTTGATCTTTGCATTCTTTTGCAACATATTTAGGTTTAATCTTGGAAATCAAGCATATATATTCAGTACCAATCCTTCTCCTAGTCATTATACCTTTATTCTTTTCACTAATAATCTGATTTTCTGAATGATTCAATCTTACATACCTCAGAGTCTTCTAATTTTTTTAATTTTCAGACTTTGGAACTTCTTCACCAGTAGCAACAATATTCGGATTAACTGTCTCCACTAAATTATTTTGCTTACTGTGTTATACTCATAAGGAGATATAGGAGTAAAGCATGTAATTTTTCAATGGGGCATGAAAATGGAGAAGGAGGATATAGGCAATTGTGTTGGAAATGTATTGTGAAATCTGGTTTGACTCAGAAAAAGTTAGCTGTAGTTATCAATAACACACTATATTAGTTGCATGTAATTCCAATGAGTATCAGTCACAGTTGTCAATAACACATAGGTTATTGCTACCTAAAAAGATGCAAAATTGTGGCAAATGAAGTCAATAACATGACAGGCTAGTCGATAAACTATGACTAAAATATCAATAACATGTAGGTTATGCTTCTTGGCTTATCCCACGTCATGTTATCCACTATCAGATAACCTTGTAGGATAACACTTAAGCAAAACAAACTATGCATCCCATTATCCCGCAACATGTTATTCGCATGTAAGAAACCTTACAGGATAATAATAAACAAAGTTAAATAAGCCACTTTGTTATCCCGTGTCATGCAAACTTGGAGAGAGATAGTCATGCGAGGTAAAAATACCAAAGGGAATAGATGGATCCTATTAGCCCATGTGGTAATAAGGGTTGAGAGGAAATCATGCAAGATAAGGAAATCAGTAAAAAGCATGTTATCCTTCCATCTCACATGAAGGAATAGTTATTTATTCATAATGTGTATAACTTGCATGTTATATGATCTATAGAAAACATTTGCACAACCCACATTTCCAACACGGACTTTTCTTCCACACATGGACCCTTTGTGAGATGAGGTTTTTGTTAATGGGTCCCACCATTCACCAAGTGGCTGAGTGATAGGTAAATGTTAGGTGGACAATAAAATATTTTTGATTGGTCGATGAAGCAAGAGCATACGTATTAGATAAGATTTTCCAATTTGAGTAGCACACAAAAATAGAAGTAAATGTTTCCGTTAAAAACATATTCTCAAAATGAGAATTGTGTACAAGATAAAATCTGATATATGAGAATGTTGAATAAAGAAGGAATGTGCAATTTAATATATCTGACATACACTACAGAAGCTGGAGTAGCTCCAGAATGATATGAAGATCTTCAAGTGGGGTGAAAAATCCAAGATTACTAAATATACTAATCTATGCTCAGAGATACAATTTGATTTAATAATGATTCCAAGGGGATCATTTATTACTGATTTGTAGTTATCTGGATAGAGTGTTTAGAGGACCAAATCAACAAGCAGATTGGATTTCTTTATGTAAAGAAGATTATTTTTTTTTCAACCTTGGTGGGAAAAAGATAGTTGGATGTAGATTGATTCTTAGTGAAGTTTGTGAGTAGTTGAAGATATTGTGTGTCAGAGAGTTTTAAGTGAGAAAATAGAGAAGATCTACAAATATAGAGAAGGTAAGAACAAAGACTAGAAATAGAACTTGGTAGTAGAAAAGTGTATTCCCCAGGTGTTAAATAAAATGATGCCCGACCAACCAATAACATCACATAAATATTGCTAGCAAAATACTAAGGAGGTAAAGAGAAGATAAGTGGCAACCAAAGGTTGATAGAGAGAGAGAAAAATAGAGGATTAAGAAGGCAGAGTAGACAAGGAAAAATATATAGAAAAGAGGTGAAGAAGATAGAACATAAACAAGAGAAGAGAAATAAGAGCAAAAGCATAACATAGTAGCAAAATGTGCATAACATTTTGTGAGCAGGTAGTTAGAAATTAGTAAGGTGTTACAAAACTTATTTGTAACATGGTCTCTATAGTATCAAATTGTTTATTGAATCATTGTAAATCTCTGAGTGGATTCTCAGAGAAGGGGTAGGTGATCCTTTGAGTAGGTGCTCATAAAATCAGGGGTTGGTGTTCCTTGCATTGCTGTCATAAAACATATTGTAATCAGTTTTCCATTGTAAGGTTGGATTGGAGTAGTAGACTCCAACAACATCTCTCACTAAGGTTTTTCCCCATCATGGTTTTTCCTTATATATCCTTGTGTTATTTTTCTGCCTCTTGTTTGTAAGTGCTTTAATTTATTTTCTTATTTGTGTTGGCATAATTAGATTTAAAGTTTTAAATTTTTGATTCACTGATTCACTGATTCACTCCCCTCTCAGTGATCATTTGTGTTCTTCAATTTGTATCAAATCCCTAGGCTTTTTTTGTAGTAAAGTCTTTCTCTATCTCGGGCAGATCCTGCTTTGTGAACGCAATGGCTAGGAATGAATCCTCTGCTAATGTACTAAAGTTTTATGGCACCAACTATATCTTCTAGTCTAGAAGAATGGATAGCTACTTGTCTTCCCTTAGAATTTTTGTTTGGATGTTTGTGGTGAATGGATACACTGTACCAAAAAAATTTCCTTCAGATCAAGATGCCAAGAAGGAATATGAATACAATGCCAAAGAAAAGAATTCTATTCTTAGTGGTCTATTAGAAACATATTTTTTCAAAGTTATGTACCACAAATCTGCCAAAGAAACACATCAAACTAGAAAGCATTCATCAGATTCAAAGTTTCTAAACAAACAATTCACTGACAGAGATATTTCTTGCATATTTAATTTCCCTCCTGAAGAGAAAAGCTAAGAAACACATCTATAAAAGATTTCCTTACAACCCATGCTCAAATGAATAATCCTGAATCACTCAAATTGAGACCAGTAAATATTTGCAAGCACACCCAAAGACAACATAGATTCTAGGCTCAAAATTGATGGTCTGTATATTGATATTAATTTCAGAAAAGATTACAAAAACATTAGAGTTTTCTCCATAAGACTAGAAAATCCCCAGATATATCTCTGCAGAGTTTTCTTACAATTTCTTGCAATCTCCTTTTCCTACAGTCTTGGTATCCATTTATAACAACATGGATGCATACAAAGCTTCAGACTTCCCTAGGAAAATTTGTTACAACTATACTTTGTTTCAAAAAGCAGTTACAAGTCTCTTTCTGTCTCAGCAGCCTTTTCAGTTGGTAACTCTTCTGCAATATCCTCTAACTGTCCTGGAGCATCTTCCAACTATTCTAGAGCATTTTCTTCCTACACTGCATATTTTTTGGACCACTCTTCAAAAACATCATCGGTAGGCCATGAGTAGCCAATAATCTTTTTCTTCAACTTTAATAGCATTTTCCAAGAGTTCCTTATTTTCCTCACTTCTGACTCCAAGAAACTATAATGTGATTTGATCTTTTCTATTTCCTCAATTGTTTTAACAAACAGTGAGGTGTCATCTTTATTGATTATTTCATTTACCCTTAGAGATAGATTAGCTCCTAACTCATCCAGCCATACCTGTTTGTCCTTTATTTGATTTTGGTTGACAAAACCTCTCGGAAACAGTTCAAATTTGTGCTCAGTATACTCTTTTCTATATAAATTATCCTTCCTTTCCACATTGGCTTTCCCTTCTACCAGCTTTGTCAAACCTTTGGTCAATTCACATGTGGATTTTATAGTGGCATCGGATCCGGCTTCATCATAAGATACACACATGAATTCTAAATCTACTTCCCTCAGGATCCACTTATTTAGAATAGGCTCTGGAATGGCCTTGTCCTCATTTAACTCACAAAGAGTGTCAAAAATTCTCTTCATATTGATATGTACCATGGGAGCATCAACGGTATTAGCAAAACTCAAAATTGTAAACTCAAAATTGTAGCCTTTATCTTATCCTCATACTTATTTGCAAATAAGGCCTGAGCCTGTTTCAACTTTTCCAATTCATGTTGATAAGTCTCAACTGGTTGAAAACCAGAAGGCATAGGAGAAGGAGGGAATTCTATGATGGGACTAGTAGGTGGGAGGCTTGCTGGAGAAGAAGAAATTGCCAAGGTAGAGGACTCACCTCCTTGGTATTGTCCCATCAGCTGACTTTGAAGTTTGGCAATGATAGTGTCCTTGCTGGCTACCTCCTTTTTGGCTTCATTATAAGCCTTTAGAATTGTTTCCAACTTAATTTGAAGATCAACCTTTTCTTTTGCTTCCTTCTCTACTACTGCTACATTGAACTTAGTAGTCTCTAAAACAATACTAGCTGCTTCCACCACCCCTGTATCCTGAACTCTTTTGACTATCATAGCTCCTAGAAGGTTAGACTATGAGGTATCTTTCCTTCTTGTACCTTCATCTCTTTTAAGGGACAACATAACTAGAGAAGCATCATCTTTGTTGAATACCACTCCCTTCATTGGTTTAGTTTCCTTTTTGGCCGCTTCAAGAACCAATGCATTAGCTATATCCCATTTAGGGAGGATTAGCACACTGGCCTTATCCACCATCTCTCTTCTAACCTCAGGAGTGATAGCTTTGAACTCAGCCATTATTTCTTGTTTAACCTCTTCCTCCACTTGGGCTACATCCTTGAGAGGCTATTCATTTACCCTTTGCTCACATCTAATCTTGAATTGACCAATATTTTGCTTCCATAGAAACTGCATAAAAGCTCCTGATGTGACAAAATTGCTGTCGGCTAGGAATTCTTCACTAGCTTGTTTGACAGTAATGTCCAATTCTTTTCCCTATAGCTCACCATTAGTTACATCCATTTTAGCACAGGGTGGCTCTTCTGGCATTCCTTCTTGAGTCTCACTGTAGGTGTAGGCAATTTCACCCAGACTCCCCAATTGTATCAATTGCTCAGCCACCGCTTGCTCATCTCCTATATGAGTAGGGGACTGAGATGGAGAGTAGAGAGGGTCATTAGTTTCAATTTCTTTACTTGTCCTCTGCCTCTTAGGCGAATCCTGAATCTCAATAATATCTTCAATGGCCCTTTTCCCTCTAGAAGTAGAAGGTTCACCTATTACTGGCATCATTACAGTATACTTAGATCTCTTGTGCATTATATAATCACCTGGTGGAATAGCCTTAGCAAAGGCAGCCTTGACTAGGACCAATTTAGCCTTGTCAGGATCATTCTGCATTATGGCTTCTCTTTTTTCCTTCAGGGTTTGCATTAAATCTTCAAAATAAAGAATTAAGAATTTAACCTTTTCTTCAAAAGGAGTAAAACTAGAGAGAGGATCATAACTAGAATCAAATTGATGGATAAAGTCAAAGGCTCTTCTATATGCAATCCACTTCTCCTTCCTCAACTCCTGCTCATCTAGACTAAATTAATTCCTGATCAAATCTTCAAGGAATTGGAATTGGTGAGGCCTAATTTTACAAACTACTCTCTTCCTGAACATGTCGTTGAAGAAATCTTCAGGGTCAGCACACCTTGATACAATAGTTGATAACATGTATGGTATAAATAATTCTTCAAAATACTTCCATCCACCTTTGGTAATTACAAAATGATGAGCCATGGTGATGGTTGGAAAAATTGTCCCTTTACTCCTGTTAGTTAACTCGGCCTCCTGCACTCCTCCAATCTGTCTAATACTTCTGCGATCCCTATCTTTAATGGAACCTGATAGGGTAGTAGACAAGGGGTTCCTCTGAAACCATATACTCTCAAAATAGTAGAAACAGGATATAGATACATATCTCCCCAATTATGAACAATCTTGATATCCTCTACAAACTCTTTGGGCCTAAGGAATTCCAAAAGAGCTATGGGAATCCTAGGGTTTTCTGCACACAAGACAACTCTAATTTTAGATGCAAATCATCTATCAAACTTCAGATAACTTGCATCCTCTCTATCCCAAGATAGAACAGTACTCCACAATTGCACTATCATCTCCTCTTTATCCTTGACCTTAACTAGGTCCATCTCTTTTGCAAAATAATCAACCCCTTTGAATAGAAACATATGCATCAACAAGGAATACCATCCAAATGGCTTGTCTACCTTACCATTCTTAATTCCTACTAGGCCTGCATGGATAGCATCAGAGAGGAAAGGAGCGAAGTCAAATGTTATGGCCAGTGAAGGGTTCAAAAATTGGGCAATCATTAACATATAATGGACGGGCATGTTTTTCTCAGCATCTTCTCCAAAAATTTGACACAGTGTCTAGTACATACCCTTAGCTCTCAAGGTAAATAAATTTAGGGAAAATGGCTCCATTGTGCTAGGGCCTACAACTATTAATCCCCCTATTTTGACAAAAAATTCTCTCAATGGGCCACTCCTAAGATGATCTCTTTGGGCATTGTAAACTTGGGTTAATGCCTCAAAATCAATAGGCTCAAGATAGTTGGAAGCTTCACTAAGCTTGAAGACATTCCTAAATTCATCATCTTTGATTTTGACAAGGGTTGATCCCTTTATGTTTCTAATGCATCTAGCAGTAGGGTCATAACTTTGTGCGATTAGGGTCAACAAATCAACGTCCATGAACACACCAGGGACCACAAGTTTCCCTACATATAAATTTCAGATACTATTCATAGGGGAAGGGGCATGTCTCTGACCAAAACCCACTTTAAACAAACTAAGACTAGATATCCCTATTTCAAGGTCCCTCAACCAATTTTCTTTATCATATAAACCATCCCCAATTTTCAAACGGGGGTTTTTTGGCACTAACTCCTTGGCCCTAGCCCCGACATTGGTCGACATGGTTAACTGCTCAAGAAAGTCATCACAAATATTTCGGTCCTAGTAATTTACCTTCCTTGTTAATTCTCTTCTGGGTCCCATTTTAGGAGTATGCAACTAAGCCAATTATCAACCAAAGCAATTTTCTGACAGGACAAGACCACAATTCAACAATCTTTAAGCAATGGGTAAACAAAGAGCAAGAGAACCTAATTTCGGTTTGCAAACTTCTACTTTGCACCGGCTCTCTCTGCAACTTCTTCTGTGAAATGATACCCTCATTCAATTGATGCAGGGATATATATGACAATTTGGCTCCTTAACTGTGACATTAACACTGCATGCTTCGACCATCCCTTCAGAATTGAATTCATGAAAGAATTCAAAAATTTGGCTCCAATGGATCAAAACTGCTCTGAGTATTTTTCATTTTTCTCTTTCACTGTTTCGCAGAGTGTAAAGCTCTTGCATGTTCATCTAGCAAAAAGATGCCAACCATTGGATCAGATAGAACTTGCATCAGTTTTACCCTTTTGACTCTTCCTTGCTTGGCATCAGGCTGAAAATCCTTTCGCTATTTCGTGATGGGTAGCCATCTTGCATCTTGACCTCATGAAGCTACGCTAGCTATCCGATCAACTGAAACTTGATCAATCTATACATTTTCCTAACCTGGTGGTTTATATCACTAACCACGCTCAAAACGGTTAATGCTAACCGTTTTCGCTATTTCACAAATGGTAACCATCGTGCATTTAAAGGTTGTGAAATAACACCCATCGTTAGATCCTTCTTGAGATGCCCTTCCTTTAACAACCTGTTAGAACCAGCAGACATGGGCCCTCTAAATCAGCGCCATTCACTTTGGCATTCGATCCCTCTTGAACTAACGTGTCAACTTCCTACTCGCTAAAAGATTTCAGTGGGATCCACTTATGAAATGCCACCTGTGCCTGACAGGTCACCTCTTTGTCTTCAGTTTATATCATTTTGTTTGTTGGGCCCACCACTTGGTCGCCAAGTTTGTTCTTTGATTTACATGATCTGGAGGACACGTGTAACCTTTTGATTTGTGATCACTACCTCTTGGACTGCTCACTTGGAATGCCATGTCATTTCACCATTTCCCGAAAACTAACTCTCGAGCATCTTTGGGTTGTGAGTCAACGCAAGCCGTTGATTATTCTCTGAACCACTCACTCTTTACTCGTTAGAAAACCCACCAGCTTCTGGGACCTGCCACAACCTTTTGCTATTTCAGAATAGTTAAAACACATGCACTTTGATCTCATAAAATAACGAGGGCCATCCAGTCAGATAGAACATGATCGGTCTTTAATCTTTAGACGAAGCTTGGACATTGGGCCCACCAAACCCTTTCGCTATTTCGTGAAGGGTAAAACTTGGTTATCTTTATCTCGTGAAACAACGCGGGCCATCAGATCTCAGGGACTTGCACTGTTGTTACTCTTTCTACTTACCACTTCACCCGAGCCCACCATCTTTTCACCATTTTGCAACTTGTAAACCATGAGCATCTTTAGGTTGCGAATCAACGTGGGTTGTTGATCTCTTTCCAAACCAATTGCCCTTTAACCAAGAAAGAAGTCCTCATTGCTAGGTCCCACCAAACCTTTTCGCTACTTTGTGATAGGTAACTTTCAAGCATGATGAGTTCATGAATCTACGTGGGCCGTCCAATTGACTGAGAGTTGCGCGATAATTACAAGGCCCAACGGTCATTAGAAAAGGCAATTTAAAGGTGAATAAAAATTAAAACATTTAAAAGGACCGCCTAGGTAAAAAATAACGGGGGGAACACTTTGCATGACAAAAGGACCCATTACTTAAGTGAATAAAGTAACACAAAATTAGAAACCAAATGTTTTTTCTCAAATATTGAAGCGACTTAAAACCTAAACCCTGAACCCCTTAGGACTTAAAACAATTTTGAAGCAACTAGGGCATACCAGACTCAAAATTTTTAAAAACCTAGCCAATTATGGACTGAGAAAATCCATTTTTAAAATAGTGATAACAACGACTCTGACTAAGGATGGTTGATCACAAGATCAACACAAGAATCTCAGAAACTCTGGAGAAATAGACCAAAATCAAGCCAAACAGAAAACAACCAAAACAAACCCAAATATATACAAACAGAGGACCTACTGTGCATGGACATCAAGAAAAGTAATGCTTTAGGAATTGTCCATGCACTGGAAATTCCTATACTTCATCATTCATATTCTTTAAAAAGTATGAGTCTTTTCCATTCACATCACAAACCATAGAAGGGCCGATCCATAATGACTCAAACATCTTATGCTTTCCCTTATCCCGTCCTTTTGCATTCCACTGAAGAACAACATCATTGAGTTGGAACTTTCTCAATGACGTCCTTTTGTCAAACAAATACTTAGATTGCAATTGGATTTTCAAATTCCTATTATGAGCTAGGGTTCTGATCTCTTCCACTTCTACCATCAGAATCATTCGGTCCTCCATGGGCTCAGACAACTCCGTGTCTTCAGCTTGTAGGAATTTGTATACTGGAAGAAGATTTTTTATTGGCACTCTAGCTTGTGTACCATAAACCAATTCAAAAGGTGAGACTCCCAATGCCTTTTTTACAGTAACCCTGTCAGCCTGCAAAGCTAATTTCAGCTTTTGATCCCAAGACCTCTTGTTTTCTTTTAAGATTTTCTTGATAATGTTTAAGAGGCTTTTATTATTGGATTTAGCTTGTCCATTCCCTTGAGGATGATAGGGTGAAGAGTATGACATAATTATCCCATGACTAGTGCAAAAAGTAACAAACTCTTCAGACCTAAAACTCATAGCATTATCCATTACTAATTTTGCAGGGACTCCAAATCTGGTTATAACATTAGCTATCAGGAAATCAATGACAACTTTACTTGTAGCTCTCTTGGTGGGTATAGCTTCGATCCATTTATAAAATAGTCAGTTGCTACTATAATCCACTTGTGGTCTCTTCCTGATCTTTCAACAATTTCTCCAATAAAATCAATGCCCCACTGGACAAAAGGGGCTTCCACTGTGACCGAATTTAAGGGTAAAGCTCCTTCATATTTTAGCTTGGATGAAAACCTTTAGCATGGGTCACATCTCCTAACATGTTCATAAGCATCTTTAAATAAGGTAGGCCAATAATACCCAGCCCAGACTATCTTTCCAGTAGTTATCTTAGCAGAGTAATGACCTCCGCATACTCCATTATGCATTTCAATCAACACTTTCTTGGCCTGGAATTTATCTAAACACATTAGTAATGCCCCATCTCTATTTCTCCAAAACAGGTCACCCTGAATGAGAACATATTTTTGTGACTTAATCTTTAATATCCTTTTCTGATTGTGGGTCATCCCTTCTGAAAATGTCACATCTCTCAAGAAATGCACTACCTCTGAATACCAGGGTTGCTTTTCAATGCTAGTGACTACGATTTTTTCAACTTCAACATTATTTATTTCAACACCAAGAAGATTGGATTCAGCCATAAGCTTGGCAAGGCCTAAGCCTCTCACCAATTTGGTGATCTTTATTTCCAAATCAAATTCTTGGATCCTGTTAATCCATCTGCACCTTTTGCCTGTAACCTCAGATTGGGACTAAATGTCCTTGACTGCAACATGTGGAACATAAGCAACTACTTGTGCATTTACAAGATATGGCCTAAAAGCCTTAACAGCTTTAACCAAAGCATATGCCTATTTTTCCATGATTTCATATCTTAATTATGCTCCCTGTAAAGACTTGCTATAGAAAGCTATGAGATGTTCATGTCCCTCATTATCCTTTTGCAATAACACCGCAGCTACTATATGATATGAAGCAAAAGAGAACAAAGAAAAGGGCTTACTATAATCTGAGGATTTCAACACAAGTGCTTCCTGAATGGCTTTTTTAATCTCAGCAAAAGCCTTTGAAGCTTCTTGATCCTAGCAAAACTTGGTATCCTTCTTGAGCAATCTAACAATAGGCTTTACCACCTCTGCAAAGTTTGCAATAAATCTTCTAACAAAATTAACTTTGCCTAAAAAAGACTGGATACCCTTAACACTCTTTGGTTCAGGCACATTATTTATTGCCTCAATTCTTTCAGGGTCTATTCTTACCCGTTCCTTGGAGACAATATGCCCCAGCAACATCCCTTCAGTGACAACAAAATGACACTTCTTGGGGTTTAATGACACACCAAATTCCAAAGCCTTACTGAACACTTGTTCCAAATGTCCACAATGGTCATCAGCTCTTTTGGAGAAACAAGTTAAATCATCTTGGTACACTACCATGATGATGTTCATGATTTCTTTGAAGGCTACATCCATTGCTCTCTAAAATGTAGCTCCAACATTTTTTAACCCGAAAGGCATTCTAACATAAACATATGTTCCCCAAGGGGTGGTGAAAGCGGTTTTGAATTGCTCGGATTCCTTCACTAGAACCTGATTATACCCTGAGAAATCATCCATCATTAACAAAAGATCATAGCCAGTTACTCTCTGTAGCATGGCTTCCATATTGGGGGAAGAATAATTATCCTTCAGGGAAGCAACAATTAAATTTCTAAAGTCAACACAGAGCCTTATGTCCCCATTTTTCTTTGTAACTGGGACCAAATTGGAGACCCATGAGGAATTCCTTATGGGCTTAATAATCCCCCTCTCTCTTAGTTTATTCAATTCTTGCTGCATCTTGGTTTCCAGCAGGGGATTAATAGGTCTCTGCTTTTGTCTGAAAGGCTTAGCATCTGGAAGTAAAGGAACTTCATGCTGAAACAGGTCTTGTCTATACACCTTTAGGTCTTCATAAGACCAAGCAAACACATGCTTATATCTTTTCAATAAATTAATAAGATTAATTCTGACATGAGGAGGGAAGTTATTTCCATTCTATACCAACTTAAGGGATGATTCTATCCTCAAGTTTATCTCCTCCAATTCTTCTAACTTGGTAGTAGATTTCCGGTGCAGCTGACTGTCATTATAGCTGAACATGCCCTCAAGCTCTACCAATGCTTTCAGTATCTCATTCGTTTCCAATTGAACCAAGTCATTCCTAAATACTGTCTCTCTATTATCAATCACCTCTACCAATGCATTGCAGTCAATTTTCTATCCATCATAATCATCAATGCATTGTATGAACCTAAGAATATCTTCATCATCGACAAAAAATTGCCAATTATATACATTATCAAGGATGGCAGGCCTAGATTTTATTTCCATAGTGGATATACCAGTTAGTGTTGCATTATCATTCTTTAATGCAAGATTAGCTAAAATGTTTGCAATGATATTCTTTGATCTCTCTATCCAATTAATAGAAAGTGCACTAAAATGCTCAATGACATCCCAAACTGCATGTTTATATCTTTTCAATCTATCATTTTTTGATGCATATTTGGATCTTACCTAAGAGACAACCAATTCTGAATCTCCTAAAACTTTCAACATTTGTATCCCATCCCTCTTTGCAACTTCAAGCCCCAATAATAGAGCTTCATATTCAGCCGTGTTGTTTGTGCACTGAAAGGCTAATAAGAAAGAATACTTAAAAGTTATACCTGATGGGGACACAAAAAGAACTCCTGCTCTAGACCCTTCTTTGGAGTAAGCTCCATCAAAATACATCTGCCATAGACCATGCGATTGTGATTCTAGTTCAATCACAATGGAGTCAGTATTATTCAATTGGGGTAAAATTGGTTGTACTCTAAAGTTGTCAAGATCCACATCAATCATACAATTGAGTATGCTGGAATCTACATTTTCAATTACTCTAGGAGCACGTGGTTCTTTGTATAACTTGACTTGATTCCCATTGATTGGGATGGTAGCATAAGATAAATCCAATTGGACATTTCCACCTACTGCTGCTGCCCACTGCCTGGATAATAACATGCCATAATGAGGCTTAGTGTCAGTGACAATAACATCCATCTTATAGGTCACTTCAGGGAATGCTGCTATCTTCACTTCAACATCTCTCATTGTACCTATCACAAGCACTTCTCTGTTATCCATAGCATAACATTTCCCATATACTGTAGTCACTGATAGTCCTAATTCTTTCATAACACTATAAGGCATTACATTAGCAGCTGCACCTGAATCTATCATACAATTTTTTATCAACCGGTTATTTACTAACAAAGTGACATAAAAAGGATCTAACTGTGAAGGTTCTTGAGTAATAGTTGTTCCAACATAAAACTATGGGGTTTGGAACTCTTGATCCTTTCCATCTTTAACTGAACCGGTGGGTAAAACTGTGTTACTGTCAGATATGTTAGAAAATAAAGACAAGGTAGCTTCTCTATGTTCTTTTATTTTCAACAACTCTATTAATGGGATAGTAACCTTCATTTGTGTAAGAGCCTGAGCCATGTCAAATGTGGAATTGCTACTCAACTCATCATTAGCTTTAGCTCTTTCTGCCTTAGGTTGACTCGCCTTCTTTGTTGTGGCAGCTCCTTGAGTATCATTGGTATTTTTATCATCTGTACCCTTGGGTACATCTTTAATTTGATCTTTCTTTTCTTGACCCATTTGAGGGGTAGTAGCACTGCTTGCTATCTTTTTCTAAAAAACCTCTTTTATAAACATAGAACCAGGTTCACCCTGATCACTATCCTTTTTGGTGCTCCTTAATTTATAATTGTGCTTGGCCTTAGCTATAGCAGCCTTAGTGAGATTTTTTACTTGTTCCTCACTAGGCCTTCTAAGATGAACTTCTTCATCTTCAATGGTTACCAGATTCAGAGTAGGATGCCAATCAAGTGTTAGTTGTCCTTGAAAGGATCTTTTACTGTCCAACACATCACTAAATTCACTTTGTACAGATTCCTCATCACTTTTTATAATGGTTTCAAACATATTAATATTAGGCTTAGCCTCTTGTCTCATGGACTCTTCAAGGGCTTGAGCAACTGCACACTGATGAGAAGAATGTGGCCCGTCACAAGCAATACACCAAGGAGTGTTCTCTATGTTGTGAACATTTTTTCCTTTTAAGGGATCAGGGGTATCTTGGCCCTGAACACTCTTAGACTTCTCATTTTGAGGTTTACCATCCTTCCAATTGGTATTATAAGGCATATCATGCAATCTGGGAGGTCTATCTTGCCAATTATAATGAGGCTTATCATTTTTATTTACCTTAGCAGTTAGATCCTTCATAGCAGTGACTAACTTTTCTATATTATCTTCCTCCTTAGCAACTTTGTTTGGTTGCTGTTTTGTTTCCTGCCATAGCCTACCATCAGTTCTTCTTCCTAATTTTCTAGATGCTTTCCTATTGCTCTCCACATTGATAGCAATTTTGAATGCATCTCTCAGGCTATGTAGATTCTTATCCCTTAAAATATAAGCCATTTTGGAATCAAATGCATTGTAATAAGTGTTCAGGCACATGTTATCATCTAATCTCATCACCTGATACAACCTATGCATGGCTTTCTAAAATCTAGCATTGAAATCGGTGACCATTTCATTATCAGGTTTTCTAATATTATTGAACTCATTTAGCATGAAGCTCACATTTGTTTTGTCACCATATTGTTCTTGAAAGCAATTCTTGAAATCCTCCCAAGACCCAATGCTATTAATAGGGAGACCTCTATACCAATCTCTTGCATCATCTATTAGGGACTGGACAAATAATTTCATTATGACATCTACATCTACTATCTCATAATCATTTATCAAGTCACCAAAAGATTTTAAATTCTCCTCTCCACTAATTGCATTATTTCTAGCAAACTTAGGGAGTCTATCTCTTAACTCAGTAGGAACATGGTTGGGATATCCTAGGATTCCATCAAAAAATAACTATCTGTATTGCTCTAAGTTGATGGGTCTCCTTTGGAAAGGGTTAATAACATTATTATTACCCATGTTCATTCTCACAGTGGGGATTTGAGTTTGAGAGATCTGGTTATTCTAATTAATTACAGGGGCTTGACTGGCTATTGTTGTATTGACATGCAAAGTGGATTGAACTTTAACAGGGGGGAAGGAACTTGCTGAGGAATAGGCTTATTAAGATCTTTTGATGGGAAAATGATAGGGGGAGATTTTAGGTAACCAATTTTTCTTTTAACTTCCTAGTTAGTTGCCTCTAACTCAGCTTTCTCTAGCTCCATTTGTAGATCTTCTTTCTCTTTCCTTATTGTTTCCATTTCTCTTGCATGTGCTGATAATCTATGAGGAATTTCCACTGTAGTCTTGGATCCAGACCCATCCTCCATGCACTTCTGCTTTTCTTTATCAATATTATTCTTAGCAGGCTGTGGGTCACTAAGCACTTCTCTGCTTGGTTGGATTATTGACCTATATGTTGGCTTGGCCTTAGGGACTAGAATTTCCCTGATCACAGGACCTTCATCATCACTCTTTTCCTTTTCTTGGGCCAACAATTCAAGATTAGAAATCTGCCTAAGAAGCCTATCTCTTTCCATCAGTTCTACTTTGACTTCCTTCTCCCTATTTGCTTCCTTTTGGGTTCTTAAGGAGATTAAGTGATGAACCTTTCTATTTAGGTCCTCTTTTTCTTGGGACACTTTATCTTCATCAAGGAAGATCTCCTCAGAGTTAGATACATTAACTTGGTCTATATCAATCAAGCTGATGTTTCCATCAACTGTTCTAGGCATAGAATGTCTGCCTACATTAGAACTACTTCTATCTCTCCCGAAAAAACTAGCATGAGATATATCTTGATTTAAAACATGAACATCATCTATATTTCCAAATAATCCAGAATGGAAACCTAAAACATCATGTTCAGATTCTCGGGAAGAAGAATTAGACTTTGCATAAATAGGTCTATCAGATACCTTACCTGTATTGTTACTTTTTTGCACCCATGCAACATTTGATGACTCATGTAATACTGATCTCTTCTGACCTCTTCATGATTGTTTAGGTAATCTCTCCTACAATGTCTCACGAGGATGTTTCTTCATGAAGGACCTAGTGTTCTTTCCTCCTTGCATTATGCTTGTTTCCTTTTCAGAATTTTCTTATTTTAAAAGGACTAGTTAAATTAACAGAGTCGCCACCCACAAATCTATGGGAAATATGAAAACAAGCTTTGAACAAAATATTGCAAATCTTCAGACCAACATCACATATCAAATATCGTGCAAATTTTTTAAATGAATATATCAAGACAACACCAATATTTAATTGAAACACCAATTTGCATCTGGATTCATACTATGACTCTCCCCAACAGAGTCGCCACTTTTGTTGTTCATCAAAACTGATTAACCCAAGTACACCTGCAATTGATCTATGAAGTAGCCAATTCAATCTATGAAGAACCTCAGGGCTTGGACAACATGACAAGGATATGAATCCTTCTACTCTTCAGGTTCTGCAAAACCTAAGTGGGTATACCTTTGATGCTTAAAATTTAGACTCATTACCCACATATGACAGCATCAATAAAGTAGATAGATCTCATAAACAGTTCAAAAACAAGGAGGGTACTGTAGATAGGCTAAATCTACATTGGCAACTCAACAATGTTTGAATCATGCGATGGAGGCACACTTCCACATAACATAAAATATAAAAAGATATTATGATTTGATTTTTTAAATGATGTTCTGACAACCCTTCAATGTTACAAAAGACCAGTGCCTTATCTAGGCCACAGAGTCATGCATAAAACTGAAAGAGAGATCTCAGTTACTAGTTATTTTCCATATTAATTTTTCATGTATTAATGCCTTACATTAACACAATCCTCTACTCTATCACAAAACCATACTCATACATATCCAATTTACACACTCAAAATCACTAATGCGGGATTTCAGGATTTAAATCCTTCCTTGAAGAATACCCATAAACACACATTACACTCTCAGAGAAGACTGAAAGAAACAAATCCAAATTACCCTTGATAAAATGAAATCGTATGAACTTTAATGGTATTTTGGAGACAATTTTGTGGGAACTCACACATGCCTTGCATATGTGTAAACCTACAAACTGAAACCAAACTTACAACAAAGACAACACAAAAAACCTCGAAGAACACATTGTCATTTGCAAAAATAAAAAGATGCCATCACTGGAACCTACAATTTCGGATTTCTCCCTTGGAGAAAATCTCTCAAAAATTGGAACCCCTACAAATGAGAAGAATTGAGAATAAGAAGAGGAGGGAAAGATTAGATCTGCATAACACACTGCCAAGTGTCCTTTTTTCTAACTGAATTTCAATCCCTTTCTCTTTCCCATGGAAATTGCTCTTGAAATATCTAATCTTTGTTGAAACACACTTCATAATTGCATTCCTCATCTCAAGAGCTTTCCAACAATATATAATACTTCATATTTTGGCCAAAACTAAGCCTTTGGGCAAATTAATCATTTTGTGTCTCCAATCATTTAAATTTTTCAATTTTTAATAGTCTGCACTATATATATAACTGATTTTAATTTTGATTTTTGGCTCCCTTTTTTTGGCCTGATGCCTTGCCATGTGGCGGTCTCTGATTGGTCGATGGGGTCCACTGGGCACCACCTGGGATGAGACCTCATCACTCTGCCATGTGACCACCACCAAGTTGCTTGCTCATCACCACATCATTGCCATGTGTCTGCCACCTGTGTACCATGTCACCGCCACTGGATAGCCACCTCACCGGGACCTGCCACCTGGCTTTCGCCATTTCACAATGCTTATCTGGCGAGCATCTTTGATCTCCGAAATCACGTGAGCTGTTGGATCTTTTCGGACATGCTTGATCTCTAACTCCCTTCGCTGAGCCTGGGTTTTTCGCCATTTCACAGCCCTTAACTCACGAGCATCTCTCCTTCGTGAAGTCATGCCGACCGTCGATCATCTACAACCTACTCACTCATTAAGTCACTCCTTCTCTGCAAAATTTCACCTACCTCAGGATCCGTGCCTATGTGGGGTCCACTCATTGCCGCTCAGTCAGCCTCCTTAGTCACCTTGGGATCCATGCTTGTGTGCGTGGGGTCCACTTGGGTGCCCTTAGCACCTTGCATCAAAAGGCTTGAGGCTTTGACATATTACTAGTGTGGGGACTTATATTTAAAGATCAAAAAGTTCCCCTCCACAGTGAATGTGGGATAATGTCATTTTGCCTAGGACTATGTTTTTGAAGCTTTCTCTGCAACTTTAATGGCATTCTCCCTCACTTGCCTACTAAGTGCATTTGCCTAAGGGCTTAGCTGCTGCCAGACATCATGTGGAAGGAAATATGGCATTCAACCTGCCAATTTGCAATTACTCATTTTCTTAAAACCCATTCCATCTTCAACGCCTTCTCCAAGTTTCAAATTCTCCAGAAATTATCGATCTTTAGTGAAACTATGCATTCAAATTGTTCCACTCCAAATCTTTTACCTTGATCCCAACCTTCCTTTGTAATGGACCTAATACCCACCTACAAAAGCGTGGTATATATTAGGATGAGCGTCAATCCATAGGCCCTCCAAGGTACTCTATAACAGCTCGAACAAGAGGGTAGGATATTGAGTGATCACCACCCAAAATCAGTGGATGGAGAGTTGCCTCTTATATCACAAATTTTATAGAATCCCTGATAGTTTTTATTAATCTTTCATCATCTATACCACAATCTCACATTTCTTGAACTCAATTATGCCTGTCAATGTGCATTGCTTGGAAGCTTTTTGCAACCTCTACAACCACGTGAGGAATTTTCCCTTTGCTAATTGTTAAAAAGGGGTTTGTGGCTTCACACCAGCCAATAGCGTTCTCTCTTTTCTGGCAGCCTTCTCAAAGCACTCTCCCACGCTCCCACTCTAGCAGCTCATGATATTTGGAGGATGTTAGCAACTCATGACACTTGGAGGATGTTGGCAGAGTCGTAGAGTTGTTTGGTTTGAAACCTTTGCCACTTCAGTTGTCACGCATGAGGAGGCTGCCAGTCTGCTCTTGCAAAATTTTAAACTTTATCGAAATGCTCTCCTCATTCACCACGCTCAATTTTTTGATCCATGATATAGGAGAGCATTTCATGCTTGATGCAAATCTAGTAATTTCGTTCACCCAATTTGAGAGAGTAATGAGGGGAGCAATCACTAGAAAAAAGGACCACGCGTGGGAGGAGGGAGTTTGGCTTTTCACTAACCACTTGCACTGCTCCATGTTTCAATAAGCTTTGGTTCCAAAACATTTCTCCATTTTCCTTCAAACCTCTCCAATAGAGATTTTGCATACTTATATATATCTGTCCCTGGGAGATTGCATGCCATTGCATTCCTAAAAAACAACAAGTCTCACATCTTCACACATTTCATGAACACTATATGCAATTCCTGAACCCACTACTCTAGAGTAAACTGTAATGAGAGGAGTTGTGACAAATCCAATTGCTCACACTGAAAGAAGTTGAAGCATTTGAAGAATGATGTTGGTGATGTGAAGACCAAGGCATGGCAAGATGCATTGCCATGAAATAAGAACAGTTCGCCACAAAATTTAATGCACAAGCATGAGCCAGGTCGGGCCCCAATGTGGGTTTGACTAAGAAAATTTTTGTTTTCATGCAACTAACCTCTGAAATGCCTTAGACACCTTGAACGTACCTCTGGAATCAATCGACACCATTTTCGGATCATTAAATTGAATTTTGCAACTTTCAGGCACTTACGCCACTTTTCGCATTTAATCGCAAAGACGTATTTTTCAAGCCGGTCAAAACACCTTTTTGGACCTTGTAATCTGATAGGCGTGTACTTTGATATACAAGGATGAACTCTGCCAAGCGGTTTTTCAAGATGAATCCCAAGCAAAGAGATATTAATTGGCAAAAATGACCAACTAGCTTTGTCGACACTGCAGACCTGATGAAGTCAATGTTCTGGCAACACATGATGCCTTTCTCAAAAATATCAAATGACCTCCGTAGGCTCTCAAATTTGAAACAAAGGTACCTTGAAGTAGATATTAAATCTTTGAATTATCAATTTGACCAAAATTCTGACTGGATGCAAATGGCGTGCTCATGAAAACGGCTACTTTAACTGATATAGCACTGAAAGTACGGAAGACTATAAATGATGGCTCAATGAACCCTTTTGAAAACTGACTAAACGGATTGGCAGGAGCCTGAAACTAGAAACATAGCTTTTCATTTATACCAATAATAGCCTAGAACAAACGTTCTAACATGACACTCACTGAGGCAACTTTTACACTCATGCAAAGCAGGGCTCCGACTAGCTGTCGAAATAGGGACTTGCCAAAACATTCGAACTGCAAACAGTTCGAGCTTGGTAAACTAAGCAAATGGATTCATGAGGACTTGAAATTTTGCATGTTGAATCACATTTATACATACAATTAAATCCATTTTGAAATTATTCATGACGATGAACAAGGCAAAATATATAAACACCCAAACTAGGCTACTCAATAAAATCTGCATTTGTGCCTAAAATGCACTTTCAGCTCACCCCTCGAAATAGGTACCTGGTAAACTTATTCAAATTGAATTCTAAAAGTTGCACATCACTGCATAGGCCAAATGAAAGGTGTAGGACATGTCTCCCGAGCCTTACCCTTCGAAAATCAACTAGCTCCATTTTGCCCTCTCTCTAATTAGGCCATTCAAACTGACTCATTTATGATCATTTGGAAATGCAAAGCAAAAATTTGAATTGGGCCTCTAAAATTGACTCAATTTTAATGAGTCCCAATAGAGAGATTTGTTCAACTTTCTATATGTGCAGAAAATTATCAGTGAATTTTATCTTTAAAGGCTTTTCATTTTGTTTTAGTGTACATGTGAAGTCTGTCGGCTTTATGCAAAGAGTTATATATGAATCAGTGCTTGCGTTCATTTTTTGTTGACTGGTGAATGCAATTATGTTTTTGTGCTTTCTGGTGAAAAGTATAATATTGATTATGTGTAATTTGGAGCTGATTGAATATATATTAGAGGGAGTTGTACCTTAATTCAGAGGTTAATCAATATAATGATTATCCAACTGATTGGTGGAAAATTTGTCTTTCTTTTCTCGAGCCATAAGGTATAAAGATTAAATAAATAAAGGAAGACAAATATATTTACCAACACCAGGTACTTAGAAAAATAACCTCAATAGGCCAAAATACTCCTGTCAATACCAAAACAACAACAAAAATGGAGTTTCTTTGAGCTGTAACAGCTCAAATGTGTCCCATCGGGCGTGCCAAAAATTGTTATCACTGAAGATTGCACCCATCATGCTAAGTGTGAAACCAAGCAATCCTGTGAAACATGGAAACACCTTCGAGCCTGTGGGTTGCTCAAGTTGAAGGTGAATCTCTAAGTTATGGGCCGAATTCCCTTGAAACTAAATATCGATGTGGAAAAGAGTGAGAGAATAATCTGAAAAATACTAGAAAAAAATTACAATTAAACTAGGAGGTGATACACCAAAATTGTAATGGTAATAGCCTAAAACTCACAAAAATATGACAGAACTTCACCCACACAAAGTAATTTTTACTCTCCAACCACATAAATATTTCCTAGGAAGGCCAAGGAGAAAGTAAACTTGGAAGGAAAAACCGGTTTTCACAACTAAATTGACAAAATACCCCTTTTACACAACCTAAAACTTGTGATTATATGAAAAGAAGAAGATACATGCACATAAAAGAGACTGAAATTCAAAGGTTTTAAATTAAAACATAGTAAATTTCTTTCAAATCTGTAAATGAACATGCACAATTACCAAGGCAAATATATGAAACTCTAAAATATCAAAGGAAATTTGCTATAAAGTTAGAATACTAAAGTGTTGAGATGCAATGTCATTTTGCAAAAATATGTATGCAAAAAAGAAAGAACTAGAGGTTAAAAGAAGGAGAGAAAGAGAATATATAGATATCATGATGAATATCTCCTCCAAAAACCCTAAAAAAAGAAAGATCTGCATGAGAAAAAGCCTTGGGCGAATTTTACCAAAAATGGCATGAAAACTCATGCAGAATACTGTAAAAAAATAAAATCTAATACCCCAAAAATAGGACTCCAACTGATGTGGTATGAAAATAAACCTTCACTACTGAATATAGAACTGCCAGTCTCGCTCAAAATAGCTCCATTGAAAAAGAAAAACCCGTTGTCTAAAAGTATGCATGGAACTCTGGAATCTCCTTTCATGTTGAAACTTCTGTTGAAACTGATTGTGGAAATGATCTCCCTGTTTTGTGAGCTTTTCAATGATATATATTTCAACGATATATAACACTTAATCTTTCATGCAGAAATCAACCATTAATCTTTCATGTAGAAAACAACTCCTCGTTTGCAACAACCAGTTCTCCTAATCTCTGATAATACCCTGATCATTGAAGGCAATTCCATTGGGTCATCGACAAGACAATCAAACAGTTATCTTGATCATCCGATCTCTCTTGATCTCTTTCTACGCTCTACCGCTAGATTTTTCAAGAACTTGCTCGGTCTTTAAACCTCTTCTTTTTCTTCAAAACGAGCCCACTTTTGAGTCCGCAGATCCTTGCCATGTTCTACAACTTGATTTGTCTATGGATCCACTTAAAAGCCTCAAGACTTTGGACTAGACCCACCTCTTCCCAGCCTTGCCTTGTCGCCAAGTCACGATGATAACTGGGTGAGCAACTTCTCATTGCACCTTAGCGATAACTGTCGGATCTTCTTAGACTTTCTTGATCCTCCTCAGACGTGCTCAACCTTTAATTCACCTGAGCTCCTCTTTTCTGCCATGTGTCACTTCCTGGTTTGTCCATGGTCACCACCAAGGTGCCACCTGTCGGGCATTTCAACATTACCTCAACATGGTTGGACTCACTATCTGACCTTAGTCTTTCCTTGTCGCTAAGTCTACAACCTTAAAATTTAGATGAATTTTCATCATGGTATAGTGACAACTGCTAGATATTTAGGAACTTGCACACCATTTATCTCTTCTGAGTTTCTCTCTTTATCTGTGCCATGTGTTAGCCTCCAGTTTGCTCACAGGTCCACCTTGTTTTCCATCTAGACTGCCATCTTGATCGCCATCTCAACCTGCCACTAGACCTGAACCCACCTTGTCGCTAAGTCACAACGATAACCTGGTGTGCAACTTTTCCTTGCGCCATAGCGACGTTAGATCTTTTTTCCCAACCATTGGATCTGATCAATTTGGTCGATTTGCATGACCCTTATCTCACCTAAGGCGCTCACCCTTTTTCGCACGTGCTTTGTTGCCAAGTCACAGTGAGTATTCAACGATCATCTTTTCATCCCGATACAGTGATAGCCGTTGGATCTTTCTTGGTCACCGTTGATCTTCCTTGATCTGCATGCTCTTTAACCTCTCTGAGCGACTCTCTCTTATGCCATGGTGTCACCATGTGTCATCTACTGGTTCACTCATGAGATCTTCTTGTCTCACCACTTGGACCTACCACTAGACTTTGGTTCCGTTGGATATCATTCTTTCAGCCAAACTACTCCCTCGGCGAGCCGTTTACAAGTCTCATCGAAGCTACAATTTGATCGATACCTTTAGCTCTGTCGACGGGACCAGTTCTAATTTCTTTGATATACCCTATTGATGGAACTGAACCTTCGGCAAAACCTTTTAGAGTATCATCGCGACAAAGGTCTGCTCGATAAGTCACCCTTTGGTGACATGCCACATATTCTGTCATGTCATCACCGCTTGACCTTCCATGTCTTGTGCTGCATGTCAGCACGTGGCACCTTGTGGTTTTCTTTGAGTCCTCCTCGGTGCCACCTATCATGAGGTTATTCATTTAGGGCACATCACAACCGTGGTACAACAAAAATTATGGATAGCCCTAGAATGTCACTCCTCCGTTCGATCTTCCTTAATCTGTCGTTGGATCTCAGCGATCTGCTCGAGCTTTAACTTTCCCTTTTTAGTACGTGCCTTGTTGCCAAGTCACAGTGAGTATTCAGAGCACATATTTCTATCATGATATAGCGACAGTCATCAGATCTCTTGCATCAACATTCAATCATTTGTAACCTACTCACCTGTTAATTTGCCCTTTTACTACAAAATTTGACCTCTTTGAGATGAGCATGCGGGGGGCCCACCAATGATGAGCTGCCACTTGCCAAAAGCCCTTAAGCTTTGACACTTAATATATGTGGGGCTTTTCCTTTAAATACTGAAATGCTCCTTCGTGCAGCTAATGTGGGATAAATGGACTACGCCTGGGCCTTTCCATCGGGTCATCGGTGTAACATTAAATAGATCATTCTGATAGCCGATAACTTACTCCATGCTCTACACTTCTTATCGGGTCATCAGTGTAGGGGAGAACCTTGTCTACTGGTACCTGATACAAACTCTCACACCTATGCTTTCTCATTGGGGTAAGTCTTTCCAATTGGGGTAGGTCTTGCCAATAAGGAAAAAATTCAAAAAATTGCAAAGAAACACCCATCTCCATCAGGATGTTGGGCTCAACCCTCATGGGAGCCACATTTTAACCCACATGTTGTATTTTACTTTTCATGTATCTGCACATGAAGCAAACAAATTAAAAGAAACAATGCATATCTGATTTCTTGTTGATGATTTGACATGATATTTGTTGATTTTCTTTGCACGTTTCAATATGAATGAAAGCAAGGCCTCATTATGTCACCAAATTTAGCATGTTGAAAAATTTGGTAACAAATAAAAAATGCTAAACAAACATAGTCATCCTTGGTCGAATAGGAAATGCATCTTCATCATGCATATTGCATTAACATAGGTCATGTCAAAAATTCATTATCTCCACATGCATTCTATAGAACATCATGTCATACAAGTCTACAAACTGGGGGCATAACTAAAAAAATCCTAAACATCCATATAAACTCCTGAAAAAATCCAAAAATATCATATAAAGTCTTGAAAAAATCCTAAAAAACATATACAATCCTAAAAAAAATCCAAAAAACATTGAAAAGCAAAACATACCAAAAACATCGAGAAAAAATCTTGAAAAAATCAACCAAAAACATTCAAATACCAATCCATAAAATCTACCAAAAACATCCATATAATCACCTGAAAAAATCAACCAAAAACATTCCAATATCGATCCATAAAATCAGCCCAAAAACAATATTAAATCAATCAAAAATACTTGCAAAAAAATGTCTCACAAGAAACAAATACCCTAGTAGATATCTAGCAAACGCTTTGCATGAAGTTAACAAAGGATACGACTATCCACTCAAACATCTGCAATCAATTGATCAAACTATCTTATCAATCATATCATATCCATTTCATGTGATCATTACCTTGTCTTAAATAGAAGAGGATATACTCAAAATCAAATCGGGTAGTCTTAAACGGGGTCTGCAACTTTCTGATATTAGACATTATCAACTATCACAACAAGCAATTGAGAACAAAGGTACAAGGTTAGTATAGTTGCTGAATTTTGTCTGGGTCATTCTTTATCTTTAATCATTTGGTGACAGATCATGTTCCTATGCTACTCAAGAATGTCCACAAGTGACTAGAGGAGTCAGGATGGTCATAATCTTTTTCTTTGTTTGTTGTTTGTGGTGTGGACCAATGAAGTTTTGGGCAATAGTTCCAGTGGGTGTCTATGTTGGCATGTTCATTTGGCAAATATCTCATGCAAAATATCATGGATAGTTATGCTTGTGACTATCACACATACCTCAACCCTTGGCATTACAACCAGAATGGAGGGTTTCACTCCTTGTATGTTACGTGTTTGTTTCTTCAATGAGATATCTTTACATCTTGGTTCCTTATACCCTGATGTGCAAAGATCCATTGTTCAATAATAAGGCTCAGTGATGAATCTATATTGCACAATAAATAACGACACAGGTTCATGAATCAATCATTCTCATTTCATCTCATTTTATTATTGCTAGTTTTCTTATTATTTTTTCATCATCTCTTTTTAAATCAATCATCCTCAATTGCTTCTAATTCTCATCTTTCAATCTATTTCATTCTAAGGTTCATTCTCTCATATTCTATCTCAATATCATCTTCACATCACATATCTCTATCTCTAATCAACTAACCATTCTTCATCTTTCATCTCACATTCTTCTTTTTTTGAGAGATCATTCATACCATTAATGCATTAACAATATCTCGAGGGGGCATTACACCCTAAGCGTTATTGGGGCATATTGGGGCATAAATTTTAAGGTTATCTAAGAATAACCCTTCTACAGTGCTTTGCTTTTCTTCACTCAAACTATCCTTTGCCATATCCTTCTCAGGTTCCTTGTTCTTCTCCCTCTCAGAATTGAAATCTTTTTCCTCATTATCCTTGTCATCCTCATCCACCATAGGTTGGCTTTTGTTGTTGCCAGGGCTAGCACTATGAATTGGGCTATCGTTGTCGGACTCGTTCTCACCTTATTCATGCTCTGCACCCATATCCTCATCTTTCTAGCTGTCCTCACCCTCTAGCTGGTCTGTTTCCATTTCATTGCCCTCTTTTCCAATTTCCTGTGTGTCATTCTTATCTTCATGGGCTTTCATTGTTAGGTCCCAAAGGCAACTGAGAGGGGGGGTGAATCAATTGTCCAATATTTCTTTAAACCAAAACAACTTAACCAAATTATTACTTAATACCAGTAAACCAATCTATTATACCGGTGGACAATTTTAACAGATAAATGCAATACCAGTAAAGATTAAAGGATGAAACAAAAAGACAAAGTCATCCACAACACATAACACCAATATTTGTATGTGGAAACCCTGTAAGGGGAAAAACCATGGTGGGAAACCTTACCCACAATCAGATGATACTACTGCAGATAGTAAGTGTACATAAATGGGGTCTGCACATGCAGAAAGGCCAAGCGCCTAGAGCTCACTGCTTAAACACAAATGGGAGTCACACTGACTATGATTGGATGGTTAAATCTAATAAGAATGTACTGCTCAAAATAGCATCTTCATATGCTGGATTTAGTACTGGTGTAGTTCTGATATGTTTTCACAAAAACCTAGCTTCACCTTTAAATGATGTCTGCGTGTATAGCTCTTCTTAATCTCACATATACCTTCACACAAATCTTTTTCTCACTCCACATTCGATCTTACAATTAAGACCTTACATTTATACCATAACCTAAGACCAATTTTAGTAGGTCAGCTCTACAAGATATTACAATAAAATCATTTTACAAACAATACAATGTCCAATGCAATAACCGATTCATCATGTCGTCTTAATGCATTTACAACAATAATTAATCATCTTCATAGCGTGTCGTGCTGATCTGGAAAACATAAACCTGTCGATGTATACCCTGGACCTATTTGCCGGTAACAACAATTATGCAAATATGAATATGCTAATAAACTATTTTCCAAGTTAAGATGTCCAAATGATGTCTTCGACATTACCAAGTGTTTTCCATGTAATTCCAAGTGCCAGTGATCATTATATCCTATCGGTGTACCATATACTGGTGCCTGTGTAAAAGTCACTTGCTTGCCGGTGAATGTTGCTGGATCTGTAAAGTGCTAGAGTTTTAGTAGGTGTTGACATCAATGACAAAACCATACCAAAATACCAACAATCTCCCTCTTTGGCATTGATGGCAACACAAGATGGAAAAACCATCAAAGTGCCAAAACAAAAATGCCAAATACCAAAGTACTAATAAAGGTCAACAATCTCCTTATAGTAACAATCTCTCCCCCTGAGAGTAACATGTGTTTCCTTGTGTACCATACCAATCTCTCCAAAGGATAATGTGTTTTTCCATAGATATCACTCCCCCTTTGACATCAAATGGCAAATGTGTTTTCCATAGATCAGAGTGCAGAGCGAGATAGAGCAGCAGCAGTCAGCAGCGATGGCATTAGTGCATAGATTCAATCGCGTTCGCTGATTTCAGAGTCCAACAGATGTAGGAGAGCCGGTAAGTACCATAAAACCTCCTTATACTTTGTCACAATAAATGTTATCATTAATGCATGTTAGGTAGCACAATAAATGCATGTTTAGGAAATGTCAAAAATGTCCAAAATGTGTAGGCACGTTTGCGTAGGTGCCAGGCGCATCTATGCTGGCTAGGCGCGTCTGTGTTTGTGCCAGGCGCGTCTATGCTGGGAAAAGCGTTTGTGCCAAATGCGAGCGCGTCTGTGTTGTTCAGGTGCGTTTGTGAAATGTGGGCACGTTTGTGCAGGATAGGCGCGTTTGTGCAGAGCATAGGCACGTCTATGTATTTTAGGCACGTCTATGCAGAGCAGGTGTGTTTATGCAATCTATAAGTGTGTTTATGTCTTCAAGGTGCGTTTATGTCTTCAAGGTCAAATCGACAGTTCTGTGATGAACATACGCTATCGATTGGATAAGCTGTTGAGAGGATACACTCAAGTAAGTCGTCTAGGGAAGACTAGGATAGTAGATAGGGCTAGGATTGACAATTCTGTGATAGAACATATGTTGCCAATTAGGAAACTACTCAAGAGGATTCACTCAAGTAGAGGCCCTAGGATAGGATAGATCAAGGCACTTTGTGATGAACAGTGAGTACCAAGACATAATACTTTGTGATGAATAGGGAGTACTAAAATATGAGCAACACTTTGTGATGAACAGTGAGTGCAAATGTGAGCAGCACTTTGTGATGAATAGGGAGTGCAAAAATGTAGTACTTTGTGATGAACAAGGAGTACCACTAGGATAATCAGCAACACTTTGTGATGAACAGTGAGTGTCACTAGAATAGAAGCAACACTTTGTGATGAACAGTGAGTGTTACTAGGATAGAGTACCATATGCATTTAGATAAAAAGTAACATTTTGTGATGAACAGTGAATGCCACTATGACTAACATGATTGATTTGCTTGACTGTAGGAGTATTTGCCTATGCTGGAGTTGCGAGAGAGATTCCCGTCGACTCAGAGGTTGCGACCAGAGTTGACATTCGAGGACAGAGCTTCCATTGAGGGTATGGGTTTGTGACATATTATGTATGTGCCTGAGTTTCGGGTGAACATGGGGTTGCTGACTGCGCTGGCTGAGAGATGGCACTCAGAGACTTGTACATTTCATTTACTGATGGGTGAGATGACAGTCACCTTAGAGGATGTTTACAGGATTCTACGGATACCGATCGATGGGGAGCTGATTCCTTATGATCAAGAGGGAGATAGGGAGGCCCTGAGATGGGTGTTTCAGGATCCAGGCCTAGAGATGAGAGCTGGACACGTGGCATGGGACATGATGACAGCAACAAGACTAGCACTACCAGTAGTGCTAGGAGGAGTGATCAGTGGGTTCCTGTGTCTAGACAGACCGACAAGAGGGTTGGCTATGGGCTGGGGGAGCACCTTGGAGACACTAGTTATACAACACACCAGATATGCCTGGGGACTGTGTGTGCTGGCACACTTGTACTATGAGCTGCATCAGTTTGTGTATCATGGATCCGTAGGATTGGGCTGTGGAGTTACATTGTTGCAGGTATGGGCCTATGAGCATCTATTGGTTATCCGACCGATACACTTCAGGGGTAGGGGTCATGGACACAACTTTGTTCATTTATATGATATGATTACATCACAGCCACGGATTGGCAGGTTGGAGCATTGGCATCGAGTCCTGGATGAGATCAACACTATGATATGGAGGTCGTACCGTGAGTGCGAGTAGTGGGAGGAGGACACAGTGGATCTACCTTATACCTTTCGGAGTAGATATCTGATTGGGCGGACGCCCTATGTATTGGAGAGACAACTAGTTGACACGGTATGTAGGTAGTTTGGCTGTATTCAGCAGATGCCACGGGGTTCTGGGATGTATGCTCGGACAGTCAGGGATCAGACACACTTTGGGCCATTGTTGTCATATGATCAGGCTGTGATGCAGCTAGTGGAGATGGTTCCCTTACCGTGGGATATGTGGCCGGATATTGAGGATGTAGGTATGGATGCAGAGTACACTGCGTATTGGGCTGAGCATCCATTCCCATGATTGACAGACCCAGGGGAGGCGATAGATGGAGATGGTGAGGGGGATGGAGATGATGATGGAGATGGTGGAGGTAGAGGTCGACGGAGGAGGCAGGGTGCAGTTGGAGAGAGGAGGGTGGCTCCGTGGAGAGAGGGTAGAGAGGAGAGGCAGGCTCAGGTGGTGAGGGGTCGCGGTGGATTGCCACTACAGGTGCCAGCAGCACAGGGTCCTAGATAGGTGCAGGGATAGGGGTAGAGGTAGGTACAGGTATAGGCATAGGCACAAGTACAGGGGGAGCCACAGGCAGAGCCACAAGGGGCCGAGGAGGAGGAGGATGAGCTGCTTGAGCTAAGGGAGATCTGCTAGGGATAGGCAGATGAGATTCAAGACCTGGAGAGGGAGACAGCTAGGCTTAGGAGGCGACTGAGGGAGACAAAGCATGAGTGGGATCAGGCTATCCAACACTATACTGAGGCTGAGATAGTGTTGAGGGCTAGGAGGCAGGTGGTAGAGGATATAGGGGCTGGATATGCCTATGTTCTACGAGTAGGGGAGGAGATAGGTTACTGGCAAGACCTATATTATGGGGTAGTGCCACCAAAGCAATGGGCGAGGAGCTTCCACAGACCATCGCAGACAGCGATAGCTACGGGAGGGAGCCAGAGGAGATAGGCATCCAGCGGTGGGGTTATGGGTCCTCCACCACCACCAGATAGAGGGGATAGGAGAGATGATCCTAGGGTGGGTCCTTCTATGGCTCAGACTCCATCGAGGCCAGGCGGCTTCGAGGGAGGGAGTTCATCATAGCCTTAGAGGGCTCCCTATGTATCAGTGTTTTGTACCATTTTGTATTATGATGTAGACACCTCCGGGTGATTGTAGCCATATGATTTTGACATCATTGTATCATGACACTTATGCTTATATATATATATGAGATGATTCATCTTTGCGGTAGCTATATGCATGTGTACCTATGTGATGTTGCTTTGATGTGATTTATGATGATGATTATGATATGGATGCAAATATGTACATGATGAAATGCAATATTTTTGTTCTTTTATGTTTTAATATGTTATGCATGATGAAAATGTGAATGTATGAAATGCTAATGAATATGATAATGCAAATGATTATTTACATGATGAAAGTGTAAAATGTGCTAACATGTGTTGTGTGCAGGATGTGATGCATTTGTGATATCTATATGTATGTATGAATGAAATGCTTAATATGTGGCAATGCAGGTGCAACTACATGAAATGCAAATATTTTTGGTGTGTCATTATACTTAGTCTTGTGATAGTAGGCTACGCGGACTCAAGAAGGATGATGGAAGTTAATCAAGAAAGGGGGATGAAAGATAGAAGATATGAAAGTGAAATAGCTTCTTGTGCATTATCATCATTGAGCTTATTATGGCAAGTAGGTTATGACAATCGAGGCATATGTTCAACCCAGAAAGCCATTGTACTTGTTTGCATGGAGATAAGATAGTCACAAACAAGGAATGCCCCAGTTCATACTAGACTCTCATTGTCCTCATATCCTTGGACAAGTCATAGCATTACTAAGAGACAATCCACAGACAACAAAAGAAAAATAGGTGACGATACCCCATCCTCGCCTTTCTAGTCAAAGACATCCTGGAGATAGAATCTCTAGTTAGAGACATCCCGAAAAAGCTAAAAGACATGTCACCAAAATGATAAAATCAAAATAAAACCAAAAATCGACACCAACATCCACTGTAGTCCTCAAGTTTAGTGTCTCTTGTCACTTGTATAAGTCTTATTTGATTGTGGTCACAATGTTTACTTTCACAAAAAGGATAGATAGCACTGAGCTATATGTTGTCTGAGTCTGTCAAAATATTTGATTTGTTCAAGCCCATTGTTACTGTTGTCTCATCTGAAACTGACTGAATCCATGAAACTAATACTTTATTATGGAGAAGACAGAACTTTATTGCGGATTGGCGATGCAGATGTTGCTTTATTGCGGATTGTGCGCGGATAGACTGAAGAAAAAGTGGAAGAAAATCTACTCCTCGAAACATGTGATGCTCTCAGGTCCACACCCATCACTAGAAGTAGGATTAGCCTTAGCCACAGATAGGAGCTAATTTATTATGGATTGAAATGAGTGAAAAGGAATGTTTATTATGAATGGCTAACCAATCTTGGGTAGATCAATGACAAGCCATGATGAGAATAGGTAAGTTTATTATGGATGAATAGGTTGTGAGTGTGTGCAAAGTGAAAGGATAAAATGGAATCCTGAAGGAGGGAGGAGCAATGTCTCTATGCATGGTGCTGGTGACCTGGTTTTCACCATGGTACTTGCCCAGGGCACCACCGAAGTGGTTTTCACCGTCGGATGGATTTTTTTTTTGGTTTTTGTCACAAGGTGCCTGTTTGTCAGGTTTTCACCAAGTAACGATTTTTTTGTTTTATGATTTTTTTGTATTTTGAATTAGGATACTCCGAAGAGCTATGTGTACAACCTACGAAGGTGCATGTTGTTGATAGGATCCTCCAAAGGTTCACCATCTGGAGTTGAGAGCTGATATGTGTGAGGCCTCACCTCGACTCAGTTTGACATTCAGTGGATTTTATATTTTAGACTACTATGGATACTTTGTTTTGATGCATTTTGAGATTTAGAACTTTTATGACTTCAGGATATTGGATAACATTGCTATGAATTGATGTTTTACTTACATGCTTTATGAGATAGAACACTACATGATTATTAGATAGAATGATATTGCAATGATAGATGTCGTTAATGAATTTGCAGGACTTTACTTTGAATATAGAACTATGATGTATGTTTAGTTTATGTGAATTGGGATGAAAATTGCTTATGTGAATTTGCTTGACAAAAGATGTATTCAATCTGTGCAGATGAAAATTGTATGCAAGTAATGATGTGCATTGTTATATTATTGAATTATATTTTATATGAATATTTGGGAGTACTAATGTGTACATTGAGATGCGCAGGAAATTTACCATGTGACCATGGAAAATTACGGAGAATCAAACCTAGACTTATGTATGTTCGTAAAGCCAGGGTTTGTCTATTTGGAGAGACAACACCCCGTTTGTATTGTATTTTATTCGTATCAGTATATGCTGCATGTGTGTTTTGTGTTATTTAAATTTATTGTGTAAAAACCTCAAGAGACAATTTCATGTTTATTTTTGTAAAAGTATTTTATTAGTGTCACTTGACACATGTGAGGATTTAAATTTTAATATTTTATCTTGTCTCTTGATGGGAAAGTGTTAATTATTATTAATTTTAAATAAAATAATGTGTTGTCAAAAGATATTTTGAGAATATAATATTTGGTGTGGTCAACTTATGTTTGACCCGAAAATAAACTTCAGAGGGGTTTAAGATGGGTTAAATGAACACCTAGGGGTAGTTTATTAGGGTTTCCTGAAGCCCATAAGGTATACCTAGGGGTTAGGGGCAATTTTAGGCAAGTTTCTACTTTATTATGATCTTTTTAATGCTTTTAAAATTGGTTTTTTTGAGTTGAGCGAAAATTGAATATTGAAGTGAAATCAAATCCAGATTTTCCCTCTTGGAAGGAAAGTCTTTTTGCATTTTTGCTTTCTTTCTTCTTTTTTTGATTTTTTTTAGAATCCTGTGAGAACTCAGAGAGTGAGCTTCTTAAGGAAGATTTTTGGGAATAGCTGGTTAATCACCCACTCTCCATTTTTGGAGACAGAAGAAAGTTTGGAAAATAATGTTATGGGATAAAGAAATTGATTAAGGAAAATAAAGAATTGTGGATTGGGCAGCTCTTCTTTAGATATCGGTATAACCTTTGGGCAGATTAAGGTTGGTTTCATTTTTACTTTTAATGACCTATTTTTGTTTCTTTCTGAAAGTTGTTGAATAAGAAAATCTGTATTCTTGAAAATGAATTTTTTGAAAATCTTTTGATTTTGTTTTATGAATGAATGTGTTTTGGGAGTTTTCTCAAGATCCCTCTTTCTCTTGGGAGGGAAGAGGATCTTGAGGGTGGTAGCAGTTACAGCCCTCGAGTGAGAGACTCTCTTTAGAGAGCGATCACAAGGGATCTTTGTGTGACCCTTGCTGCATGGCCTGTTTTGTGCAATGGGGGTCATAAGGAGGGTTATAAGGCTAGAATGCCTTTGGGGGGCATAAGGAATTATGGGGTTGAGATTTTGATATGTTATTTGTGCCATGAGGTGGCTTCTTGTTATTACATACTTGCAGATTCTCCTCAGGGTATTTGGTCCACTACCACCCTTCGAAAATGTTCACCACCAGAGTGTGGTGCTGTGAAAGCCAGGTTGGGAATGTGCCTGAAATATTTGTATGCTTTGTGTTTCCTTGTGTTTGCCTGTTTGTACCCGTCTAGGAATTGGTTCTCCGAGCTCGGGGGTGGCTACCAGTTAGCCTAGGCTGGGAGGTGAGCACTCTGTGGTCAGTTTTGTGTTTTCTATTATGCAGGAAATCCAGAGGAAAGAGGATAGAAATTCATGAAAGATATTCAGAAGATGGAATTTTGAAGATATTGGAATTCAGTTGTAGATGTTGTTTTAAAGTTGTTGTGAATAAATGCCTCATTCAAAGAAAGAGAAGCAAGTTGTAATTTTTGTAATAATAGATTTGAAGTCTTATTGTTGTGACTGTTCAGAGAAAACATTGCTGTAAATTTGGTAGTATATAATAGAGATGTTTTAAAGAAAGAGAAAAGGCTTGATTTTACTCCTTGAATAATTGAAAAAGAAAAGCAAATTAGTAATGCTTGCAAAGCTTCTTGTTTTATGAAAGAAATAAAAAGTCTGATTTCATTTAGATTTTTACCTATATTTTAATTAAGTCAAAATAGAAGTTTAATTAAGCTGAAAGCTTTATAAGTATTTTAGATGGAAAGAGAAGTTGTTTTATGTGAATAATCTATTTAGAAAAAAAAATAAAGCATGTTAATGGATTTCTTATTACAAAAAAAAAAGAAATGTATAATGTATCCTTGTGAAATACTTTAAATTGTATTTGTTTTTGTTAAACATTGATTTAGAAGCTTGTCTTATAGATGCATTTAAATTAATAAATATATATATATATATATATATATATAATAATTAAATTCTTGATTTAACTTAAGGTAATCTTTTCCTTTATTATATTAGCTTAGAAATTTTGCATGTAATAATTCTCTTTTAAAATATATATAGATTTTATTTAGAATTTAAATTTATCTTTTTTTATCTATGCTTTTTAATTTATGAATATACCACATATATATATATACTTATATATAAATATGTATATATATATATTTATATATATATATATATATATATATTTATATATATATATATATATATATAAATATATATATATACATATATTATTAAATGTTATTGTATTTTTTTTAAAAAAAATTAAAAAAAAAAAGATGGGAACCCCGCGGGCTCCACTGTGTGTACGCACAGTGGACGACCGCGCGGCGCCCACTGTGTGCACACACAGTGGAGCCGCTTGCGGCTCCCACTGTGTGGGCACACAGTGGACGGCCACAGCCGCCACTGTGTGGCCACACAGTGGTGCCGCCAGCGACGCCCACTGTGTGGGCACACAGTGGTGCCCCGGCGCCCACTGTGCGCTCACACAGTGGCGCGCGCGCGGCCCAGCATGCTAAAAAAAAACCCCCGCGACCTGCTAAAAAAATAGATGGATTCATGGCCGCCAAGGGCTTCGGCCCAGCTAAGATGTTTAACAGTTAAAAGAGAAATATAATAATTTATAGGGTTTAAAACCCTAACCGAGTGGAGGTTAGGGCAGTTAATTAAAATAATTATTAAAATAATTACCAGTTTAGTAAATATACATATATATATGTTTCCATAAATACATATGGAAATTATATATATGTATGTAAATGTATGAATTTGAGCATTTTTGTATAAGTAATTAAATTTTAAATATATAAATATATGCATAATCAATTATGTATATATGTATATATTTAATTAATCCCGATTTTAACTTTGGTTAGATTATAAAGAGAAATATAAAAGAATTAAAAAGACTATAAAGTCATATTGGAGGATAAATTAAAATATCTCTCCTAATACTTTTAGTATGAATAATTTAATAAAACTATTAATTAAATATCTTTTGGAGATAGAATTTAAACCAGTAGGTTTTTTCGCAATTAAATTATAACAGATTGTCGATGCTTCGTTCGTACCAGAATGAGCTCGAATTTATTAATGAAATTTTCGTTAACGCTTGTCGCAAGAGTGTGCTTGTTAATTAAATCAGTATCTTTTTTAAAAAAAAATTTGTTCCGTTTTTGCCCTAAATTTTGGGCATGACAATATGCACCAGATCCATATGTTGTTGTAATGATGTAAGGACCAAGCCAATTTGGTTCGAACTTGCCCTTCTTATCTCTGTCATGCTGATTTTTAGGATTTTCTCTGAGAACTAAGTTACCCACCTCAAATGTATGAGGCTTAACCTTATGATTGTAGCTACATTGTTCCTTGACTGAATGATGTGTAGCTCGAGTGACTGTCTTCCTTGATAAAAGAACTGAGATAGAATTACTAATGTGTGGACTACACAAGCCCATATGCATGTCACCTAAAGAAGTTTGGGCACCCCTAATAATAAAGTCCTTTGAGGAAGCTCTATTAAAGGTCCATGATGTACTACCAAAAGGGAAAGGATGTGCGGAACAAGTGGATGAGTGATGAAGGCTTATGATTGTGAAAAGAATTGAAAGTAGGATGACATGATAGAAACTTAGGATCAACAAGTATGCTTTTTGACTTGAAATTTTAGAACTTTTGCCCCCAGTTATTTTGATATTAGGGGAGATCATCTCTTTCTCTTTGTCTTTCATAGGATTTTTATCTTTGACTTTAATTTTTTTAGAGTCCAATAGCTTTTGATTTTGATTTGGACTAAAGGACTTTTCTTTATTTTTGACTTGTAGATTTTTCTTTTCAAAGCTTGATTTTTGATCCCCAATAAGTAAGGGCTTTTGTGATTCTTGTTGATCCAAGTCTGGAAGTGGAGTGGAAATGGAATGAGTGGATGAAATGGTAAGGCTATGTGAGTTCTCAAGAGGGCTGGCGATATGCTCAATAGATTCTTTGTTGGAACCACTCTTAGGACTATTGATATCAAGAGATTCTTGCTCCACTAGAGGAGATTTACATTCAGACTTAGTAGCCACAACACTAGGTGGTTCACACCTAATTCCTTGCAAATTTTTTATAGATTGTTCTTGTCGACTCAATCTCTTAGGAGATAGTGGGAGTTGATCAACATGAAAGATATACTCACCGCATCCCAGGTCTTTAATCTTGAACTTTTCTTCGATCTCTTCTTGTTTTGATGTAAAAGCTTTCAAGGATTCTAGATTCACATATGCTAAAGATGGAACAACTTCTTGATTGACTGGTATTTTTATTTCTGATCTAGGTCGCAAATTGTTGCAATATATGAATGGGTTAGGATCAGCTTTGATGGTCACTTCAACTCCATTGTGTTGAAACTTGATGCATCGATGATATGTTGATGGTACTGCGCTCATCTCATGAATCCATGGGCATCCCAAGAGTATGTTGTATGTGAGCTCTAGATCAAGCACTTGACAAAACACATCTTTTGTAACTGGCCCAACTCTGAGAGGTAAGATGATTGTGCCCTTGGATGAATGCTCTTCACCATCATATGCCTTGATGGTAATTTTGTTTGTAGAATTCATAGCTTTATCAGAATATCCCAATTGTTTAATAGTGCTCAATGTACAAATGTTTAGACCTGCTCCTCCATCTATCAGGACTCATTTTATTCAATTTTTGTGTATGAAGGCTTCAATGTGTAAAGGTGCATTATGTGGTTGACTTACAAAGGCATCGTCAGCTTCTGTGAATGTAAGGGAGTGTGGAATGGAAAGGTATCCCACCATGGCTTGAAACTAGTCCACGTTCAAATCAGTAGGGACAACAGTGTCTCTTAAGATTTTGTCAAGAATAGCTTTATGTGTACGGGATATGCATAAGAGCTCAAGGATTGAGATAAGCACGGGTGTCTTCCCAACTGTTCTACAAGGTCATACTTAGGCTTGGTTGATGAGGAAGCAGTGTTTTTAGCTAGAGCACCTTGCAAAGTGAATTTGCCTCGATGAGTTGTGACATTACATCCAATCCCTTTCAAGATGATTTTGGGTCTTTGGGTAGAATTATCAGGCGTTTTGTCCTTAATGATAATGGCAGAGACATAATTGTCCATCGAGATGTGATTGATAGTTGAATCATAGTTATAAGATGCTCTAGTATAGTTAGTTTGCTAATTTGTGGTTGTAGCTTTTCCCTTGTCATGTTTTGGGAATGGTTCCTTAAACATCTCATGTTCTTGATTTGATGAGTGTCCTTCAATCTCAATGTCACCTCTATCAATGAGATCTTGTATGATGTTCTTCAGTTGATGGCAATTTCCTATTTTATGTCCTTTTCTCTTATGAAATTCACAATATTCATCATCATTCCACCAATTTGGTTTAACCTTTGGCTCATATGGATGAAAATCTGGAATTGTGATTATCTTGTTTGCCACTAGCTTCTTGAAAATTGACTCAAGTGGTTCTCCCAATAGGGTGTACTTCCTTCGTGACCTAGAAGTTGTTTGAGTATTCACTTGATTGTTTGTGGAGCTTGATCCAGAAAAAATGATTTTAGGTCATACTATATTAGCATCCACAACACCATCATTGACTATGTTCTTGTTTTTGTTCCAAAATCTTGGCTTATCTTTTCCTTTAAAGTCATCTTTGTTTTCTTTGAATATCTTAATGACTCCTTGTTCAATTAGGACTTTCTCTATTGCTAAGCCTTTTTCAATGACGTCCTTGAAGGTGGACAAACAATCTTTTCTTAGGTCATAACCAATGTCTTTGTTAACATTTTGAGTGAACATCTCTACCATTTGTTTTGTGGAATTTCCCAAGAGCATCTGTTGGCTAGATTCCTCCATCTTTGTAAAAATGATGAAAAAGATTCTCCATCCTCTTGCTTGGTGTTGCAAAAAGTAGTGACTGATAAGTCTGTCTCTATGTTGTAGGAGAAATGTTTGATAAATGCCTTTGCTAGATCACCCCATGACTTAATACTAGGTGGAAGTTGGGAGAACCATTCCATAGGTTGATCACCTAGGCTTTGTGGGAATAATCTCATCAAATATGTCTCTTCTGAAGCTACCTCAATGCAAGCTATGAAAAACTGTCTTATGTGTGCCTTAGGATCCCATTTTCCTCTATACTTATCAAACTTAGGTGTCACAAAGTGTGTAGGAAAAGGAGGCATTGGAATGCTCTTGTCAAATGGATAAGGACATATGTCTCTCATTGTGTATGTTGGCTTCGGTGTATTTATGTCCTCCATTTTCTTTTGTAAGTCCCTGATTTGTTGCTCCAAATTGTTCTTGGGTGGAGACCAACTTCTTGGGCCATACCCCATGCTTGAGGCACCAATTGGAGGAGGAGAATGTTGCATATATGGATGATATTGATCTCACACATGTTCATATGGAGGAGGTCTATAATGATGCTGCGTATATGGACCACTTGGTATAGAGTCATGTTAAGGAATGAAATATCTATTGTGTCCATGTATACCATACTCTATAGGCATGTCATGAGTTTGTTCTAGTGTGTTGCCCCCAAATTTGACACGGGGTTTCCTTGTGTCCAAATTTTGAGCATGCCTTTGAATATCCAATTGCTTTGGTGGTTGATCCTTAGCATTGGTATGTGGTTGAGCATATTTCTCTGCATAAGACCTCCATAATGGTCTGTGAAGGTGAGTATCACATGCTTGACCATGTGTGTATGGGACCTCTAGTTTTTGAAACAAAGATGATGGTGATTCAGGCACAATATGTGGTCCTCTATTGCCTCCATTATTAGGCCTCCTTTGATCCATGTTGGAGTGAGATTGTTGCAAATTTCTATGTTCCATTATTTGAGACATGTCAAAATCATGAGGGATCTTGGCTCCACTTTGTACCATCACTTGTAGAAAGTATTGTCTATCTCTCCTCATTATTTCCTCAACCAATCGATTGAAATGGGGATTCATAATGGATTCTTCCACTTCTGCTGAATGTATTGAAATGTTGTCCATATTGTCATTGTGTGTATCATTGTTGTTTATAGTGTCCATGTGCTCAACATTTGTAATGTTTTTATAGGCATCCATGTCAGGTAATGTAGTTGACAAAGTATGATGAGGACAAGCAAGTGACCTTTTGACTCGGGTTTAGACAAATGTGAATGTAATGTAAGGTGTAAAGAAATGATGGACTTTGTGAGACCCAAAGATAGGTTGAATGCTAGATGAAAATCTAGAGAAATAACTTAGGAAGCTCAAGAATTCTGAAACTGATTGCTCTTGTTTGTTGGACTGTAAATTTTTCCAATTTGTGAAGTTGTTTGTTGTGACCAAATCTGAAATTTTGACTGTATTTTCGTGACAAGAGGACACAATGTTGATGAGGACTCAATGTTTGCAAGTGTTTAGACTCAAAATGACTCCAAGAAAAGTGTGTTGTTTGATGTAAGAATGTTTTGCATACACTTGAAGACACAAAAGATACAATGTTTTGTTGTTTGGTCTTGAATGTTTGATTGTTCAAAATAAGACAAACACAATTCTTATGGTTGGCCAAGACAATAGTTGTTGATTCCACATGGAGTTTCCCCCGAGGCTACGCTATTCATAGCGGATACTTAGATGCATGACCCCACTGGTTCCACCCTCGACACTCACTTCTCAGGGCAGCGAAGCATCAGTCCCCAGGAAAACTCCCCGTGGTAAACTTTGTATCTCTACTAAGAATCGTATGTGTGTAGGCTGCTACTAGAGGTCCGACCTCCTGCCCCAACAACTAGAAGGATTTTGGCTTCTAAAACAAAAAGTTGCTACTAAGGGCATCCACTCGTGTGGCCATACATGCAGCACTTTTAGCTTTGTAAATACAAAAGGCTCCCAGCTGGTAGGGGTTACGCCCTACAAATGATCAAACAAATTTGATCAAACGGGTTATGTGGAGACATAGTGTCAGTATGAACTAATCAGCGCACGTTATTCATAGTTTTCACCATGAATACAGTTATTTATAGTGGTTTGGAAGAAGATGGCCTTTTCTTTTGCTACCACTTGGGTCATTTTCTCCTTACTAGTAGTCCTAATGACCACACAGGGAGACAGGCCCTCTAAAGATGAAACAAAAAGAGCCTATTGCTCAAGACATAAAAGACAATGGTTCAATTTTAGTGCACCAATTGAAGTGTTTGCTAGTCTATGAGAACAAGACACAATAAAGATCAAAAACCCTTGCCAAGGTCATATAACAAAGATTTGTTAGTAGTTTGGATTGTTTCAAATGATCACCCCTTCCTGAAAGCACACAAGTTAGGTAAATTTTAGATCCAAAAGACTTTATGAAATAGGGGCCTTCGACAAAATGATTTTGCTTTCAAGACAAGCTGCACCAATTTCGTTAGCTAGATCTGAAAATGTTAGCTCCAAATAAATCAGATCTGAAAAATCGAATGACTAAAAAATGAATCAATGAAAACCCCAAAATGAAATTAGTGCACACAGACGTGGTTACCATAAACACAAATGCAACTTTTATGAGACACAGGCGCAGCTCCAGAACACAGACGCGGCTTCTGGACGCAGACGCACCTGAAAACCCCATAGATGCGACTAGGGAACACAGACATGATTTTCGGAATCTGCAAAAAAAATAAAATACTATCGAGGGTGTGGACGCGATCCTAGATGTCGCCGATGCGACAGAAAACCAAAAACGCGATCCAAAAGTACGCAGACACGAAAATACCAAAATACTATTCAAAATGTCAGATCTACAACTTCAAAACACAAAATCTGCAACAAGGATGTTAAATGCAAAAAGGGACAAGAGTCCCACCGGGCGTGCCAAAATATTTATGGTGAAAATGGATAACAATAATGTTGAAAGACTAAATGAATTCAACCACAAAACCCTAGCCTAACAACAACAAAGATCCACCATAACATATGAAGATTACCTAAGACAATGCAAATCAAATGAAATCATAAAGATTATACCATCACATGTCCAATAGGGTTTGGATCTCCATTTTTCCTATCTCCATTGATCTTGCTTGATATATTTTCTCTCAGATTTTATGTGTGCACAAGAGCCCAACAAAGAATGGAAATGTGGTTGCAAGTAGGCTTGATTGCATATGTAAGTTCGAAAGCGTAGTTGAGGCTGAATGCATAGTGAGTGAGTCAGGATTTGATAATGAAGGAAACATCCACTTATATAGAAGACACTATAAGAAATGGAGGGATAAGATTGAGAGGTGTAAAAGAGGTCGGCTATGATTAGAAGGTAGGTAAAGAAAATAATAAAATAATGAAAGGGGTAGGTAGTGTATGAATTAAGAGATGAATGACATGTGTCATGGGTAGAAAAGGTTAATGAATTAATTAAATAAATAAAGATTTATTTAATTAATAGAAGAAGTGGGATCAATTAAATAAATAAGATATTTATTTAATTTAGGAAAAGGGATAATTTAAATAAATAAATGTATTTATTTAAATGAGAAATAAGGCTAGAAGAGGATAAATGAATTAATTAACTAAATAAAGATTTACTTAATTAATAGAAGAATTAGGATTAAAATAATTAAATAAATAAAGATATTTATTTAATTAGACTGGACAATTTTAGGTGTCTACATTTTTCCCTTCTTTGAGACAATGCAACTTGTCACATTGTTTCAAAGAAGATAATATGAACTGATACAAAGTTGCCCCAAGATGGGAATGATATGCCCCCTTGAGAGATTGGATGAAAATGTCTGGAAAGATCACAAACAATCTTTCGATAAGAAAGAAAGGCTAGAATGGACTGACCGGATAGGATAGAGTGACAGAGTGATGGGATAATGAAGACTGACTTGAGAAACGAGGGCTAGGGTAGTCTATAAGATATACTATGAGGGGAAAACATCTTCATTGTCATCCACACATCCAAGAGATTAGAGTGCAGAGAGAGAATAGAGTAGCCGCAGTCAGCAGCGATGGCACTGGTGCATAGATTTTATCGTATTCACCGATTTCAGAGGCCAGCAGTATTGGAATAATGATATATTTGTCATTAGTGAATACACTTAGTGAAAACACTTATTCGATTTTGATTGTTATCGAGCTCATCACTCAGTCCACAGCCTATACCGAGCATTCAGCAAAGCTCACCGATTAAACAGTTCAAACCGAGCAGTAAGATTGTCACCGAGCATATGAGACAAACAGCAGTTACCGAGAAGTCAGTTCAAACCGAGTCACCAGTGGTTACCGAGTGACACTATATCTACCGAGTCACCACAGCTACCGAGTTCCAAGCTACACTTCGGGACTAGTATGGACTGAGCTTCTACTCTTACTGAGAGCATGACGATGCCGAGTACTGTAGTGGACGCCGTGTATCAGAAGATCATCGAGCCAACTTGAGGAATCGAGTATCTACCGACTCAGTAATATTTTGTTCACCTATGTAAGGCCGACTTAAGAATGAGTTTATGTTATTAATTTGTATGAGGCCGACTTTATGAAATGTAAATGTAATTATGGACGGTATATATATGTGATGTATTATACCATCTGTAGTATGTATGTAAGATGTATGGATATGTGAAATTAAAAAGAGCAGAGCAGAAACTGCATTAAGGCAGCAGACCAGAACATTTTCGCAGAGTCAGTAAAGGAGAAGAATTGACATATCTATCTCAGAAGGAGATCAATACTCAAAGGATCTTATCAGCAATAAAGTTGTAAGTCAAGATCTACTGTTTCATCCTAACAGTTGAATCAGTTTGTAAATCCTTTTACCGAGTAGACTTAACAGTCTTTTGTAAATCTCTTAACCGAGTGCATACTTCATTGTATGTTTGTAAATCCTCTAACAAGGTTGACCTAGCAGTCCAAATTTGCTTCTAACAGGGCAGATCATCAGAAGTGATCATTGTAAGCCTTAACCAGCCAACTTTTACTGCAGTACCAAAGTTTTGTGGGTACCATCCCCACCCCAGTTTTACTTTCTATTTGGAAGGTTTCTGGGTCACCAAATCTTTGTGTTATGTGTTGTGAATGATTATATTTTCATGCATGCAGTAGATTAAATGAATGAATGGTTTAATATATGCAAGTGCAGAAATGAATTAAAAGATTTAAGTGTTACTGATTCACCCCTCCCCTCTCAGTAACTTGGTTAGTCCTGAATATTTTCAACAATTGGTATCAGAGCTTTGTGGTTCTCAGAGTAAAAGTTTGACAGCTTGAGAAAAGATCAAGACAATGGAGATATTCAAACTTGACAAAGCTATTGAGAATGAAAAGCTAGATCTGGAAATGGCCATAGCACAACTCAAAGAAGCAAGAGAACATCTTTCCCAATCCCTAAAAAGAAGAAAGGAACTAGCAAAAGAAATAAATGATCATGAGTATGTTGAAACAAAAATTGAAGATCTCTTTCCTACAAGCAGTTCAAATGAAGTAGATGAAGAAAACAATGCAATCAAAGAACTCCTAGAAAAAAAATGGATTACTGCAAAAAGAAGTAAGGATGCTAAGAAGAGAACAGGAAATTCAATCTGCAAGATTTTGTGAAATCTTGGAACAAAGGAATAAAATGCAAAATGAAATAGAAGGAAGAAACAATGAAATTGTACAACATGAAGATCTCACCGAGCAACTCTCCAATGCAAATGAAGAGATCAGAATTCTCAAAGAATAGAATGAAAGTTTGAAAAATGAGCTAGATATTCAAAAGCAAGCAAATGAAAGGATGATGAAATCTCAAACAGACTTGGATCAATTAAATGAGCAAAATCTTCACAAACAAAAAGGTAACGCTGGTCTTGGTTACAATGAAGAAGGTGAATCTTCTGAGCAAGGTAGACAAAGAAATCAAAGACCTACATGCAATTACTGTGGTAAGACAGGTCACACATCAAACAAATGTTGGAGCAATGGAAAGACAAGATTTAAAGGCAAATGCTACAGCTGTAATCAGCATGGTCACAAGGCTAGTGAATGCAAGGAAAAACCAAAATTTGAAGGCAAATATCACAAATGCAAGAAACAAGGTCACAAGGCATCAGAATGTAGAACAAAGACATTCACTCCAGCAGAACAAATTGTCAAAGCAATATTTGGTTGGGATTACAATACCTGGTGCAGATGTCATTATTGTGGAGAATATGGACACATTGGGATGAATTGTACAAGGCATCATCTAAGGAAGAAAGATACAACTATAAGATGTTATACATGCACTGAACTCGGACATATAGCCAAGAACTACATGAACACAAAGAAGGTTGAAGATGAAAAGAAAGCTAAAGCTGACAACATTCGGAAACAGATGAGACAACAGTGGGTTCCTAAATCTACCGAGCAGGATAATTCAAGCAATGGTCCTGTCACTCAAGAATTGGGTGACCCCACCATTACAAATTAGATCCATTAAAGAAGATAAGGAACTGCATTTTCAAAGCCTTACCATAAGCAATTCCAAAATACAAAAGCATAATCGATGAAATCAGTATTTCCGATACATACAGAAAAGTCACTTACCGAGTTGAATGTTACCGAGCATGGTAAAACTGCAGACCTTACTGAGTTAGGTCAGTCTTACCGAGCAATCGCTAAAGTCATTAAGTCATCTCACCTACCCACTTATCAAGTATTAATGACAAAATTTTAATAAAAAGGGCAAAATCGACTTCATTCTTCACCGCATTATTTAGCATTCGAAGAGCTTAGGTTTTCAAAGTGCTTAAGGAGATTTAAGATGAATTTGCAGCGAAGGATCTAAAAAGAACTCGTTCCATTCAGCAATGACTTCCACTAGCACCACCAACAGGAGCAAGGTGAAGAAGACTTCCAATATGTTAGTGAAAGGAGTTAAATGGACAGCGCCGAACTTCAAACTCATTCCAGCAATCGCAGAATCACTCGACCCAAGTGGAGCATAGTCCAGAATTCCTTCCAAGGTACTTCTTATCAATGACATTCGTACTCATTTCAAATGCACTATTCAGGAGTTAGGGACTTTAGAAATGGACAATGCCCTAAGTCAGCTATGTGTTGACAAAACCCTAAAACCCGAGCATAGACATTTGGAAATCAAAGGTTTGACCCATATCCCACACCTACCAAGAAATTTTCAAGTGAAATGGATTAGGTATGTATTGAGCTGTGTACATGATGGGCAACTATGGTTAGATCAACCTATCTTAATAACAAAGAAGATGATTCATAGAATCACAGGTTTACTGATGTCAGACAAAGCAAAATCCACCAAAACCCTAGGTCGGGACGAACTGCAGGAGTTAACTCTTGCCGAGTGGGATGGCAGAGGATTGAAAATTAACAATGTATCTAATGTTGAACTTAAATTTGGTATTATTATCATTGCATATAAGCTGTATAGTTCCAGTAGGCTAAATAGTGTGGCATGTGAGGCAGTAGACCTTGCCTACAAGGTAGTAAAGAAGAACATGGATTTTGACCTAGCAGAGGTTTTACTGACACAATTCAACAAGAACATGGACAGTATAAGGACATCAAAGAATAATCCATGCAAATTCGGTTCTTTGTTGATTTGTATATTTTTCTATGTACAAAACTTTTTCCCTTCTAAAGGCATAGTAGTATGGAGGAAGGATACTCCAATTTTGTATCAGATAAATGAGTTTATAGCAGAAATAGGTCAGAATTTTGAGACAGTAATGGATAATTATTTTGAAGAATTTAAGGACAAAATGAACAATAGGTTCAGGATTCCTCCTAAGTTGGTAAAAGATTACAAGGATGATATATGTTTCATGGTAGACTGTGATAAAGTTTACATCCAGGCAGCCATACCCTGAGTGGCATGGGTAAAACCATTGCCCTATGAAATTAACATAGATGAAGCAAGGGATATAATAGAAGCCCTGATAAATGAACCAGCCATTCCCAACACCCCTGCATTTGGCACTTATGATGAGGCCAAAGCCAGAATTGAGCTTGAAATCAAGCTTCCAAAGGCCATCACCAGTACCAAGAGAAAGGCAGCTAAAGAAATAGAAGAAACAGAAGAGGAATCAGAAGAGGAAGCAGAAACACCAAAGAAGAAAGGCAAAGTAGTAATCACCAAGCCTAAACTTAAAACTACAGTGTTCACAAGGAGAACTAGGAAAGGGCAGAAAGAAAGTGAAGTTGTATTCAGGAAACCCCCTCCTACCTTCGAAGAAAAATTGAAACAGTTGGAACAAGGATCTGGCATGTCTAACTTCAAGGCACTGAAGTATGAAAGCAGATCAGATGCAGAAAAGATGCAGATCAAGGAGCTTTTACTGAACAAAATGGGTAAATGGAAATATACCCCAGATGATATCAGTTCTCAAATTCCAAATGAGCTTCTAGTCAGGATTAGACCAAGATGGACTTCAGCAGTGCAAACTGTCAAAGATATTTTTGCACAAACCTTAAAATAGTTGTTACCAAACCTGGCATATAAAGAAGTAAAAGAGGCATTAAAGGAGAATGAACACCAAATGACACTTAGGTTTCATACCTTCTTAGTTCTCTCCAAGCAGATAGAAGCAATAGTAAATAATGCCACAATTGTGTGGAAAAGGATATATAAGCTGCCAATGCCATCTGACCCCACGGTAACAATTGAGGGTGATAAAGATGATGAAGAGGATGAAGAGGAGAAGGAAGAAGAAGAAGCAGTTGAGGAAGAAGGTGACACAGTAATAATAGGTGATGAAGAAGACACGGTGATAATAGGTGATGAAGAAGATGATCCTGAACAGGTAGTAGCAGAAGTCATTGCATCTCTTCCTCACTCACCACAGAAAGGCGTTGCATCATCAGCTTCAGCCAGCAGGATTGTGAGCATAGTAGCTACATCTATTGCTCAATCCTTGCCAATCACCTCTTAGCTCTAGACCCCAACAGTTACCTCATCCACCGAGCTGCAGAGCATGTCATTATCTACCGAGATGCAGAGTGTTGCCTCTACCGAGCAACAAGTGACTTCTTCAGTCACCGAGATCACAACTTCTCCTGCAGCATGTATAGTAAGTTTTGCAACCTCTCCAGTTTTGACACATTCTTTAGCACAAATGATCACACCAATCAGCACTCCTGTATGTACATCAATTTTGGGAATAGTCGGTACATCCATGAGTCTTCCTCTAGTAAATCCCATTCCAGTTATAACAGCTACTCCAACCTTATCAACCATTGTAACTACATCAAAAGATAAGGAAGTAAGCACAGAAGTAATACAAAAGACACCTTTAAAACTTCTGCTTACCGGCAAGGCTATAGAGGATGATATAGATCTGGATAAAGAGATTGTCATTCCACAAATAGACCTCAATACTGCATCAATTGATGAAATGAGATTGATCAGCCAGTTGTTAGAACAGAAAGCAAAACAAAAACAACTAAGAAGTGAGAGAGATAGGGAATTCAACATCATAAACGATGCAAAGACCATTCTCACAGATGCCTTAGGTATAAAGGTTGATCCCTCTCAACACATTTTGCTACAACTCGAAGAGGCTGTGAACAGATTCAATGAGGACTCATCAGGAGAAGAGAAACTGATAGAAAGAACCGAGAAGAAATTTGATAACAAGGTGCTTGAGCACATTGCTTAGCAGATAGCAATAAAACAAGTTGAATTGACCACTATTTTGGCCAAGTTAGAAAATTCTTTTAATAATATAACTTCATTTTGTGCAAAGTTATGTGATGTTACCGAGTTCACAAAAGGAATCAGAGATCAACTGAAGAAAATTGATGATGATCTGAAAGTAAGTGCACAACAGTTGCAGCTTGACCCCAGCTCAAGCTCAACTCACCATTCAAACATCAGATTCCTATTAGATAAGCAATCAGAATTGCTCAGGGAAGATGCAAGGATCCGGTCTACATTGTTAGATATTCAGAATATGATCCTTCCTAACATGGATACAATGCAGAAACACATTACACATTCCAAAACATTGATCCATGATAATAGTTTTTTAGTTGCAGAGCATGTAATTGAACTATCAGCCAAAGTTCAAGTTGCATTGTCTATTTGCACAATTTTGCAAGAAAATTGGGATAAGACCTTGGCTCATATCAAACAAGTACACTCAGAGTTTATCTCACACTTTAATATTTCTATTTGAGTTATCTATTCTTTGGCATTATTGTCAAAAAGGGGGAGAATATGGAACATATTAGAGACAAAGGAAGAATGATCAAGGGAGAATGTAAATAACAATTGGTATAGAGATAAGTGTATAGAATTATATGTATATTCTATGGGGGAGTTATGTACAATGAGATATATAGGTATATACAGCAATCTACAATTGGTATCAATTTTGAAGAATCAAGTCAGCATGACAGATTCATTTTTGTCTCATAAGTGTTTTTGTCACTAATGCCAAAGGGGGAGATTGTTGGAATAATGATATATTTGTCATTAGTGAATACACTTAGTGAAAACACTTATTCGATTTTGAATGTTACCGAGCTCATCACTCAGTCCACAGCCTATACCGAGCATTCAGCAAACCTCACCGATTAAATAGTTCAAACCGAGCAGTAAGACTGTCACCGAGCATATGAGACAAACAACAGTTACCGAGAAGTCAGTTCAAACCGAGTCACCAGTGGTTACCGAGTGACACTATATCTACTGAGTCACCACAGCTACCGAGTTCCAAGCTACACTTCGGGACTAGTATGGACCGAGCTTCTACTCTTACCGAGAGCATGACGATGCCGAGTACTGTAGTGGACACCGTTTATCAAAAGATCACCGAGCCAGCTTGAGGAACCGAGTATCTACCGACTCAGTAATATTTTGTTCACCTATGTAAGGCCGACTTAAGAATGAGTTTATGTTATTAATTTGTATGAGGCCGACTTTATGAAATGTAAATGTAATTATGGATGGTATATATATGTGATGTATTATACCATCTGTAGTATGTATGTAAGATGTATGGATATGCAAAATTAAAAAGAGCAGAGCAGAAACTGCATTAAGGCAGCAGACCAGAACATTTTCGCAGAGTCAGTAAAGGAGCAGAATCGACATATCTATCTCAGAAGGAGATAAATACTCAAAGGATCTTATCAGCAATAAAGTTGTAAGTCAAGATCTACTATTTCATCCTAACAGTTGAATCAGTTTGTAAATCCTTTTACCGGGTAGACTTAACAGTCTTTTGTAAATCTCTTAACCGAGTGCATACTTCATTGTATGTTTGTAAATCCTCTAACAAGGTGGACGTAGCAGTCCAAATTTGCTTCTAATAGGGCAGATCATCAGAAGTGATCATTGTAAGCCTTAACCGGCCAACTTTTACTGCAGTATCAAAGTTTTGTGGGTACCATCCCCACCCCAGTTTTACTTTCTATTTGGAAGGTTTCTGGGTCACCAAATCTTTGTGTTATGTGTTGTGAATGATTATATTTTCATGCATGCAGTAGATTAAATGAATGAATGGTTTAATATATGCAAGTCCAGAAATGAATTAAAAGATTTAAGTGTTACTGATTCACCCCTCCCCTCTCAGTAACTTGGTTAGTCCTAAATATTTTCAACAAGCAGATGCAGGAGAGTCGGTAAGTACTGCAAAACCTCCTTGTAGTTTATCGCAATAAATGTTGTCATTAATGCATCTTAGGTAGCGCAATAAATGCATTTTAGAATATGTCAAACATGGTTGAAAAATGCTTAGGCATGTTTGTGTTTGTGCCAGGCGCGTATGTGCAATATGTAAGCGCGTTTATGTAATGAAAGTGCGTTTATGTCTTCAAGGTCGAATCGACAATTCTGTGATGAACATACAATGTCGATTGGATAAGCTGCTGAGAAGATTCACTCAAGTAGGTCCTCTAGGGAAGATTATGATAGATCGAGGCACTTTGTGATGAACAGGGAGTACTAAAAAAAAGAGCAGCACTTTGTGATGAACAGTGAGTGCAAATGTAAGCAACACTTTGTGATGAACAGGGAGTACAAGAACACGTAGTACTTTGTGATGAACAGGGAGTACCACTAGGATATAAGCAACACTTTGTGATGAATAGTGAGTGTCACTAGGATAAAGCGCCATATGATAGATATAAGCACTGAGATAATAAGCAACATTTTGTGATGAACAGGGAATGCCACTATGATTGACACAGTTGATTTGCTTGACTGTAGGAGGACCTACCTATGCTAGAGTCACAGGAGAGATTCCCATTGTCCTAAAGTTTACAACTAGAGCTAACATTTGAAGATAGAGCAGTGATTAAGGTTATGGGCTTGCACCATATTCTGTAAGTGCCTGAGTTTCAGGTGAACATGGGATTGTTGACTGCATTGAGAGATGGCACTCAAAGACTTGCACTTTCCATTTGTCGATAGGTGAGATGTCAGTCACCTTGGAGGATGTATACAGGATTCTGAGGATATCAATTGATGGGGAGTTAGTTCCTTACAATTGAGATGGAGACAGATGCACTAAGATGAATGTTCCAGGATCCGAGATTGGAGATGAGGGTTGGACACATGGCTTGGGATACCATGACACAGACAAGATTAGCATTACTAGCAATACTAGCAGTAGTGATCAGTGGATTCCTCTGTCCGGATAGGGAGACATGAGGGTTGGCTATGGGATGGGGGAGAGATGATCTTGGGGTGGGTCCTTCCAGGGCTCAGCCTACGTCAAGGCCAGGCGGCTCCGAGGGAGTTCATCATAGCCTTAGAGGGCTCCCTATGTATTAATTTTGTACCATTTTGTATGATGATGTAGACACCTTCGAGTGATTGTAACCATATGATTTTGACATCATTGTATCATGACACTTATGATTATATATATGAGATGATTCATCTTTGTGACAGCTATATTCATGCATACCTATGTGATGTATGTTTTGATGTGATGCTTATGATATGGATGCAAATATGTACATAATGCAATGCAATATTTTTTATCTTTTATGTTTTCTATGTTATGCAAATGCAAATGTGAATGTATGAAATGCAAATGAATATGATAATGCAAAGAACTATTTACATGATGAAAATGTAAAGTGTATTAACATTTGTTGTGTGCAAGATGTGATATCTATATGTATGTATGAAATGCTTAATATGTGGTAATGCAGGTGCAAACTACATGAAATGCAAATATTTTTGGCATGTCATTATACTCAGTCATGTGATAGTAGGCTACATGGACTCAAGAAGGATGATGTAAGTCAATCGAGAAAGGGGGATGAAAGATAGAAGATATGAAAGTGAAAAGAGCTTCTTGTGCGTTATCATCATTGAGCTTTATTATGGCAAGCAGGTTATGACAATCGAGGCATATGTTCGACCCAAAAAGTCATTGTACCTATTTGCATGGAGATAAGACAGTCACAAATAAGGAATGTCCCAATTCACACTAGACTCACAGTGTCCTCATATCCTTGGACAAGTCATAGCATTACTAAGAGACAATCCACAGACAACAAAGAAAAATAGGTGATGATACCCCATCCTCACCTTTCTAGTCAAAGACATCCTGGAGATAGAATCTCTAGTCAGAGACATCCAGGAAAAGCTAAAAGACATGTCACCAAAAAGATAAAATCAAAAGAAAACCAAGACTCGACACCAACATCCACTGCAGTCCTCAAGTTTAGTGTCTCTTGTCACTTGTATAATTAGTATTTGATTGTGGTCACAATGTTTATTTTCACAAAAAGGGTAGATAGCACTGAACCATAATGTTTTTTAGGGTTCCCACAAATACTGAGAGGGGGGGGTGAATTAGTATCTGATCGGTAACGAAATTTTCTTAAGACAGAACATGCAGAATATAAAGTAACAGTATACCGGTATGCAAGAATTAATGTAATTAACAGAATCAAAAACATCCACATGAAAGGAACACCATAACACAAGATGTTTAATGAGGAAACCCGGTGTGGGAAAAACCTCGATGGGATTTGTGACCCACAATATTCACTTACTGGCCAATAAGAGAATATTACTTACAATAGGGGCCTGCACATGCAAGAAGGCCAACTGCCTAGAGCACACTGCTCAATAAGAAGTCACACTGACTTACAATGAGGATTATACAAATCCAATATTTTGTACTGCTTTACAATAGCATCTTCAATGCCAGATTCAGTACCGATTCTTGCTCTGGTCTTTACATATACCCTTGACCTATAATTCACTCATTAGGTCTGCCTAATAATTTTCTTTTTGATTCCTATCTATATCCTACAAATGTCTACAATGATCTCTTTTATATACAAGAGTCATTTTACAATTTGCCAAGTCGGCTTACAATAATAAACAAAATATTACATATCAAAAATCCTGTCGGCCTTTGTGTTGGTATACATCTTTTCTTTAGTGCCGGTGCCGGTGCCGGTGTGGAGTGGTCTTGCTGATGCCAGTGCACTGTCTTGCTTGAATAATGCTTTGCTAGTAGAATGTCTTGCCGGTGCCATAGGATTGCAAGGTTGCCTGTGTAATTCTTTATCGGTATAATGTCTTGCCGGTGCCATAGGATTGCAAGGTTGCCTGTGTAATGCTTTGCCGGTATAATGTCTTGCCCGTGCCATAGGATTGCAAGGTTGCCATCAATGACAAAACCTTCAATCACACACAATGTCTCATTGGAGTGTCCATATGCCAACAATGTTGTCTGAGTCTGTTGAAAGATTTAATTTGTTGAAGCCTATTGTTGCTACTGTGTCTCATCTCAAACTGATTAAATCCATGAAACTGATACTTTATTGCGGAGAAGACGGAACCTTATTGTGGATTGGCAATGCAAATATTGCTTTATTATGGATTGTGCATGGATAGACTGAAGAAAGCTAGAAGAAACTGTACTCCTTAGAACATGTGATGCTCTCAGTTCCATACCCATTACTAGATGTAGGATTTGCCTTAGCCACAAATAGGAGCTGATTTATTATGGATGGAAAATGGGTGAAAAAGGAATGTTTATTATGAATGGCTAACCAATCTTAGGTAGATCAATAACAAGCCATGATGGGAATGGATAATTTTATTATGGATGAAGATGTTGTGAGTGTGTGCAAAGTGAAAGGATGAGATGGAATCCTGAAGGAGGGAGGACCAATGTCCCTACACATGGTACTGGTGACCCAGTTTTCACCATGGTACTTGCCCCAAGCACCATCGAAGTGGTTTTCACCGTTGGAGAAAATGTTTTTCTTTAATTTTTTTATTTTTCAATTTTTTTTGTGTCACAAGGCGCCTGTTTGCCAGGTTTTCACCAAGTAACGATTTTTATGTTTATGATTTTTTTGTATTTTTGTATTTTTTGATTTGTTTTTTGTATTTTTGAATTAGGATACTCTGAAGAGCTATGTGTAAAACTTGTGAAGGTGCATGTTATTGATAGGATCCTCCAAAGGTTCACCCTTTGTAGTGGAGAGCTGATATGCACTAGATCCATATGTTGTTGTAATGATGTAAGGACCAAGCCAATTTGGTTCGAACTTGCCCTTCTCTCTATCTTGCCGATTTTTAGGATTTTCTCTGAGAACCAAATCACCCACCTCAAATGTGTGAGGCTTGACTTTATGATTGTAGTTGCGATGTTCCTTGACTGAATGATGTGTAGCTCGAGTGACTATCTTCTTTCATAAAGGAACTGAGATAGAATTACTAGTGTGTGGACTACATAGGACCGTATGCGTTCCACCTGATGAAGTTTGGGCATCCTTGATAACAAAGTCCTTCAAGGAAGCTCCATTAAAGGTCCACGATGTATCGCCAGAAGGGAATAGATGTATGGAACAAGTGGATGAGTTATGAAGGCTTGTGATTGTGAAAAGAAGCAAAAGTAGCATGGCATGATGGAGACTTAGGATCAACAAGTATGCTTTTTGACTTAAAATTGTAGAACTTTTGCCCCCAGTTATTTTGATATTAGGGGAGATCATCTCTTGCTCTTTTTCTTTCATAGGATTTTTATCCTTGACTTTGATTTTTGCAAAGTCCAATAGCTTTTGATTTTGATTTGGATTGAAGGACTTTTCTCTATTTTTGACTTTTAGATTTTTCTTTTGAAAGCTTGATTTTTGATCCCCAATTAGTAAGGGCTTTTGTAATTCTTGTTGATCCAAGTCAGGGAGCGGAGAGGAAATGGAATGAATGGATGATATGGTAAGGCTATGTGATTTTTCAAGAGGGCTAGCGATATGCTCAATAGATTCTTCACTAGAACCACTCTTAGGACTATTGATATCAAGAGTTGCTTGAACCACTAGAGGATATTTGCATTCAAACTTAGTAGCCACAACACTAGGTGCTTCGTTCCCAATTCCTTGACATTGCAAATTTTTTGTAGGTTGTTCTTGTTGACAAATTGTGTTAGGAGAAAGTGGGAGTTGATCAATATGAAAGATATAATGACCACATCCCATGTCTTTAATCTTGAACTTTTCTTTGATCTCTGCATGCTTTGATGTAGAAGCTTTTAAGGATTCTGGATCAACATATGCTGATGAAGGAACAACTTCTCTATTGACTGGGATTGTTATTTCTGATCTAGGTTGCATATTGTTGCAATATATGAATGGATTTGGGTCAGCTTTGACTGTCAATTCAACTCCATTGTGTGGAAACTTGATACATCGATGATATGTAGATGGTATTGCGTTCATCTCATGAATCCATGGATGTCCTAGCAATATGTTGTATGTGAGATCCAGGTCTAGGACTTGACAAACCACATCCTTTGTAACTGGCCCAACCCTGAGAAGCAAATTGACTATTCCTTTGGATGAACGTTCTTCATCATCATATGCTTTGATGGTAATTTTGTTTGTAGAATTCACAACTTTTTCGGAATATCCCAATTCTTTAATAGTGCTCAATGTACAAATGTTCAGACTTGCTCCTCCATCTATCAGGACTTGTTTTATTTGATGTTTGTGTATGAAGGCTTCAATGTGCAAAGGTGCATTATGTGGCTAACTTATAGAGGCGTCATCGGCTTCTGTGAATGTAAGGGAGTGTGGTATGGAAAGGTATCCCACCATGGCTTGAAACTAGTCCATGTTCAGATCAGTAGGGATGGAAGTGTCTCTCAAAGTTTTGTCAAGAATGGCTTTATGTGCGGGGGATATGCATAAGAGCTCAAGAATGGAGATGAGCACGAGTGTCTTCCCTAATTGTTCTACAAGGTCCTACTCAGGTTTGGTTGATGAAGAAGCGGTGTTTTTAGCTGGAGCACCTTGCAATGTGACCTTACCTCAACGAGTTGTGACATTACATTTAGAGCTTGGCTCGGAAGAAGATCCAATTCCTTTTAGGACAATTTTGGGTCTTTGGGTAGAATTCTCAGGCGTTTTGTCCTTGATGATAATGGTAGAGACATAATTATCCATTGAAATGTGATTGATAGTTGAATCATAGTTATAAGATACTTTGGTATAGTTGGTCTACTCATCTATGGCTTTAGCTTTTCCCTTGTCATGCTTTGGGAATGGTTCCTTAAACATCTCATGTTCTTGATTGGATGAGTGTCCTTCAATCTCAATGTCACCTCTATCAATGAGATCTTGTATGATGTTCTTTAGTCGATGACAATTTCTTGTTTTATGACCCTTGCTCTTATGAAATTCGCAATACTCATCATCATTCCACCAATTTGGTTTGACCTTTGGTTCATATGGAGGAAAATCTGGAACTGTGATTACTTTGTTTGCCACTAGTTTCTTGAAAACTGACTCAAGTGGCTCTCCTAATGGGGTGTACTTCCTTCATGATCTGGAAGTTGTTTGAGTATTCAGTTGGTTATTTGTAGAGCTTGATCCCGAAAAAATGATTTTTGGTCGTATTGTATTGGCATCAACAACACCATCATTGACTGTGTTCTTGTTTTTATTCCAAAATCTTGGCTTGTCTTTTCCTTTAAAGTCCTCTTTGTTTTCTTTGAATATTTTGATGACTCCTTGTTCAATTAGGACCTTCTCCATTGCTAAGCCTTTTTCAATGACATCCTTGAAGGTGGACAAACAAGCTTTTCTTAGATCATAGCCAATGTCTTTGTTGACATTCTGGGTGAACATTTCTACCATTTGTTTTTGTGGAATTTCACAAGAGCATTTGCTAGCTAGATTCCTCCATATTTGTAAAAATGATGAAAAAGATTCTCCATCCTTTTGTTTGGTGTTGCACAAAGTAGTGAATGATATGTCTGTCTCTATGTTGTATGAGAAATGTTGGATAAATGCCTTTGCTAAGTCACCCCATGACTTAATACCAGGTGGAAGTTGGGAGAACCATTCCATAGCTTGATCACCTAAGCTTTGTGGGAATAATCTCATCAAATATGTCTTTGCTGCTGCTACCTCAATGCAAGCTGTGAAAAATTGTCTTATGTGTGCCTTAGGATCCCCTTTTCCTCCGTACTTATCAAAATTAGGTGTCACAAAGTGTGTAGGAAATGGAGGCATTGGAATGCTTTTGTCAAATGGATAAGGACATATGTCTCGCATTGTGTAAGTTGGCTTCGGTGTATTTATGTCCTCCATTTTTTTTTGTAAGTCCTTTATTTGCTGTTCCAAATTGTTCTTAGGTGGAGATCAACTTCTTGGACCATACCCCATGCCTGAACCACCGGGTGGAGGAGGAGCATGTTGCATATATGGATGATATTGATCATACACATGTTCATATGGAGGAGGTCTATAATGATGTTGCATATATGAACCACTTGGTATAGAGTCATGACAAGGAATGGAATATCTGCTTTGTCCATGTATGCCATACTCTACAGGAATGTCATGAGTTTGTTCTAGTGTGTTGCCCCCAAATTTGATGCGGGGTTTCCTTGTGTCCAATTTTTGATCATGCCTTTGGATATCCAATTGCTTTGGTGGTTGGTCCTTAGCATTGGTATGTGATTGAGTATATTTTTTTGCATAAGACTTCCATAATGGTCTGCGAAGGTGAGTATCATATGCTTGACCATGTGTGTATGGGACCTCTAGTTTTTGAAACAAAGATGATGGTGATTCAGGCACAAGATGTGGTCCTCTATTGCCTCCACTATTAGGCCTCCTTTGATCCATGTTGAGGTGAGTTTGTTGCAAAGGTCTATGTTCCATTATTTGAGATGTCAAAATCATGAGGTATCTTGGCTCCACTTTGTGCCATCATTTGTAAGAAGTATTGTCTATCTCTCCTCATTATTTCCTCCACCAATCAATTGAAATGGGGATTCATAATGGTGTCTTCCACTTCTATTGAATGTATAGAAATGTTGTCCATATTGTCATTGTGTGTATCATTATTGTTTGTAGTGTTCACGTGCTCAACATTTGGAATGTTTCTATAGGCATCCATGTCAGGTAATGTAGTATGATCAAAATTGAAAAAGATATCATTGTCATACTCATAAGAACTCATGTTTGTGGACTCTTGAGCCTCTTTAGCTTCTCTCATAGATTTTTGGAAACGGGTTTCAACCATGAAATAGGTATTGACCAAGATGTGTGAGACTAGATGAAAATGGAAAAGAGTATGGAAGACCAAGAGTTGGATGGAATGTAAATGAATCTGAGGTTTACTTGCAATGTCCAAAGTGTAAGACCAAGTATGTATGTAGTAGAGTAGGTGTGGCTTCCAAAGAGATGATAGTTTCTCTTGATGAGGTAAGTTGACCTTGACTCTAAGTAAGACCAAATGTGACCCAAAGGTGATAGACCTTGATGAGGGACCACTCAGCAAAATGTTGTTGTATGTAGTGTGTTGACAAAGTATGATGAGGACAAGCAAGTGACCTTTTGACTCAAGTTTAGACAAATGTGAATGTAATGTAAGGTGTAAAGCAATGATGGACTTTGTGAGACCCAAAGATAGGTTGAATGCTAGATGAAAACCTGAAGAGATAGCTTAGGAAGGTCAAGAATTCTGAAACTAATTGCTCTTGTTTGTTGGACTGTAAATTTTTCCAATTTGTGAAGTTGTTGTTGTGACCAAATCTGAATTTTTTGACTGTTTTTCATGACAAGAGGACACAATGATGATGAAGACTCAATGATTGCAAGTTTTTAGACTAAAAAATGACTCAAAGAATAGTGTGTTGTTTGATGTAAAATTGTTTTGCATACACTTGAAGACACAAAAGACATAATGTTTTGCTATTTGGTCTTGAATGTTTGATTGTTCAAAATAAGACAAGCACAATTCTTATGGTTGGCCAGGACAATAGTTGTTGATCCCACATGGAGTTTCCCCCGAGGCTACACTATTCAGAGCAGATACTTAGATGCTTGACCCCACTGGCTTCACCCTCGACACTCACTTCTCGGGGCAGGAAAGCATCAGTCCCCACAAAAACTCCTTGTGGTGAACTTTGTATCTCTACTAAGAATCATATGTGTGTGGGCCGCTACAAGAGGTCCGACCTCCTGCCCCAACAACTAGAAGGATTTTGGCTTCTAAAGCAAAAAGGTGCTAGTAAGGGCATCCGCTCATGTGGCCATACATGTGACACTTTCAACTCTATAAATACAGAAGGCTCCCAGTCGGTAGGGGTTACGCCCTACAAATGATCAAATAAAGTTGATCAAACGGGTTTATGGGGAGACATAGTGTCAGTATGAAGTAATCAGCACACGTTATCCATAGTTTTCACCATGAATACAATTGTTTATAGTGGTTCGGAAGAAGATGGATTTTCTTTTGCTACCACTTGGGTCGTTCTCTCCTCACTAGTAGTCTTAATGACCACACAGGGAGATAGGCCCTCTAAAGATTAAACAAAAAGAGCCCATTGCTCAAGACACAAAAGATAATGGTTCAATTTTAGTGCACCAATTGAAGTGTTTGCTAATATATGAAAACAAGACACACAATAAAGATCAAAAGAAAATCCTTGTCAAGGTCCTGCAACAAAGATTTGTTAGTAGTTTGGATTGTTTCAAATGATCACCCCTTCCTGCAAGGACATAAGGTAGGTAAATTTTAGATCCAAAAGACTTTGTGAAATAGGGGCCTTCAACAATGCATTTTGTTGACCAATTCAAAGATCTGATTCATTATAAAAAAATACCATTTATAAAATTTCAAGAGATTTCCAGAAATGTAAGAAAATCCAAAAAAATTGCTAATTTGCTCCAAAAATTAATTTTTTATGAAAAATCATAAAAAATTCATATAAAATGAAAAATCAATCCAAAAAATCTTAAATTTTTATTGGGGAGTCCTAATGGTCTATCAAACTTGCATAAAAAAATTTCTACAACAAATCCGAGCAGTTTGTGAGATATGTGTAAAACAATGCAAAACCCTAATTTTCAAAGATCCAATTTTTGAGGAATGATTTTGCATCAAATTTAAAATCAAAAAGAATAGATCCTATGTATAGTTATGTGGGATTTCTAAAAATGTAAGAAAATCCAACAAATTTGCTAATTTGCTCTCAAAATTAATTGTTTATGAAAACTCATAAAAAATTCATATAAAATGAAAATTTGATCCAAAAACTTTGAAATTTTTGTTGAATCCTTCTGATACTTTTCCTGACCTGCACAAAAAATGTGATGCCAAAATTTGAAGCCATTTGTGAGATCTGATCAAAATAAGGAAAAACCCTAATTTTTAAAGATCCAATTTTTTAGGAAATATTTTGCATCACAATTAAAATCACAAAGAAAAGATCCTCTGTATAATTATGAGAGATTTCCAAAAATGTAATAAAATCTTAAAAATTCTCTCATTTGCTCTCAAAATTATTTTTTTATGAAAATTGATAAAAAATTCATAGAAAATTAAAATATGCTCCAATAGATCTGAATTTTTCTTTGAGAGCTCTTGATACTGTCTTCAACCTGCAAAAACATTTTGGTGCAAAATTTCAAATTTGTTTGTGAGATATGATCAAATCTCTACAAGATCTTGATTTTGTGTCCAAAACCCTAGCTGCACAAGGTTATTCTCCAAATTGTTTTACAAAACAACAATATAGGGTTAGAAAAATCTGCAAAAAACATAGATCTAACAAAAATCCATGTCCCACGGGGCGTGCCAAAAATTTTATGGTCAAAATGGATAACAACAATGTTGAAAGACTAAATGAATTCAACCACAAAACCCTAGCCTAACAACAACAAAGATCCACCATAACATATGAAGATTACCTAAGACAATGCAAATCAAATGAAATCATAAAGATTATACCATCACATGTCCAATAGGGTTTGGATCCCCAATCTTCCTATCCCCATTGATCTTGCTTGATATATTTTCTCTCAGATTTTATGTATGCACAAGAGCTCAACAAAGAATGGAAATGTGGTTGCAAGTAGGCTTGATTGCATATGCAAGTTCGAAAGCGTAGTCGAGGCTGAATGCATAGTGAGTGAGTCAGGATTTGATAATGAAGGAAGCATCCCCTTATATAGAAGACACTATAAGAAATGGATGGATAAGATTGAGAGGTGTAAAAGAGGTCGGCTATGATTAGAGGGTAGGTAAAGAAAATAATAAAATAATGAAAGGGGTAGGTAGTGTATGAATTAAGAGATGAATGACATGTGTCATGGGTAGAAAAGGTTAATGAATTAATTAAATAAATAAAGATTTATTTAATTAATAGAAGAAGTGGGATCAATTAAATAAATAAGATATTTATTTAATTTAGGAAAAGGGATAATTTAAATAAATAAATGTATTTATTTAAATGAGAAATAAGGCTAGAAGAGGATAAATGAATTAATTAAATAAATAAAGATTTACTTAATTAATAGTAGAATTAGGATTAAAATAATTAAATAAATAAAGATATTTATTTAATTAGACTGGACAATTTTAGGTGGCTACAGATATCACTCCCCCTTTGACATCAAATGCTAAAGTTACAACAAAACCAAGTTCATATACAAAATACCAATCAATACAAATATACCAACTACTCCCCCTATGAAGTAGCTTCCTCATCGAAGCCGGAGTAAAATATTTCTTTGTGAATTCTGTCGGTTGATGATAGACATCAACTTTCTAAGTATCTACCGGTGGGGGTATGACCCCAGGATGTTCTCTAAGATATTCAAAGGTCTCCTTAGGCAACGGTTTAGTGAAAATATCTGCAATCTGCTCTTTAGTATTCACATAAACCAGTTTTATTTCTTTTGCTTCAACATTCTCCCTTAGAAAATTCAATTTGATTGAAACATGTTTTGTTTTAGAATGTAATACCAGATTCTTAGATATATCAATTGTTGTTGTGTTATCACAATAGATAGTTATAGGTTCCTTGCATTTTACCTTTAAATTTTTCAACATTTGTTTAAGCCATAGTATCTGTGTATAGTTAGTTGCTGCTGCAACATATTCTGATTCTGCTGTTGATAAGGATGTACAACTTTGTTTCTTACTCAACCAAGAAACTAGTCTGCTTCCAAGGAAAAATGCTCCACCGATGGTGCTTTTTCTATCATCAATATCTCTTGCCCAATTTGCATCTGTGTATGCACATAGATCAAAATTTTCATTTCTAGGATACCATAATCCAAGATTTGTAGTGCCTTGTAAGTACTAGAAAATCCTTTTTATTGTTGATTCATGATTTTCTCTAGGATTACTCTAAAATCTTGAAACAATACATACTGCATTCATTATATCAGGTCCTATTTGTGTCAAATACAGTAAACCTCCTATCATAGATTTGTACCTTGTTGAATTAACAACTGTAGATTCATCCCTTAAAGATAGTTTGTCATTTGTAATCATAGCTGTGCTTACCGGTTTAGAGATTTACATCCCAAATTTCTTAATTAACTTTTTTAAGTATTTGGATTGACTCAAGAATATACCTTTATTAGTCTAAGAAATCTGCAATCCTAAAAAATAATCTTATTTCACCAATCATAGACATTTCAAATTCTTGTTGCATTTTAATAGAAAAGTCTTTACACAATCCATTTTCTCCTCCAAAGACTATATCATCAACAAAAACTTCTATAGCTAAGATGTCATCATTAGTCACTTTATAGTATAAGTTACTATCAGCATTACCTTTAAAAAAACCAATCTTCAAATGATATTTATCCAATCTGGCATACCAAGCTCTTGGAGCTTGCTTCAATCCATACAAAGCTTTCCTTAACCTGCAACCATATCTTTGCTATCTGTCAAAGAAAATCCATCAGGTTGTTCAATGTAAACTTCCTTTTCAAGATCTCCATTCAAAAATGCACATTTAATATCTATTTGGTATACTTTGTAGTTCTTGTGTGCTGCAAAGGCCAAAAATAATCTAACTACCTCAATTCTAGCTACCGGTGCAAACGTTTCATTATAGTCAACTCCTTCTTTCTGAGAATATCCCTTACACACTAGTCTTGCTTTATTTCTAATAACCTTACCATCTTCATTAAGTTTGTTTCTGAATACCCATTTGGTTCCAGTTCCATTTTTATCTTTAGGCCGGGAAACTAATGTCCAAGTGTTAATTTTCTCAATTTGCTCTAATTCTTCTTCCATAGCTTTAGTCCAATATTTATCTTCACATGCCTCATTAACTGATGATGGTTCAATTTGAGAAATAAGACATACCTCTTAATTTGCTAATCTTCCTTTGGTCATAACTCCTTTGCACTTGTTTCCAATTATCTAATCTTCAGAATGATTCAGTCTTACATACCAAGGTGTTTTTGTTTGATGTTGTTCCTCAGTCACAGTGGAATTTTCAGATGATACCGGTGTAACTGGATCTTCACTCTGTATCGATGGAGTCAGTGTAGGTTCATTTAGAATTTCTGTTGTCGGTTCAAAATCTATATACGTTGAAGTTTCTCTGAATTGTTTAGCAATCTTTACATTTGTACTCTCAACAATTTTCTGCAATCTCTTGTTAAAACATCTATATGCTTTACTCTTAGATGAATAACGAAGAAATATTCCTTCATCACTTCTAGGATCAAATTTCCCAATATACTCATCTCTTCTAATGTAACATTTGCTTCCAAAGATTCTGAAATATTTAAGAGTTGGAGTAATACCAAACCATAGTTCATGAGGGGTCTTACTAGTTTCACCTTTGATGTGAACTTTGTTGAATGTATTGACTATTGTACTTATTTCCTCTCTCCAATATACATGTGGTAAGTTTGCTTCTAATAACATACTTTTGGCTACATCCAAGATAGTTCTATTTTTTCTTTCAACAACTCCATTCTGCTGTGGTGTCTAAGGTGCTGATAGTTGTCTTCTGATTCCATTCACTTCACAGAATGCATTAAATTCCTTAGATGTAAATTCTCCTCCTTGATCTGATCTTAAACATTTGATTTTCTTACTGGTTTCATTTTCAACCATTGCTTTAAACAATTTAAACTTTCCAAGTGCTTCTGATTTCTCTTTGAGAAAAGTAACCCAACACATTCTAGAATAATCATCAATGATTAGCATGAAATATCTATCACCTTGTAAGCTTTTAGTTCTAGTTGGACCACATAAGTCAGTATGAATTAAATCAAGAGCATGATTGGATTTTTCTGGAATACTTTTGAAACTAGCTCTAACTTGTTTTCCAAATTGACATTCCTTACATACTGTATTGTGAGGTTTGACAATTTTAGGTAAGTCTCTAACTGCCTTAGTAGTACTGATTTTTACCATGCCATCAAAGTTTACATGATAGAGTCTCTTATGCCATAGCCAACTTTCATCAATGTGTGCAATCAAGCATATCTTTTCATGATTATTCAAATGAAAGATATTACCTCTAGTCTGATTACCGGTTGAAATTCTAAACCTGTTCTATTCATGATTTTGCATTTTCCATTTTTGAATTGTAACTGAAATCCTTTCTCAACTAATTGACCAGCACTCAAAAGATTATGTTTTAAACCTTCAACATAGTAGACATTGTCAGTGTTATACTTACCATCAAGAGATATTGAACCCTTTCCTCTGATTTGACAAGCTTTGTCATCTCCAAATCTCACTAAGCCTCCATTATATTCTTGAAAGTTCAAGAATTTACCTTTGTCTACTATCATATGATGTGAGCATCCAAAATCAATGATCCATTCATCCTTTACTTCAATTTTAGCTGCCAAGGCCTTTTCTACTGGTTGGACTGCAGGTGTCGGTTGATCTTCTGTTATAGCAACAAAAACGCATCCATTGTCTATCGGATCCTCATCAGAATCATCAGTCACTCCTTCATCAGCTACATAACAAGATTTGTCTTTATTCTTCTTAAATATGTATCTTTGATATTCAGGATTAGGCTTGTATGTCCTTCTAGCTTCTTCTCTTAGTCTAGCATGTCTATCAGGGCATCTTGAAGCCATATGACCAATCTTATTGTAGTTAAAACATTTAAAGGGTTCTTTACCTTCATACTTACTTCCAATTGGACCTTTAGGCATTTTTCTTGCAAATAGTGCTTCAAGCTCTTCAAGTTCTTCATTTTCTTTCCTGCTTTCCTCAAGTTCTCTTGCATAAAAGGCTTTCCAATCAGATTTGTCAAATGATGATGCTGATGATGTTGATGCTTTAAAAGCTAAATCTATCTTTATAGTAGCAACAGGACCAAATTCCTCAATTTCAAAGGTTGAAAGTTTTCCAATCAATGTATCCCTAGTTACTGATGTATTAGGCATTGTTCTTAACTCATTTATAGTAGCAACCTTCATTTTATATGCTGGTGGCAATCCTCTTAAAACTTTTAAAACAATTTCATCTTTACTTAAGGTTCCTCCACAACATTTAATACCCTAAATAATTTCATTAACTCTTTCCATAAAAGCAGAAATCCTTTCATCTTCTTCCATTTTTAGATTTTCATACTTGACCCGAAAGCTTTCAAGTTTTGTAATTTTGACTATGGAAACTCCTTCATTCAGTGTTTCCAAATGATCCCAAATAGCTTTAGCAGTTGATCTGTCTGATAATCCCATGATTTGTTGATCTGTTAATGTGCTCAAAAGTGCTTCTCTTTCTTTGCAATCATTTTCTTCATCTTTTCCTAAGGTAGGTGGATTAGGCTGACCATGAGTAGCAGTAGTATAACCATTTTTTGTAACTTCCCAGATGTCCTTTCCAATGCAATCCAGATGTGTCTCCATTCTGATCTTCCATATGCCATAGTTGGTTCCATCAAGTTTAGGACCGTCCTTCCTGAAATAGTTAGTAGACATTGGATCTCCTCAAGCTGTTAAACTTCTGCAAAAGAGAACTCTGCTCTGATACCAATTGTTAGGTCCTGGAGGCAAGTAAGAGGGTTGGGTGAATCAGTTGTCCAATATCTCTTTAAACCAAAACAACTTAACCAAATTATTACTTAATACTGGTAAACCAGTATGTTATACCGGTGGACAGTTTTAACAGATAAATGCAATACTGATAAAGATTAAAGCATGAAACAGAAAGACAAAGTCATCCACAACACATAACACCAATATTTGTACGTGGAAACCCTGTAAGGGTAAAAACCATGGTGGGAAACCTTACCCACAATCAGATGATACTACTGCAGATAGTAAGTGTACATAAATGGGGTCTGCACATGCAAAAAGGCCAAGTGCCTAGAGCTCACTGCTCAAACACAAATGGGAGTCACACTAACTATGATTGGATGGTTAAATCCAATAAGAATGTACTGCTCAAAGTAGCATCTTCATATGTTGGATTCAGTACCAGTATAGTTCTGATATGTTTTCACAAAAACCTAGCTTCACCTTCAAATGATATCTACATGTATAGTTCTACTTAATCTCACATATACCTTCACACAAATCTTTTTCTCACTCCGCATTTGATCTTACAATTAAGACCTTACATTTATACCATAACCTAAGACCAATTTTAGTAGGTCGGCTCTACAAGATATTACAATAAAATCATTTTACAAACAATACAATGTCCAATGCGATAACTGATTCATGATGTCAGCTTAATGCATTTACAACAAAAATTAATAATCTCCATAGTGTGTCATGCTAGTCTAGGAAAGATAAACTTGTCGGTGTATACCCTGGACCTATTTGCCGGCAACAACAATTATGCAAATATGAATATGCTAATAAACTATTTTCCAAGTTAAGATGTCCAAACGATGTCTTCGACATTACCAAGTGTTTTCCATGTAATTCCAAGTGCCAGTGATCATTATATCCTGCCAGTGTACCATATACTAATGATTGTGTAAAAGTCACTTGCTTGCCGGTGAATGTTGCTGGATCTCCAAAGTGCTAGAGTTTTAGTAGGTGTTGACATCAATGACAAAACCATACCAAAATACCAACATTCATCCCAATGGCACTCTTTCTTTTTTTCCTGGAAGTAGCCTCCTCCTTGCTAGGTTCCCCTTCCTCCAGCATTCTCTTACCTTTCCCTGGAGAAGTAGATAACCTCTTGTTTTCTAGCATGGCAAGGGTTTTGCAATGCTCATAAATGAGCAACAAAATCCCACAATGGAGTACTGGATTCGAGGGATTCTTGTTGTGTTTATTGAGAGACCTAGAAAGGGACCTGAAGAGATAGTAGGGTAGGGATACTTGTTTCTCATGTCTAAAGTGGTTTAATAACACAAAGTGATAAGTGTGGGCCTTGGAAATGTGGCCCTCAATAGTTATATATTCCATTATGGCATTGAAAACCCAGCCCCAAATTTTCTTGATGTTGGAGGCTTCGTAATAACCCCCTGTGGCTTTTCCAATTTTAGCCCTCTCCTTTTCCTTACGCAGGAACAAATTTACCGCATTATTGGAAACCTTGAGATCTCTAAAGAAGTTAAGCCCATAGTAGGGCATACCTGTCACAGTCGTAATGAGGCCTGCGTCCAATTTGAACCTAACACCATAGATTTTAAAGGACCCATTACACTAATTTTCAGATATTTTGGAGACAACGAGATTAACCCTACCTTTGTCATAATCAGCCAACTTCTCCATGAAACTAGTAAGGGAACCCTTTTCTAGCTTTGCCCAAACTTTCAACATGTCCTTCCACCTGGATGTGTTGTTCGGTTCCTCCCTCCTTAAATCTCCTCCCATATTCAATTTCAGACTTTCACCTCTGTTCTTCTACAAACTCAAAACTTTCTTCCCATTGTCGCTCAAGATTTTGAAAAAGATGACTCACAAAGTGTGCGAAGTGATATTATATTTGATTGGGATTCTGCCACTTTGCCAGGTAATCATAACCTTTCCATCAGAGCATAAATTACTCATATAAGCTATCATGATTATGCAGTCCTTCTTTCCCCGTAAATCTATTCTTTTTGAGGAGCTCTATAATACTCATATTAATATCTTCCCCGTGCCAAATTATTTGAGAATCGGAGTTAACACCTAGGTTCGCCAGATAGTCCATCACCATATTTTTCTCTCTAAAGGAATGTTCAATGATAATAGCTTTAAAAATAGCAATGATTTCCCTAGCTTTAAAAATAATGTTTTCAATAGACCACGATGGCTCAATTTCCCCCTTCAAACACTTAATGATATTAAGTGAGTCTCCCTCAAGCCATAATTTATCATGAATTAGGTCCTTAGCTATAATAAGAGTGTTCAGTGCAACTGAGGCTTCAAAAAAATGACTGGTTTGACTCCCCAAAGGACTAGCAACCACCACTAGGCAACTTCCAGCAAAATTCCTGACAATGCCCCCATAACCAGCTTTACCCAGATTCCCCTTAGAAGCCCCATAAAATTTGGCCTTTAGCCATCCCTGAGGTGGAAAACACCAAACAAGACCTTCTCTACCCTTCTCCTTAGTAAGTTTGGTAGTTGAAAGGTTCCACCTATCATTGAAGTCTTCTTTAGCAACTGGTCCATCATCAATACCATTGATGCATTCAAAGATACTCCTGTAAATTTTATCCACCACCACTTCAAGGATGTCACTTTTATCCCTAAAGATCATGTTATTACACTCTTTCCAGATATTCTAGATAATATTCGGGAAGATAAGTTTCCAAAGCTCCACTATCTTTGGGTTGGAAATAGGGCATTGTCATTGCTACCAAGATTCCCCAAGAGAGTTCGGAAAGACTGAACTCAGCTTCCACCTACTTAAAATAATTTTCCAAATTTCCTGGGTGAAGTTACATTGATGGAGGATATGGCATGCAGACTCTTCTTCCCTGCAACAAAGAGAACACCTGTTAGGAAAAACAAATCCTTGCTTTTGAAGGTTGTCCAAAGTTAATACCTTGTTTTGCATAAAGATCCCCCAAAAAATATTAACTTTAGGAACTAACTTTTTGTTCCAAACTTTAGCCCAAATAGGAGTTTCTTCCACTTTGTTTTGGATAGCCATGATCGAGGACATAAAATACTTCCCATCCAAGGTTTCATTGGTTTTCCTTAGAATTCTTTTATTAGATAGGGATTCATGATTTCCCTTTATTTCTAGTTGAATTACATGATGAATTTTACATATGACACCAACATGTCCAGTTAGGCATTCTTACCCTATGCATGTTCCTATCCCCCCCCCCCACTCGGTCAAATGCTCGGGGTCATACCCTACCGACGTCATCCCTTGAGCGCCCTAAGTGCTAAAAATGTCAAACTTTGATGGGACCTAACTCAAAATCCGTGACACCTGCAAATGATCCATTTGAACCTAAGCAACCAAGAGAGGGGTCCCTATAAAATCCTATCTTGGTTTTTCAAGGTTCTCTACAGTTTTATTGGGGCAACATTTTTTGAGTAGATGAAAAAATCATTAGACTCATTCAATGAAAAAATATCGATAAACAAGCATTACATTGTAGACACATAATGATCATCAATATTTCCATGTATTTTATACACATAATTACCATTACACTTGCATGTGACATCAATGAACGAATATACAAACATGATTTTTCATTATTATCAATACAACTACACCAATGTACTCATGTACAGATACATTATATATCATCAATATAACTAAACCAATTTTCTCATGGACATCATATATCATCATAACAAAGTTACATCAATTCACATCCATATACAAATACAACATCCCACTTCATCTGCACCAGACATCCTCATGTCCTAAGAGAAAAGGTTATGTAGAGCAATGGCTACATATAAATGAAGACCAAAATACACAACCTTTTTATGCGAAATGAATGTGCTACAAGAAACAAATTATAACACTTAATACAAATTATTTTGTCAAATTATAAATAGATCATTTGACACATTTTTAAGATGTACACAATTGTATAATTACGAAACTTACTAGTTTATCTACAAAGTCTACAAGCATAACTTTGAAGAAAGATGCATGTTGATTAAAGCCCTTCTCACTGCATTCTCTGCATGGTTGAAGACGATGGTAGATATTGTCATTTCTGAATGGCAATACACTCACTTGACATAGTGTGTGAAAGTTTACAAAATTTAATCACATTGACAAAGTGAGGGACTTAGTATTTACACACAAAATTTAATCTCATTAATGCAAACAAAGCATACAGTGTTGTGTTTGGCTGTAAATTTTTGCAGTTCTTGAAAATAAAAATTTAAAAGTAGCTAAATATTGATAACCCCAAGAAATATGTACCATCACCAAGAGTAAACTAGTCAATGACAAATGATCTAGCATGAACCTAGATTTTTAAGAATTGTTAGTCTATACATAAAATACATGCATGAACATAAAGGATTTATGATAAACACTTCAACTAAAAGGCATGATAATAAATGAAAAGGTGGGATTATATATTGTAAAAATACCTCTTCAAATTATATCGAGTGAACCCACTATGTTGACGCAAAAATCATAATGCAATAGTGTTGTATATCATCAAAAAGACCTGCATGAGCATAAAGGTTTTGTGATAATTATATCATCAAAAATTGTCAAATAGTGTTGTCTATTATAAAAAATTGTAATTCTCATCAAATGCATGACAATAAATCTGTGTTACAAAATACGTCCCTTCAAATTATATCGAGTGTACTCGCTATTTCCATGCAAAAACCGTGTTGCAAAAAAAAAGCGTTCATCAATAGACCTACATGTTGAACACATCCTTAATATACATGTAACAAACTTGAACATTAATGTTTTATGATCATTGTTTGAAATGAAATGCATGATAAAAAAAATAGGACACCATTAAAGACCTACTACTCAAGTGTGTCTGAAGGGTCATCTCTTTGCTTAAGAGTATCCAGTATTGCTTCATGATCAACAATAGTCACTGTCAATAGCTCTTTGGTCTTCGGTTTTGCTTGATGCTTCAAATACTTGACATTTGTAGCTATAATAAGTTGTGGATATATGAGAGTGGTTTTGTGTCTCTCATAGTTTTCAAATGCATGTATTCCATTCTTTCTAATCATGTATGTTCGCAACCAAGTTCCCACATCAACAACAAAACTTGTAGGATATGTGAACCCATCATCATCTGTCACTGGTTGTGTTAGCTTTTTTTTTCTCTGTACACATCATGCCAACTAATATTTGATCTCTCTTCATTCCCTTGTGGTGTAATAACTACAAAAACATGTCTTGGCTGTACAAGATCTAATAGACGGTCATACTCAAGTGAACTTTCCATGTCATCATTTGACAAGGATATTGTTTGAGATAAAGGAGTTTGAAATTGTAGAACCCATGTATCAACCCACTCACTTGACTCACATTGATCCCAGTCACACTGCATACAACTTTGACAAAAACAAGCCAATGCTCATGTCCAAATAGTCCATGTACTTGCATCTGAGCGGAGAAATGAATGCATCTTTGAAGAATCTTTAATTGTTTGACCATCAAATCTGTCTCCCATTGTGCCCTCCTCAACCAACCAAAAGAATCTGGTCACTATTGAATCAAGAGTACCTCCATGTGATAATGTTGAGCTACACCAATCAACAATAGAACGTGCATAAGATAAATTTGCACATGAAATCCTCAATTGCTCCTTAACTAGAGCTCTCTTCAAACATGCACCTGCTCCATCATGCTCCCCCTTCCCATGCCCTGCCTCAAAAAAATACCAAATATGAGGTATATGCCTCTCTACATGCATTCTACTCAACCAATAAAACTTATGGGCATTCTTGAATTGACCTATATAGTTATCTAACCATATGAGATGTCTATCAATTGCAATATATTTCTCATGCAAGAACTCAAAAAAAATCTTGAAAGAATGTTGCACATACTCGGAGGAGTGTGATCTATCATCACTCATATAAAAATGATACTCCCTGATTATCTTCCTATCCTCTTCTATACTATCAGGAGCATGTCTATATGTAATGTGAACAAAAATAGCAATTTGGATTGAATTGTAGTACTGAGACTATACCTCATTATGTGGTTGTAATGCATACTTCTCTACAAAATCAACCACTGATACAATAGTGCCAATCAGAAAAGAGTTCTTACACATCCTGAAATTTTGATCCCACCACTGAGACCTATGGTATGCCTTGCATACTTCTAGAAAGTGTTTTCCTTAAAATACAAAATAAAATCAGCAACACTCACTTCTCTTGAGACTAAATCGCATCTAGAACCTTCACCTCCACTCTTCAAAGTATATTTCACTGTCTCATATCTTTTTTTCTCAACATAATTCTTTCTGAACTCATGTTCTCTGCCCTCATGAAAAGATGAAACAAACTTTGACAACCCACCACATTGTGTGCACTTCTCATTCAAACAATCATTTCTATAGAAATAGCAGCCATCATCTCTAGGGCATAAAAATAGATCTTGGAAGTCTCTTATTGATCTCAGAAAGAACATTGCACCACACTCTTGCAACATCTCATTAATATGCATTGTAGAACGAATATGGCATAAAAGTTCATGGTACATTAAAAACTCCACATGGTACTTGCAACAACAAGTGTTACGAATCTTAAGAGGTACACAATAAAATAGCTTCAAATAGTCAAAGGCTCTTTGTGATATTTGCAAAGTTGCATGTACTTCACAAAAAAATGTGTACAACATTGTTTGGCTTGATTTCAAGAAATGTTTGGGATGTGGTGTGTGGTCTCGGTTGTCGATTCTTAATTTCAAAACATTCGATGATACTCTAGAATTAGAGTGCCAAAATTGTTGAATTTCCTCCTTCACATTGTCAGTCAACTTTCTATCAACACGTGGAAGCCTCCCACCAAAAGCCCATGTATCATGTTGAAGTGGATCGTCAAGTCTTTGTCTTCGTACAAGTGCTCTATCCAAATTTTTATGGTTTATGTTCAAATAAACACATGTTTGTCTCATTTGACAAGCCTTCCTCAATTGATGGCTTACCAAGGAGGTTGTGATCACTCTTCGAGCAACTCTCTTATCTCTTTCCTTGGTATTATTTCCAATATAATTGAGAGCATTAAATAGATTTTTGACAATAATAGAATTTCTCTACATCTTCTTGTTCATACAAATATTCAATTTGTTTAGCAATGGTCTTATCTTTATCATATTTATCAATTGAACAAAAGTTTGGTATTTCTTGGTCAATATCTTATTGCTAAAATTTTGGTCGAAAAGTTGTGTAGCTCATAATTGAACAATTCTTATTGACCTCTTGCCTTCAAGACCTGCAATAATATTCTCATCAATTTCAAGTAACCATTTTGGGGTTCTTGAAGGTCTTGGATTTGGAATTCGTCTTTCATCCATGAGAGGGTCTTCATTTCTGAAGTAATTAGGTATTACATATTGTTCACTTGGTTACGCAATTGCACCTTCAATGTCAAAGTTTTCCACATTTTCACCTCCAATGTCAAAATTTTCCACATGTTCACCTCCTATGTCAAAATTTTCTACATTTTCACCTCCAATGTCAAAAAAATTTATATTTACACCAAAATTATGGACACCTTCATTGTCAACTCCCAAATTTTCATTTTCCATTCTCACATCATGTTGAGCATTTTCATTATCACTTTCAACATTTTCAACATGTTCAACATTTTCACTTTCAAAATCTACATTTTTATTCTCAATAACTTGTTCAACATTTTCAAATTCAATTTCCTCTTCACTTGAAGTAACATTAGCAATATTTAACATACCTTGTCTTCTCCTCCTACGACCTTCTCTATCTATTTCTCTATACACTTTAATTTGGTCATTTGAAAGCTTTCTTTTGTGTTTAGACTTCTGACAACTACTACTCCCCATTTACCTCCACAAAGATGCCCCTAAATGATTGACAATGTAAGATTTGACTTTAAGAATCTCTCAAAAGAAAAAAATTGTCCTAACTTATCTGAAAACCCATGATTGTTGACAAAAACCAGAATGTGAAGAATATGGGTCATTGGAATCCACAAAATGGCCCACAAGGCTCTTTTTTATTTATAGAAATCGGATATTCGATTAAATTAGATATCTGATTTTAATGCATAAATTTGGGGTCCAAAAAATAATTCTTGTTGCTGCCTTTTTTTTACTGTTGCCACATTAATGGTAGTGGAAGAAATCAGATATCTGATTTGAGTAGTCATATTTTAGAGAGAGAGAAATTAGGGGAGGGAGAGAGAGAGATTAGGGGAGAGAGGGGGTAGGGGGTAGGGGATAGAGAGATTAGGGGGGAGAGAGAGAGAGAGAGAGAGATTAGGGGAGAGGGGGAGAGAGAAATATTAGGGAAGAGAGGGGGGAGGGGAGAGAGGTTAGGGGAGAGGGAGAGAGAGAGATTAGGGGAAAGGGGGAGGGAGAGAGAAATATTGGGGGAGAGGGGGAGAGAGAGATTAGAGGAGAGGAAGAGAGACAGACTAGGGGATAGGGGAGAGAGAGAGAGAGAGAGAGAGAGAGAGAGAGAGAGAGAGAGATTAGGGGAAAGGGGGAGAGAAAGAGAAAGATTAGGGGAGAAGGGAGAGAGAGAGATTAGTGGAGAGGGAGATAGAGAGAGACTAGGGGAGAGGGAGAGAGAGATTAGGGGAGAGGGGTCATGTGACCCCTGAGGACCCATAACAATCCAATATTGTGTCATAAGGAGTCATATTGTGTCCTAAGGGGTCATATGGTTTCTTAAGGGGTCATATGAAACAATATGACCCCCTAGGACACAATATGATCCATAACGACATAATTTGGTGTTGTAAGGGGTCATATGTTGTCTTAAAGGGACATATGACCCAATATGACTCCATAGAACACAATATGACCCATAACAATGTCGTATAGTGTCGTAAAGGGTCATATTGTGTCCTAAGGGGTCATATGGTGTCTTAAGGGGTCATATGACACAATATGACCCCTTAAGACACAATATGATCCATAACAGTACAATATGGTTTCGTAAGGGGTCATAGGACACAATATGACCCCTTAGGACACCATAGGACCCATAACAACCCAATATAGTGTCACAAAGGGTCATATGTTGTCTATAGGGGTCATTTGGTATCCCATGACTCCTTACGACACCATATGACCCCTAATGACACCATATGGTGTCATAAGGGGTCATAAGGGGTCATATGATCCATAACAAGATCATATAGTGTTGTAAAGGGTCATATTGTGTCCTAAGGGGTCATATGGTGTCTTGAGGGGTCATATGATCCAATATGACCCCTTAGGACACAATATGACCTATAATGACATAATTTGGTGTCGTAAGGGGTCATATGGTGTCCCAAGCAGTCATAGAACACAATATGACCCCTTAAGACACCATAAAATCAATAACGACCCAATATGGTGTCATAACGGGTCATATGTTGTCCTTAGGGGTCATATGGTATCCCATGACCCCTTAGGACACCATATGAACTTTAATGACACCATATGGTGTCCTAATGGGTCATAGTGTGTCATAAGGTGGCAAGACAAACCATTATTACAATAATAAAAGAAGTGTCAATATTGTTTACAAACATTTGAGACCTAAGGGGTCATATGGTGTCGTAAGGGATCGTAACACACAATATGACCCCTTCCACCTCCCTCTTGTTGGAATTATGTGAACTAGTATGAGGACATGATGACATTGTATGTTTTCATTAATGTCAATATGCTGAAGAAGAGAGAACCACCATGTTACCAAGAATCGGTATAACATTGTGAACAGGTATATGTGCTAAAGTGAAGCGGTGTGTCTGTTCAAGGTGAACCAGCATGTTGATATGGGAACCAGTACATGGAAGCTTTGTATGACTACCAGTTGGTAGTCTCAGGGTTTCTGGTTGAAGTGCTTCAAGCCTGTGTGACTCAACCGATGACTTTGTGTGATGAGTTAGCATTGTAATGAAGAACACACCAAATTGCCATGTCAACCTTGTGCGCATGAAGGATCTTGCATGAAGGAGATTGTTTTCTTCTGCCTTGGGAATGTATGAAGTTTGTAGACAGTGAAAACACGTGATGGGTTATCAGCCGTCATGAAAGCGGTGGAAAATGAATGATGGTGAACGTCTTAAGATTGGTTCAAGATTGTTGCATTTAATACAATATGTTCAACGGTCAGGATTGAACCATTTGAATTGCTTAACTTAACAGGTTTAGGGTTTAGGGTTTATACTACCAACCTATCTTTCCTATAAGGTCTTTAATGTGTTTCTTTCTAAAGTCAATGGAAAAAGTTGTATGTGTGTATCCAAGTGAAGTGATACATGATTCTTGCCCAACTAGAGGAAAGAAGTGATATCTGCAGAGTGTAAGTGCAGAAGGTGAAGAGGAGCTAAAGCAGATCTGCATTGGCATTGAGTGTTGTTTCCAGATCATTGTAAGACCTGTTGATCTTTAACCACCTCAACAGTTGGAAAATCCCTTAATAGGGTAGCTCTAACCAGCTTACTGAAAATACTTTAACACGGTGACTCAAATTCATTGAGCTCTTTAAATCCTCTAACAAGGTAACCTTTAACAAGGTTTAACCCTTAACTGGGTATCTTTTCCATCCCTTAACTGGGTCATCCCTAGCAGGATCGGTTCCTAACAGAACCTATTGTAATAAGTCTTTAACTGGACTAGGCTCCTAACAAAGCAAACTTCTAAAGAGTTCAAAATAGCTTGTGGGTATTCATCCCCATCGTGGTTTTTCCCAGTTGGGTTTCCACGTGAAAAATCTGTGTGTTATGTGTCGTGATTTTGATGTTATGGTTTAAGTGATTTGTGTATGATGTTAAATCATGCTAAACTAGTTGTTATGACTGACTACCTGTTCATGCATAAGGGTGAAATGGAAGTGCAATACCAGGATTGTATGAAAATATAAGTGTCAACCAGTTTATGCTTATCTTAGCTATTCTGGGTTTTGTCGGTTGTACTCTGTTTAAGATCAGTAGTACTGTCTGCCTACCAAAGCATAGTGCCTACTGACTAACCAGTTGTAGGAAAGTGATTTTTGCCTGTACTGATTCACCCCCCCCCTCAGTACCAGTTTGCTACTCATCATTCCTCATTAAGTTATCAATTGGTATCAAAGCATCCTCCAAGTCCTCTGTGCTGTAAGCTTAATCGCTTGAGGAAAAGATCCTATTGTAATGATGAAGAGGGAAGGTCCAAAGTTCAATAGAGATAACTTCAAAATATGGAACAACAGAATGAAGATTTACATCAGAAGCATGGGTACTCAACACTGGAGCTATGTTGAGAATGCCTTTGTTATTCCTACTGGCACTCTCACCGATGATCAAAAAAGAGAAATATAGGAGAATGGGCAAGTCATGGGAGCCCTAATCAGCAGCTTATTTGACATTGAGTTCATTGATGTCCAGGATAAAGACAACCCCAAAGAAGTATGGGACACTCTTGAGAGTATCTATGGTGGTGATGAGCATATAAAACAATCTAAGGAAGAAATCCTTAGAGGGAAATTTGAAGACATGCGAATGATTGAAGGTGAGACCATTCAGCAATATGGAATAAGAATCAAAACTATTGTTGGGGATATCAAAAGTGCAGGTGGTAAAATGGAAGATTCCACCATGGTAAGAAAAGTTCTGAGATCCTTGTTACTAGTCTATGCAATAAGGGTTGCTGCTATTTAGGAGTTGAGATCAATAGACAATACCAAGGCATCTCTTGACTCCATCATTGCAAAGTTGATAGCCTATGAGCTAAATAGTTTTGATGGCAGTGTTCAAAAGACTGAATCAACTTTTAAAGCCTTTATTGTACCATCAAGAAAAGGAAAGGAAGCATGCACCAGTGGTGAACCAAGATAGAATAGAGAAATGGATGATGAGGAGATCCTAATTGAATTTGAAGCTCTTCTTGCCAAGAAACTTCCAAAAGGAACCAGTAAATACAGAGGTAAGCTCCCTTTGAAATGCTTTTCTTGTAACTAGATAGGACATATTGCTATAAACTATCCTAATGGTGACAACAAGGATAAACCAGAGAGGTTCAAGAAATTCAAAGGAAGAAACCAGAGAAACTATTTTGTTGTAGTTGATGAAGGTGTCACAGATGAGGAATCAGAAGATGAAGAGAATGAAGACATTGTGTTTGTTGCAGTAAAGGAAGATGTGTCAGACAAGAAGGCTCTTGTCTCCCACTTTGATAATTCCAATGAGTGGATTATTGATAGTGGTTGTTCTCACCATATGTTTGGTGACTGGAGCAAGTTTCTATCTTTGGAAGAATATGATGGTGGTGTGGTTTGTTTTGGTAATGATGCACAGTGTATGGTTTAAGGAAGAGGGTCCATCTCTCTAAATGGAAAGAGCAGTAATGACAATATGTATTGGGTGGAAGGTCTCAGACATAATCTATTAAGCATTGCCTAGCTGAATGATAGTGGATTCATTCTGGAATTCAAAAAGAAGAGTGTGCAAAATCAAAGGAAAGAATGGTGAATTGATGGCAACTGGTATGCAGACCAAAGGCAACTTATTTCAGCTAGATGCAAATGTAAGTACATGTCTTATGGCTAAATTTGATGATAGCTAGATATGGCATAGGAGACTCTGCCATGCAAACTTTGACAACATTGTGAAGGCTAGCAAGACCATGGGAGTCAGAGGATTGTCGGTGCTGAGCAAACCAGAAAATCCTTTGTGCAGGGAATGTCAACTTGGGAAAATGTCTTCCTCAACTTTCAAAGGTAAATCCTTCACTGCTGACAATTTCCTCGATCTTATGCATACTGATTTGTGTGGCCCTATGAAAACTAGGAGTGTGAAGGGAGATAGGTATTTCATGATTCTGACTGATGATTGCTCAAGAATGATGTGGGTCACATTCTTAAAGGATAAGTCTGAACCTTTTGGAAAGTTCAAAGCTTTCAGAGCATTGGTAGAAAAGGAAAGTGGTAGAAGAATCAAATACCTTAGAACTGATCAAGGAGGTGAGTTCACTTCTAGTGAATTCGACAAATATTGTGAAGAGAATGGCATCAAGAGGAAACTAATTGCCCCCCCGACTCCATAGAAGAATGGCTTAATAGAGAGAAACAACCGGACTATGGTTGAAGCAGCTAGGACTATGCTGATCCAAGGAAAAGTTGCTCACACCTTTTGGAAAGAAGTGGTGAGCACTTCAGTATACACAATGAACCAGTTACTTATCAAGAAAGGAAAAGACAAGACTCCTTATGAGTATTAGACTGGTAAGACTCCAGTAGTAAGCTACTTTAGAATGTTTGGTAGCAAATGTTATATCAAGAGAAGTGAACATTAGAGTAAGTTCGATGCAAAATGTGATGAAGGAATATTCCTAGGATATTCCACCAAGAGAAAAGCTCTCAAATGTTTCAACAATAGGACTTAGAGAATTGTTGAAAGCATCAATGTTAGAGTTGATGAAAATTCTAGAAAATCTGAGGAAACCAACAGTGTGCAATTAAGAGATGAACTGGTAATAACCTTCTAGGAACCGGTTACTAATCAGCCAAGTACCAGTAACAGTGGTCCTTCATCGGTAGACACTGATGCTGATGAAGATGAGAATGAAGAAGAAAAGCAGGAGGAATCAGTCAAAAGCATTCCTCGATATGTCAAACTGAATCATGATCCTAAGAAGATCATAGGAGATAAGGATGCATGAATCCTTACAAGAAGAAAGATCAAAGAGAATTCTTGTATGATCTCTGAATTTGAGCCTAAATCATTCAAAGAGGCACGTAAAGATGAAGGCTGGATCAAGGCAATGGAGGAGGAACTTTACCAGATGGAGAAGAATGGTACATGGTCTTTGGTACCCAGACTGGAGCATAAAAATGTCATTGGAACCAAATGGGTTTTTTAGAAACAAGATGAATGAGGATGGCACAGTGGTAAGAAACAAAGCTAGACTAGTATGTAAAGGATATGCTCAAGAAGAAGGAGAGAACTATGGAGAAACCTTTGCTCTAGTAGCTAGATTGGAAGGAGTTTGTATGCTTCTTGCATATGCAACTTTTAAAGGATTCAAAGTCTATCAAATGGATGTAAAATCTCCATTTCTAAATGGAGTACTTGAAGAGGAGGTGTATATAGAGCAACCAGATGGGTTTGCCCTATCTGAAGACAGTGACATGGTGTGTAGGCTACATAAAGCCTTATATGGTCTAAAGTAGGCACCTAGAGCATGGTATGAACATCTGCACTCCCATCTACTAAAGATTGGATTTGAGAGAACACGCGAAGATAACAATATCTACTTGAAATCTGAAGATCAGATCCTGATCTGTGAGGTATTTGTTGATGAAATTATCTTTGGTGGAGATGACAAGATGAGTCATGAGTTTACAGATGAGATGAAGAAAGAGTTTGAGATGTCACTCATTGGGGAAATTAAGTTCTTCATTGGACTACAGATTCAACAGATGAAAGATGGAATCTTTATCACTCAGTCCAAATATGTCAAAGAGGTGTTGAAGACCTTTGGCATGGAAGATAGCAAACCGGTTGGTACACCGATGGTGACTGATTGTAAACTATCCGAAGAGGATGACTCAACATTGGTTGATGAGAAGGAATACCGATCAATGATTGGTAAGTTGCATTATGTAGTGCATAGCAGACCAGATATTGCACATGCAGTTGGCATCACTGCAAGGTTCCAGAAAAGTCTAAGAGAATACCACTTGGTTGCAGTCAAGTAGATTCTTAGGTATCTGAAGGGAACTATTGATTATGGATTGTGGTATCCATATGGCAAGGATTTCAACTTGAAAGTATTCACAGATGCTGATTGGGTAGGTAATGTGGATGACCGGAAGAGCACAACCGATGGTGCATTCTTTCTCAGTGGTAGACTAGTCTCATGGATGAGTAAGAAGCAGAGTTGTATCTCTCTATCTATAGCTGAAGCAGAGTATGTTGCAGCTTTCATGAACTGCACTAAGACAATTTGGATGAAGCATTTATTAAATGGCTTCAAAGTTCCTATATCTGAACCAGTAAATATATTTTGTGACAATACTAGTACAATTAACATCTCCAAGAATCCGGTTTTACATTCTAGAACCAAGCACTTTGAGCTTAAGTATCATTTCTTGGGGGAAAAGGTTCAGAACAAAGAGATTGCACTGGAACATGTTTCCAGCAAAGAGCAGTTAGCAGACATATTCACCAAGCCTCTCGCAAAGGCTACATTTATGTACTTAAGAGGTGAGTTAGGGGTGCTGCCCCTTCAAGAGGTAAACTAAAAGGTATATACTCCACATCAGTCAAGTATTGCATAGTCAAATTTCTCTTCAGGATTGATGTGTTGAAGGATGCTACTCCTCAGGGGGAGCAACATAATGGAACAGGAAAGCTTCTGCCTCCACTTTGGCATTGTTGTCAAAGGGGGAGAAGAAGTGAAGCAGAGAAGATATCTACAGAAATTAGGGGAGAAGATGTGAAGTGGTGAGATATCTTTGTATATTGCCATCAATGCCAAAGGGGGAGATTGTTGGTATTATGTGAACCAGTATGAGGACATGATGACATTGTATGTTGTCATTGATGTCAATATGCTGAAGAAGAGAGAACCGACATGTTACCAAGAATCGGTATATGTGAGAACCAGTATAACATTGTGAACCAGTATATGTGCCAAAGTGAAGCAGTGTGTCTGTTCAAGGTGAACCGACATGTTGATATGGGAACCGGTACATGGAAGCTTTGTATGAGTACCGGTTGGTAGTCTCAAGCTTTCCTGTTGAAGTTCTTCAAGCCTGTGTGACTCAACCAGTGACTTTGTGTGATGAGTTACCATTGTAACAAAGAATAGACCGCGTTGCCATGTCATCCTTGTGCGCGTGAAGGATCTTGCATGAAGGAGATTGTTCTCTTCTACCTCAGGAATGTGCGAAGTCTGTAAACGGTGAAAATGCGTGATGGGTTATCAGCCGTCATGAAAGCGGTGGAAAATGAATGATGGTGAATGTCTTAAGATTGGTTCAAGACTGTTGCATTTAATGCAATATGTTCAACACTCAGGATTGAACCATTTGAATTGCTTAACTTAAAAGGTTTAGGTTTTAGGGTTTATACTACCAACCTATCTTTCCTATAAGGTCCTTGATGTGTTTCTTTATGAAGTTGTTGTAAAAAGTTGTATGTGTGTATCCAAGTGAAGTGATATGTGATTCTTGCTAGACCAGAGGAAAGAAGTGATATCTGCAGAGTGTAAGTGCAGAAGGTGAAGAGGAGTTAAAGCGGATCTACATTAGCATTGAGTGTTGTTTCCATATCATTGTAAAACGTTGATCTTTAACCACCTCAATAGTTGGAAAATCCCTTAACAGGGTAGCTGTAACCAGCTTACTGAAAATCCTTTAACACGGTGACTCAAATTCATTGAGTTCTTTAAATCCTCTAACAAGGTAACCTTTAACAGGGTTTAACCCTTAATCGGGTGATCCCTAGCAAGATCGGTTCCTAACAGAACCTGTTGTAATAAGTCTTTAACCGGACTAGGCTCATAACAGAGCGAACTTCTAAAGAGTTCAAAACAGCTTGTGCGTATTCATCCCCACCGTGGTTTTTCCCAATTGGGTTTCCATGTGAAAAGTCTGTGTGTTATGTGTGGTGATTTTCATGTTATGGTTTAAGTGATTTGTGTATGATGTTAAATAATGATAAACTAGTTGTTATGACTAACTACCTATTCATGCATAAGGGTGAAATGGAAGTGTAATACCAGGATTATATGAAAAGATAAGTATCAACCGATTTATGCTTATCTCAGCTATTTTGGGTTTTGTCGATTGTACTCTATTTAAGACCTGTAGTACTATCTACCTGCCAAAGCATAGTGCCTGTTGACTAACCGGTTTCAGGAAATTGATTTTTGCCTGTACTGATTCACCCCCCCTCTCAGTACCAGTTTGGTACTCATCATTCCTCATTAAGTTATCACCTCTTGCTCTCCCCTCTCCCCTCTCTCCCTCTCTCTCCCCTAATCTCTCTCTCTCTCCCTCCCCCCTCTCTCTCTCTTCCCCTCCCCTAATCTCTCTCTCTCTCTCTCTCTCTCTCCCTTCCCCCTCTCTCTCCCCTCTCTATCTCCCTTAATCTCTCTCTCTGCCCCACTCCCCCCTCTCCCTCTACCTAATATCATATACTAGTATATTTATAAATTAATATATTATATGTTAATAAAAAATAGATGAATTACGTGCAAATTTAGTTATTAGATTTACTTATTAAAATAACATATCCAATTTCTGTTGTACAAATTTCAACTTTGAAATTTTGGCTTGGGTTTGCTTTGGGATTTGGCTTGGAAGTGGCAAGCCTAGAAAGTCAATTGAAAAATATGTTTTTTAGTATTCCTTGATTTTCCAGACTTTACACTAGTGGCTGACGACTTTTTTAATAGCCAAAATTGATAAAACAAAAAGGGTTTCTTTAAGGACGTTCTTAGCTTTCCAACAATATAAGGCTTGTATTATTTCAACTTTAATAAATAAATATTATTTATTTTAAACACTCATAACTTTCAAACGGTATACAATTTTTTGAATCCAAAACATGTGTCACATCTTATGCTTCATCTACTATAAGGAAAAAAATAAAAATAAAAGAATTTCATAAGGTGTTGACCAAGCTCTGATTAATTAGAAAAATAGGTTTTAAGGACCTGAAACCTTTAACAGAAAGATCAAAAGATTGTTTAGCAAAGATGAACAAGACCAACATAAAGACAACAAACAAAGAACTGGCAAGAAAGACAGCAACCCGAATGGACAACAAAAAACTAGGAACAACAAAGAAGAAAAAACTAGAAGTAAAGACCTAGCCAGCTAGCAACAACTACATAGACTTAAGAAGTTCAACAACCTTGATGACCAACAAGTCATAACTCACCGAAGCAGCTTTGAGCTCTTAAATTCCCTTGTTTGGCTTTTTCTCCCTTTTCTTGCCTCTAGTCCTCATTCTTGGTCTTTACACACCTTCCACACCCTCCATTTTAGGTTCCTTTTCTAGGGATCCCTTCTCATTCTCTAGCTTATTGATTAGGATTTTGATGTTGTCAATCGAGACCTTCAGAATGTTGTAACTTTGTTCAACAATGCTTTTGAGATAGGTTTTGGTTTTTTTGAGTCTTTTTTTAGCATCCACCATTCTCTGGTCCCTAACAATGTCATTGTTTTTAATTTCCTCCGGGGCCTTCTCCACTTGACCAAGTTAAGGTGGTCAGATGTAGGAGTTTCAAAATTTTTGAAAAAGATGTAGTAAAAAATTCATAAATAGTTATTTACTTTGTAAAAAAATATAAAAACATATGTATCAGATCCGGACATGAGTCTAATACTTATATTATAAATATTATAAAAAAATATTATGATTTGATTGTGATTAGGGTGGTGAAACATATGCCTACTTCTTATCTTTTTCCTGAAATTTTAGTACCATTGCATTGAAATTTAAAATTTTCATCAAATAGTAATTTTTTTTCCCAAAAAACAAATAGTAGGTTAGAAACTACATTCAATTTTTTATAGATTCTCTTGTTACATATTTTAAAAATAATGTTCACAACTTATTCTAATTTCCATGTTAAGTTGCATAACTCTGATTTTTTAAAATTTCATTGCCACTTAAGGGTCTGTTTTGGCACACCATGATCCTACACATACCCATATGATAGCTTTCAGATCACCATATCCCAAACCAAGTGAACGCGACAAGTATATGAACAACATGAATGACTGAACCAAACCAATTCAACCAATCAAAATATACCGAAGTCAAATATCCTGATCATCTTCAAATTCCAACCACTCTACCAGAATCCGATAGACACAAAACAACTAGTGTTGACACCAATGGAAAACATGAATGCAACACATAATCAATTCCTCCAAATTGCCAACAATATCTCCCTTTGGCATTGATGGCAACACTAGTGAAAAATATCCAAGTGCTAAGAAATGCCAAGAAAGTCTCCCCTAATGGAAGACATCCAACAATCTCCCCAAGATGATATAACAATGAAGTTCTGAACCGAAGACCAAACTCCCCCTATGACTGATATCTCTGTTAAGCTCTATTTTTCACATGAATATCTCTCCTTCTTTGACATTAATGCTAGAAATATGACATAAACATCAAAGAAAAATCATAAAACCTCAGAACCATACAGCTGACTACTCCCCTTGAGTAGTAGCACCATCTCATCAATCCAAAATGAATAATAATTTTGATAAATACATACCAGACTGATGCCAAACCGCATCACTCAAGTCTTTACCAAAGGGGCAGAGACCCTCAATCTATCTCTAAAATACTCAAATGATTTCTTAGGCAAAGGTTTAGTGAAGATATATGCAATCTGCTCTTTAGTGTTCACATAAACCAATCTGACTTCATTTGTTTCCACCTTCTTCAAAGAGTTATACTTGATTGATATATACTTTGTCTTAGAATAAAATACCAGATTCTTTGACATGTCAATAGTAGCAGAGTTATCACAGGGAATAAATACCAGTTCATTGCAATCTACCCTTATATCCTTTAACATTTTCTTCATCCATAGAACTTGTGTACAGTTAGTAGCAACAACAACATACTCAACTTCAACAGTAGATAAAGAAATACATGATTGTTTCTTGTTGATCCATGAAACAAGTTTCTTTCCAAGAAAGAAATCTCCACCGGATGTGCTTTTCCAGTCATCAACATCTCCAGCCCAATCTGCATCTATATATTCATATAGTGTAAAGTCATCATTTTTAGGATACCATAAGCCATATTCAGTTGTTCCCTGCAAATATCTGAAAATCCTTTTCACTACACTCTCATGATTCTCTCTAGGATCACTCTGATATCTTAATACAATATAAACAACATTCATTATATCTGGTCTAGTCTATGCCAAATATAATAGACCACCAATCATAGATTTATACCTTGTTGGATTTAGCGGAGTTGATTCATCTTTCTTTGTCAATTTCTCACTAGTAACCATAGGGGTACCAACTGGTTTAGAATTTTCCATACCAAATTTCTTCAACAACTCTCTAGAATACTTATTTTGACAGATTAAAATACCTTTATTAGTCTAAGCAATCCGCAAACCTAAGAAAAATACCATTTCTCCAATCACAGACATCTCAAATTCATTATTCATATTATCATAAAATTCCATACATAATTTATCCTCACCTCAAAAAATGATATCATCAACAAAGACCTCAACAATCAATATGTCATCATCAGTGATCTAATAATATAAATTACTGTCAACATTACTTTTAGTGAAAGCAAAATTCAAAAGATATTTGTTCAATCTAGCATACCAAGCTCTTGGGGCTTGCTTCAAACCATATAAAGCTTTCCTTAACCTGCAAACCATGTTTTTATCATCTGAAACTGAAAAACCATTAGGTTGCTCAATATAAACTTCCTCTTCAAGATATTCATTCAAAGATTCACACTTAACATCCATCTGATAAACAAGTAAAAGCACAAAAGTGTGTCACGTTTTAGGCCAACTTATTAGCACAAGTGAATTTAAGTAATTCTAATTAAAAATTAATTTTAGTCAAACATATGGTTTATAGAGATTCATTATAGCTATGTTATATATGGGCCACAATTTTTCCAATTGGAATTGTCTGCTAAATGTATATTTTATACCACTTTGGGTCTAATTACCAATTTTTTTATTTTTTTTGAAAAACTCGATGTTTTAACAACTCTTACTCTTAGATATAATATTTTCTATGAAATGTAAAAATACCCTTTTATAGATCTATAAGTGAATTTTCCAAAATATATATCTTTTAATATTTTAATTATTTTTTATATTTTATTTTTTATTCTTATCAAAAGTAGGTCATCAACACTAAAGTATAAGGTTGATTATCTTGTGAAGGAAAAATACTAAAATTTATTTAAAATTTTTGAAAAAAATAAAAGCACTAGAGAAAAGAGTCTATGTCAAGATGATATAAGTCTTTTCTAATTTGAATAAATAATTAAAAAAAAAAGTGACGCCGAATGGAAAGATTTACATTTTAGTACACACAAATTTTCAAATTTATTGAAAAATATATATGCATAAAAAATAGTTTAAAATATATTTTTACACTAAAGTTTCAAGTTATCAATATACATAAAAAAAATTGAAAAAAAAAGCTAAAATTTACTATATAAAGTGTGGCGCCTCGTGTAAATTCAATTTCAACATTTATCAACAACTAAATTATAGTGTTTACTTTAGAAGGAAGTATATTCAAATAATTTTTTAAATTTTTTAAAAAAATTACAAACATAAAATACAAAAAAAAAATATGCAGTTTATTAGTTTACATCATTTTAAAACTCAAAGCATTTATATCACTTTCTATTGATTCAATTTGAAAAGTTGAATCAACATTGGCCAGTTCCTTTATAAAAGTGTGACATAGCTTTGTGCTTTTACCCAAACCTTGTAGTTCTTATGGGTATCATAAGCAAGAAATAATCTCACAACTTCAATCCTAGCTACCAAAGCAAAAGTTTCATCATAATCAATTCCTTCCTTCTGAGAATATTATCCTTTACAAACCAATCTAGCCTTATTCCTCACAACTTGTCCATCCTCATTCAATTTATTCCTAAAACCCATTTAGTTCCAATAACATTCTTATTTTTAGGTGGGGAAAATTAATCCCATGTGTTGTTCTTTTCTATCTAATCCAATTCCTCTTCCATAGCTTTTATCCAACATTCATCTTTACATGCTTCATCTACTAATGTCGGTTCAATTGAGAAATTAAACATACCTCTTCAGCTACCAACCTTCTTGTCATTACTCCTTTACTTTTGTCTCCAATTATCTAATCTTCTGAATGATTTAGCCTTACATACCGAGCAGTCTTTTAACTTTTTGATTCCCTTCTCTGATCTTCAGTTACTGTTGAATTTTTTGATAGTGCCGGAGTAACTGGTTCAACATTATGTTCCTGTATAGTTGCTACAGGTTCAGTTATAACCATCTCCACTTTCCATTCTCTCTCATAAGTTCTGATTTGACCTTTATTCTGCTCATCCACCTTGACATTAGCACTCTCCACAAGTTTTTGCAATCTTTTGTTATAACATCTATATGCTTTTCTTTGATTAGAATAACCTAGAAATATCCCTTCATCACATCTAGGATCAAACTTTCCAATGGAATAATCTCTTTTGATATAGCATTGACTACCAAATATTTTGAAATACTTAACTATAGGTGTATGAAAAAACCATAACTCATAAGGTGTCTTATCGGTGTCTATTTTGACATGAACTCTATTGAATGTGTACACTGTTGTGCTCACAGCTTCTCTCCAATAGATATGTGGTAAATTATCTTCCATCATTATAGATCTAGTAGCATCCAACATAGTTATGTTTTTTTCTTTCCACAACAGCATTCTGCTGAGGTGTCTAGGGTGCAGACAACTGTCTCCTTATCCCATGTTTCTCACAATAACTATTAAATTCACCAGATGTGAATTCACCACACTGATTGGATCTTAAGCATTTTATTTTCAATCATGTCTCTATCTCAGCCATATCTTTAAAAATCTTTAACTTTTCAAAGGCTTCAGATTTATACCTTAGAAAAGTGACCCACATCATTCTAGAATAGTCATCAATGCTTAGCATGAAATATTTATCACCCTGAAAAATTCTTACTCTAGCAAGACCACACAAATCAATATGAATAAGATCAAGAACATCATTAGATTTATCTTGAATACTCTTAAAATAAATTTTGACTTGATTTCCCATTTGACATTCCTTACATACTGGATTGTGATGCTTCACAATCTTAGGTATATCTCTAAGGGCCTTAGTTCAACTAATCTTTACAATGCAATCAAAATTCACATGACACAACCTTTTATGCCATATCCAAATCTCATCAATCTATGCAATCAAACATGTCTTCTCACTAGATTTCAATTGAAAGATGTTACCTTTAGTGTGAGTACCAGTTGCAATCTCCAAATCAGATCTATTAATGATTTTGTATTTTCCATCCTTGAACTATAATTGAAATCCGTTATCCACCAACTCTCCTACACTCAAAAGATTATTCCTTAAACCTTCAACATAATAATCATTATTAGTGCTATGCTTACCATCCAATGATATAGTTCCTCTTCCTCTAATCATGCATGATTTGTCATCTCCAAATATGACAAGACCACCATCAAATTATTGCAAAGATAACAACTTCCTTTTATCTCAATTCATATGATGTGAACATCCAAAGTCTATCACCCATTCATCTTTGTCTTTAACTTTAGCAACAAGTGCCTTCTCTTCATTATGAATGACAGGTTCCAGAGTATCTTCCTTGATAGCCAAGAATACCCATTCCTTTCCATTAACGGATCCATTAGCTGAATATTTCACCTGTTTATCATCAAAATCATCAGTTACACCTTCCTCATCAACATAGTATCATGATTTATCTTTTTTCCTCTTGTACTTATTCTTTTTTTGATAATGGTGGTTAGGCCTAAAAAATCTTCTAGCTCTCTCCTCAAATCTTGAATTCCTCTTAGGACATCTAGATGCAAAATGACCTATCTTATTACATGCAAAACATTTGAAAGGTAATTATCCTTCATACTTACTTCTTGCTCGACCTTTAGGTACCCTACTAGAAAATAAGGCTTCAAGTTCTTCAATCTCTTCATCGTCTTTCTTCATATCCTCTCGTTCCTTCGCACATAATACTTTCCAATCACTCTTGCCAGTTGATGATGTAGATGCCTTGAATGTAAAATCTATCTTTGCAGCTCCTTGAGGACCAAATTCTTCAAGCTTAAAATTAGATATCTTTCAAACGAAAGTATCCATGTTAATAGAAGTGTTAGACATAGTTCTCAGCTCATTAATTGAAGTAGACTTCAACTTATAAGCAAATGGCAAAGCTCTCAATACTTTAGAAACAATCTCATCTTCACTAAGAGATCCACCACAACCTTGAATTCCCAAGACAATTTCATTAACTCTTTCCATAAAAGCAGTAATCCTTTCATCTTCTTCCATTCTCAGGTTCTCATACCTTACTTGATAACCATCATGTTTAGAAATTTTAACAGTAGGGTCACCTTCATTCAGAGTCTTCAACTTATCCCATATAGCTTTTGCAGATGATTTGTCCATTAATACCATTACTTGCTGATCTAAAAGGGTGCTCAAGAGAGCTTCTCTAGCTCTAGAGTCATTTTCAATGTTCTTATCCATGTCTACCAAAGGAGGATTTCTAGATGTTGGATCATAAGGTGTATAACCTTTCTCAGTGATCTCCCAAATCTCCTTGCTAAGGCATCTCAGATGAGTCTCCATCTGAAGCTTCCATAGTCTATAATTTGTTCCTTCAAGCCTAGGGTTGTCCTTCTGATAATCAATTGAAGTTGAATGATTAGTCACCATAGGATCTCTCTCAAGTGCTTAATCTTCTGTAGAGAGGACCAAGCTCTAATACCAATTGTTAGGATAATTGGTGAAAAACTAAGAGGGGGGGTGAATCAGTTGTTAATAGATTATGAAAATTTAAGAACATAAAACTTTTACCAAAATAGAAAATATATGAATTAAGCACAAACATAAATCATAAACCAATTACCATGCATGCACAACACATAACACCAAGATTTATATGTGGAAAACCTAGTAAATAGAAAAACCATGGTGGGAAGCCTACCCACAGTCAAATAATACTTTTGTAGTAACTATGTGATTACAATAAGAGGCCTGCACATGCAAAAAGGCCAATAGACTAAAGCACACTAATCATCACAAAGGAGTCTCATTGACTATAAAATAAATCCAGACTACAATCCAGAAATAAGAATGAACTGCAAAAATAGCATCTCCTATGCCTGAGTATAGTTTCGGTTAAGCTCAATGCCAGAGGTCTTAAACCTCTTACATAAATCCAATTCGATCACCTATGATTTTCTAGACCTTCTACATATTATTACAACTTTATTTGCACACAGATAATCCCTTAACCTTAACCTATGATCTACAAAGAGATCTTACATCATATTTATACCAACCCGAGACTTAAACAATTAGGTTGGCCACCTAAAAGATAATACAATGAATCCATTACATAAACCCACAAACCAATGATAAACCAAGCTGGCCTAAGATTGAAACAACATTAACCAAACAATAAATCCAACCGGTAACACATCAGGAGCATCTGCCAACACGTTACATAAACTAGTCCATAACCTAGCAGAATAACACTAGACCTAAAATAGGTCACCATAAGCAAAATTAAATACCACCAATCAATTGGAACACAAACATGATAACCATCAACATCCTGATAAATTTATAGAAGCCACACTATTGGTCTCAAATTCTGATTTCCTTATCCTCTCTGCAAGAATTCTCAAGCCTCTGCTACTTATGGAGAGAAACAAAAGACAACATATAACAAGGTTTATACAAAAACCTTCTACACTTCAAGCTTTCACTTAGCTTAGGCGGGTTTACCCTTTGTGATCACTCTTTCACATATGCAATTAAAGAATTATAGAGAAAACCAATGCTAACCTCTGCAAACCCTATCACTTTGAACATAGCTAAACATAAAAGAAATTCTTGTAACCATTTTCATTGATCACCAAGAAGGTTATAGAACCTAGAAAAACCATACCATTTCCTTATCCCGGGCTTCAGAGTCACCTAAGCTATACAAGAATTCTGAATTTGGACATTCACATACATCCTATCACTGCAACTTCATCAACTTAATATATGCCTGACATATATGTAAGTTTTTCCTTTATGCTAAACCTGTTCATCAAATTCAAGCAAAAAACACTATTTATTCACTAACTCAGGGGTTTTATGTATATTTGATTCCTCCCCTTGAGAGAAAAACCTAAAACACATCTGTAAGCTTGCCTTGCAATCCCCATCCCATCAAATAACCCTTAATTATTTAAAAGAACACAGTAAATCAACAAATGCATGCAAGAAGACAACATAAATATGAGCTCAAAATGATATGATCTGTATATTAATATCCATCATCGAATTCTACATAACTCAGAGTGATCTTCCAAAAACTAGAAAAGGCCCTAAATATATTTTGCCAGAGTTTTCTTTACAAAATTCTTGTGATACCTTCTAAAATGAGAAGAATAGAGACTAAGAAGAAGAGGGAAAAGATTAGGTCTGCCTTAGAAACCATCAGATGCCTTCTTCCCTAACTAAAAAATATTTTGTTCTCCTTCCCATGAAATCTGCTCTCAGAATATCCCAGGTTTGTTGAAACTAACTCCATAACTGCATTCCTCATTCTGACAGCTTTCCGGTGATATATAATACTTGCCATTTTGGGAAAAAATTAGCCTCTAAGCAAATTAATCACTCATGTGCCTCTGTCATTTAAGTTTTTCAATTTTTTCCTATAGTCTCAACTATGCAATTTAACTTTGATTTTTCACCTTTTACTCCTAACGCCCTGCCACATGGCAGCTTGTGATTTGTTGGGAGGATCCATTGGGTGCTACTTGGGATGACACCTCATCAATCTGCCATTTGTTTGCCTCGTCACTGCCACTGGACTGCCACTTGTTGCCACCTCACCGGGACCCGCCAACTGGACCTGTCACATCACCTTTCACCATTTCGTGAAGGGTAACTGGCGTGCATCTTCGACTCGCGAAACAACATGCACCATCAGATCTCACTGAACCTGCACGATCTTTAACATCCACTTTTTCACATGTGATTTTCACTATTTCATGAAGGGTAAGTTCGACACATGTTCCCTTCATGAATCAACGCGCACCATAGATCTTCGACGAACTTTCTCACTAGTTAAGTCACCCTTTCTCTACAAAAATCACCTACCTCATGATTCGTGCCTACACGGGGTCCACCTGGTCACCACTCGACCTCCTTGGTTGCCTCAAGAAGTGCGCCCGTGCATGTGGGGTCCACCTAGGTGCCCAACTGACACCTTGTGTCAAAAGCCTTAAGCTTTCGACACTATACTTGAGTGGAGTGTTATAATTAAATACCATAAAGTTCCATTCCCCAGCGAATGTGGGATAATACCTCATGCTTGGGAATACATTTTGCTTGAAATTTTCACATGCAGGGAGGATATTCTCTCTTCTTTAGCACCTTGCCTAGGAATTTTAATGGAAATCGCCTTACCCACACCACACAAGGAAAAAAAATAGGCTTTATACCTTCCAATTTTGCATCTGTTGAAAACTATTCATGTTGCCTCTTCTCCATTTCGCAAGGGAGGATTTTATTACATCTGCCTATGCATTTTTCCTGAGACTTTCAACAAATGCCCCTCCTTCATCTTCTACGCTACTACTCCAATTCATTTAACACATAGGGAGGAGACCACACCATGCGTAGGAGGAGGGAGGCCCATCTTACTGATTGCATAAAATTTTTGAAAGGGTCTCTGGCTCTTGTCCATGCCACACTCTAGGAAACCACAACCACGCTACCTGCAGTTCTCATCCACCACACAGAGGGAGATTGGTGCATTGTTTAATGTGGCCAATTGCTATTATGCTTGAAAGTTTCTGCAGCCTTCCTCACTAGCCACGCAAAGGTGAATTTTCTTGGAGTTTGAAGCCTCTACCAAAGCCACGCAGAGAGGGAGGACTTTGATGCTTTAAACCTATCAATTGCCATTCAATTTAACCCTCTCCACTCTACATGTAGGGGCATCACTTCTTTGAGAATTAAAATGGCATTCAGCCATGCCACCTTGCATAGGGAAATTGGTATTTGGTGTAAAGTTTGATGCCTTTCCTCATCCACCACACACAGGGAGATCCTAGGAAGTTTTTGAGGTCTTTTCACCATCCATATTGCCTGCTGCACCTTGCATTTTACACTATGTTGCATGTAGGGGATGGCATTACACCTGCGAAAAGATTTTTTTAAAGTTTCTGTAGCCTCTTCAACAGCACAGGGAGGATTGGCACTTGCTATTGATTCAAATGTCTCTCGCTCAAAGCCTCCATCTCCAAACACTGCAAAGGGAAAATTCTAGCAAATGAAATAGAGATTTAGCTTTACGCCTGCCATCATCACATTTGGTTGGGGTTTCTAATGCCCATGTGACCTGCCAATTGCATTTACATTGAAAATTTGGTGCATTTCCTAAACTCCACTCAGAAGGTTAGACATTGGCCACTGGTCTATGGAGCATTTTGTAGTTTGTGGTGACCCTATTATAACTCCATCAGAAACATTATCAGGATGCTCCTTTAAAATAAGGAAATTTCCTTTTAGTTTACACATCCCTTCAACACTAGTTGATTTACATTCACCCATGTCCCCATGTAATTCAGGCTCAACTATTGATTACAAAATTTTGACCTCATTATTCATCTCTTTCATTCCTTTAGTCAACTTCTCCCATCCTATTCACGAATTGTAGTCAAGCTGACATTGATATATATTGCCATGAAAAAAGAACATTTCGCCATAAAATCATTGCACAGGCATGAGCCAGGTCGGGCCCAAAAGTGGGTCTGACTAAATTTTTTTTGTTTTTATGAAACTGACCTTCAAAATGTCTCAGGAACCTTAAACATACCTCTCGAATTGATCGACACCATTTTTGGATCACCAAACTGAGTTTTGCGACTTTCAGGCACTTGCACCGCATTTTCGCATTTAATCACCAAGACGTAATTTTCAAATTGGTCAAAACACCTTTCCGGACCTTGTAAACTAACAGGCGTATACTCTAATATACAAAAATGAACTCTGCCAAGCGGTTTCTCAAGATGAATCCTGAGTGAAGAAATATTAATGGTCAAAGATGACCAACTGGCTTTGTCGGCACTGCGGACCTGATGAACTCAATGCACAGGCAACACATGATGTCTTTCTTAAAAATATCAAACGATCTTCATAGACCCTCAAATATGAGGCATAGGTACCTTGAAGTACACATCAAAACTTAGAAATATCAGTTTGACCAAAAAGCTGACTGGGTGCAAATAACACGCTCATGAAAATAGCAACTTTAACTGATATAGCAATGAAAGTACGAGACATTGAAAAAGATGGCTCAAGAAACCCTTTTGAAAACTGATCAAACGGACTGGCAGGAGCTTGAAACTGGAAACATAGCTTGTCATTTATACCAAACATATCCTGGAGCAAACATTCTGACATGACACTCACTGAGGCAACTTTTACAAATGTGTAAAGCGAGGATCTAACTAGCTGTCGAAACAAGGGCATCAAACAACACACTGCAAACGAATTGAGCTTGCTAAACTGAAAAAATGGATTCATAAAGACTTGAAATTTTGCACGGAGGCACAATTTTATGCATAGAATTCATTCCACTTTAAAATTTAATAGGACGATCGATAGGGAAAAAGATATAGGATCTCAAAGTAGGCTACTCAATAAAATCTGCATTTGCACCTAAAATGCACTTTCAGCTCACCCCTTGAAATGGGTACCTGATCAACTGATCCAAGCTGAAATCTAAAAGTTGTAACACACTGCATAGGCCAAATGAAAGGTGTAGGACACATTTCCCAAGCCTTACCCCTTGAAAATCAACTAGCTCCATTTTACCCTCTCTAACTAGGCCATTCAAACTAACTCATTTTATGATCATTTGGAAATGTAGAGAATTTTTTTGAAATGGGCCCCTAAAATTCACTCAAATTTAATGAGTCCCAACACACACCAACACCACTTATCGAATTCATCAAAATATCTTCAACAATTCTCTAGTGATAACCAAAAGGCTTACTAGAACATATGACAGCTTCTGGATCACCATATCACAAACCAACTGACTGTGACAAGCATTTGAACCACTTGAATGACCGAACAAAACCAGTTCCACCAATCATAATATATCAGAGACAAATCTCATGGTCATCTTCAAAGTCCAACCACTCTAACAGAATCCGGTAGACAACAAAACAACTAGTGTTGACATCAATGACAAACATCAATGCAACACATAATCAATTCCTACAAATTGCCAACAATAAGATGACAACCTTTCTATATTCCAGAAATTTAGTTCATTGTTTCCATGCAAGAGCATGCAACCCTTGGATAATATTTCCCTGCTCATTTTCTGGCCAATTTAGGTATGGATCAACAACTGACAACTGGTTATTGTGGGGAAGAACCATTCTTGTAAGGATAAATCATGATGGCATGTATTACTTGATCAGTTCCTAAAGGTGGTGCATTAAATTTTCCTTGCAAAAAGACAATAATATCAAGAATCATAGTTCATGCTCCCACCTTTACGTGTCCTTAACCATTTAATTTTACATTAATGATGGCACTTGCAAATCTCCTTTTGATACTCTAACATCGACCTTTAAGAGAGTATTAGGTCTATTGGCTTTTACTTGATAAATATTTTCTCTTACTCTGGGATCATGACATCAGATGGAAATGGAACTTGAGAACTCTAAAATATGGTTCTGAGATGCGAGGGTTTCCCTGATAGGACACGAGCGATAGAAAGAAAAGGAAAACCATCTTACTAATATGAACAAAAAAATTTGAAAAATGAGGGGTGGGGGTAACAAATGGCTCTAACTTGGGACAAAGAATAGAAGAATGCAACAAGGGACCTAGAGCTTCAAACAAGACCATTAATTTATCCATTAGGATGTAGAGTCAGAAAATACATAATGAAAGGGTGTTGCTTCTACGGATGGGCGGAGGGGTGACTAGGCACAAACCAAAAAGAAACAAGGCAAAAAGGAAACAAAATGAACCACACATCAAAACCACCCTAATATATACATGGCCATAAGGCCCTACCTCAAGGTGGCTCAAGTTGCTTAAATGAATCCATCAACAAGCTGGGAAAAGTAGGCACTCATGCAGAACAATGGATTGTGGCTATATGATGTGACTAGAGATAGCTTCCACCTTGCGGCCGTTGCAATATCAAACCTCCAACTAATGAACTACAAAATCTTCTCAAGCATATATTCATTCCCAAATAGCCATTATTCATCAAATTTTTTTGAATCATAATCCACTGTATTCATGAGTTTATGTGTAACAACAATATAGAAGTTGGGCTCTACGTTGCTAGATCCAAAATTACTATCAATTAAAACAACCATTTGACAATCTAGAACTATCGATTCATCCATCTTACCATCAACACTTACATCCTTGCTGACTGGTAAATTCTCTTTTGTTGAAATGATGCGTACAGGAAAATCAAAAGCTAATACTATCAATGACAGATGATGATGGGTTCATGTATCTTACAAGTTTAGTCATTGTTATAGGAACTTGGTTGCTAGCATACATGATTAGAAGGAATGACATACCTTCATTGAAGACTACAAGAAACAAAAAACTATTCTCGAAGTATTTTCACCTTGTTATAGAAACAAATATTAAGTTGTTGAAGCATCATGTCAAACCAAAGACAAAATAACTATGGATAGTTAGTAATGCTGATCATGAAGGAATTGTTGGCCTATTGTCATTGTTGTCATTGATGTCATAGATACAATTTTTGGTATGACATGTATGTATTTAATTATGTCTAGAAGTTTTCTTCAAGTATACAAGATTTATTTATTACGCAGTGTATGTATGAACAACTTCAAGGTCCAATAATTACTCTTACCGGAAGATGTTTTTGGGTTCGGTCCCATCTAGATGATTTGTGGCCAGATTCTTCAAGATGTTGTTAGATCCGGTCCTATTCAAATATGATAAAATAATGTTCTTAAAATTGTTTCATGATTCAAGGTGGAAGCCGACAGTACATGGAAATATTTCAATTGTTGTAGCATGTGGATAGTTCGGTCTCACCCCTTCTGGTTGAGCCGACTTGTTTGGATACTTGATGCAGATATATATTACCATCAGTGGTGTATGTTAGAGATATGGTTGTTGAAAAACAACTATTTATGTACTGTGTGTATACGAAAAGACTACGGATGTACATATTATGTGGATCGAGTAAAATGAATATGTGAGATAGCTTGTGTACTTCAAAGGAACTGTAACTTATGCATATGTCATATGCAACTCTAACAGTTCAAATTTTATATATTCTATCATTTGGTAGTAAGCCTTTTTGTATTCAGGCAATTAGCTAAACTGACAGTGAGCCAAAATGATAGTGGGACAAACTTGTAGTGAGCCAAGCTAGTCGTGAGCCACCTCATGTACTATGTAACCAATTACATATTGCATTATTCTTGAGAGAACTCTCTCTGTGGTTTTTCCCATATTGGGTTTTCCACATATAAAATCCAGTGTTATGTGTTTTGTGTTAATTTCATTTAGTGAATTTAAATTATGTTATGTGGTTGGTTAGATAGAATTTTTAATACGTTCAAGGGAATATTGATTCACCACTCCCCTCTCAATATTATGGATATTCAACAATTGGTATTAGAGCAAATTCTTTTGGAAGAGTTTGACCACTCAAAGGAGATCCAAAAGGTTGAACATATGGATTTAAATGAATCTATCTAAGAAATTCTATTGAGGATCTTGAAGCGGTAGAAACTGAAAACAAAGATTTGAAAGAGAATTTCCATCTAGTGAATGAATTCATCAAGAAGCTAAGAGAGAAGATTTAAAAGTTTAAGATAAGGCACAAAGAAGTTAGTGAGGAGCTCAAACAAGCTAACAACACTATTGCAGATCTAAGAGTAAAAAATGGGGATAATGAAAGACCAAGGAATACTTGAACAAAATTATTAAATGTAAATCAGAAGAATGTAAGAAGCTAAATAAAGATGTAACATCTCTAAAGGTAGATCTAGAAAAGGCAAGGAAACAAGAAAACAAGATTAAATTTGGTAAACATGACACAATGACGAATACAAAGTAATTTTTAGAAAACAAGAAGGAAGCAAAGGATGAATCCGATGAATGTTCACAACCAAGAGCTAATCACAAAGAAGATTCACCTCTGGTAAAAGTAGGAGCTACCAAGGAAGAAAAAGGTAAGTCTTTGGTCAAGCAGCAAGTAAGTATGAAAAACACCTTCTTTAATGGTTCTTGTTATAAATGCAATAGAGTAGGACATATGACAGTAAGTGTAAAAGTAGCATGAATACAACTTATAATCCATTCTCTAGTAGATGTCACACATTCAATAAATATGGTCATAAATCTAATCAATGTAGAAATCCGATTATGAATCAAAATATATATAATTACTTTAGAGGAATATGTTATACATGCAATATTTTTGGACATAAAGCTAACCAGTGTAGGTCAAGACAAAATATAGCTAACATCAAGTGCAACAACTGCAACAAATCAAGGCATATGTAAAGACAATGTAGGATAAAAGAGATTCAAAATCGAATCAAACTGGAAAAGAAGATCAATGTAGAGGATGTAAAAGTTGAAATGAAGAAGGTCTAGAGAAAGAAGGAGATAATATATGCATCAACACCTACCTCCGGTGCAGGTACCTCATTCAAAAATTAGATGGTCTATGTATTTGGCCCAGGAGAAGTAATATGAAAGCATATCCTTATGCATTGCCAAAGTAGCATCAGGCCATAATATCGATAGAGAAGAGTATGAAGTAGTCTGGTCATCAAAGTTATAAATCATCATAGGATCCAATAGGTTAGTACAAAAATCAAGAAGTGGATGACATCTCATACGCATTTAATGTGAAGAAATATATGATGAAATATAAGGATGACACTTTGATAAATTTCTCTCCACCTTGAATCAAGGAAGCAATTAAGAGAATTAAAGGCAATCAAGGTAATCAGGGTATCTAGGGTTTCTCCAGCAAGTTTGATTAGGTTATGACAAAAAATGGGTCAAGTTATCTATGAGAAGGTTTCACGATGGATTTATCTAGTATGATAAAACTCCCCTTATAACCAAGAATGTAATGAAAGCCATTATGGGTTTGAGTGACTCTGGTGATATCTCTAGACCAAAATATGGCAAGAACAAGATTGTTATTGATTTAACCGATGTGACATTTGATAAGCGCTCTTTGGAAATTGATAATGTCTAGAATCCAATGGTTAAATATCTATCAATGATGGTCGAAAATAAAATTTATTTCACAAATGAGGAAAACTCTATTTTAGCCATGACAGTTAATGTGACATATGAGATGGAAGAGATAAACAAGGATTTTAACCTCTATGAAATCCTACATCAATAGTTTCTAGAGAATTTGGTTCAATGTCACAAGAAGAACCACTCTTTCAAATATGGAACCCTAGCCCTGTGCATCTTATTCAATTTTGTGAAAGATTTACCCAATCGAGGTAGGGTTTTTTGGTCTCTAGATACTTTGGTAGCCCATCAGATTGCAAACAAGCTAATAGGGTTCATCAATGACAAGGAAAAAGATTAAGTATTTGTAGCCTTCTTCACAATTGTTTCCAGATGAATATGCAGATTAGGGACAAGATCCTGAAGGAGATTGTTGTTAAGTATAGGAATGTTATTACATTTGTGCTCATGACTAACAAATGCTATATGGAGGTAGTTGTGCTAAGAAAAGTTTGGATCCCTCCATTCAGTTCTGAAGCTAGTCCTAAAATGCTTGAAGGTGCAACCAAATTTCTTTTGGAGAGTCTAATTGATGAGTCTCAAGAATGTTTTGGGAGTGTAGATGAAAAGTATTTGTAGGTCTGCATGGAGAACTTGAAGAAGGATCATGAAATGGTGGTGAAGAAAGTGATTCAAGAATCCATGGATGAAGCTAAGCTGACTGAGGAGGAAATCACTAAAGTCAGATGTTCCACAAGGCTTGGTGCATCTGAAGCATCTAAGGTTACTTTGAAGGAGCTTCCCTCATCAAGTCACCTGAAGAAGAAAGTAGAAGTCAAGAGGAAGACCACAGTCTTTGAATTTGAAGAAGAGGAGGATGCAAAGAAGTACTAGATACATGTTTGGAAATCCGAAGGAAAGAAAGTCAAGAAGTTGCTTGATGTAGATATCCTATGCAATTCCCTCACACAAGGTTCAAGCCCAAAAGAGGTAGGTGGTCTTTATTCTAAGGCTAGTATTGAGGATCAAAACACTGTTATTAAATCTTTTCTACTTTATTATAAGAAGTATACTCTTATTGAAGCATGCAAGACTGAATTCAAAACTAGGAAGACTCTAGGTAGCCTTATGCTAGGAGAGGCCAATGCCAAAGAAAAATTAAAGAATGAGATCATGGAAACTGTAATGACTATTTCTAAAAGCCTTAGTCTATTCCCCTCTATTTATTTCGATACCTCTATCAGTATGCCTGAGAATGTGCTAGTCAATACTATTAATGATTTTGTTGATAATCTAGTTGATAACCTAGTTAATGATGTGTTTGCCATGGATAATGCTATGGATAATGTTATGGATGGTGGTGTGGATATTCTCGAAACCTTTGAGGTTGCTTTGGTTAATTTTGACTTTAGTATATATAAAGAAATTTAAGATTCTATTGACACATATAAGAATGATCAAGTGTTTGATAAGTCCAAAGGGGATGAACATGAATCCAAAATTCCATTGAAAGTTAAAGAAGATAATCTGACGAAAGAATCTAGTGTGCAAGTATCTATAATCGGTACCAGTTTTGGTACTTCTGAAGATGTATGGAAGAAGGTATTTTTTGCTCCTTTAATTATTCCATGTATCACCTCATCTATGCAATCTGTTGATTTTTCTAATGTTGATCCGGTTTAAAAGCTTGAGATTGGAGAAGCATTTATTTCATTTGCAAGTTAGAAATTTCGCAAAAAAAGACAAGATTATTGAAGATTTGTTGGGAACACTCTAGCTACAATTCCTAAATGTCAAAATCTGGACACTTCCAATGTAGAGAAATGCAAAATGTTAATCAGTTCTTTGAGTAGTGACACGGAGAAAATAAAAATATATATGAAAAGGATAAAGTTAATTACAAACAAAATTTGTTTCTAGAATTCAAAGCCAAGTGTGGATTTCCACATCATTGGCTTACACTACTTTTAGCCCAAGGTCAATCCTACTTGGAAAATGGTGACATACTCTTCTCTTTTAGTCTTCAATGGCCAGATGCCACAAAAAGCATCAAAGATGAAATAAAAATTATTGAAGATAAGATCTTCACAAGAACATACTAATTATAAATAGATCCAAGATTGAAGAACTCCATGAGAGGTATTATGAATTGTTGCAACAAAGGGATAACATCATTGCCCCCTTAAGAAAATTAAGATATTTTAGCAATGAAAGTGTTTCCTTCACATTAACGGAGACCTGTTTCGAGCCACTCAATTAACATACTTTCTTCCCAGCTCCATTCAAGAGGCAAAGCAATTGCATGCATCTTTATTGATATACATTGAGTTTTTGTCAGAAGATATCTCTCACCCGGATAAGCACAAGGACGTCTAGACCACTCATGCTTAGAATCTTAAGTAGTCCTTTGGATGGCAGTGATTGTCCATGTTAGGGGGAGTTTCACTTTTATTTATTTTTACATTTTTTCTAACCTTTTTGACCCTTTGTCATTATTGTCAAAGGAGGAGTAGTGTTAGGTTTTGTTAACTTTAAAGTTATTTAATGTAAACTCTCAGATAGTTGGTATTTTGGTTATTATTTCAGCTAACTTATAATGTATAACTTTATATTTCCATCAATGATAAAGGGGAAGATTGTTGGCCTATTGTCATTGTTGTCATTAATGTCATGGATATCTTTTTTGATTCAGCATGTATGTATGTAATTCTATCCAAAATTTTGCTTCAAGTATGTAATATTTCTTTATTATACAGTGTATGTATGAGCAACTTCAAGGTCCAATAATTACTCTTACCAAAAGATATTTTGGGTCTGGTCCCATTTAGATGATTTGTGGGTAGATTCTTAAAGATGTTGTTAGATCCAGTCCTATTTGAATATGCTAGAAGCATGTTCCTCAAATCTTTTAATGATTCAAGCTATAAGATGACACCGCATGGAAATATTTCAGTTGTCGTAGCATGTGGACAGTCCAATCTCACCCCTTCTAGTTGAGCTGACTTGTTTGGATACTTGATGTGGATATATATTTCCATTAGTGGTGTATGTTAGAGATATTGTTGTTGAAAAACAACTATTTGTGTATTGTGTGTATGCGAAAAGACTATGGATGTAAATATTGTTATGTGGATTGAGTATAGTGAATATATGAGACAACTTGTGCACTTCAAAGGAACTATAACTTATGTATGTGTCAGATGCAACTCTAATATTTCAAATTTTATATATTTTATCATTTGGCAAAAAGATTTTATGTATTCAAGTAGTGAGCCAAACCAGCAGTGAGCCACGTCTTGTACCATATATCTGGTTACATATTGCATTATTCCTAAGAGAACTCTCTCTCCATGGTTTTCCCATATTGGATTTTCCACATACAAAATCCGATGTTATGTTTTTTGTGTTAATTTCATTTATTGCATTTAAACTATGTTATGTGATTGATCAGTTAGAAGTTTTAATAAGTTCAATGGAATAATGATTCACCCCTCCCATCTCAATATTCTAGATATTCAACAAGAATACTAAATACTCTTAAGCAAAGAGATGACCCTTCAGGAACACTCAACTAGCATATCTAGCTCATACCAATTGACTGTAAGGAATGAAAGATATAACGTATTTTTAATACTAACATCCCTATGGTTCATTAATTTTTTTGGTTAATAAACTTATTCTTCTAATGTATTGGTAATGCAAGGATTACAAAAATGGTGGACATACACGATTCAACTACCAAACTAAAGAAGTGAATTCGTTACAATGACAATGCATCCAACATTGGAGTTTATGTTACTTTCATTATGAAATTACTTTTGTGTGAGTTGAAAAATGATGATGACAAACTATTGAAAAATGAAAAACATCCAACCACAAACAATCCTATTCCTACAATTAAACATTCACCATACATGAATGAAGATTCCTAAGCACATGCAAATTAACAAATTGAAGGAATAATACCATTCACATGCCAAGTAGGGTTTGATCTCCATTGTCTCCTATGTCCATTGATCTTGTTTGATATTTTTTCTCTCTAATTTTGTATTGTGCACAAGAGCTCAATAAAGAACAGATTATGGTTGTGAAGTCACTTGATTGCATGAAAGTGTTAGGTTGTTGATTAGATGCATTAGTTAGGGTTGACAAGGATGAAAGAATCCTCTTATATAGAAGACACTTTAGAAAATGGAGGGATAATATTAAGAGGTGAAAGAAATAAATGGTTAGCTAGGATTGAAGGGTACGTATAATAAAATAATAAAATAATGAAGGGGGTAGGTAGAGGAAAATTAAGAGATAAATAACACGTGCCATGAAGAGAATAAGTTAATGAATTAATTAATTAAATAAATATTTATTTAATTAATAGAAGAAGGACTAATTAAATAAATAAAATATTTATTTATTTAGGGAAAATATAATTTAAACAAATAAAAATATTTATTTAATTAACCTTGGACAATTTTAGGTGTTTACATTTTTCCCCTCATTGAGACAATGCACCTTGTAGCGTTGTTTCAAAGAAGATAAGATAAATTGAGATAAAATTGCCCCAAGATGGAAATGATATGCCCCCTTGTGAGATTGGATGAAATTTCCTTGAAAAAGAGTGTAGACAATCTCTCAATAAGAAAGAAAATCTAGAAAGGATTGATAAGATAGGTTGGCAAGGTCATGCAAGAAAAAGACATTGACTTGGGAAGTGGGGATTAACACAACAAACTAAGATTGAGCAACCTATAAATAGAGGCCAAAATGAAAACATCATCGTTTGAATACATTGAACTCAATAAATCAAAGAAAAGTAGAGCACTTGGAGCTTAGGGAGAATTCAATAGTGTAGGAGAGATGGTAGATATAATCCATCGATTCGATTGCGTTCAACAATTCTAGTGACTAGACGACATGGGTGAGCCAGTAAGTACCTCGACCTTGCTTTGTATGTGTTTGCATTTATTGATCATTTAATTATTTTTATAAGTCGATTAGCAAAAATGCAAAAGCTATTTTTTAGGTTTAGGGGCTTCTAGGGTAGGTTTAAACGCATCTGTGACAAACAGTCACATATAGGTAGGATATGCATGCATCCATGTTTATAATCGAGTCTATGTGTCTATGCAAGTACATCTATGTCAAATGAGCACGTATGTGTCTGAAGGGTGCATCTACGTCTTAAAGTTGTGTTTAGGAAAAACAACGACACGTCTATGCTGATAAAGCACATTTGTGTTACAAAGCCACACATAGGTTAAGTGAAACCATGTTTGAGTTACATAAATGTGTCTATGTCTAAAAAAGGATAGAATTGATAATTTTTTGATAAACATACATTGTCAATTGGATAATATATCGAGAGGACTCACTCCACAGGTGCCCTAGGAAAGACAAGATTGAAAACAAGGTTAAAATCAGTAACCATGTGATAAACATGTGTCACCAATTGGATAAGTTGTTGAGAGGACTCACTCAAAAGGTACCCTAAAAAAAGGTACGTTTGCTAAGCTGAGTATAGGATAAGTCATCAAATTGATATAATCCAATTAGTTCTCTAGCAAGATAGAATGCAACACCATGTGACAAACATAAGCACTAGGAGAAAATAAGATAAGACAAGCAACACTCTATGATAAACATGAGTACCACTAGGATTGACACGATTGACCTGATTGGATGCAGGAGTACTTTCCCCAGCTAGAGTCATGAGAGAGATTCCCTATGATGATTGTTAGGATTCCCAAAGATACTGAGAGGGGGGGGGGGTGAATCAGTATCTAACCGGTTATAATATTTTCTTAACTTAAAACATGTAAAGCATATCAATACTGTATACTAGTAAACAAGAAATAATACAATAAACAGAGGTAACAACAACCACATGAAAAATACACCATAACACAGTAGTTTAACGAGGAAACCCGGTGTGGGAAAAACCTCAATGGGATTTGTGACCCACAATATTCACTTACTGGCTAATAAGAGAATATTACTGCTACAAGAGGGGCCTGCACATGCAGGAAGGCCAAGTGCCTAGAGCTCACTGCTCAATTACAAAATGGGAAGTCTCACTGAATTACAAAATGGATTTTATAAATCCAATGTCTTGTACTGCTTCAAAATCGCATCTACTATGCCAGATCTAGTACCACTTTATAGCTCTGCTTCATACATAAATAATTAACCTATAATTCGCATAATAGGTCTGCCTTATTTCGCCTATCTACTTCCTTCCATCCATCACTAAAATGTTCTACAATGATCTCTTATATATATGAGTCATTTTACAACTTACCAAGTCTTCTTACAATGATTTTACAATAATTTACAAAATATATTATAAACAAAATTCTTGTCGGCTTCTGTGCTGGTATACTTCCTTTCACTATCGGTGGTTTGTGTGCTGGTGTAGAGTCTAACCTTGCTGGTGCTGGTAAATTGTCTTGCTGTTGTAATAGGATTGTAAGGTTGCAATCAATGATAAAACCTTCAATCACCTACAATATCTCATTGGAGTGTGCATTTTCCAACAATCTCCCCCTTTGGCATTGATGGCAACACTCATGAGAAAAATCCAAAAATTGTCATCCAAAAAGAATCTACCAGAATTGTTTTACCAAAAATTGTGTACCAAAAGAATATGTGCTCCCCCTGAGCTGATGAGTCATTTGCTAGTTATTTTTCTCATTTCACTACTCCCCCTTTGGCATCAATGACAAAGGTTGTCAAAGTGTCAATTGAGTGTGGTTTCCTATTTCATCCTTGTAACCGGTTGGATACAATCTGAAAAAGATCTACTAGTACCAGATTCAGGCTCTCAATGAACCGTTTTCTATCTTTTAATGCGGCCTCTGTCCTCTGAATTGTACTGGTGAGGTGTTGCATTTGCTCTGTCTGTGTTTTCTATCCTTGAATTAAAGCATCAGATATTTCTTTTCTTAAGCAGGCGAGGTAGTCCAATTTTGGACTTAGTCTCCATTTTAGATCTTTAGCCTTTCCTTTTATTCTCTCCTTTTCTCTTTCCAACTTTAGAAGTTCCTCCTCAAAACTTGTTATTTTTTGCTCAAAAACTGATAATGGTTCAGATGAATTAATGAAATTATCAGCTAGTTAATTTATTTCTTCCTGTATCTTGTTGATCTTTTGGTCTATATCTACTATCAAAAAGTTATTTTTACATGTATCTCTGTACAAGGTTTTAAATTCCTTCAATGTACTACATAGTTCCAGTAAGAGAGTGTCAAATTGTCTTGTACACTTCTTTATTTCTTCCTCAAAGAATTTGTGTTTTTCTTTCTCTAGTCTCTCCTTGAATGCTTCCTCTTTTATTTGTTCAACTGTCATAGTGTTGTCAATGGCTCATTTACCATATTTGTTTTCCCTATTGAATCCTTATCTACCACAATATTGACTTTCTGAGTGTCAATGTTCATTGTATATAACACCTTAGAATCTGGATTCATGTCCTCATGTGGTACATCCATACTCTCACTAGCCGGTTGATTGTCAGTAGTAACTACTGGTGGAGTATCTAGAGGTGGCGGGGATAAGTTATCTGTTATTTTTATGCTGGGTGGACCACCAACCTTACCTTTTCCCTTATCCTTATCTTTTTGGTATACTTTGATGGGTTTAGGGTTATGATATTCTTCCTTATTTTCCTTCTCTACAAGGAAAATGTCCCATGCATTAATTGTTTCCTCTGCAACCTCATTCACTCTACCAACCATAAGTGCTACATGCCATTGTGCAGTTGAAAATACTGACCGGTTAGCCTCAGAGATCAGATCATCATCTCTTTTGGTGAGTTGACTGGATATACAATAAGTAGTTTTTCAATTTTTATTTTCTTATCAAGCTCTACAATAGCTTACCTTCTAGCTTCAAGTCTTATGAACAATTCTATCAGTAATTCATCCACAATTTGCATCAAAAATTTCTTGTAAATATCCAAGTGTATGATTACACTGTTTTCAACTTTTTCCTTGTCATCAGTTGATAATGAGTCATATAATTTGTTGATGTTTTTTAGCTTTCCATCCTTTGTTATTTCATTGAGAAGAAGTTTGTCAATTGGAGCAATGGTTTGTTGAGTCTTCTTCTTGGGGGTTAACTTCTTCTTTGGAGTTAATTTCCTAGTTGTGGGCCTTACTGCCTGTTGTTTCTGTCTGGTTCTTGTGGAGAAGGTGTAAATACCGGTGAAGGTTTTCTTTTTCTTACAACTCTTTTGAATGTAGTTGGTATATCACTTTCTGAAGAATTTCCAATTGGTGAAAGGTGAGTTTCCGGTTGAAGTTCTTCTAACTCATCTTCAGTAATACCACTTTGTTTGAGTACATCATCCTTAATAGCTTTTGCTTGCCTGGATCCTCTTCTAACTATTGCTTCCACCTTCTTAACCCTTTTCTTTGATTGAATTTGGTTTTCAATAGTCTCAGCACTGCTAAATACCTCTTCTTTAGGTTCCTTGGGTGCTTCCAGGAGGGCTTTTGCATATATTTCCATTATGTGGTCATTAGTTTCATACCCCATTTCAATAACCCAAATGGTTCTTGGGATGACTGCCTCCATACAAATTTCATCCTTCTTTATAACAAAATAAATTTCATCCTTATACTTGTTTACAATTTCTTGTGAATATCTGACTCTTCTCTTCATCTGGGCCTTTAATGCCTGAAAATACTCATTTATGTTCTTTTCTCTATTTTCTCCCATGTTGTTTAGTAAATCTAACAACTATTTGCCTACCGGTATATCAAAACCAAGATTTATATTACCGATACCAAGTACTTGTTTGGTTATGTGTAGCATTAGACAAACAAGTAGGTTTCCAAATCTGAATGTCCCCTTTTTGTCTTTCTTAATCTTTCCCAAATTGTCAATTAGCTCATCTTTAAGCCATTCACACACATCTATTTTTACATTATCATTAATCATGTCATAGGCACTCTTTATGCACAGGCCAGAGACTGAGTTTAACCTATTTGCATGTGTGGTTTTATAGCCTAAGATCATACTAATGAATCTGACATTGATATCTCTTACATCATTTACACTTAAGGATCTTTTTATCAGATGTTGCGCTAGTTAGGTTAATCACTAGGTCATTTGAGACCTTTGTTTTATCAAGTCTGTTACCGATGGAGGGTAACCCTATCACAGCCTTTACTGCTTCTTTAGTGATTTTGTGAACTAAGTCCAACTAGAAGAATGCACCATGTACCCTACTTAGTACTATCCTTATAACATCCTTAGGAAAATCTGGAATACTGAGAATTTCAGTGAAACCTAGGGTTTCTACTATCTTGTGTTCAGGTTTAACATTATCAGATTCATCACAAATTATAGACTTATACATATTCTTGATTTCCTCATCACCTAATTCCTCTATGTGACAATGAATGTACATTCTAGGGTCTTCAACAAAAACTACTCCTTTAGAGATTTGAGAAAAAGCACCAATATTATCATCTTTCTTGGCAATTTTGGGAACTAACTGAAATATGGGTCTAGGGCATTTAATCACTTCGACTACAGTAGGGTTTTCTTTGAATTCAGGAACAAATGAAGAAGCCATGATTATAAATACCTTTATCTGCCTTAGGAATGATTCCTTGATGAGTTATTTCACTTCCTTGCTTGGAATGCCTTTGCTCAGGAATTTTCGTGCTCTCAAAGGTTTGAATGCTTGGTGAAATAAAAATGGAGCCAAACACTATTTTATAATGTTAATTTTGCCAACCACTACATTTAATGCTTGTTGGTTTAACTTATCTACCAGTATAGAAGTAATTTCAACTTCTCACTATCAACCGAGGGAATAATAGCATGTTTCACATTTGATTGCCAAACCCTCAAAGGAATTTTATTCAGTTAGATGAAGAGTCTCCTACTGGTGGAGTGTTACTCTGTTCTGTTGGTGGAGGATTATTCCTATCACGATTTAGTTCTGATTTCCTGATCCATTGTTTTGAGAATTCCTGCTTTACCTCTTCAACTTTTTCTTTACCTTTCAAACTAGGACCTTTGTTATTTACCGTTGAGGACTTGGTTCTACAAAATTTAGCAATATGTCCAATCTTGTTACAGGCATAACAAGTCACATTATTTTTTTGAATAGCTTTTCCATATCCTATGCCAGTTTGTGTTCTGCATTGATTAGATAAGTGTCCAAATCTTCCACAAACATAACATCTTACATTCATTCTGCAATTTTCTGAATTTTGACCAACTTTGTTGCATTTTGAACATTGACCAATGGGTGTATTGGTATTCTGATAATTTCTAGATCTACATTGATTTGCTTTATGACCATACTTGTTACAGTTAAAGCATTTGCCATTAAATTTATAAGCAGTAGGTTGTCTTACTAGTTTGCCTTGATCCTGTGTGTTTGTAGTACCGGAGCTTTCACCAGCTTTAAAGCCAAGGCCACAAGTGTCACCATTAGGTTTTTGATTCTTCAACAAGTCACCAAGTTCTTCTGAGCTTTTCTTGAATTTTTCTTTGTGCTGATTGGCAGTATCTAGTTCTCTTTCCAAGATTCCATTCTGTCTCATAAGTTCATTTGAGTCATTCTATGTATGCATCAAATTTGTCTTCAACATATCATTTTCATAGCTAAGTCTTGTGTTCTCATTTGCAACATCACTTAGTCTTCTAGTTAGATATTCTTCATTCTTCTTCCTATCTTCAATTTCCTTACAAAATCTCATAGTCATATCCTGCATCTCATTCTTTGTTGTCATGTTTTCTTGTTTCAGCTTGTTTATTAGATCACCAAGAGTTTCCTTTTCATCATTCTCATTTTGCATCTTTTCACAAAGTTCTCTTCTCTTGTTTCTTGCAATGGTAATATTTTCTTGAAGTGCTTGAATAATATCCTGTGCAGCCTTTAGATCATCTTCAAGTTTGATATTTTTCAACTTTTCTGCATCATAGTTTGAGAAAGCTGCTTCTAATTTCTTCATCAAGTTTTCCATCTCTACTAGTGTCAAGATCTTCCTCAAGTTGTTAGGCTTCTAAAAATAGAGGACCAAGCTCTGATACCAATTGTTAGGATTCCCAAAGATACTGAGAGGGGGGGGTGAATCAGTATCTAACCGGTTATAAGATTTTCTTAACTTAAAACATGTAAAGCATATCAATACTATATACCAATAAACAAGAAATAATGCAATAAATAGAGGTAACAATAACCACATGAAAAACACACCATAACATAGTAGTTTAACAAGGAACACTGTTGTGGGAAAAACCTCGGTGGGATTTGTGACCCACAATATTCACTTACTGGCCAATAAGAGAATATTACTGCTACAAGACGGGCCTGCACATGCAGAAAGGTCAAGTGCCTAGAGCTCATTGCTCAATTACAAAATGAGAAGTCTCACTGACTTACAAAATGGATTATATAAATCCAATGTCTTGTACTGCTTCAAAATAACATCTACTATGCCATATCCAATACCAATTTATAGCTCTACTTCATACATAAACCCTTAACCTATAATTTGCATAATAGGTCTACCTTATTTTGCCTATCTACTTCCTTCCATCCATCACTAAAATGTTCTACAATGATTTCTTATATATATGAGTCATTTTACAACTTTCCAAGTCAGCTTACAATGAGTTTATAGTAATTTACAAAATATATTATAAACAAAATTCCAGTCAGCTTCTGTGCTGGTATACTTCCTTTCACTACCGGTGGTCTGTGTGCCAGTGTAGATTCTGACCTTGCTGGTGCTGATAAATTATCTTGCCGGTGTCAATGGATTGTAAGGTTGCCATCAATGACAAAACCTTCAATCACCTACAATATCTCATTGGAGTGTGCATTTGCCAACAACGACAACTATGGACTCGTTTGATTGCAGATGATCATGTCATGATTCGTGTCATGGGATTGAGACACATTATGTATATGCCCATGATTCAAATGAACACCAGACTATTGAATTCTCTTACTGAGAGATGGTACTCTGAGACCTGCACCTTTCATTTACCAACTAGAGAGATGCTAGTCACTTTAGAGGATGTATACCAAATATTAAGGATACTTATTAATGGAGATATGGTGATGTATGATTGAGAGCGAGATGCTTATATGTTTCGAGGAGTCTTTGGAGACCTAGAGCTAGATCTAAGAATAGGACACTTAAGTTGGGATGTTATGTATTCCAACGGACATACCTTGGCAGCAGTGGTAGGGGGGATTATCAATAGATTCCTATGTCTAGATAGGATGACATGGGGGTTGGCTATAGGATGGGGGAGATCATTCAAGATCCTACTCACAAAGAGAAGAATATTTGCATGGGGGGCAAGCGTACTAGCGCATTTATACCATTAGCTTCACTAGTTTGTATACCTTAGTGGTTGCAGGATAGGGTGTGGGGTGACACTACTATAGGTATGGGCCTATGAGCATATAGTAGTGATGAGGCCGATCCACTTTAGGTTTAAAGGAAATGAAGAAACATATGTACATCTATAGAGCATGATTACTTCTCAGCCACCAATTGGGAAGTTGCAGTACTGGCGACAGGTTATTGATGATATCGAAAGTGTGACATGGTGGTCTTACTTAGACTATGAGGCTTGGGAGGAGGATGGTAGGGAGATACCCTTTTGTTTCCATAGTAGGTATCTCATTGGATGAACTCCCTACATTTTGGATTGGCACTTGATAGATAGGGTTACTAGATAGTTTGGTAGGGTGCAACACATGCCACGGGGATTGAGAGAGTTCTCTTGCACTATCAGGGAGTAGGCTCACTAGGGGTCAATTTTGTCATATGATGCAACAATGAATCACTTTTAAGAGCTGGTACCCATGCCTTGGGAAGTTTTGCCAGATGTGATTGATCTGGGTATGACAAATGAGTATGCCACATATTTTTTAGCGCATCTATTTCCAAGGCTTATAGATTCAGGAGAGCCTAAACCACCACTAGATGATGACAATGATGATGAGGATGGTGGAGGATGATGGAGGAGGCATAAGAGAGGAGGATTGAGGAGGATCTTCTGGGGAAAGGGAGGATAGAAAGATGGAGGGAGAGGAGAGGGACCGGAGGGAGGTAAGGAGGGAGGATGACCACCAAGGCTACATAGAGGGAGAGGGGGACAACCTTTATAGGTACATGCCCAGATATAGGCATAGGTGAAGAGATAGGGACAATGACAAGGATAAGGGGACAAAGAATGGGTCTAAGATGATCCAGGATAGGACAAAGAGGAGGGAGGAGACAAAAATGAGGATGATCTTCTCATGCTTAGATAGCTCACACAGGGTCAGACTAATGAGATTGACGATGTTGAGAGAGAGGTGACTCGATTGAGGTGACACCTGAGACATGTAGGATAAGCAGGATCAAACCATCCAAAGATATACATTGGTTGAGGAGGCATTGAGGGAAGTACCAACCACAACATTGGGGGAATCAGGGGTAGGGTTTACATACTACATCAGAGTAGGAGAGGAGATAGTGTATTGGAGGAACTTGTACCATGTAGTAGTTCCTCCACATCTCAAAGTAGGAAACTTCAGGAGATCCTCTTGCTCCACCATGATAGGGTGGGAGAGATGGAGATCATCTAGTTGGGGTGTTATGGGTCCACCTACACCACTAGTAGTAGTAGGGTCTCCAAGAGGAGGGAGATAGGATGATCCTAGGACTGGGACTTTAAGGGCTCAAACTTCTTCAAGGCCTACCGACTCCGAGGGAGGTTCCTCATCATAGCTCTCTTCAATCCCATTTTGTATCACTTTTATTATATGATGATGTAGACACCTTCAATTGATTTTGTAGCTATATATGATATTTTAATATCTTTGTATCATGATACTGATATTTTTGATATATATGAGATGAATTATCCTTGTAGCAGTTATGTACATATATTCCTATGTGATGCTTACCATATGATGATACAATATATGTATGCTTTCTATATGATTCATCCCAGGATGTATCTATGATGAATGATGCTTATACATTTATTTGATAATCTATTTTATAGATGTATTTATGCTTTTATGATGCTTATACACACAATGATGCAATCAATATGATAATGTAGTCTATGTATGATGCTTATGGTATGGATACATGTTTATGATGATCTATGATTTCTTATGTGATACGATGAAATATATACATGATGTGATGCAATTATTGTTGTTTTTATACTTATGTTATATGATATTCAAATGCTTATATGAGGTACAAATAAGTGATGTGTACAAGATGTGAGATTATTATGATTTCTAAATGAATGTGATGAAATGTACAAACTTGTGATGATGTAGATGAACACTATAGGAGATGCAGACATTTTTGGTGTGTCATTATTTCTTAGTCATGTGATAGCAAGCTACATGGACTTAGGAAGGGAGAAATACAGGACAAAAAAGGAAGGGGGGTAGAAGGTAGAATATATGGAGGTGGAAGAGATTCTTGTGCTATTATCATCATTGAGATTTATTATGAAAAATAGGTTATGACCATCCAGGTATAAGTTTGACCTAGAAAGTCATTATACCCATTTGCATGGAGATCAGATAGTCACAAACAAGGAATCCCCTAGTTCACACTAGACTCACAATGTCCTCATTGTTAGGATAACCGATGAACAACTGAGAGGGGGGGGGGGTGAATCAGTTCTTAATAGATTATAACTTTTAATACACAATACAACCTTAAACAAATAAAATATTGGTAAAGCACATACATATGTTAGTAGGATCAGATATTGGTAAACAATACAACTTAACAATTAACCAGATAATCAATATAAAGAAACCATACCACATAACACCATGATTTGTACGTGGAAAACCCAGAAAGGGGAAAAACATGGTGGGAAGCCTACCCACAGTTAGATGATACTTCTACAGAAAGTATGTAATACAATGAGGGGCATGCACTTGCAGGAAGGCACACTACCTAGAGAGTACTACTAATTACAAAATAGTCTCACTAACTACAAAGAGGCTACAACCATCTCAAGATAAATGGACAAAAATCCAATAGAGTGAACTACCAGAAATAGAATCTACCATGTCTGATTGCAGTCCCAGTTAAGCTCAGTGCCGGAGGACTAAATCCTCTTCTGAATCTAATTCAATTACCAATGATCAACCAACTCCTCTACCTGAATGATATTACAATATTTTTTCATTACTTTCCTTGACCATGACCTTTTTCATAACCATGATACTCTACAAAGAGTTTCTACCTCTTATTTATACAAACCCTAAGGCCTAAACCAATTAGGTCGGCCAGCTAAAAGATATTACAATAAGATCATTACATAATTCCATATTACAATGATATGCCATGTCGTCTTAAGACTAAAACAATAATAAAAAATCCATAAATCATCTCGAAACATCCTAGTAAAGTGTAGAGTACACGTTAGCATGATACCGATCCATAAGCTAGATAGAGACCAGACCTATTCTGGGTCCACCACACCAAAGCACTGTCTTCAAAAAGTTTAAGCATGATCATAGAACATCTTCAGCATCGTGAAATCCATGAAGAAGCTACACCAACACCAATTATGCATCATGTCATGAGTCATCAATGAAAGATCTCCCAGTAAAGCCTTAAACCAATACTGGTAAGGGTTTACTAGAGTGTATGATAGAATCCGATTACCAAGCCAATATCACCTAACCAAAAAGTGCTTATAGAGAATATAACATATGAAATCAAACATACTTCACTAATCCAAACATGTCAGATGTGTCCAACAGATAGTCTCTTCTGCCGGTAAACCTAAATCTTCTAACCGTAACTAAAACCCATCTATCGGTAATCAACCATAACAACTAGTGTTGACATCAATGACAAAACATCAATGCAACACATAATCAATTCATCCATAATTCCCACAATCTCCCCCCTTGGTATTTATGGCAACACTAGATGTGGAAAATATCTAAGTACCAAGAAGTGCCAACACAAGTCTCCCCCTGTGAATGATATCTTTGTAAGGTTCTGAATGATTTTTCACATTACTATCACTCCCCCTTTGACATCAATGCCAGAAATCTGACAAAAATATCAAAGCAATAATGTAAACCTTTGAATCTCAAAGATGACTACTCCCATTGAGTAGTAGCACCACTCATTAGTGCCAGAATGAATAATGTCTTTGATAATGCATGTCAGAATGATGACAAACTTCATTAGTCAAGTCTCTGCCAGAGGGGTAGAAACCCCTAACCCATCTCTCAAATACTCAAATGATTCCTTAGATAGTGGTTTAGTGAATATGTTTGCAATCTGTTCTTTAGTGTTCACATAAACCAATTTCACTTCCTTTTCTTCTACCTTGTCCTTCAGAAAGTTATACTTTATTGAAATATGATTAGTCTTAGAGTAAAATACTAGATTTTTAGACATGTTAATAGCTACAGAGTTATCACAATATATAAATATTGATTCACCACAATTTACCTTGATATCCTTCAACATTTACTTCATCCACAAGACTTGAGTGCAATTAGTTGCTTCTGCAACACACTTAGATTTTGTAGTAGATATAGAAATGCATGACTATTTTTTGCTGATCCATGAAACCATTTTCTTTCCAAGAAAGAAAGCTCCACCATAAGTGATCTTCCTGTCATCAGTATCACCTGCCCAATCTGAGTCAGTATATGCACATAAAGTGAAATCATCATTTTTGGAATACCATAAACCATATTATGTTGTTCCTTGCAAATACAGGAATATCCTCTTTACTACACATTCATGTTTTTATTTAGGATTACTTTTTTATCTTGAAACAATACTTACTACATTTATAATATCAGGTCTAGTCTGAGTTAGATATAATAGACCACCAATCATAGACTTATACCTTGTCAGATTTATCGGTGTAGAAGTATCCTTGATAGATAATTTATCACTTGTTGCCATACGAGTACTTACCGGTTTGGAATTATTCATACCAAACTTTTTCAACAATTCCCTCAGATACTTAGTTTGAAGGATTAAAATTCCTTTGTCAGTTTGAGTAATCTACAAACTAAGAAAAATCTCATCTCACCAATCATGGACATTTCAAATTCATTTATGTTGTTAGCAAATTCCATGCACAATTTATCTTCTCCTCCATAATTGATATCATCAACAAATACATCAATAATTAGAATATCATTATCTGTGATCTTATAATATAAATTACTATCAACACTTCTTTTAGTAAAACCAAGCTTCAGAAGATATTTATCCAACCTTGCATACTAGGCTCTAGGAGCCTATTTCAAACCATATAAATCTTTCTTCAATCTGTAAACCATATCTTTATCATCTGTCAGTGAAAATCCATCAAGCTACTTAATTTATACTTCTTCCTCAAGCTCACCATTCAAAAATGCACATTTAACATCCATTTGATAAACCTTATAGTTCTTATAAGCTGCATAGGCAAGAAATAGTCTAACAACTTCTATTCTAGCTATAGGTGCAAATGTCTCACCATAATCAATTCCTTCCATTTGAGAATATCCTTTACAAACCAATCTAGCCTTGTTTCTTACAACTTGACCATCCTCATTTATGTTATTCCTAAAAACTCATTTAGTTCCAATAACATTCTTATTTTTAGGTCATGAAACTAAAGACCAAGTCTCATTTTTTTCTATATGATCTTGTATGCAGGAAAAGCGGGTCGATAGAACTTAATATGTGAAAAATGGAGCTCTATAGAGCTTTGCTCGCATACCCACAGGACTTCTTGGTGCAAGCTATGGAGTTATGAAGCATAACTCAGCTTCCCAAGGATGGTTTCATGGTTCTCTATCTTGCACGGTCCCTCAAACCAATGTTTTTGCTCTCAGATCACTGAGCAAAATGGTTTAGGGATGGCAAATGCAAGAACGAGGGATGCTTTTGTTGATTTTAATATGAGATGCATCCTAAGCTATGCATGATTCTAGAAATGCAATAAACTAACTATAAGATGACAAGGTTAGTATAAATACTATCCTAACATGATATATTAGTCTATGATTTAAGCTAATGATAAAGAAAGTACTCTAAACATGCATATTTAGACTATTTCCTATTGAAAAGAGAGGCTAAATGATGAGCATATATGAAATGTGAAAGCTTGAATGTATTTGAGCATAAGTATGATACTACAAACTTAGATCCTTAAAATGGAGGGATGAGAGCTCTATTTATAGCAAAAATAGGACAATGGATGGTCAGGATTGAAAGAGTTGATCAAGGGTTGAGTTTGAAAGTTGGGAATCCATTTTTGCAATTTGCACCAATGAAATGATGACAAATGTCAACATAGGGTTGGGTTGAGAGAAGGGGTTGGAGGCATTAAATGCCTGAGAAGACCTTATGGTTATCTAGAGGTAAGGGTTAGGCTTAAGTTAGGCTTACCCATTGGATTAAGAGTTAATCCAAGGATAAACCCTTGTGTAAATGATTAAGAAATAATCATGGTCAAAGAAATGAATGCTTGATGAGACCCTTGGGTTGGATGAAGGTTAAGTTAGGCAAAAAGTCTCTAACCATGTAAGAGGGTTGAATTAACCATTAATGGTTTGGGAGACTTTGGAAAATTAAGTGGTTGAAGACTTGAAGCCTTTAATGGTTATCAAAGACTTTAAGGGTTTGAGAAGTGACTTCCCTTTGCTTAGGGATGTGACAAAGTTTAGAAGATGGGTTAGGCTAATTAGAAGCGATTAGAAGAGTCTAGAAGGGATTAGGAATAGGTTTTAGGATGCAAGTGGATGGAGGAATAATAGGATTTAATTGAAATAAAATTTAATTTAATTCAATTTGGTTGTAATTTGGGGAAATTAAATAAATTAGATTTATTCAATTTAGGATAACTATTTAATTAAAAGTGGACAGGGGGGATTTAATTGAATAAAATGATTTATTCATTAAATGGGTATAGTGAATTTAATTGAGTAATTTACTTAATTAAATAGAGGAATATGGGTAATTTAACTAAATAGAGAAATGATAATAAAATATTCATTTAGGAATATGGTCATTTTTATACGTCCATAGATCTAATTCATTTTCCATAGCCTTTAACCAATATTTATCCTTACAAGATTCAATAACAGTTGTCGGTTCAACTTGAGAAATGAGACACACTTCTTAATTTGCCTGTTTTCTTCTTTTTATAACTCCCTTGTTCCTATTTCTAATAATTTGATCTTTAGAATGATTTAATCTTACATACTTTGGTGTCTTTTGAACTTCAGGTTCACTGCTCTGATCATCAGTCATAGTTAAATTTTTTGATTGTGTCAGTGTAACTATTTTAGCTTCTTGTACTAGTTGAGGCATTGTCGGTTCGTCATTTCCATTGGTAGTTCGCTGATGAATACTAAGAGGGGGGGTGAATTAGTATACCAAAAAATACTGAACTCAAACACTTTAACAGTCTAGCAGTAAACCAGTATAACAGTTTAACTAACAAACCGATTAATACAAATGCAAACCAAACAACAAGTAAGACATTCACTTATAGAAGCACAATCACCATAAAAAAAGATATTTTGACGTGGAAACCCAAATGGGAAAAACCACAGTGAGATGAAACTCACAAGTAACTATCTACAGAATAGTAACCAGATTGGTTAAGGTCATACAATGTTCTTTACGAGAACAGATCCTGTTAGGAATCTCAATCTCTGTTAGGAGATAAGTCTGATTAAAGACTACCTTGTGAGAGGATTTTAGATCCATAGATGTGAATCACCTTGATAGAGGATTTCCAAAGGGTTTTCTAGGCCTACCCGGTTAAGGGTTTCTGACTTGTCAAAGATGTGAGTAATCAACATGTGAATGATCTAGCAAATGGCACACTCTGCTTGGTTAGATCCATGGTAGCTCATTGCTAATGAATTTTAGAATGACTTTAGTTTTGAGTAAATCCACACTCTGTTACAGCACACAGACTTGATCTTCTCTCTTAAGATTGGATATACAAGAACTCATCAACCACCAAAACCCTCTAACAACTACACACGCTAAAACCCTAGACATGATGTCCTTAAAAGGAATCTGATTTTATGTTGGTCCAATAGGATTACATTGCAAGTTCCTAGGTTCATTGCATCCAGAGACATTTTATAACACGACACAAAATCACCGTCAAAGTGTTGGTGGATGGTAACTCATCACAAAAATATACTGGTTGGTAACTCATCATAGAGTATTACCGGTTTATACAACTTTACCGATTACCGATTGGTAACTCAGAGTAATATCAGTTTAATTATTAAACAAATTATCGGTTTGACAAAAATGAAGATTGGGAAAAATATATGTCTCTTTTAGTTCCTTTGCTCTGTTCCACTTGAGATCCTCGAACCGCTTGAGGTTTTCATGCCACTTGAGATCTTCATGCCACTTGAGATCGATAGACACTTTTTGCAAAATACCGATAGTTTAAAGACTATAGCATAATACCGGTTTGGAACAGATACTGGTTGAGCATAATTCATACATTCAAAAAGTGATCTCATAGAAAGTGTATGTCCATCAATGAAAATCACAACATAATCATCAAAAATTCCAACAATCTCCCCCTTTAGCGTTGATGGAAACACTTAGGAAAACATTTTGACATCTAAGTGTTTTACAAAAAAAATGCCATAATAAAAAATAGTCCCCCTAAGCATATACACTATCCCTTTGCAGAAAATATAGTGTATACTACTTCCTTACAGAGATAAACAAGAGAGTATATATAGCATGCATAAAAAAATTAAATACCAGAATACTTCTCCCCCTTTGCCAACAATGACAAAACACAGCTAAGTAACCCTTGTTTTGATTAGCTGAATAAATGTTTATGACAATAAAGAGTGAAACTTGTCAAAAACAGATTTAAAGTCCTACATAAATTGCTTCATGGATAAGGACCATGACTCAAGTAGTGAGGTAGCAACCTCACTCTCTATTTTTATCTGGTATACTTGTTCCTCCATGGCATCCAAGGTACTCATCTCTTGAGTAACCGTCAAGGCATCCAGATTGAGATAGCATTTATGAAGTATTTGCAGTCTTGGTAGTAGAACCAGATGTAGTTCCTACAAATCCCTGGTCCAGTTGCTGATTTCCAAATCAATTCTTGCAACCTAAAGTTGAAATTGGTGAATGGTTTGCCCATAAGCGGTAAAGGAATCATATGGCATCTTGAAGGTACTTATGAATTTTTGCAAATCAGTTTGCAGTTTATCTTTCTGAGCAAGCACATCATCACATAATAGATGGGGTTTACATATCTTACTAAGCAGTAATTTCCCCTCATCCATTGCATCTCTGATGTCCTTATGTGCCTTCGGCAGATCAGACTGAAGCTCATGTAACTTTTTCATCAAGGCAGTGTTCAAAGCCTTTTGATGCTCCTTCTTGGCATTTGCTTCAGCAACCTCTTCCAGGCTTTGTACCTAGTCCTCCACAACTATGCATAAGAGTTTCAGTTGGGCCAAAGAGGAATCGGTACTAGGGAGGTTGGTACCAGGTATCAAACCGATAAGAGTGTCCATCGTAGATTGGATTGCATCTTGCTCCTTCTTCCTCCTTGTCACCTCTAGGTATTCTTGAGCAAGCTTAATGCTTTGCAGCAACTCCGATTCATTTGCAGATTGGAGGTCAATGGGACTGGTAATGTCATCCAGTTTGGCTTGACTATCGGTTGCCTTTGGGGTCTCCACTTGAGTGCTTTGTTCCACTCCCTCCTTCTCTTTATTCCTTACCTTATCCTCTTCTGCCTTCTTTTTCTTGGCTTCCTCTATCTTCCTTTTCTCTTCTTCCTTCTTCTCCTCTTCTTTCCACTTCTCTTTGTCTTCAACCTTTTTCTTCTTCTCCTCTTCCTTTTTCTTCTCCTCTTCTTGTTTCTGCTTCTCCTCTTCCTTTCTTTTCTCGTCATCCTTTTTCTTCTCCTTTTCCTATTTCTTTTCTTCTTCCTTCCATTTCTCTTCTTCTTTCTTTTCTGCTTCCTTCTTCTTCTTCTCTTCCTCTTGTCTATTATTCTCCTCTTCTTTTCTCTTATCCTCTTCCTGTTTCCTCTTTTCTTCTTCCTATTGCTTCTTCTCTTCCTTTGCCTGTTTTTCTTATTTTGCCACTTTTGTTGATGTACCTAGAGTAATATCTTCACCATTCAAGGCGTCAACATCGATGGGTTCCATTTGATTGATTTCACTGTCATACGCTTCATCCAGTTGATTGATTTATGGTTCTTGCTCAGCTTTCCTATTGGCTTCTGCCACTTGGTGAAACTTTAGAGCAGATTGAGCAAGGGAGTGGGTATATTTTACCACTTCCAGGACTTTTCCTTCTAGCAATAGAAGTCTCCTTCTTCTCATGAAGAAGAGGCCCTTATATCTTTCCACCACTTCATAAAGTTGATTTAGGCACATTAGGAAAGTATTGTGCAAATACTTCCTCTCTTATTTCCTATTCCTTCTCTATGGAAATACGACATTTGTTATCTAAAGAATTATATAGAGAATTAGGTATCTCAGATTTAATTTCTGATGGCCACCAGTCATTAATACCTAAATAATTAATGACTTCTTGTCCAACTTCTTCCTTTTCATCATCATTAAAATCATAAAAGCACTCTTTCAAATCACCAAGCACTTTTCTTCTAATATTCTTAATAGTTCTTTGACAATGTGTCAAAGGTTTGTAGGAGGAAATATCAATATTTACCAGTACAGATGTCGTCGGTTCATTCTTTGTCTTTTTCCTTGTTTTCCTAGTCTTCTTAGGTTGTTCTTCAGACACAGTGTCCTCTGAGTCTGGTGTGTTGTCTTTTGTCTTCCGCTTTCTCTCAAAGAATTTGGTGGGTGTAGCTTCTAGTTTCTTCTTTGTTGGTGACTGCTTGGTCACTTTGGGACTTACTGCAGTAACCAGTGTCGATACTGAAGGCACTGCCTTTCCCTTCTTTACTGACGGTTCTTCAACTGGTGTAACCCTTTCCAAATAGGTGTTGGCTCTCTTTACCTTTGGATCAAGGGGCATGGCGAGTAGGGTAGAGGCATACCCATCTAGAATGTCATACATTACCTCATATCCCATGGGTTCCACTTCTTTCTATCTAGGCTCAACCACCTCCATTATGCACTCATCAACTTTGATGGTGAAGCGTATGTCATCTTCATATTTCTTGACAATATCACCTAATATTCTCACTCTTTAGCTCATTTTGCATCTGAACTAATCAAAGTATTTGTTTAGAACTTCTAGATAACTAGTTCCAACTGCTTGAAGGCTTTCCTTGATTTTCTTTGTAACTGGTTGGTCGGTAGACCACTAAATATCTCCAACTCCTGGGAAGTAACCTTGGAAGTAGAAGAACAACCCAACCAATAGTTGTTGAGACTTAAATCTCAAGGTATTGTCCTATTTAATAGACTTCAGGTTCACTAGAAGTTGCCTTTGCATACAGGTACATAAATCAAATGATGCATCTTCCATGGTCATCCTATAGGAAGCATTTACCACTATAGCAGAGACAGAGTTGATCCTGCTAGCATAAAATATCCGGTAACCTATTACCATGTAGGCATATTTGTCCAAATCGTACTTGATGGGATTGATGGTCATTCCCCATTGGTTTCTCACAGAACTAGTGAGCTTGGTCATTTCCATCTTGCTGATCTTTCTTAGGGATGGCACTTCATCGACATTATAGAAATTGGTGACGACATGAATTTATTCCGATGTGATGTCATGCGTCCGCTCTAAGTACATTTTATCACTGTGCACTCTGCTCAGAATGATGCGGATGTGATCATCTAAAAAACTCTTCAAGGAAATAGACCGCATTGTGAAGCTTCTTCTTTTCCAATACATTGAATTCTGGTTTGATCTTCTTGTCCTTTCTGCAGAATAAGATTAACTAAGAATGGATCATCAGAGATCCTAGGTCTGAAATTTTATAATCAATATAGTCTAAAATACCTTCCTCCACTATAACACTAATGGGTATTTGAGATAGGGCATTATATTTTGCCTTCTGTTGGATGAAGTCTACTAAATCAATGGGTGCACTAGAACTAGAGTGTGATGCGGAAGCCACGATAAATAGAGAAATTTGAAAAATACCTTCATAAATCAAAATTTAGGTCTTGCAAATTACACTTCGCCATACACTCCTTTGGTTGCTAAAATATTGCTTTGTGTTCTACACTTGACTGATTGATATTAGCTTTTGATTCTTCTTCAAGGTTTTGAAAAATTTTCGAATCGCAATCTAAATCGCTTTTCGTTGCTCAGCACTTAAAAACTTCTTCGCTCAAGAACTAATAAGTGAAAAATGACTTGAAAAATCCTTTTAAACAAGTTCTTCACCTACCATAATAAATGCTCCACTATTAGGGTGTAAACCCTAATTTGCCTTTTACCATTTTCGGTCTTCTGCTAGTTTACAGGTATCACATACCGGTTAAGGTCTTTTACCAGTGTAAACCGGGGATTCTAAACATTTCACCATTTGCTCCCCCTAAGCTTTTTTGATGCTTAGTTTGCTGGTTCAGTGACTTCCACACTAGGTGCAGAAACTGGTCCTTCTTGAATCACTTCTTTTGATTTCTTCTTCCAGGTTTTCTTCATATCCACTTGAACAATTTCAATATCAATCTCCTTCCGGAGTGACCGGTATATCATCTGATATATTCTTTTTCATTCTACAAAATCTTGTTGTATTACTTGGTTTGTTGCAATGATAGCAAATCATTCCACATGATCTCCAAGGTCCATTATTCATGTTTCCATTCTTCCTTTTGCATGTTGCAGTAGTGTGACCACTACCATGATAGATCAAACAGGTTGCACTCCATCCGGTTGCTGCTTGATAGCCACTCCTTCCTGACTAATGATTATAGGTATTAAACTGGTTTGGGTTCCGGTTCCTAGAGGATTCAGAAAAAAAACTCCTTGACTCCTTTGAGGATACCTTTCGGTGTTGTGCATGACAGATCTGCATTCAAATTCTATATGCCCAAACTTGTTGCATGCATAACAATTACCATTGAATCTATTGGGTCTAGGCTTATCGTTTAGAAAATAAGGAAAATTATTGTAAGGCTTACTTCTACATACATTAGCACTGTGTCCTTCTGGTGTTCTCAAACTTTGATTCCCTTCTTATCCCTTATAAAGAAATATAATAACTTTGTCTGCAAATAAAGAGATCGAAGAAAAAGAACCTCAGAGAAACATATGACAAGGTTTCAAGAACCTTCTACATTTTGAACTTATCCAAAGTTCAGGCGGGTATACCTGTAGACCTCTAAAAATGGTCAATGCTTCTGGAGTCATACTTTAACATTGGCGCATTGCCTTATTTTAGGGTTCTTGCGTCGCATTAACATTTCTTTTATGTTGTGCACTTGGTCTTTATCATTTGCGAGCATCGAGTCCTTCTTCTGCATTCCTCATTTTTCTTGCTTTTGAATTAGGTCTTGTCGATAGAAATCTTCAGTCATGATTTTGGTTGATCTTATCCTGTCGCATCATGGTGCGTGCTCATTTATCATCATTTTGGACATCGTCAATCCTAATCGATGATAGAATTAGGGTTTTTTCCTCTTGTCAATCTTTCAATCAACTTTAGCTTGTTAGTAATCATTTGCGATTATCAACTTGTCAATCTTATCATTTTGTGATCGATTCGTCATCGATCTTTGTCCTTGTCAATCTTGTCATTTTGCGATCGATTCATCATCGATCCTTGTCCTTTTCAATCATGTCAATTTGAATCAATTATTCATTGTTCCTCGTCAATTGGTGCCTATCAATTTGATCTCCTTGTCAATCTTGGTCAATTTGTCATTGATTTTTGTCAACCAATCTCAATCATTTATCAACATTGGTCCTTTGTCAATTAGAATCATGATCGAACCTACATTAATTTCTTATTGTCTTGACCTAATTCCTTGTCCTCTTATCACTAGGGTTTTATGATTTGTTCATTTAGTCCTTTTCTTCTTCTTTGTGGGTTAAATAAATCTATTTATTTAGTCCTAGGTCTCTTTCATGAATTAATTAATGGATGAAAACCTATTAATTAATTCACCTAATTTCTATTTCTCCTATTTTCTTTAATTTTTCTAATATTTCCCCTAATTTCATTCCCTCATTTTCTCCTATGTTTATGCTTCCATTTGTTGCAATCATGGAGGCTATTTTCTCTCTTCCCTTTTGTCACGGGAATAGCAACTTGTCATAATCTGCCATAATTTGTCATACACCTTGCATAGAAATTGTCATACATTTGTCATAATTTTACCATTCTTGATTTGAATTTCCTTTCAAATCTCTTCATGCTAATCTTGTCCTCTCTCCAATTTGTCTATAAATTGGATGATTTTCTTCAATGAAAGGAGATCAATCACATTTTCGAGTAACCTTTTACTGCGAATTTCATCTCTCAACAACATGCTTTCCACTTGCATTTTGCACTTGTAGGTGAGATCCACATCAAATTTGAAGGTGAAAGTAGAACAATGGAGCCACATGAAGGAGATATCTGCGTCGGTTTGTTTCAATTTCATTTGATTTGAATATCTTGTCTTTATGTCTTCATTGATTGGATTGGGATTGCTTTCATAGTAGCTTTAGGTTTTGTGGTTGTCCTAATTGCTATTGTTTTGATGATTTTCAATTTCCTAATCTACATTTCTTGTGAACCCAACGTGAACTAACCCCTTAACCAGGTTTTGAGTGCTTTTGAGCTGTTTGCAGGTGAAAAACTCAAGAAACAGGGTGACTCGGAGCTTTCTAGACACTTTTAGGCCTGTGTTGACATTTTTTGCGCTTGTGTTTGAGTTTTCTACACCTGTGTTTGACTTTTCTGCACCTATGTTGAAGTTTTATGCGCCTATGTTGATTGGTTCTGTGCCTGTGTTGAGGCATTTTGCGCCTGTGCAAGGCCAGAAATAGATGTGAAATTAGTTGTTTTTACTTGCAAATTTGTTTGTTTTCATTCTGTTTCTTGCATTCTAATTTTTCTTTGGCGCTAATTCTTTGTGCAACATCTTGGCGTTACGTGTGACGAAGACTAAAAATGTAACTACTAACGAATCTTATGTAGGATGTGGTCAAAGGATCTCATTAAAACATCTTGCTTGCGATTTTTAAAGTAGTTGCACATTTCATTTCTTAAAGGTTAATGAAAACCATGCATGCTTTGTCTGTTTTTAATTTGATTGCATGTTTTAACCCTTAGAACTGGGCCTGCCTCCCGATTTGCCTGGCACTTCACACAGGCATTGGTGAGAGGGAACAACCCAAAGTGGTGACGGGCTAAAGCCAAGCTCTTCCAAACCACTCTAAATAACTATGGATGCAACGAAAGTTGTAAACAATGGGTGCTAGAATGGTATTGCGATGATTTATTCACCGGATCAATACCCACCCAAACGGATGCCCTTACTAGAATCTCTTGTTTTTAGATGCCAAAATCCTTCTATCTGTTGGCTCAGGCGTTGTGATACGCACATGCCAAAGACACCTCTCATGTACTCCTCAGTTAGAGATAGCAAGTTCTTGGGAAGTGATGCCCCTTGAACTCGAAGCTTGGTATGCCCAAGAAGTGAGTGCACTATAAGGGGGAGCCAGTGCTACCAAGTGTCTAGCTATCCGGTTGAGTGTTGTATTTTATGGTTAGAGGATTCAACAGATATTTCCCTTGCCAACCATAGGATTTGTTGTGAATGTTCTTGATTGTCTTGAGTCAAAGTCAAACAAACATTTTGTCTTCCATGATTGTCAAAGGTTAAATCAAAAACAAACTTTCAAAAGTGCTCATAATCAACTTGGGTTTTCAAAATCAACAAACTTCAATTCAAAACAAAATCCAAACAAAAGTCCAAATTTGTCCAAGTATTCATCCAACATTTGAACATGGCTTGTCAGAACATTGAATATCTTTGTTTCAAAATTCATGTCACTTTAGGCTAGGTTTTGCATAGTCCAACTTAGGTCCTAGGGCATATTGTCATCTCCCTTCATTTTAGTCCTTTTCATTCCAAGTGTCCTCATTTTGCACTTAGGTTCAAAATCATTTCCTTAAGTTTGCATTTCATTGTCATAGCCAAGCTAGATTTCCATTTAGGTGACATTCGTGCATTATCCTTGTCAAGCTAAAATTAGGTCTTGCCTAGGCTGCATTTTGCATATTCCAAGTCATTGGTCTTCGCATATCCTTATCATTGTATTGTCATCTTGTCTTGGCTTCATCTTGTCATATCATATCCTTAGATCATTTTCATGTCATATCCTAAGTCATTGTCATAATCATTTCCTTCTTGCATTTAGTCTCAAAAATTTGGTTTGTCAAACTTGAAAAATCAAAACTTTGGATGATACCCTAAGTTGTTGTTAAGGAGTCTTGACCTTGTCTAAAATTTGTCCTTTCATTAATATCATTTTTGTCAAACCTATCTTAGTATCCAAGCATATAGGTGAGACATTGTCAATTTGTCCTATTGTCATTTGGTCCTTTGTCCTTTAAGGTCTTGGCTTCATTTCAGCTTCCCAAGGTTGAGTCTTTAGGTTTGCATTCCAAAAAGTTTGTCCAAATCTTGAAAAACAACAAAAACATAGGTTGCATTCTTGCCATAGATTGCATTTTCATCTATTTAGGTTGCATTTAGTTGCATATCATACATCATCCTTTTAAAATAAAAAAAATCCCAAAAATATTGCATTTGCATAGTGACATGCCTGTTGAAACAAGGTCAAAATCTAAGAAGATGGGCAAACCAACATATCAACCCATTGACAACATATCAAACTCACAGTTTCAACCTAGTCAAACATTACAAATTGAAGGTTCATCAAACACATCATTACCACAATATGGAATGGTTCAACTTGGACCACCTCCATTATATGAGCCAGTGTTTGTACGCATGAAACCGGGATATGGGAGTGTTCCACCAACGCCAAGGGAAAATGCACCTTTTGACTGGAATCAAGTGGACCTGCAACATGAAATTCAAACTCAAACATTACATGAGGAACAAATTATTTCACAAGGATTTGGTTCAGATCAAGGCATTCAACAAGAAATAAATCCAAATGTTTTACCAGATTCTTCATCAGATTTTGATGCTTCCGGTGATGTTGATACGCTCCTTAAAGATCTGAAGTTGACAAAAAAGATGGATAAATTCTTGAACAAGGTCTTTAAGATGTTTCCACAAAAATATCTTGATATGATGAGTAATGTGACCTCCTCAAATGAGCAAACTAATATGCAAAAACAACAAGGTGGTGATTTGTTAAGTTTCTCTCCACATCCAAATGAAGAAAATGTGCAACAAGAACCTCAACACACGTTGTTGAGTAAGCGTGCTTCACAAACTTTGACAGTGACTATTCCACAAAAGTCAACATTCGAAACAATAAACAATCCATTGTTTAATGCAACACCTTTAACACAAGATCAAATGATGGCCACAAAAATGTTGACAGGTGTCCCTCAATAAGAAGTGATTCCTCGAATACTTAAAAGTGGATCCAAATCTAAGATGCAAGAAAACTTTACGACTGGAATGCCTGATCTTACAAATGTTCAAAACAATTCTACAATGCAACAAAGTTCATATGTCCCATCAAGTTCAATACGTATGGAAAATACTCAAGTACTCGTTATGCAAAATATTGTGATATATCCTTTGATAGTGGCAACACAAAGAGCCACAAATAGTGGTGTGCACCAACAACAAGTGTTGCAACAATTGAGGAATGCACAAAAGGCACAATCGAATGCACAAACAAGCAATGCACAACAACAACAATATCGCATTCAACAACAAGTTGTAGTGTCTTCTGCACCATTACAAGTCAATTCAAACTTGCAACCACCACAATGGATTGGACAAACAACACAGCAAGTCAATGCAAGTGCCATACCCCATCTAAAGGAGAAACAATAGAAACCTTCCAAACAAATTTTTTTGCAAATGATGGGATTTACATCAGGACAACAACAATTGGCACAAAGTCAGCAAATTTTGATTCGTCAGCATCAACAACATGTGCCTCAATATGTGCCATGAAAAACAAGTTATCATACACCACAACCACAACTGATGTCCATGCAATATCAACAACAACCTCAATTGCAATATCAACCAAGGCTACAAATGATGATCCCATCACAAGAAGTACAGCAAAAGGGTCAATGTCAAGGCATGGCACAACCATAGCAACAAGAGCTGTATCAAGAACTTTATATGCTAGAGACACCAAAGACAACAATTTTAGAGCATCAACAGCCAATGGAGAGCACAATGTATCGACAAAGAGTACACCCAAGAATGAATGATTAACTTCCAAAATCTTCGCTATCTGACACAATTGCACAATAGCTTGAGAAGTTGCAATGACAAATCGACGCATTGCAAACCAAAGGGACAAAGAAATTATACACAGATCAAGATTTATGTCCTAATCCATTGGATAAGAGCTTGTACATGCCTCCCTTTCCTAAGCATTTTGAGGCACCTAATTTTGAGAAATATAAAGGGAACGGCAATCCAAAAGACCATATTCAAGCATTTTTCGCAGCATGTACTAAAGTGAGCTATGAGGAAACATATTTGATGCACTTATTCGCACAAACTCTCACAGGACAAGCCATGGATTGGTATTCGCATTTGCAGGGAACATAAAGACATGGCCGAAATTGGCTCAAAAGTTTATATCCCACTTTGCATTCAACATTGACAATGAAGTGACCATGTCAGATTTATGCAACACAAAGAAAAAGCAAGGTGAACCATTAGTGACTTTCTTACAAAGATGGCGAAGGTTGTACAATCATTCTTCCCTTGATATACCTGAAGAAAAACAAGTGAACTTATTTATTCAAAATTTGGTCCCAGAAATGATGTATGAGCTCAAACTAAAAAGTCCTAGTACCATTGAGAAGCTCATTAAGAAAGGGATGAACATTGAAAATTCTCTTGTAGCTAAGGGACTCGTTAAGCTCAACAAAGATAGTGACAACACAAACAATTTAGGGGACAAAAATAGATTTTGGTAAAAAAACAAGAATGTCACTAATGATGGAGTTGTCGATGCAAGAGCAGTGAATGCAAATCAACCCAAGTTCACGATAAAGAAATTGAGTGCTCCTAATATGTCAGCTATGCAACAAAATCAGACACAAGCAAGCAATGTTATTCAACAGCCACAATACCAACAGTATAATCAACAACAAGGTCAGCAACAAAACCAACAACAAAAACCTTTCAGATCAAGGGATGGGCCTCCTCGACAGTTTATGCCATTGGGAGAGCCTATTGAATCAGTAATGAAACAATTGATACAAGCAAATTTTATCAAGTTACCAGATGTCAAGGAAGAACCATTGGTAAAGCCGCATTGGTGGAATGATAATGCATATTGTGAATACCATCGGTCAAAAGGACATAAAACCGGATCGTGTTTTCAATTGAAACATAAGATTCAAGACTTGTTAGATCAAGGAGTAATTGAGGTAGACCCACCCAAGGCAACCTCTAACACTGATCATGCAATTTTCAAAACTCCTTTACCTGATCATGACAAGGGCAAAGCATCTTCTTCAAACTCTACCCAAACAACGAATCTTAATTATGCAAATACTGGTTATAAAAATGTCATCAATTGTTTTCGAGCATCAAATGAGTATGTTTCCACCATAAGAATAAAGGGACAAGGTCCTTCTTATGCAGTCACCACTCATCGATCCAAAATAGTCCTGAAAGGAGCTCCTGCAATTCCTCCCAAATCAACTCCTACGAGTCAATATAATCTCCTAGATCATTTGGGAAAGATTCCTGCACAAATATCAATTCTTGAGTTGTTGAAAATGTCCCCTATGCATCGCACAGTCCTAGATAAAGCTTTAACTGAGTCCACCATCCCAACAGACATTGATGTTGACCAGTTTCAAGCCTGAATCGGACATCTCGCTATTTCCCAACACATTGCCTTTTTTGATAACGATATTTCCCCTGATAAGCTCCCTCATAATGATCCTTTACATCTTGAAGTCTTTATCCATAATTGCAAGATTCGACGAGTCTTGATAGATGGCGGAGCATGTCTTAACATCTGTACCTTGAGAGTAGTCATTGGTCTTGGTTATACAGAAAATGACATTGATTCTTCCAGAAGAATAACAATCAAAGCATATGATGATGCTGAGCGCCCATCTAAAGGGGTAATTTCATTGCCTATCAGACTAGGTCCAGTGACATAAAACACTTTCCTGCAGGTCCTAGACCTCGCTCTCCCTTACAATATGATTCTTGGCCGTCCATGGATCCATGCAATGAAAGCAGTTCCATCAACTTATCATCAGTATTTAAAATATCCTTACAATGGGACTGAGATAACAATTCCAGGAGATCATAATCCATTTCAATTTTGTGCTAATCTAAAAGATTCCCTATAGCAACAAGTCCCAGTCAATAGAGAGGCCCACTCACATAATTATGTGGATCCTAATAAGTTGTTAGATGTTGTCAAAGGAAAACTGAAGATACAAGACCAAGGATGCGGAGAGTATTCAATGGCTCAAACATCCCTCATTGGGAATTTACCAATATCTCCAAAATCACATGGCAAACCACATTTGTTGCAAAAGGAACCTACGATAGTCATTCAATATCAGCCCCCCACTACATTTACAAAATGGGGTGAACTTAACAAGGAAACTTTGGATGATGATGTAACAGATTGGCTTTATAAGGATCAAACTGATACACCACCTGTCAAATTGCCAGTGGAGCGGTATGGAAAAGGGTTTACTATAATGCAAAAAAATTGATATGATGGCTGCAGTGGTTTGGGCCCTGACAAGAAAGGAAGACTAGAACCTATTATACCTAAGATGCGACATCCAATTTTAGGGTTAGGTTTTGTACCATTGCGAATTGGAACCTCGTCTACCAAAGTGACCACATGTGGAAAGGGGAGTGACTCTGATGATGAAACAACACCTGAGGATACCCAACCTGAAACTGATTCCAATGAATGGGAGTGGAGTTCCTTTTCTTCTAGCTCCTATGCCCTTGAATATGTTTTCCTTGACCCTGATGATTTGCCCATGGAAGACAAACATGAAATAACTCCCCCTCCCAAAATGTGTCCTAATGCTTGGATAGAGTCATTCTGGGACCCAAGCTCTGAATCAGATACGAGTAGTTTAGACAGTGATACCATGGACATTTTTATCCTTACCATCTCAGCCCTAACTCTCCTTGAAACCAATGATGACATTCCCCTTGTCTATCCACAACTTATCCAACATGACCAACAAGAACCACTCAAATTGGATTGTTTTCAAAATGACAAAGCCATTGCAGAATTCCTTGGACTACAGGAAGGCATACCACAAGGCGATCATAAGGCAGGGTTTGTTATTGATTTATATTCCACAACATATTTTGGGGAGTCAACTCCATCTTCTAGTCATAAAAATGACAAAGAAAAAGAAAAAGTAAAAAATCAAAAGAATGGGTCTTTGATTGAAAACCGTAAGGCACTCTCTGACCATGAAAAAGTAAAAATAAAAGACGTACCTACAAGTGAAAACCTCTCTGAGGCACCCAAAGGTGGAAGATTGGACATACCCTCATCAAGTTAGGATAAATCAGCATTGCTTGTGGAAATGACCGAAGAGATAAATTTGGGTACACCTGACAATCCTAAGGTCATTCATTTCGCTGCTTCTCTATCAAAACAAGAAAAAATAGATTTTGTCAATTTCTTTCTCGAGAAGAAGATCAGTTTTGCATGGTCTTATGTAGATATGCCCAGCCTTGATCCAGAATTAGTCCTTCATCACTTGCCATTAAAACCAAATGCCAAGCCTGTCAAACAAAAACTCAGAAAGATGCATTCCCAGGTGGCTCTCTTAGTCAAAGTAGAACTCAAAAACTTATTAGATGTGGGCTTTATCAGACCAATTGATTATGCAGATTGGATTTCAAATTTGGTACTAGTTAGCAAAGTAACTGGGGGCATCAGAATCTGTATGGATTTTAGGGATCTCAATAAAGCATGCCCTAAAGATGACTTTCCACTGCCGAATATAGACATCATAGTTGACATGACTGCCGGATATGAGATGCTATCATTGATGGATGGTTTTTCCAGATATAATCAAATTCGCATTGCTCCTGAAGATCAACATAAGACTGCATTCAAATGTGCTTGGGGTACCTACTACTAGAATGTGATGCCCTTTGGCCTTAAAAATGCTGGAGTAACATATAAAAGAGCTATGACAACAATTTTCCATGATTTTATGCATACTTTGATGGAAGACTATGTTGATGACCTATTATGCAAATCCGTCACAAGAGATAGTCATCTAGCCATCCTTGGCCCAACCTTTGATCGAATGGAAACCTACAAGCTCAGACTCAACCTAAAGAAATGTGTCTTTGGTGTCACAACCGACAAATTATTAGGGTACATTGTTTCTCACAGAGGCATAGAAGTAGACCCAGAAAAAGTTAAAGCAATAATGGATATGCCTCCTCCTTCCAATCTCCGTCAACTAAGAAGTCTGCAAGGGAAGTTACAATCAATCTGTTGGTTTATAGCTCACTTGGCAGACAAATGTCATCCCTTCCAACATTTAGTGCATAAAGGTGTCACTTTTAAATGGACTGAGCAATGTCAATCAGTATTTCAAACTCTCAAGGATTATCTGATGTCACCACCTATTCTAATGCCTCCTATAGCAGGGAAGCCATTCATATTGTATATCTCTGCAACTGAAACGACACTGGGAGCTCTCTTAGCCCAACAAGATGAGAAAGGCAAAGAACGGGCTATTTATTATATCAGTCGGACACTAGTGGGCTATGAACTGAATTATTCAACTATTGAACGGGCATGATTAGCAGTGGTATTTGTAACACAGAAGCTTCAACACTATATGTTAAATCATCAGACATTGCTAGTTACAAAAATTGATCCCTTGAAATACTTGCTTAGTAGGGCAGCTTTGACAGGTCGCCTGGCAAAGTGGGTTATGATCCTAAGTGAGTTTGATATTGAGTACATTGAGAGAAAGGCAATAAAAGGACAAATCATAGCAGATCAACTTGCAAAGGCACCTATTCATGATGATCATCCAATGTTGACAGATTTCCCTGATGAATTAGTATTTGCTCTTACTTCTTCTAAGGAATGGCAATTATACTTTGATGGATCTCACACAAAGTATGGCTCAGGAGAAGGTATATTGTTTGTCACCCCTCAAGGAGATGTTATCCCAAAGTCATATAGGATCACTTTCCATTGCACCAATAATATTGCAGAATACGAAGCTTTGGTCACAGGACTCAGAATAGCAATCCAATGGAACATTACACATTTGCAAGTCTATGGAGATTCCCAGTTAGTCATCCATCAAGTGAATGATGAATATGAAACAAAAGATGAAAAACTTCTTCCCTACAAGCATATGGTGGATTTCTTCAAGACAAAATTTACTGATATCCATTTCAGTCAAGTTCCAAGAATTCAAAACAAGTCAGCAAATGCTATGGCAACTATTGCTTCCATGTTAAATATGCCCCACTATATGGACAGATGTGAATTTTTGGTCGAATAGTTGTTGGTGCCTTCTTTTGAAATTTCGACAACAAATGTGATGTGTGTTCTTGTTGGTGCTAATTCCCCGTGGTACAATGACATCTATCGGTATTTTAAATCCCAAACCTTACCACCTAACCTTTCCTCTAGCCAATGCCGAGCCTTCATACACCAAACTGCCAAATATGTCATCATCACAAACACCCTTTACCGTCGTTCCTTTGACCACACCCTCCTCAAGTGTTTGGATTTTGACGAGGCACAAATGGCTTTACATGAGGTTCATGATGGTATATGTGGGGGCCATTTCAATGGTCTGAGTCTAGCTAAAAAGTTGGTTCATGCTGGATATTATTGGCCCACCATGGAAAAGGATGCTCATGATTTTGTCAAGAAATGCTACAAATGTCAAATACACGGAAATTACATTCATGCGCCAGCTCAAAAAATTCACTCTGTCATATCTTTGTGGCCCTTTTCTCAATGGGGATTGGATCTTATTGGCAAGATTCACCTGACATCTGTAAATGGACATAAATTCATCATCATAGCCACAGAATACTTTACAAAATGGATCGAGGCTATCCCTATGACCTATATCACTGGTGTTCAAATTTCAAAGTTTCTATTGAATTATATCATATGCAGATATGGGGTTCCCCTTGCAATAGTCATAGATAATGGCCATCCATTCAAAAATAAAGATGTCAAGGAACTCTATGAAAGGTTTCACATCCAACACTGTTTCTCCAGTCCTTACTATCCACAAAGTAATAGTCAAGCTGAAGCATCAAATAAAACCATCATTAAGATCTTGAAAAAGGTTGTCAATGACGCTGGTTGAGATTGGCATGTATAGTTGAATCCAGCACTATGGGCTTATCGCACTTCCATCCGCACACCTACTAGCGCAACACCTTATTCCTTGGTGTATGGTGTGGAAGCCATTTTACCCTTGAAAGTGGAAATTCCCTCTTTGCGTGTTTCCCTGCAACATTTGGTTGATGATGAGATGCACAGAGTCTCTAGGCTGCATTAGCTTGAGATGTTAGATGAGAAACGTCAGACAACCCTGACACATTTGCAAGCATATCAAAACCATCTCCGTCACTCTTATAATAAGAAGGTCAAAGGGTGACACTTCGAAGTGGGAGATTTGGTCCTAAAGGCAAACTCGAAGAATACACAATCTACTAACATCATCAAAGGAAAATTTGAGCCTAATTGGGTTGGGCCTTTCATAGTTACTGCAGCCTATGGTTCAGGGGCATATCAGCTTGCAACCTCAGATGGTGAACCTCTGTCAGATCCTGTAAATAGCATGCACCTTCGAAAGTACTGGGCATAGTTTTTCTGTTAGTAGTTCTTCAATATGATCCTGAAAAAAAAATAAAAAATCAAAAGCTCAAAAATACAAAAAAATAAAAAAAAGTGAAAAATTGAAAAGAAAAAAAAAAGTAAGTAAAGAAAAATAATTTGCCCTCTAGTGAAAACCTGGCAAACAGGCGCTTTGGGCAAGTACCATGGTGAAAACTTGGCAAATAGGCGCCATGTGTAAAAGACTATTGCTCCATTATCTATCATGACTCCTAGTTGTACTTTCCACCCCGCAGGTTTATCACGATTATCCTTGCCCTGACCCAATGTTCTATTCTAGGCTTGTGATTGGTCAACATCATTGCCTTGCATACTTAGGTTTCCAGTCCTTGTGCATATGTTTTGGTCCTGGTCACTGTATATGTCTTTCAAATTTTCATTGGCTGCACGCCCCTTGTCATGATCAATTACTAGAGTTATTGTTGTGTGCGGACTGGAGCTTTCTTATCATATAATGTCTTAAAAAAATCCCTAAAAATCAAATAATGTCCTGAAAAAATCCCTAAAAAGTCAAATAAAGTCCTGAAAAACGAACAAAAAAAATTGTAAAAAACTCGAAATTCCTACAAAGTGAAAAACATCAAAATCCAAAAACAATTTCTATGGCATTTTGCATTTTGTCAATAAATGGTCCCCTTTGTGCATAGACAGATCACTGAGCATACATCCAACGACAATCAATCAAACATTGTGCTTTAATGAAATCACGCATTAACAGATAAACTGCTTGACCAAGCAAGCATTCAACCTGATCACAGTTGTCACATCAATCAAAATAGCATCAACATTACCATTGGTCATTGTCAACATTATAATGAGTCTTATATAGGGTGTGATATACTCGAAACCAGACTGTGTCCTGTCTTCGATGGGGTACCGCATTCCCTGAAACCAGATAGCATGATCATTCTTGTTTTCCACTTTTGACAATGACGATCAGACTGTTTGTTTGACTTGGTTGAATTTGTGTGTCTTATCTTTTTACTGATTTATCTTTGGCTTCGATCATGTTCCTATGTTGCTCGATGATGTCACTGAGTGATTTAGAGTGACCGGGATGGTTCATGGTCCCTTTCTTTTTTTTGTTGTGTTTGTTGTTTGTAGAATGTTTGTCACAAATGAGGGCAACTATATCATTGGGTGTCTGTGATAAGTACATTTGCTTTGTGAACGCCGCACATACCTCTACCCTTGATATATGCACCCTAGGATGCTTCACTCATTCCTTGTGTGCGATGTGTCTGTCTTTTGCAAAAGGGGTTGCATTCTAGCTCTGGCCTTCAATGCCATGATTCTCTGCATCCACTTTGCTACAACAAATAAACGTTCTCACCTACTTATGTGCATTTGTGAAAGCAAGTTTTCCTTCATCTCTAACTGTCCTCTATCTAATTTCTTCTTGCTAACATTTCTTCTGTTAGTCTTGGCAGTTCGTTCAGTCTAGTTTGGTCATAAGTGCACAATTGTGCTTGTGCACACTATCTTGCACTTATGTAGCATCAAGCTATACTTGTGTACCTTACACAGGTGCAGAATGTGCCCACACAGGCACAGATCTGCATTTTTCCCTCCCCTATGGGCCCCGCAATGTCCCGCAATCAAGCAAAATTCATGAAATTGAACATATGGGTTTTTGAGCTACATACCACTGCTCCCACGTCGTCTAGTTGTTTGTAGGTGCGTACACATTCCCCAAGGTGATCTGCCATTGGAATGTTTGCCATCTCTCTACAAGGGTCCTTTTTCCTGAGCAACAACTCCTCCACTTTGGCTAGTACAAATGAACTCTTTTCCTTCTCCTTGTCTCCTATATAGATCTTTGTCAGTACCTAGATGGACGTGCATGCTCTCCATCTTATGATGGTCATGGTATTTTGTGCCTTCCACTGCTTGTCCTTTGTGCATCCAACCTTCGATTTTTGATCCGTTCAAACCTATCATCTTCTGTCATTCTTATCGATCACCTAGCCTCTTTTCTGGATTTTTCTGGCCAATTCCTCGAGGGGGCATGCATATGTCATTGTTATTGTCTAGGGCATTTTCATTATTATTCTTTGAAACAACGCTTAGAATCGCATTATCTCAAAGAGGGGCAAAATGTAGACGTCTAAAAATGGTCAACGCTTGTGGAGTCATAATTTAACATTGGTGCATTGCCTTATTTTAGGGTTCTTGCATCGCATTAACATTTCTTCTATGTTGCGCACTTGGTCTTTATCATTTGCGAGCATCGAGTCCTTCTTCTGCATTACTCATTTTTCTCACTTTTGAATTAGGTCTTGTCGATAGCAATCTTCAGTCATGATTTTGGTTGATCTTATCCTGTCGCATCATGGTGCATGCTCATTTATCATCATTTTGGACATTGTCAATCCTAATCGATGATAGAATTAGGGTTTTGTCCTCTTGTCAATCTTTCAATCATCTTTAGCTTGTTAGTAATCATTTGCAATTATCAACTTGTCAATCTCGTCATTTTGCGATCAATTCGTCATCGATCTTTTTCCTTGTCAATCTTGTCATTTTGCGATCGATTCGTCATTGATCCTTGTCCTTTTCAATCATGTCAATTTGGATCGATTAGTCATTTTTCCTCGTCAATTGGAGCCTATCAATTTGATCTCCTTGTCAATCTTGGTCAATTTGTCATTGATTTTTGTCAACCAATCTCAATCACTTATCAACATTGGTCCTTTGTCAATCAGAATCATGATCAAACCTACATTAATTTCTTATTGTCTTGACCTAATTCCTTGTCCTCTTATCACTAGGTTTTTATGATTTGTTCATTTAATCCTTTTCTTCTTCTTTGTGGGTTAAATAAATCTATTTATTTAGTCCTAGGTCTCTTTCATGAATTAATTAATGGATGAAAACCTATTAATTAATTCACCTAATTTCTATTTCTCCTATTTTCTTTAATTTTTCTAATATTTCCCCTAATTTCATTCCCTCATTTTCTCCTATGTTTATGCTTCCATTTGTTGCAATCATGGAGGCTATTTTCTCTCTTCCCTTTTGTCATGGGAATAGCAACTTGTCAAAATTTGCCATAATTTTTCATACACCTTGCATAGAAATTGTCAGACATTTGTCATAATTTTGCCATTCTTGATTTGAATTTCCTTTCAAATCTCTTCATGCCAATCTTGTCCTCTCTCCAATTTGTCTATAAATTGGATGATTTTCTTCAATGAAAGGAGATCAATCACATTTTTGAGTAGCCTTATACTGCGAATTTCATCTCCCAACAACTTGCTTTCCACTTACATTTTGCACTTGTAGGTGAGATCCACATCAAATTTGAAGGTGAAAGAAGAACAATGGAGCCACATGAAGGAGATATCTGCGTCGGTTTGTTTTGTTTTCATTTGATTTGAATATCTTGTCTTTATGTCTTCATTGATTGGATTGGGATTGCTTTCATAGAAACTTTAGGTTTTGTGGTTGTCCTAATTGCTATTGTTTTGATGATTTTCAATTTCCTGATCTACAATACCTTCTGTGAATAACTTCATACTTTTAAAATAGATCCACAGTAAACCAGTGAATCTTGTCGCCTCAAACACAAACTGAAACAATAAAAGAAAGCTTATACTCATGTTTAGTATTGATCTACAAGTAATGTAGAAAGAGAGATACAACTGATACCAGTGCCTAATCCAGGCCACAGAGTCATCTAAATTAAACAAGGATTTCACAATAAAACATCTCCATACATATCATCACTTTAGCTTCTATTAACCCCATACATGCCTGACATATATAAGAGTCTTTCCTTATTAGACTAGACAGTGTTCATCAGATTCAAAATCTCCAACAAATAACCTACTGACATAGATATTTCCTGCATATTTAATTTCCCTCCTAAAGAGAAAAGCTAAGAAACACATCCATTAAAAACAACATTACAATCCATGTTTCAATTGAATAACCCTAGATTACCCAAATGAAACCAGTAAATATTTGAAAGAACACCAGAAGACAACACAAAGTCTAGGCTCGAAAGTTTATGGTCTGTATATTGATATTCATTTTGAAAAAAATCTTACAAAACTCAGAATATTCTCTGTAAACTTTAGAAAAGCCAAGATAAATTTCTGCAGAGTTTCTTGACAAATTCTTGCGATCCTTTCTCATTAGTCCTGGTATCCATTTATAATAGTATGGATGCATACAAGCTTCAAACCTTTTCAAAAAAGTTTGTTACAAACCAAAATACTCTCCAAGAAACGGTTACAAGTTCTTTTCAACATCTATGACCTCTTGTAACTGCTCTGGAGCATTTTCTTTCTGTCCCACATAACTATCCTTTAATTCCTGAAAAACATCATCACTTGGCCAAGAAAATCTAACAACCTTCTGTTTCATCTCTTCTAGCCTTTTCCAAGTGACTCTTAAATGCCCAATTTCTATTTCTATGAAACTGTAATGAGATTTAACCTTTTCAATTTCTTCAATTGTTTGGACAAATAAGGATGTGTCATCAGTTGTAATAATTTGATTGATCCTTAGGGACAAATTGTGGTCCACCTCTTCTAACCAGATCTTCTCTTCTTTTAACTGAATTGGATCGATAAAACCTCCTGGAAACAATTCAAATTTATGATCTGAATATTCTTTTCTATAAACTTGGGCTTTTCTTGTCATACCTGCCCTTTCCTTTGAGAGAATATTCATCTCTTTTACAAACTCACCGATGGACTTTAGAATGTTATTCTCCTCTGCATCTGGATGAGATGAACACATGAACTCCAACTCCTTACCTCTAGGCATCCACTTATTAAGGATTGGTTCCAAAGTGGCTTCATCTTCTCTAAATTTGATCATAACCTCCAGAATCCTTTTCATATTTAAGTATATAATGGAGGTTTTGACTGAGTCGGCAAACTTCAAGATTGTGGCTTTCTCCTTCTCCTCATATTTGTTTACAAACAAGGCTTGATCTTGTTTAAACCTTTCCAAGTCATGTTGGACATTTTCAGGTGATTGGGAACCAGAAGGCATAGGAGAAGGGGGGTATTCTATAATGGGACTAGTAGGAGGGGGTCTTTCTAGAGAGGAGGCTATCATGAGTGTAGAGGATTCACTTGGATGGTGTTGGCCTGCCAACTGATTCTGGAGTTTAGTAATGATGCTCTCCATGTTGGATATTCCTTCTTTAGCCTCATTGTAAGCCTTTAAGATAGTCTCCAACTTCAATTGGAGATTAACTCTTCCTTTTGCCCCTTTTTGTGCTACTACCACATTAAACTTTGCAGTTTCCAAAACTATGTTTGCAGCTTCCACTACCCCCGTATCTTGGACTCTCTTAAGAATCATGCCTCCTAAGAGGCTAGAATCTTATGCATTTTTCCTCCTATTGTTCTCATGCTTTTTTAAAGAGCACATGACAAGAGCAACATTATCCTTGCTGAAGGTCAGTCCTTCCATTGGCTTTGATTCCTTCCTTACTGCATCAAGAACTAAAGCATCAGCTATATCCCATTCAGGGAGAATTAACACACCAGCCTTTGCTACCATTTCTATTCCTTTCTCAAGGGTGATTGTCTTAAACTCTTCCATCATTTCTTGCTTTATTTCCTCTTCCACCTGAGTTGCATCTCTGAGAGGTTGTTCACTCTTCCTCCGCTCACATATAACCTTGAATTGTTCCATGTTCTACTTCCATACAAATTGCATGAAAGCCCCTGTTGTAACAAAATTACTGTCAGCCAAGAATTCTTCATTGGCTTGTTTAACAGTAAGATCCAATTCTTGGCCCTTTAGCTCACCATCAGTCAAATCCATTTCAGCACCAGGTGGCTCTTCAGGCATCCCCTCTTGGGTCTCCTCATAGGTATAGGCAATCTCACTGAGACTCCCTAACTGTAATAATTGTTCATCCACTGCTTGCTCATCTCTAATGTGGATAGGGGACAGAGACTGAGAATATTGAGGTTCATCAGTTTCAACTTCCTTTCCCACTCTTTGAATTTTAGGGGATGCCTGAATGTCAATGACATCTTCAATTTTCCTTTTCCCTTTGAAGTGGAAGGCTCACCTGTCACTGGCATCATCACAGTGTACTTTGACTTCTTATGCATTACATAGTCACCAAGTGGGATAGCCTAAGCTAAGGCAAGCTTAGCCAAGACCAACTTAACCCTATCAGGATCATTTTGCATTATAGCCTCCCTTTTTTCTTTAAAGGTCTGCATGAGGTCTTCAAAATAGAGAATCAATAATTTGATTTTCTCCTCAAAAGGGTTGAAGCTAGAAAGAGGGTCATAGCTACTGTCAAATTGATGGATAAAATCAAGTGCCTTCTTACATGCAACCCACTTCTCCTTCCTTGGTTTCTGCTCATCTAAGCTGAATTCATTCCTAATGAAATCTTTGGGGAACTGAAATTGGTGACGCTTGTGAGGCCTCACCTCGACTCAGTTTGACATTCAGTGGATTTTATATTTTAGACTACTATGGATACTTTGTTTTGATGCATTTTGAGACTTAGAAATTATATGATTTTAGGATATTGGATAACATTGCTATGAATTGATGTTTTACTTACATGCTTTATGAGATAGAACACTACATGATTATTAGGTAGAATGATATTGCAATGATAGATGTCGTTAATGAATTTGCAGGACTTTACTTTGAATATAGAACTATGATGTATGTTTAGTTTATGTGAATTGGGATGAAAATTGTTTATGTGAATTTGCTTGACAAAAGATGTATTCAATTTGTGCAGATGAAAATTGTATGCAAGTAATGATGTGCATTGTTGTATAATTGAATTATATTTTATATGAATATTTGGGAGTACTAATGTGTAAATTGAGATGCGCAGGAAATTTACCATGTGACCATGGAAAATTACGGAGAATCAAACCTAGACTTATGTATGTTCGTAAAGCCAGGGTTTGTCTATTTGGAGAGACAACACCCCGTTTGTGTTGTATTTTATTCGTATCAGTATATGCTGCATGTGTGTTATGTGTTATTTAAATTTTTTGTGTAAAAACCTCAAGAGACAATTTCATGTTTATTTTTGTAAAAGTATTTTATTAGTGTCACTTGACACATGTGTGGATTTAAATTTAAATATTTTATCTTGTCTCTTGATGGGAAAGTGTTAATTATTATTAATTTTAAATAAAATAATGTGTTGTCAAAAAGATATTTTGAGAATATAATATTTGGAGTGGTCAACTTATGTTTGACCCGAAAATAAACTTCAGAGGGGTTTAAAATGGGTTAAATGAACACCTAGCGGTAGTTTATTAGGGTTTCCTGAAGCCCATAAGGTATACCTAGGGGTTAGGGGTAATTTTAGGCAAGTTTCTACTTTATAATGATCTTTCTAACGCTTTAAAAATTGGCTTTTTTGAGTTGAGCGAAAATGGAAAATGGAAGTGAAATCAAATCAAGATTTTTCCCTCTTGGAAGGAAAGTTTTTTTTTTTGCATTTTTGCTTTCTTCCTTCTTTTTGTTGATTTCTTTTTAGAATCCTGTGAGAACTCAGAGAGTGAGCTTCTTAAGGAAGATTTTTGGGAATAGCTAGTTAATCACCCACTCTCCATTTTTGGAGACAGAAGAAAATTTGGAAGAAAAATAATGTTATGGGATAAAGAAATTGATTAAGGAAAATAAAGAATTGTGGATTGGGCAGCTCTTCTTCAAATATCATTATAACCTTTGGGCAGATTAAGGTTGGTTTCATTTTTACTTTTAATGACTTGTTTTTGTTTATTTCTGAAAGTTGTTGAATAAGAAAATCTGTATTCTTGAAAACGAATGTTTGAAAATCTTTTGGTTTTGTTTTATGAATGAATGTGTTTTGGGAGTTTTCTCAAGATCTCTCTTTCTCTTGGGAGAGAAGAGGATCTTGAGGGTGGTAGCAGTGACAGCCCTCGATTGAGAGACTCTCTTTAGAGAGCGATCACAAGGGATCTTTGTGTGACCCTTGCTGCATGGCCTGTTTGTGCAATGGGGGTCATAAGGAGGGTTATAAGGCTAGAATGCCTTTGGGGGGCATAAGGAATTTATGGGGTTGAGATTTTGATATGTTATTTGTGCCATGAGGTGGCTTCTTGTTATTACATACTTGCAGATTCTCCTCAGGGTATTTGGTCCACTACCACCCTTTGAAAATGTTCACCACCAGAGTGTGGTGCTGTGAAAGCCAGGTTGGGAATGTGTCTGGAATATTTGTATGCTTTGTGTTTCTTTGTGTTTGCCTGTTTGTACCCGTCTAGGAATTGGTTCTCCGAGCTCGGGGGTGGCTACCAGTTAGCCTAGGCTGGGAGGTGAGCACTCCGTGGTCAATTTTGTGTTTTCTATTATGCAGGAAATTCAGAAGAAAGAGGATAGGATTCATGAAAGATATTCAGAAGATTGTAATTGAAGATATTTGAATTCAGTTGCAGATGTATGTTTAAATTTGTTGTAAATAAATGCCTCAAATTCAAGAGAAAGGAGAAGCAAGTTGAAATTTGTAATAGTAGACTTGAAGTCTTAATGTTGTGACTGTTCAGAGAAATCATTCTGTAAATTTGGTAGAATATTTTAGAGATGTTTTAAAGAAAGAAAAGCTTGTTATTTCTACTTCTGGTTTATAAAAAAAGGGGTTTAAATTGTGTTGCATGCAAAAAGCTTCTTGTATTATGGAAAGAAATAAAAGATTTGTTTTGCATTTTGACTTTAATTATATTTCACTTGTGGCAAATAAAAGATTATTGTTGTTGAAAGATTTCTATGTATTTTTTTATAAAAAAAATTGTTTTAAGTGAATATTCTATTTTAAAAAAAGAATATATAAATGGATTTCTTTATTTCCAGAAAAAGTATAATGTATCTTTATAAAATACTTTGAATTGTATTTTTATTAACATTGATTTAAAAGCTAGTTTTATAAATGAATATATATATATATATATATATATATATATATATATATATATATATATATTTCTATTTTTGATTAAACTTAATGTTATCTTTTTCTTTATTATATTAGTTTAGAATTTTGTATGTAAAATTCTCTTCAAAAAAAACCTTATATAAATTTATATTGAAATAAATTTCATTTTTATTTTTACTATGCTTATTTAAGTTATTTATAAATATATATATATAAATATATATATATTTATATATATATATATACATATAAATATTATTATTTATTTTAATTAAAAATAAATAAATTTAAAAAAAAAAATTTAAAACGAAGTTTAGGGGTCCCCGCGGGCTCCTTTGTGCGTACGCACAGTGGACAACCACGCGGCGGCCACTGTGTGCACGCACAGTGGAGCCGCTTGCGGCTCCCACTGTGTGGGCACACAGTGGACGGCCGCGGCCGCCACTGTGTGGCCACACAGTGGTGCCGCCAGCGGCGCCCACTGTGTGGGCACACAGTGGAGCCGCGGCGCCCACTGTGCGCTCACACAGTGGCGCGCACGCGGCCGGACCTGTTTTGCTCCTCCGTGACCTGCATTAAAATATAGATGGAATTCATGGTCGCCAAGGGCTTCGGCCCGGCCATGAAGTTTAACAGTTAAAAAAAATATAATAATATAAAGGGTTTAAAACCCTAACCGAGTGGAGGTTAGGGCAGGTTAATGTTAATTAAAATAATAATTAAATTATTTACCAGTTTAGTTAAATATACATATATATATGTTTCCATAAATACATATGGAAATTATATATATATGTATATAAATTAATGAATTTGAGCATTTTTGTATAAGTAATTAAATTTTAAATATATAAATATATGCATAATCAATTATGTATATATGTATATATTTATTTAATCCTGATTTTAATTTTGGTTAAATTTTAAAGAGAAATATAAAAGAATTAAAAAGACTATATAGTCTTAACGGAGGATAAATTAAAATATCTCTCCTAATACTTTTAGTATGAATAATTTAATAAAACTATTAATTAAATATCTTTCGGAGATAAAATTTAAACCAGTAGGTTATTCCGCGATTAGAATATAACTGATTGTCGATGCTTCGTTCGTTTCAGAATGAGCTCGAATTTATTAATGGAATTTTCTCTAGCGCTTGTCGCAAGAGTGTGCTTTTAAATTAAATTAGTATCTTTTTAAATAAAAAAAATTGTTCCGTTTTTGCCCTAAATTTTGGGCATGACATTTTGGTATCAGAGCAAGGTTTCCACACTAGGAGCCTTACTCACTTACGTTTCGCCTTAGAATATTTTAAATTATTTTGTTAATGGAATTTTGAATTTAAATAAATTTAATTCTAAAAGAAATAAATTAATTGTTTTGTATTATTTTCCTCTTAGGATGCCTCCGTTGACGCGACAAGCTCGCAAGCGCGGGCGGGGTCCTAGACGTGAGCGCCTAGCTCGCGATGAGGAAGAGAGGGAGGCATCGGTTCCAGAGGAGAACCCAGGAGCACCTCCTGAACAGCCAAATGAACCTAACCGTGACCTTCTAGCAGCCATTCAGAATCTTATTGGCATTGTTCAGGAAAGGATTCCTACAGAGAACCCTCCGGTTAGGAGTCATGACTCTGGGAGTCATAGATCTGTTGATAGAGAACGAAGCAGGAGCCCAGCTCCAATTCCTGTAGAGAGCCAGGGTGGTAATGAGCCAGAGTCAGTGCATATGCCAGGACCACCTCCTGCGGTGGAGCCAGTCTATTTTGAGAGAGGTCGTCGAGATCCAGGGGATCTCATCAGGGAGGTCATGCGCCTCCAACCACCATCCTTCGGAGGTTCTACAGATGGAGTAGAGGCCGAAGCATGGCTTCTGAGTCTTGAGAGGTGCTTTGCGTTGCGTTCTTATGAGAGCAACCTGAAAGCACGTGTTGCAGTTCATCTTCTGAGAGGAACAGCCTCCACCTGGTGGAGACAGGAAGAGTACAAATGCGGACTTGTACCTGATACACTCACTTGGGAGATATTCACCGAGAGGTTCTGGGAGAGGTACCTATTAGAGCACTTCAGGCAGCGTCGTATAGATGAATTTCATGATCTCCAACAAAAAGGCTTGTCAGTAACCCAGTATGAGAGTAAATTCTTTGAGTTGTTGCCATATGTAGATTATCTTAAGGATGAGAAGCTTCTTGTAAACCGCTTCATCAGGGGATTGAATGCCGGTATAGCCGGGCCTGTTAGGATGTCTGCTCCAGAGAGCCTTCGGGTTGCTGTAGAGAAGGCACTGATTGTCGAAGAAATTCAGGTTAGACCACAGGACAATAGGGATCGGTATCAGAACCGAAATCCCGCACCGCAGACTTATGGATTCCAGAAACCACATTGGAAGGGGAACAACCGAAATTCTCAGGGGTTCTCCAAACCCCCTCCTCCACAACAGACACCACAGAACCAGAAACAGAAGCCTCCACAGTATCAGCAGGGCTCCAAGCCCAAGCAGTGGCAGACTCAGGGACAGAAACGTGATCAGAGAGCACAGGGGCAGTACACACAGCCGGTGGGGACTCAGCAGTCCTCCAGGGGTGGGTACAGCGGATCCAGTAGGACAGGAGGTCAGGGATTTTCTAGGCCTCAGGGTGCCCAGTTCCAGGCACGGGGTGCTTGCTTTACTTGCGGAGCCATGGGGCACTTGGCGAGGGATTGCCCTCAGGGACAGGTAGCAGGGAGTCAGCGGATGGCCGCTTTAGAGCCGACAGTTGGTGATATGGGCAGGTCCCATAGAGTATTTGCAGCGGTTGACAACCGCCAGACCGATCATCAAGCCACGGTTATCGAATCTTCAGGTATAATCAGAGGTAACAATGTATCTATTTTGTTTGATTCAGGAGCTACTGACTCCTTTATATCTCCGTTGGTTGTGGAGCGTTGCGGGCTAGTGGCAACTAGGCAGGGTGTCAGTTGGGAAGTGGAATTAGCTTCAGGGGATAGAGTGTCAGTGGAATCAGAAGTTAGGGCATGTCAGTTGCAGATTGGCAAGACCACCACTGTAGTAGACCTTAGAGTGACTCCACTTGGATCTTATGGAATCGTACTTGGCATGGATTGGCTTTATGCCCACAGAGCCAAGATGGATTGCCGCCTGAAAAAGATCGAGTGTGAGGATGATCATGGTTCGCCTATAGTTATCACCGGGATTCAGAGGCCCGTGTCTCTTCGTATGATCTCCGCAATGCAGCTCAAGCGGAGCATGCGGAAGGGATGTCAGCTTTTTGCTATCACTATCAGTGACAGAGGAGAAGAGGAGGAAAAAGAAACATCGCTCGATGACCATCCTATCCTTCAGGGATATTCAGATGTATTTCCTTCAGTGTTACCGGGAATGCCTCCCCGCAGAGAGATTGATTTTCATATAGACCTAGTACCAGGAGCCGAGCCAGTTTCCAGAGCACCTTATAGAATGACCACAAATGAGCTTAATGAACTTAAAATTCAGCTTGAGGAACTTCTTGAGAAGGGTCATATCCGTCCTAGCATATCCCCGTGGGGTGCACCAGTTATCTTCGTTAAGAAGAAGGATGGATCTCTCCGATTGTGTATGGATTACCAGCAGCTAAATAAAGTAACCATCAAGAACCAATATCCCTTGCCCAGAATTGATGATTTATTTGACCAGCTTCAGGGTGCCAAAGTCTTTTCCAAAATAGATCTGAAGTCAGGATACCATCAGTTGAGAATAGTGGAAAGCGATATCCACAAGACCGCATTTCGCACTAGATATGGTCATTATGAGTTTACCGTAGTCCCCTTTGGACTTACGAATGCCCCAGCAGTTTTTATGAGTCTCATGAATGGGGTGTTCCGTACCTTTCTGGACCGTTTTGTTATTGTGTTCCTCGATGATATATTGATATATTCTCGGAATAAGAAGGAGCATGAGGAGCACCTGAAACAGGTATTGCAGTGTTGCGAGATAACCAGTTGTTTGGCAGCCTATCGAAGTGTGCTTTCTTTCGATCTGAGGTCAAGTACCTTGGACACGTTATTACCGGTGATGGGATCTCAGTGGACCCATCAAAGATTAGGGCTATTATGGATTGGCCAGCGCCTACCAGTGTGACAAAGGTCAGGAGTTTCATGGGTCTAGCAGGATATTACCGACGTTTTGTCGAAGGTTTCTCCAGAGTTGCACACCCTATTACCTCTCTTCAGCATAAAGGGAAGAAATTTGAGTGGACAGAGAAGTGCGAGAAGGCCTTTCAGGAACTCAAGAAGGCACTTACTAGTGCTCCTATCCTTGTTGTACCAGATCCTTCAGCTGATTTCATGGTTTGTACCGATGCTTCCTTAGAGGGTTTAGGGGCAGTTCTTATGCAAGGTGGTAAGGCCATAGCTTTCGAGTCTAGGAAACTTAAGACTCATGAACTTAATTATCCCACTCACGACCTTGAGCTCGCAGCAGTAGTGCATGCACTTGTGAGGTGGAGACACTTCCTTTTAGGACATCACTTTGAGTTGCATTCAGATCATCAGAGTCTTCAGTATATCTTCACTCAGCCGAACCTTAATGCACGTCAGAGGAGATGGATGGAGTTTTTGTGCGAATATGATTTTGACGTTCACTACATCAAGGGAAAGGAAAATGTAGTTGCAGATGCCTTGAGTAGGAGACGTCATGAGGTTTGCACCATATCCATGGGCACAAACTTGAGGGACCGTATACTTCAGCACTTATCTAAGGATGGATGGTATGCAGAGGTTTGTCAGGTGTTACGTTCTCAGGTCACTCTAGAAGGGAAATATGTGGATTATTCCTTGGAGTCTGATGGACTATTACGCCACAAAGGGCGCATTTATGTACCTTCCTCCGGAGGGTTGCGAGAGTTCATTGTCTCGGAAGCTCATAGAGCTCCTTATGCTACGCATCCCGGGGTTAAGAAGTTGCATGCAGACTTGAGGCAGTTGTATCATTGGCCGGAAATGCGGCAGCTCATTGCTGAGATAGTAGCTCGGTGTCTCGAGTGTCAGAGGGTAAAGGCAGAGCACCGCCATCCAGGTGGGTTGCTTCAGTCTCATGCTATACCAGAGTGGAAGTGGGATACTATATCCATGGATTTCATCATTGGTCTCCCTATGTCTTCTCGTCGCCATGATGCTATCTTGGTGACAGTTGACAAGCTGACCAAAGTAGCTCACTTTTCACCAGTTCGTACTACATTCACAGCACCTGCAGTAGCACAGGTGTTCTTGCGAGACATTGTTAGACTACATGGCGTACCCCGCAAGATTATTTCTGACAGGGATTCTCTTTTCACTTCTACCTTTTGGAAGTCATTACAGGCAGCTATGGGCACAAAGCTCAATTTCAGTACAGCTTATCACCCGGAGACAGATGGTCAGACAGAGAGAGTCAATCAGGTGTTAGAGGATATGCTTCGTATGTACGTCATGGATCATCAGACCCGGTGGGAGGAGTATCTTCCCTTAGTGGAGTTTGCCTATAACAATGGGCATCACACTTCTTTGGGAATGCCACCCTACCAGGCATTATACGGTAGGCCTTACAAGATGCCCTTGAGTTGGGATCGCATAGAGGATAGAGTTGCTATTGGTCCTGAGTTAGTTCGAGCTATGGAACAGCAGGTGGATTTGATTAGGCAGCGTCTCAGAGAGGCTCAGGATAGACAAAAGTATGCCGATGCAAAGAGGATTGACCGTAGTTACTTGGTTGGAGACAGAGTTTTCTTGAGAGTGCGACCGCATAAGAGTCCGATCCGTTACGGAAAGGGTTCTAAGCTCGCACCTCGCTTTGTAGGACCTTTTGAGATTCTGGAGAAGATAGGCCCAGTAGCCTACCGTTTAGCTTTGCCACCTAGCCTGTCACGCATCCACGACATGTTTCATGTTTCAGTTTTGAGAAAATATATCTATGATGAGTCTCACCTTTTAGATTGGGATGCCTTGCAGGTGGAGTCGGACAGGCAGCTAGCTTTGGAGCCCATTCGCATTTTGGCACGCCGGACATTGGCCCTTCGAGGTCGAGAGCTGGACCAGGTTAGGGTCCAGTGGGATTGTTATGATGAGGTTACGGCTTCATGGGAGGACGCAGCACATATGAGATCAGAGTACCCTCACCTCTTTGATGAACTCCAGGAGGAGGTTCATGCCTAGAGGGGGAGGATGTGAGGCCTCACCTCGACTTAGTTTGACATTCAATGGATTTTATATTTTAGACTACTATGGATACTTTGTTTTGATGCATTTTGAGACTTAGAAATTATATGATTTCAGGATATTGGATAACATTGCTATGAATTGATGTTTTACTTACATGCTTTATGAGATAGAACACTACATGATTATTAGATAGAATGATATTGCAATGATAGATGTCGTTAATGAATTTGCAGGACTTTACTTTGAATATAGAACTATGATGTATGTTTAGTTTATGTGAATTCGCTTGACAAAAGATGTATTCAATTTGTGCAGATGAAAATTGTATGCAAGTAATGATGTGCATTGTTGTATAATTGAATTATATTTTATATGAATATTTGGGAGTACTAATGTGTAAATTGAGATGCGCAGGAAATTTACCATGTGACCATGGAAAATTACGGAGAATCAAACCTAGACTTATGTATGTTCGTAAAGCCAGGGTTTGTCTATTTGGAGAGACAACACCCCGTTTGTGTTGTATTTTATTCGTATCAGTATATGCTGCATGTGTGTTATGTGTTATTTAAATTTTTTGTGTAAAAACCTCAAGAGACAATTTCATGTTTATTTTTGTAAAAGTATTTTATTAGTGTCACTTGACACATGTGTGGATTTAAATTTAAATATTTTATCTTGTCTCTTGATGGGAAAGTGTTAATTATTATTAATTTTAAATAAAATAATGTGTTGTCAAAAAGATATTTTGAGAATATAATATTTGGAGTGGTCAACTTATGTTTGACCCGAAAATAAACTTCAGAGGGGTTTAAAATGGGTTAAATGAACACCTAGGGGTAGTTTATTAGGGTTTCCTGAAGCCCATAAGGTATACCTAGGGGTTAGGGGTAATTTTAGGCAAGTTTCTACTTTATAATGATCTTTTTAACGCTTTAAAAATTGGCTTTTTTGAGTTGAGCGAAAATGGAAAATGGAAGTGAAATCAAATCAAGATTTTTCCCTCTTGGAAGGAAAGTTTTTTTTTTTGCATTTTTGCTTTCTTCCTTCTTTTTGTTGATTTTTTTTTAGAATCCTGTGAGAACTCAGACAGTGAGCTTCTTAAGGAAGATTTTTGGGAATAGCTGGTTAATCACCCACTCTCCATTTTTGGAGACAGAAGAAAATTTGGAAGAAAAATAATGTTATGGGATAAAGAAATTGATTAAGGAAAATAAAAAATTGTGGATTGGGCAGCTCTTCTTCAAATATCATTATAACCTTTGGGCAGATTAAGGTTGGTTTCATTTTTACTTTTAATGACTTGTTTTTGTTTATTTCTGAAAGTTGTTGAATAAGAAAATCTGTATTCTTGAAAATGAATGTTTGAAAATCTTTTGGTTTTGTTTTATGAATGAATGTGTTTTGGGAGTTTTCTCAAGATCTCTCTTTCTCTTGGGAGAGAAGAGGATCTTGAGGGTGGTAGCAGTGACAGCCCTCGAGTGAGAGACTCTCTTTAGAGAGCGATCACAAGGGATCTTTGTGTGACCCTTGCTGCATGGCCTATTTGTACAATGGGGGTCATAAGGAGGGTTATAAGGCTAGAATGCCTTTGGGGGGCATAAGGAATTTATGGGGTTGAGATTTTGATATGTTATTTGTGCCATGAGGTGGCTTCTTGTTATTACATACTTGCAGATTCTCCTCAGGGTATTTGGTCCACTACCACCCTTTGAAAATGTTCACCACCAGAGTGTGGTGCTGTGAAAGCCAGGTTGGGAATGTGTCTGGAATATTTGTATGCTTTGTGTTTCTTTGTGTTTGCCTGTTTGTACCCGTCTAGGAATTGGTTCTCCAAGCTCGAGGGTGGCTACCAGTTAGCCTAGGCTGGGAGGTGAGCACTCCGTGGTCAATTTTGTGTTTTCTATTATGCAGGAAATTCAGAAGAAAGAGGATAGGATTCATGAAAGATATTCAGAAGATTGTAATTGAAGATATTTGAATTCAGTTGCAGATGTATGTTTAAATTTGTTGTAAATAAATGCCTCAAATTCAAGAGAAAGGAGAAGCAAGTTGAAATTTGTAATAGTAGACTTGAAGTCTTAATGTTGTGACTGTTCAGAGAAATCATTCTGTAAATTTGGTAGAATATTTTAGAGATGTTTTAAAGAAAGAAAAGCTTGTTATTTCTACTTCTGGTTTATAAAAAAAAGGGGTTTAAATTGTGTTGCATGCAAAAAGCTTCTTGTATTATGGAAAGAAATAAAAGATTTGTTTTGCATTTTGACTTTAATTATATTTCACTTGTGGCAAATAAAAGATTATTGTTGTTGAAAGATTTCTATGTATTTTTTTATAAAAAAAGTTGTTTTAAGTGAATATTCTATTTTAAAAAAAGAATATATAAATGGATTTCTTTATTTCCAGAAAAAGTATAATGTATCTTTATAAAATACTTTGAATTGTATTTTTGTTAACATTGATTTAAAAGCTAGTTTTATAAATGAATATATATATATATATATATATATATATATATATATATATATATATATATATATATATATATATATATATATATATATATATATATATATATATATATATATATATATATTTCTATTTTTGATTAAACTTAATGTTATCTTTTTCTTTATTATATTAGTTTAGAATTTTGTATGTAAAATTCTCTTCAAAAAAAACCTTATATAAATTTATATTGAAATAAATTTCATTTTTATTTTTACTATGCTTATTTAAGTTATTTATAAATATATATATATATATATATATAAATATATATATATTTATATATATATATATAAATATATATATATTTATATATATATATATAAATATATATATATTTATATATATATATATATATACATATAAATATTATTATTTATTTTAATTAAAAATAAATAAATTTTTAAAAAAAAATTTAAAACGAAGTTTAGGGGTCCCCGCGGGCTCCTCTGTGCGTACGCACAGTGGACGACCACGCGGCGCCCACTGTGTGCACGCACAGTGGAGCCGCTTGCGGCTCCCACTATGTGGGCACACAGTGGATGGCCGCGGCCGCCACTGTGTGGGCACACAGTGGTGCCGCCAGCGGCGCCCACTGTGTGGGCACACAGTGGAGCCGCGGCGCCCACTGTGCGCTCACACAGTGGCGCGCACGCGGCCGGACCTGTTTTGCTCCTCCGTGACCTGCATTAAAATATAGATGGAATTCATGGTCACCAAGGGCTTCGGCCCGGCCATGAAGTTTAACAGTTAAAATGAAATATAATAATATAAAGGGTTTAAAACCCTAACCGAGTGGAGGTTAGGGCAGGTTAATGTTAATTAAAATAATAATTAAATTATTTACCAGTTTAGTTAAATATACATATATATATGTTTCCATAAATACATATGGAAATTATATATATATGTATATAAATGTATGAATTTGAGCATTTTTGTATAAGTAATTAAATTTTAAATATATAAATATATGCATAATCAATTATGTATATATGTATATATTTATTTAATCCTAATTTTAATTTTGGTTAAATTTTAAAGAGAAATATAAAAGAATTAAAAAGACGATATAGTCTTAACGGAGGATAAATTAAAATATCTCTCCTAATACTTTTAGTATGAATAATTTAATAAAACTATTAATTAAATATCTTTCGGAGATAAAATTTAAACCAGTAGGTTATTCCGCGATTAGAATATAACTGATTGTCGATGCTTCGTTCGTTTCAGAATGAGCTCGAATTTATTAATGGAATTTTCTCTAGCGCTTGTCGCAAGAGTGTGCTTTTAAATTAAATTAGTATCTTTTTAAATAAAAAAAATTGTTCCGTTTTTGCCCTAAATTTTGGGCATGACAACGCCTACCTCTATGCACTGCTCTCTTTCTAAAGATGCCATTGAAAAAGTCCTCAGGGTCTGCATATCTTGTAACTACAGTTGACAACCTATATGTCTTTAATAATTCTTCAAAATATTTCCATCCACCTTTAGTGATTACAAAATGGTGGGACATGGTGATAGTCGGGAAAATGGTCCCCTTACCCCTATTGCTTAGCTCTGCTTCTTGCACTCCTCCAATTTGTCTCAATACTTTTGCAATCCCTATCTTTAATGGGACCTGATAGGGTAGTAAATAGGGGGTACCTCTAAAACCATACACTCTGAAAATAGTAGAAATAGGGTACAAATACATGTCTCCTCAATTGTGAACAATCTTAATATCCTCTGCAAACTCCTTAGGTCTGAGGAATTCCAAAAGAGACTTAGGAATTCTAGGGTTTTCTCTGCATAAAAGAATTCTAATCTTAGATGCAAAGCATATATTAAACTTCAAAAAACTAGCATCGTCTCTATCCCAGGATAAGAGAGTGCTCCAAAGTTGAACAGGCATCTCTTGCTTATCCTTTACCTTGATCAAGTCCATTTCCTTTGCAAAGTAATCAACACCTTTGAACAAGAACATGTGCATTAACATGGAGTACCATCCAAACGGCCTATCCACCTTACCATTTTTTATCCCTACTATCCCTTTATGAATTGCATTAGTAAGGTATGTGGCATAATCAAATGTTATTGCCAGGGAGGGGTTTAGAATTTATGCAATCATTAACATGTAATGGGTTGGCATGTTCTTTTCAGCATGCTCTCCAAAGATCTCACATAGTGCCCAATACATACCCTTAGCTCTTAGAGTAAATAAATTGAGGGAAAATGGTTCCATTGTGCTAGGGCCTACAACTGTTAACCCCCCTATCTTAACAAAGAACTCTTTCAATGGGCCACTCCTAAGATTATCCCTCTGTGCATTGTAAATCTGGGCTAATGACTGAAAGTAAATTGGCTCTGACAAATTGGAGGCCTCACTGAGTTTAATCACATTCCTGAATTCATCATCTTTTATGTCAACCAGGACTGATCCCTTTACATTCCTGATGCATTTTGCTAGAAGGTCATAATTATGTGCAATTAGGGTCAACAAATCTATGTCCATGAATACAACAGAGACCAAAAGTTTTCCTACATCCAATTCCCATATGCTATTCAAAGGAGGTGGGGAATGTCTTTGCCCAAAACTGACATTGAATAGTCCTAAACCTAATATCCCTATCTTAGGGTCCCTTAACCAATTGCCTTTATCATACAGACCATCCCCAATTTTTAGACGAGGGTTCTTTGGTACTAGCTCTTTTGCCTTAGCCTTGACATTGGTAAACATGGCTAATTGTTCTGAAACATCATCATAGATGTTCCTGTCAGATAATTCACTTTTCCTATTAGCTCTCTTCTTGGTGCCATTTTGAATAAGCAACTATACCACTTGAAACTAGCACAAACCTCTAATGAAATAATTCACACAACAATGACTGGAAACAGACCAGAATTATCAAGAAAAGCACAAAAAACCTGATTATTCACCTGAAAAGAATCCTCCGCACAAATTTCTCTACAACAGACTTCGATGAAATGATACTAACAATCAAGCTGATGCAGACTCTAAAGGACAAGTTGGCATTGAATTTTTAGAAATTAACTCTACATGCTTCGACTATCTTTTTAGAATTGAATTCACCAAATCGAGTTCAAAACTGGCTCCAACGGGTCATAACTTCTCTAAGTCTTTCCTCTATTTCGGTCTTTCGCTATTTCACAGTGCATAAAACCTTTTCACTTTTCTTTCATGAAACAACGTTGGCCGTTGGATTACAAGAACTTACACTACCTTTACCTCCATCTCATCTCTCTTTGTTAATGTCAGGCCCCACCTTCTTTTCGCTATTTTGTGGGTTTTAACACTCATGTACTTTTCCTTCATGAAGCCATGCCAACCATTACATCAAGCTCTAATCACCCAGTCTTTAACTCTGACCAGGACTGTCAATCTCACTAACTAACCATGCCTCATCTTGACGGCTAACGGTTTTTGCCACTTCATAGAGACTAAGTTGCAGGCATCTTCGGGCCATGAAACAACGAGAACCATTGGTTCAAGCACAAGGTGAATACCTTTTAACAAATGTTAAACCTTTCAAGTGGACCCTTTATTTTTGGAGATCACTTACTTTACCTAGTCACCGGTTATCAAATGCCACGTGGCAATCATCCATTAGCTCAGGAAGTTCCTCTAGGTTCCATTCTAAATTCACCACATGTTTTGCTTCACTATTCTCCACATAACTATCGATTACACCTAGGCGGGCCCTCAACTACCCTTCAAAGTCATGTGGCATTCAACACATCACTATCAAATTCTACGAAATGCACCAATTGTCATGCCACGTCATGCTTTCATGTGATTTGCACCTTTTTTCGGTACTTCGCAAACACTGCTCTTTGTTTAGCTTGCGGCCACAAAACCATGAGGATCGTTGGATCAAAACAGACTTTATCGGCTTTTAACTTCATGCCCTACTTGTCCTTTAGGCCCACAGCCCTTTTCGCCATTTCGCGATGACTATCTTGCTAGCATCTTATCTTCGTGAATCCATGTGGGCCGTCAGATCTCAGGAACTTGCCTGTTGTTTATCTTTTTTGTGACCACTACGGACTGCCAATTGGGTGCCCCATCACTTCTCTGTCATCGCCAGCTGGACCTACCACTTTTACTACCATCTTTAGTGGGACCCGCTACCTTTTCACTACTTCATGGAAGGTAGAATGCATGCATCTCCTGTCTACGAATCAACATGAGCCGTTGATCCTTTTCCAACCCGATCACCCTTTAACCAAGGAAGACCGCTTGTCTCTGGGACCTGCCATGTGTTTTTGCTATTTTGGAGAACATATACCATGTGCATCTTGGGGTAGCAAATCAATGTGAGCCATTGGATCACAATCAAGATGCAATTCTTTTATCCGACGGTCAATCCATCTGGTCGGGCTTGCCTATGCCTTTCGCTATTTCGCGATGATTAAATTACTAGGAACTTCTCTTAATGAAGAAATGACAATTGCATGATCAACCAAGAGTTGCACAACACTTACGGGGACCGACAAACATTAGAACAAGATAAATTAAAGGCGCATAAAATTTGAAATATTAAGAGATCACCTTAGGGAAATACCTAATGGGGGGACACTTCTTACAATAGGCCGACCCTTCTTTAAGTGAATAAAGTAACACAGAAATAGAATCATAAGGGTTACTCTCAAAAAGTAAAAAGGGTTAGAACTCAAACCCTAAACCCTCTTCTGATCTAAAATAAAATAGAGGCAACAAGGCAATGCCAGACTCAAAATTTTAGACTTTCACCCAATCATGGGACAAGAATACCCATTTTTAAAACAATGATAACAACGGCTCTGACTGGGGATAATTGATCGCAAGATCAACATAAGAATCTAGAATCTATGCTTAAGAAGACCACCCAATAATGGATCTTATCTCTTCTCAAAAACAAGGATTCCTTATTCTACCCAAACAGCAGGGCACTTTATTGAAAACCACACAACTGAAGCAAAGCAACTATACAAAATATACAACTTATAAATGGCCTTGGGCCATCAAAACTGAAATCAATTCTTACCTCTGTCAAACACATGATTTTCATTTCTACAAATTGGAGGTAAACTAGAAGTTTCATTATTATATGCCTGATCAATCACACTTCCATTTCTAATTAGCTGATCACATAAAACATAATTAGCAGCATGCTTATAATCAATCGATCTTTGAAAACCAAACAAATGCTGAAAGGGCTGATCACTAGGTGACATAAGAATTCCATACTCTTCACCATTACTTCCCAGCTGAAAAGAAAAGTAATCCAACTCATTCTGAAAGGTGAGAACATTAGGCACATCTCTATTGCTAGTTTTTTCAATTGATAAATACTCTTCCACAATGGTGGCTTGCAAACTAGAGAGGAAAACTTCCTCATAACATGACTACACTTCCACTTGCTGATCACAATTTTGATCAGCACTTTGCACACATGAAAATACATGATTGTCACTTGTCAATGGTTCATTTCCCACTTGCAAATCAGGGAAAAAAATTTCAGACTTGTCATGCCTTTTAACAGCAAGATCCACATAATGCATATCAAAATCTGAGTTCATATCAACATATGAATCTACATTATCACACCTATCAAGCATATATGCATCTTCATCTTGTCCATCACTGAAATCAAAAATAGGGAAATAATCAATAGCATATGTATCATACTTCACACCCTCAAAAATATCATCAATATATAAACAGGTATTGGTTGGGCGTGAGAGATTGGGCACATTTTTGGATGCATACCTTTGAAAATCAGCAGCTAGGAGCTCTGAAATTTGTTCACTACTTAGTGAACCTTTTCCATTTCCATTTTCCTTGGCTTTATCCTCTGAGCTGTAAACATTGTCCCAATCTGATAAAGGTATTAAATTAGTAGTACTCATGTCTCTATGCATATTTATTTCATAATTACAACAACTCGCATCTACATCATAGCCTTTATCATGCTGCTTATAAAGTGCTGCTATATGTTGCAACATAGCTTCATAACTTTGATTGCAAATATTTTGTGGATTGAACTTAACAACAAGGTGATCCATATCATTAAAATCTGAAACCTGAATGAGCTCACGATTAGTTGAACAATTACTTATGTTCTCACAAATTTTTTCTTGCTCTTAATACACATCTAAACTATCATGCTGAGAATAGGAGTCACCTTTAGCATCATAGGAGGCATATCCACTCACGGATTCATCTCCCTCACTATCCTCAATCTTGTGTACATTTTCAGATTTAAATCTTTCAATCTCATATATCCATTCCTTAATGCATGCAACACTTTCTTCTCTCATGGTTGTAGACAAATTAATCAAGTCAGGCTCATCAAGCTCTAAAAATAACTCAATCAAAATAGACTCATTGGGTCTAGCATTAGCTGAAAACTTATTTAATACAACTATAAATCTTTCACAGAAAACATATGATGACTCTTCTTTTCTTTTCCCTACTTTCCTTCTTAAAAACTAGACAACTTTATGTTGGATCTCTTGAAGACATATTGCAATCTCTTTGTCAATTTCTTTCAGATTTGACAAAGGATTTGGAGATCTAGGAACTACATCTAGATCCATCAATTTTAAAACATCTACTAAACCATTATCATAACCATGCATCTTACTGTTTCATAAATTCTTTTCAAAACACATATAGTCATAAATTTTCAGAATCACATACTTCTCCCATCACTTAACTGAAATTTTCAAAACATGAAGTATGTAAAGTGCAGATTTCTTTTCCTTTCTATGGTGACTGTTTCACCTTATAAGGAACATATAATTTCATGAATACCTTGAGGAATACCTAGAGAAAAAATGTTGCTGCTGTTCACTTCACTTCTGACTGGAAATTTGATGAACTCCTCCAAATCTCAGGTTTGTTCTTACAGAGTCGCTCCCTAAAGAGGAATAAATTTTAAACTACTGATCTTCACTTTGAAACACTTTTAGATTTCTAGGTCTCACCACACACAGCAGAGTCACATAATACTTCCAAATTTCAAAGCAACAAGACTTTCTAGGATACACTTCCAAATCTGAAAATGATTTTCAGATTTCTAAACTTCTAAGACTCTTCCCCAAATGACTTTTGGCCAAACTCATGGGTTTCACTTGACAAAATTTTACATCTCTCCATTCCCCAACAGAGTCACCACTTTTGTTGTTCTCAAATTCTGATTCCCTTCTTATCCCTTATAAAGAAATATAATAACTCTGTCTGCAAATAAAGAGATTGAAGAAAAAGAACCTCAGAGCAACATATGACAAGGTTTCAAGAACCTTCTACACTTTGAACTTATCCAAAGTTTAGGCGGGTATACCTTCTATGAATAACTTCACAGTTTTAAAATAGATCCACAGTAAACTAGTTCGAAACTAGTGAATCTTGTCGCCTGAAACACAAATTGAAACAATAAAACAAATCTTATACTCATGTTTAGTATTGATCTACAAGAAATGTAGAAATAGAGCTACAACTGATACCAATGCCTAATCCAGGCCACACAGTCATCTAAATTAAACAAGGATTTCACAATTAAACATCTCCATACATATCATCACTTTGTCTTCTATCAACCCCATACATGCCTGAGATATATAATAGTCTTTCCTAATTAGACTAGACAGTGCTCATCAGATTCAAAATCTCCAACAAATAACCTACTGACAGAGATATTTCCTTCATATTTAATTTCCCTCCTAAAGAGAAAAGCTAAGAAACATATCCATTAAAAACTGCATTATAATCCATGTTTCAATTGAGTAACCCTAGATTACCCAAATGAAACCAATAAATATTTGAAAGCACACTAGAAGACAACACAAATTATAGGCTTGAAATTTTATGGTCTGTATATTGATATTCATTTTGAAAAAAATCTTACAAAACTCAGAATATTCTATGTAAACTTTAGAAAAGCCCAGATAAATTTCTGTAGAGTTTCTTTACAAATTCTTGCAATCCTTTCTCATTAGTCTTGGTATCCATTTATAATAGTATGGATGCATATAAGCTGCGGACCTTTTCAAAAAAGTTTGTTACAAACCAAAATACTCTCCAAGAAACGGTTACAAGTTCTTTTCAACATCTACGGCGTCTTGCACCTTATGTTCTGTTGCAACCTCTTGTAACTGCTCCGGAGCATCTTCTTTCTATCCCACATAACTATCCTTCCATTCCTAAAAAAAATCATCACTTGGCCAAGAAAAGTTAACAACCTTCTGTTTCATCTCTTCTAGCCTTTTCCAAGTGACTCTTAAATGCCCAATTTTTGTTTCTATGAAACCATAATGAGATTTCACCTTTTCAATTTCTTCAATTGTTTAGACAAATAAGGATGTGTCATCAATTTTAATAATTTGATTGATCCTTAGGGACAAATTGGGTCTACCTCTTCTAACCAGGTCTTCTCTTCTTTTAACTGAATTGGACCGATAACACCTCCTAGAAACAATTCAAATTTATGATCTGAATATTCTTTTCTATAAAGTTGGGCTTTTCTTTTCACACCTACTCTTTCCTCTGAGAGAATATTCATCTATTTTATAAACTCACTGGTGGACCTTAGAATGCCATTCTCCTCTGCATCTGGATGAGATGAACACATGAGCTCCAACTCCTTACCTCTAGGCATCCACTTATTAAGGACTGGTTCCAAAGTGGCTTCATCTTCTCTTAATTTGATATAACCTCCAGAGCCCTTTTCATATTTAAGTATACATTGGAGGTTTTGACTAAGTCAGCAAACTTCAAGATTTTGGCTTTCACCTTCTCCTCATATTTGTTTGCAAACAAGGCTTGAGCTTGTTTCAACCTTTCCAACTAATGTTGGAAATTTTTAGGGGATTGGGAACCAGAAGGCATAGGAGAAGGGGGGTATTCTATAATGGGACTAGTAGGAGGGGGTCTTTCTAGAGAGGAGGCTATCATGAGTGTAGAGGATTTACCTGGATGGTGCTAGCTTGCCAACTGACTCTAGAGTCTAGTAATGATGTTATCGTTGTTGGCTATTCCTTCTTTAGCCTCATTGTAAGCCTTTAAGATAGTCTCCAACTTGAATTGGAGATTAGCTCTTTCTTGTGCCTCTTTCTCTACCACTGCCACATTAAACTTTGCAGTTTCGAAAACTGTATTTGCAGCTTCCACTACCCCTGTATCTTGGACTCTCTTAACAATCATGCCTCCTAAGAGGCTAGAATCTGATGCATTTTTCCTCCTTTTGCTCTCATCCTTTTTTACTAACCACATGACAAGAGCATCATTATCCATGTTGAAGGTCACTCCTTCCATTAGCTTTGTTTCCTTCCTTACTGCATCAAGATATAAAGCATCAGCTATACCCCATTCAGGGAGAATTAACACACCAACCTTTGCTACCATTTCTCTTCCTTTCTCAGGGGTGATTGTCTTAAACTCTTCCATCATTTCTTGCTTTATTTCCTCTTCCACTTGAGTTGATAGTTCTGATACTTAAAATAAGTATAGATCCAATAGCCAACAAGATGAGAGGGGGGGGGGGGGGTTGGTGAATCATACAAACTTAATCATCCATAAAAACATCAGATTCAACCTCGGTAACATATATATCAGTCATATAACCAAAAATTGTCAAACATGCAAACTCAAAAGCATATGAACAATATAAACCTCATAACACCAGATTTAATGTAGAAACCCAAATAAGGGAAAACCACTATGGGATTTCAGACCCACTAAGAAATATACTCTTCTAGAGTATGCTCAGTTAAAAGCAAATCCTATTAAAGATTACAAACACATTGCTAGATGTGACCCGGTTAATGGATTTCCCTCAGATCTGTTAGGATCTTCACTTTGTTAGAAGTGACCTTGTCAAAGGATTTCAAACACTCAATCAGAATGTCACCTTGTTAGAGGATTTACATATAAGACTATTAAGTCCACACGGTTAAGAGATTTCCTGTCACTTTCACAAAATAACAGTAATACAATTTGTGTGCAAGTTCACATCTAAAATGCTAAAGCAGATTCCTATTTGTTCAATATAATCTAGACATAGAACCAATCTTTTCTATCTGCTGGGCATCAATACTCTGTTATTCTAACAGGTCTTCAAGCTTCTGTGCTCGGGTATCACTATGTAGCATCCCTATGCATACACTTGCCCGCATACATTGTTTATCAACAGTTTCCTATTTATAAACAATCTTCTAACTGCTTAATCTCATTGATCACATTTCCCATGATCAATCATAGCCAGCATATCTTTTAATCTTGTCCAGGTTCATTGTATCTTTCAATTTGAAAATGTTTTACACCACCTTAGAACTTGCACATTCACCTTGGAACTTGTGTTAGGGTAATGTGGTTCAATCTGAGCTGTAGATCTTCTTGCTGACTTTCCATTGCCTTAGATTCGCTTAACAAACTTCTTCCATGGCTTACCAATCATTGATCCGCTCCAGCTCATCAGCTTCTTTCATTAAATATCATATGTAAACATTTAATGCATTCTGTTATAGCTCGGTTACAACTCGATGAATACTAAACTTCACTCGGTTGATATTCTATCTTCATTAACCGACTGCGATAACCTTAGGGTTTACTGACTAGGTTATTTGCTTGATAACATAGTATAATATTAACCTTTACATTTTACAACATATGTATGATGTTAAAACAATCTAAAACATCAAGATCTCATCATTGTCTAACTCGGTAGTAGTTGCCCATTGAATATCTTATCCCCTTATTCATCATATTCTTTCCTGTGTCTTTACTGACTTCTTTATAATCTTCATATCATACTTCTCAAGATATGGCAACATCATACTGAATTAGAAAATCAATTTCTTGACATCAATGAAAAAATAATAATATCAAGATAGTAAAACATCTTTAATCAGTTATGTCCATAATCATCAACAACCTTCTCAATATCCTTATAATGTAATATTTCCAACAATCTCCCCCTTTGGCATTGATGGCAAAACCAATTGATTTGACCTTTAAAAGATTCGGATTGCTATGATTCTGAAATTCTTGAAATGCTCTCCCCCATTCATTAGACTTCTCTTCTGTTTCAGTCTTTATTTCAATCTGTAGTCTTCTCCCATATATTCTCAGTCTTCTCCTCCTTAGGTAGGTCTTGTCCCCCTTAGGTCTTCTTTCCCTTAGGTAGGTCTTCTCCCCCTTTGACAACAATGCCAAAAAGAAAAAAAACTAAAACCTAATTTCTTTTTGTAAGAAGTTATTGTCTGCTGTTGTGTATCAACTGAGTCTCGGTCAGAGCATTTGTTTACAATTCCTGTTCCCTGTATCATTCTCTGTATTATTCCAATATTAATTCTAGTACACTTTCATAAAAATATTCTAAAGTGTATCATTCCAGCATCAACTCCCCAAAAGATATTCAATAGAGTCATTGAAGTGATTCTTTCACCGAACTCGATCAGTGAGTAAAAGATAGGGGTAGGACCCCTAGCTTACTTCTGAGATATTCAAAAGTGTCCTTTGGTAGTGGCTTGGTGAAGATATCAGCTATTTGCTCCTTTGTGTTAACATATTCCAACACCACTTTCTTCTCTTGAGCTTCTTCTCTAAGATAATGATATTTGATAGATATGTGCTTTGTCTTAGAGTGCATAACATGGTTCTTTGAAATATTAATGGCACTAGTATTGTCACAGAATATAGTTACTGGCTCAGTAACTTTCTCATTTATGCCTTCCAACAGTTGTTTGATCCATGCAATGTTGTTACAATTCAGTGCTGCTGCAACACATTCAGCTTCGGTTGTTGACTGAGAAACACATCCTTGTTTCTTGCTAAGCCAACTCACTAGTGTTTTTCCTAAGAAGAAAGCTCCTCCACTTGTGCTTTTTCTATGATCAATGTTGCCTGCCCAATCAGCATTAGTATAAACTTTTAAATCAAAATCATTTCCTTTCTAATATACTAAACCATAATCTTCAGTCCCTTTTAAGTATCTGAAAATTCTTTTGATTGCCGTCATGTGTATTTCCTTAGGATTTGCAGAGAATCTTGCAACAATACCTACTGCATGTGATATATCTAGCCTGCTGTGAAAAACATATTGTAGTTTTCCAATCATGGATCGGTAGAGTGTCTCATCAACAGATGCAGATTCATCATTCTTTGATAGTTTACAGTTGGTAGTCATAAGAGTACTTACTGGTTTTGAATCCTCCATTCCAAATTTCTTCAAGATCTCCTTTATGTACTTGGATTGAGTAATGAAAATCTCATTTTTCATTTGCAGTATCTGTAAGCCTATAAAATACTTTATCTCACCGATTAATGACATCTCAAATTCTTTGCTCATTTCATTTCCAAAGTTCTTGCATAAAGAGTCATTTCCACAAAATATAATATCATCAACAATTATGGCTGAGATTAGTATTCCATTTTCATCATTCTTCATGTACATGTTGCTATTCTCACTTGTCCTTATAAAACCAATCTTAATCAAATAAGAGTGCAATCTCTCATACCATGCTCTAGGTGCTTGTTTCAGACCATATAAAGCTTTGTTCAATTTACATACCTGATCTTTATTATTGTCTTCAACAAATCCTTCAGGTTGTTCAATGAAAACTTCTTCTTCTAATATTCCATTCAGAAATGCAGATTTGACATCCATTTGATATACCTTGAAGTTCTTGAAAGTAGCATATGCCAACAATGTTCTTACTCCTTCAAGTCTAGCAACAGGTGCAAAAGTCTCACCATAATCAATTCCTTCTTCTTGGGCATAACCTTTGCAAAGTAATCTTGCTTTGTTTTGAATGACCTCACCTTTTTCATTTAGCTTGTTTTTGAAGATCCACTTTGTATCAATTACATTTTTGTCCTTCGGTCTTGGGACCAGTGTCCATGTGTCATTCTTCTTGATTTGATCAATCTCTTCTATCATAGCATTTATCCAAACAAGATAGACATACTAATCATTAGCTCAATCATGAAAGCTTAAAGGTAATGATCTATCCTAATTACATTCAATAGAGACATGAAATAAAAACATTCAAAAGTAAATACTATGCAGACCATGGGTATGATTTGAATGCTCCTTCATGCGGCTCCATTGTTCTTCTTTCTTCTCAAAATAGTTTTGTTGTGGATCTCACCTACTAGTGCATGATCATGATATGAAAGAAAGTAGACAAGATATTGCTCAAGAATACTCGAAGTGCGATTAACTAGAAATTTGATAATCTGATTAGCGATCAAGAATCAAGGGGTTTGATTGAAGAAATTCATCCAATTTATAGACAAATTGGAGAAATGACAAGATTAGCACGAAAGATTCAAATGGCAATTGCAAATCAATATGACAAATTATGCACTTTCTATGCAAAATTGATTGATTGATGATTTATGACAAGATTATGACAAATTGCTATGCAAGGATTTATGACAAGATTTTGAAATAGAAATAGACATTTAGGAGAAATTAGAAAATTAAGTTGGAAATAATGACTTGGAAATTAGGAAATTGATGAAAAATAGGTAAATTAATTAATAATTTCTCATTCATTAATTAATTTACAAAAATAGGAGGAATTAATTAGCCAATTAAATAAACATTTAATTGTGACAAGAAGACCTAGGATAAATAAATAAATTATTTAACCTAGAGGGAAAATGCCAAACAAGATTAAATGAATGAATCATAAAACCTTAGAAGATGAATTAGAAATGCAAGGATGACAATTAGGTCTTGATGTAAGACTGATTTGATATCGATTTGATCATGATATTGAATTGATAAATGACCAGTGTTGATAAATTATTTGATTGATAAATGTGCCGAGGAACAATGAAAAATTGATCCAAATTGACATGATTGAAAAGGACAAGGATCGATGATGAATCGATCGCAATATGACAAGATTGACAAGGACAAAGATCGACCAAAATCATTATTGAAGATTGTTGTCGAGAAGACCAAATTTGAAGGCGAGATGAATGAAGAATGTAGAAGAATGACTCAATGCTTGAAAATGATAAAAACCAAGTGCGTGATATAGGAGAAATGTTAATGCGACGCAAAAACCTAAAATGAGGCAATGCGCAAATGTTAAAGTATGACTCCGCAAGCGTTGACCATTTTTAGGTGTCTACATTTTGCCCCTCTTTGAGACAATGCGATTTTAAGCATTGTTTCAAAGAACAATAATGAAAATGCCCCAGACAATAATAATGACATGTGCATGCCCCCTCAAGGAATTGGCCAGAAACAGCCAGAAAAGAGGCCAATTGATCGATAAAAATGATAGGATCGAACGGACTGATAATCGGAGATCGGATGTATGAAGGAAAAGCAATGGATGGTGCAAAAGACCATGACCAGCATAAGATGGAGAGGTTGCACATCCAATCTATGCACTAACAAAGATCTATAAATGAGACCAAGAGGATGAAATTTGCTCATTTGCACTAGCCCAAGAAGAGGATTTGTTGCGCTGGACAAGGACACTTGCAGAGAGATGGTGAACATTCCAATGGCGGATCACCTCGGAGAATGTGTACGCACATATAGATGATTGGATGATGCAGGAGCAGCGGTATGGATCTCAAAAATCCATGTTTTCAATTTCATGAATTTTGATTGCTTGCGGGACATTGCGGGGCCCACAGGGAATGCAGAAAAGGACTTCTGCGCTTGTGTAGTGTCTTCTGTGCTTGTGCAGGGTCTTCTACGCTTGTGTAGGGTCTTCTACGCTTGTGTAGGGTACACAGGCATAGGTTACATGACACAGGCATAGGAGTCATCACACAGGCGCAAGAGTCATGACACAGGCATAGTTGTGCATTGGGAACTCTAGATTGGTCAAAAATGGCATGCAAATGATCCGAAAAGGGGGGATAAGGGTAGGATAGGTCAGAATAGATGAAAAACACCCTAATGTGGACATGAAAATGAGAAAATGCAACTCGTAGGAGCAAACCCTAATACTGACAAAATATGCCCCTATTGTGATGCAGAGTTGATAGTATCCATTGATCACACGGGAGAACCGACCTGACTGCTTCATGTTATGACATAGACTCAGAAGCACGGACATAGATACATTAGCAGGACTTGGGATAGGAGGGACATCATCCTTGAGAAATGGCAGGGATGAGGAGGATAGAGGGAGCACCCAGTGACAGAGGCACATGCTCCTTATGACAGACAAATGGACATTATGTAGTTTGACATTTTGTAGTCAACCTGCGGGCCATACTTAGGATAGACAGTCCAATTTTGTACTCTGATATTATTTTGACATATGATATGATATGCATCAATATGATGGGATGCAATGTGTTATGACTTATGTGATTTTCCATGTATGGATGACTTATCCACTGTTTATGTACCATTGTGGAACATGTATGGATGCATTTTTATGTGTTTTTGATACATTTATAATATGGAATGGATAAAATGCTTGGTATGATGCTTGATGTAATGCAAATGTACTAACTAATGAATGCAGGATGCAACAGACATGTTTGGGGAAATCGGAGCACTAGACCGAACTGACTATCTGAACTGACGGAAGAAATGTTAGTAAGAAGAAAATGAGATGGAGGATAGTTAGAGACGAAGAAAAACTTGCTTTCAGTAATGCACTTTGTAGGTGAGAACCTTTATTTTTATGTAGCAAAACGGATGTGTAGCATCATGACATTGAAGGCTAGAGCTGAAATGCAACCCTTTTTGCAAAAGACAGACACATCACAGACAAACAACAATCACAACAAAAAGGAAAAGAATCATGATCCATCCCGGTCACTCTAAATCACTTAGTGACATCATCAAGCAACATAGGAACATGATCAAAGCCAAAGATAAATCAATAAAAAGATAAGATGCACAAATTCCAACAAATCAAACAAATATCATGCTGATAGAATGATCATGCTGTCTGGTTTCAGGGAATGCGGTACCCCGTCTAAGACAGGACACAGTCTGGTTTCGAGTATACCACATCCTGTATAAGACTCATGATAGTGTGCCAAGGATGAATGATTTTGAGGTTGATTGATATGACAATTCGGATCAGTTTGAATGTTTGGTTTGATTGAAAAGTTCATCTATTGAAGTGTGATTTCATTAAAGCACAATGTTGGATTGCGTGTCATTGGAGGGATGCTTAGTGATTTGTCTTATGCACAAAAAGGGATCCTTTATTGCAAAATGCTTGTTTTTGGATTTTAATGTTTTGAAATGTTTTGTTCATTTTTTCAGGACTTTATTTGACTTTTTAGGGATTTTTTTTCAGGACATTTTTCAATTTTTTAGAATTATTTCAGGACATTTTTCAATTTTTATGATTTTTTCAGGACATTTGTCAATTTTTATTATCTTTTTTCAGGACATTTTGCAATTTTTATGATCTTTTTTCAGGACATTTTTCAATTTTTATTATCTTTTTTCAGGACATTTTGCAATTTTTATGATCTTTTTTTAAGGACATTTTTCAATTTTTTTAATTTTTGCCCCCACTGGCTAGCAAGGCAAGGAATATGACAGGTGAATAAATAGGCTTGCTAAAATGTTGGTGGATAGAGGGAAGACAAAGGCCTTTTTATTATGGAGACAATATGGATGCAATTTTCAAGGGCTATTGCGTGATGGGACAAGAGACTGGATATGACAATGTAAAGAAGGAACATGGCATGAGGGACATGTCAAGAGGTTTTTGAAACCATGTTTAAATTTTGCATCCTTATGTCAGATCAAGATCAAGGAATGAAAAAGAGTGTATGGATAGTGATAAGATATGGATAGGATAAGCAAGACCAAGAATGGATAAGGGACATGGACTGAAGGTCGGGATAGGATACGGGATAGTGGCAGAAAGTTGCAATAAGCCAGGGAATATGGATGAAAAGTTATAATAAGCAAATGGATAAAGACCAAAAGCTATGATAGACTGAAAGCTGCAAACAAGATGCATGATGCTCATGATGATCCTCAGCCTTGTCAAGATCAAAAGGTGGAAAGGGAAACTGGACATGAGGGACAATAGGATAATGGAGGAGTAATAGGACATGAAGGAGTATGACATGGTATGATAGGATAATGAAGGGCAATAGGATATGAAGGAGTATGACATGGTATGATAGGATAATGAAGGGCAATAGGATATGAAGGAGTATGACATGGTATGATAGGATAATGAAGGGCAATAGGATATGAAGGAGTATGACATGGTATGATAGGATAATGAAGGGCAATAGGATATGAAGGAGTATGACATGGTATGATAGGATAATGGAACAATGAAGGACAAAAGGATATGATAGGATAAAACCTACCCCCAAGTGTGGTGTGCAAGAAGTTCATAAATTACACATGACGCCTATTTGCCAGGTTTTCATCATGGTACTTGCCCAAGGCGCCTGTTTGCTAGGTTTTCACTAGTGGACGAATTATTTTTCTTTATTATTTTTTTTTTATCTTTTGTCTTTATTTTTTCACTTTTTTTTTTTTGACTTTTTCAATAGAATATGGACACATGATAGGGGATGGAAGAAGGACTCAAGTGTCTTTATTGTTTGGATAGTAACCTTGAAATAAATAGACCATGACCTTTGAAAGTATGCTCAAAGACGTTGGTAGGATGAGGAAATGGAAAATGAGATGAAACTAAGGCAAGGATTTATGTAAAGGATTGGATCAAAGGGATCGAAGGATGGAAAATATGCATTGGATAATGGATAGGGTATTGGAAGAATTGGGCTTCAGCGGATGGAAATGAAGGCAAAATCAACATTGGCACACACCTTGAGGGGTGGTGGATTGATGGAGGAAAAATGGATCTCAGATTGTGAGATTTGGATGGAGGAATAGCTTGGGATTTTGGGACATAAGGGCCCAAAATGGATGAAGAAGGTGGTGGAGAAATAGACTTGGAAGGTTTGGATGGAGGAACAACAATTTTAGATGCCAATCTGGGTTGTTCTTTTTGTGCTTCAAGGAGCTTCTTGGGGATCCACATGGTTTTTGATTTTTCATGCTTTTGTGGTTCCTTGGAGTGCATTGCTTGCACAAGGGATTTAGGAATCCATATATATTTTGACTTTGCTTGATTTTTCTCAGTGGGCCTTTGTGGCCTTTTGGATATTTCTTTTTCTTTATAGATCAATTTTTTCTTTTCTTTGACATGTCGATTATATTGGACATGTTGATCCTTGAATACATGTGGATTGCTAGACTTATGACTTTTACGCTTGGCATCCAAATTGCTTGGAGGAGGAAAGGAATGAATGGATGGATATGAATGAAATGCAGTTCTTTTGGATTGATTAAATTTACTCAAGGATGTGTGCCTTTGCTGACCTTTCATAGAGGACGAAGGGATATAAGGACCTAAGATGGATGGAAGGGATGATGGGGAAGGTGGACATTTGGATTTTGACTTTGAAGGGATACCAATTCCTTGAGTGTGAGCTCTGTAGCCATGACCATTAGTATATTCTTTGATATGGAGGGGTTCTTTCTCATGAATCTCTACCCCTTTGCCTTTATGAATATCTTGACTTGTAGGATGCTCTTTTCTTTGGGAAGAAGACGCGAGTCCATTATGAGGTAGATATGATATGAGAGAAATAATGAGATCTTGAAGTGGATTGGATTGCACCAAAGTAGAAGAACCCATTGTGCATGTCGAGGGTTCATGAACATCTTGCACTAACACGTTAGAACCATGAGGGGGGTTAGGATCATGAGGGGGACTAGGATTGTGTAGTGGACATGGTTCAATGACAGGCTCTTCAAGAGATGGAATGGGAGAAATAATGGGATCATCAAAAGAAATGCGATCTTGGAGTGGATATGCGGGATTAGGACGTGGAGATGGAGGAACAAATGGATCTTGTGGAAGATCTGAAGGAATAATTTGATCTTGACAAGGAGGAAGATCATTAGAATCCTCTTTAAAGGTGCTTTGCTCTTGACTTTCAATGGGATCATCGGAAAGGATGGAAATGATATCTTGATCTTTCTCAGGAAGTGGAATGTCAATGGGATTTGAAAGGGCATTTTTTTCATGAAATGGAAGGGGATCATTTGGGATTGGATGGACTAGGATATCTTGATCTTGCTCAGGGAATGGAATGTCAATAGGACTTTGGATAGGATGGACAAGAATAGGGGAATCATCGTGAGTGTCTGGGAACATGAGGTCCTGGTCAACAATTGGATGGGATGATAAGGTTTCAGGATCTTGATCTTGATTTATTTCAAGACACGTTTCTTCGTGCTCTAAATTATCCTCTTGACATGGGGTTGGACTTTGGATATGCACAGAGGATTCTGACAAGGAATCAATGTTTTGGGATGAAGGAAATGCACTTTGAACATTTGTGATGGATTCTGGCAAGGAATCAATGCTTAAACATGAGGAAGAAGGACTTCGAATGGGGTCCTCTAAAATAGGTAATGGCAATAAAGTGCATGGTGGCATTGGGTCTTGTATTTCTGAAACATGACAAGGATGTGCATCATGAATTGGATTATCATGGCAATCAATTATGGATAGCTCTTGGATAATTGCATCCTTGGGCGTATTTTTTGATGAGGACAATATAGAAGGTTCTTGTGAAACTTCTAAAGGTGTAGGGATAGATGCCACTGGAGAGTCCATTTGCTTGCGAGGGGATGAGGCATTGCTACACATAAGTGTATTATTTTGATCTTCCTCAAAGAACTCACTTGGTAGTTTCCTTAAGAGCATTGCAATAAAGCCACCTCTCTTTCGAGGTTTTGACATAGTTGTATCTGGAATTTGAACTTGTTTTTGGTTTGATGTCATGTTTTGATTTTGAACTAGATGTTTCTCAAATTGGTTTGACATGTTCAAAATTTGGCTTGGTGCATGTTGCAAGTTTTGTTTTTGAATTTGTGATTGTGGTTGTTGACATTGATATGTTGATTGAACTTGTTGATATTCCACCATTGGTTGAACCATTTGTTGGCATTGTATAGTTGGTTGGACATATTGTTGAAATTGAATGATTGATTGTGTTGGTTGTATATGTTGGACAATTGGTTGAACCATTGGTTGTATTGGTTGAAAATCTGATTGATAGTAAACACCTTCTTGTTCTTGATGTTGTCTCTTTTCTTGAAATTGTTTCATCATCTCTATTTGGGAGAGGAGAGCTGGTATGTCTAATCGTTCAAGAAGAGATCTTACATCAATTGGCTCAATCTTTAGATTTCAACCTGGAAATTTTCAAAACATTTTGGACATTTGTGATCTATTCTTCTCAATGTTTTTCACTCTTTGTTCCAATATCTCCTCTTCTTGAGCTAGCTTCTCCTCTAGTTTTTGTATTTGGAGACTTGTTTCATCATAAAAAGTTTGATCAATGTTGCTTTGTTGTTGGGTTGAATAGAATTGTGATTGCATTGTCGGTTGATATGTCAAACTTTGTTGCATCATTGGTGCTTGGAACCTTGTTTCAATAGACATGTCACTATGCAAATGCAATATTTTGGAATTTTTCAAGGATAATGTATGATATGCAACTAAATGCAAACTAAATAGATGAAAATGCAATCTATGGCAAGAATGCAATCTATGTTTTTGTTCTTTTTTCAAGATTTTGACAAACTTTTTGGAATGCAAATCTAAAAGAGACCCTTAGGAAATTGAAATGATGTCTAGACCTCAAAGGACAAAAGGACCAAGTGACAAAAGGACAAATGACAATGTCTCCCCTATATGCTTGGATACTAAGCAAGGTTTGACCAAATGACATTGATGACAAAAAGACAAAAGTTTGATAAGGTCTAGACTTCTTAACAACGACTTAGGGTTTTATCAAAGATTTGGATTACTTAAGTATGACAAGACCTAGTTTTGACACTATATGCAAAGGGACAATTACTATGCAAATGACCTTAATATGATATGATAATAACCTAAACTTAATGAAGAGACTTAGGGTATGCAAAGTATGACAATGGTATTACTCTAATGCAAGAGGACACATGCAAATGGATGACCCTTATTGATATGCAAAGGAGTATGACTTAGGTGAAACCTAACCTTGGTAGTTGACAATGACTTTGCAAAATGGACACTTAGGATGAACCTAGATCTAAGTGACATGAATGTTGACGTTTGTTGGATGAAGTGCTCTTATGTTTAACCTTGTTTTGAATCAATTTGTCTTGCTTTTGAAATGAGATGCAATTCAACTTTTGACAAGTAAAGAAGACAAGATATTTTAACATAGACTCAAGACAATCATGCTCATTCACACATTTCTTATGGTAGGCAAAGACATTAGGTACTTGAGAGGTAGACTCATTATGGGATTCAAGGAGAATACATAGATGCTTGACCCCACGGGCTCCCCTCCACGACACTCACTTCTCAGGGCAGCCAAACATCAGTCCCCATGGAAATCTCGCCATGGCGAACTTAGTATCTCTTCCAAGTATCTGAACTTGTCCTTCTCAAGCAACTAGAAGGGTTTTTGGCCTCTAAAAATAAGGTGTTTAGTAAGGATTTTTGTTAAGCGTTACTCCTTGATTTCACGCAAGCGTGATTGAGACATTAAGCCCATCAAGATACCAAACAAATGTAGTCGCGCAAGCACGATTTAGACCAAGAGGCCTACTTAGATGTTGATATGAGAAAGAGTTCAAGGGTCATCACTTCCCAAGTAACTGCAATTCCCACGTAACACTTCCTTCAAAGCTTTCGCTCATCGGGTATTTTTTTATAGTGAGTTAGAATGCCAAGGTATTCTAGCCGTACTCACTTTGGGTCATTCCCTTCTCATGATTATCACTTGCTTGCAAAAGCAAAGTGGTCGGGAAGGCAGACCCTCTAAAGGAGACACACAATCAAAGACACGAGCATGGTATCGAAGATCTGGATTTCTGATCACCCTAAGAAGGATGAGAGCATACTCTCCTACTCCAATGTCACACTCAACAATCAAAGAAAAAACATGTTCATTCCAACCTATTTAAAAATCACTAGGTGCCTAGAACATTAATGACAAACACCAAGTTTAGTTGTTTCTCCAAGGCAACCTGCAAAACCCAAGATAGAAGTTTGAGGTGCTTATTCTTTGACTATCGATTCTGCATAACACATGTTAGTAGTTTGATTTTTTTTCTTTTCCATGTGTATGCCAAGATTCTGCATAGATAATTAGTACCAAAAACCAAAAAACAGAAAACAGAATGCAAAAACAAGACAATTTTCAAGTAAAACACTGCATTTTTACCTCTGTTCTAGACTTTACACAGACGCAGAAGTCATGACACAAGCGCATAATTCATGACATAGGCACATAATGTCTTCAACACAAGCGTAGAATGCTCAACACAGGCACAGGTTGCTTCACACAGGCGCAGAAGTCTCCAGAAAACCCTACACGACCCTATTTTTGGGTTTTTTGGCTTGCAAATCAACTCAAAAGCACTCAAAGACACAATAAAGGGATTAGATGGTTAGTGTTCACATCGGGTTCACCAATTAATGTACGTTAGGAAATAGGAAATCATCACAAACAAGATAGACATACTAATCATTAGCTCAATCATGAAAGCTTAAAGGTAATGATCTATCCTAATTACATTCAATAGAGACATGAAATAAAAACATTCAAAAGTAAATACTATGCAAACCATGGGTATGATTTGAATGCTCCTTCATGTGGCTCCATTGTTCTTCTTTCTTCTCCAAATAGTTTTGTTGTGGATCTCACCTACTAGTGCATGATCATGATATGAAAGCAAGTAGACAAGATATTGCTCAAGAATACTCAAAGCGTGATTAACTAGAAATTCGATAATCTGATTAGCAATCAAGAATCAAGGGGTTTGATTGAAGAAATTCATCCAATTTATAGACAAATTGGAGAAATGACAAGATTAGCACGAAAGATTCAAATGGCAATTGCAAATCAATATGACAAATTATGCACTTTCTATGCAAAATTGATTGATTGATGATTTATGACAAGATTATGACAAATTGCTATGCAAGGATTTATGACAAGATTTTGAAATAGAAATAGACATTTAGGAGAAATTAGAAAATTAAGTTGGAAATAATGACTTGGAAATTAGGAAATTGATGAAAAATAGGTAAATTAATTAATAATTTCTCATTCATTAATTAATTTACAAAAATAGGAGGAATTAATTAGCCAATTAAATAAACATTTAATTGTGACAAGAAGACCTAGGATAAATAAATAAATTATTTAACCTAGAGGGAAAATGCCAAACAAGATTAAATGAATGAATCATAAAACCTTAGAAGATGAATTAGAAATGCAAGGATGACAATTAGGTCTTGATGTAAGACTGATTTGATATCGATTTGATCATGATTTTGAATTGATAAATGACCAGTGCTGATAAATGATTTGATTGATAAATGCGTCGAGGAACAATGAAAAATTGATCCAAATTGACATGATTGAAAAGGACAAGGATCAATGACGAATCAATCGCAATATGACAAGATTGACAAGGACAAAGATCGACCAAAATCATGATTGAAGATTGTTGTCGACAAGACCAAATTCGAAGGCGAGATGAATGAAGAATGCAGAAGAATGACTCAATGCTCGCAAATGATAAAAACCAAGTGTGTGACATAGGAGAAATGTTAATGCGACGCAAAAACCTAAAATGAGGCAATACGCAAATGTTAAAGTATGACTCCGCAAGCATTGACCATTTTTAGGTGTCTACAGTAGCATATGCCAACAATGTTCTTACTCCTTCAAGTCTAGCAACAGGTGCAAAAGTCTCACCATAATCAATTCCTTCTTCTTGGGCATAACCTTTGCAAACTAATCTTGCTTTGTTCTGAATGACCTCACCTTTTTCATTTAGCTTGTTTCTAAAGATCCACTTTGTATTAATTACATTTTTGTCCTTCGGTCTTGGGACCAGTGTCCATGTGTCATTCTTCTTGATTTGATCAATCTCTTCTATCATAGCATTTATCCAATCTTCACTGTTAAATGCCTCTTTCACTATTCTCAGTTCAAATTCTGATATCAAACATGTGTTCTGTCTCAGTTTGTTCCTTGTCATCACTGGATCATCCTTATCTCCTATAATCTGACTTGGTGCATGGTGCCTTCTTACATACTTGGCTAATACAGGCTCAGTAGGCTCTGTATGATCTTCTTCATCACTCGGTAACTGGATATTTTCTTTATTTTCTTCAACATTTATCTCGGTAGCACTTCTCGGTTGCACATAGACAAATTCATCATAGTCTTCTGGTTCTTTGGAATTTCCTTCATCATTTCTTTCTGCAAATTCATCAATTTTCACATTTGCACTTTCTACTATTTTGTTAGATGATTTGATCAGACATTTAAATGCTTTGCTTCTAGAAGAATATCCTAGAAATGTTCCTTCTTCACTTTTCTGATCAAACTTGCCATTTCTATCATCTTTATGAACATAGCATTTACTTCCAAAGATCCTAAAATAACTTACATTAGGTTTCTTGCCATACCAGATTTCATAAGGTGTCTTCAAAGTACCTTTTTTCAATTAAACTCGGTTCAAGGTGTAAACAGTTGTACTTATTGTTTCTCTCCAAAATGTTTGTGGAACCTTCTTCTCAATCATTAGTGTTCTAGCACAATCCAAAATAGATCTGTTTCTTCTTTCAGCTATTCCATTCTATTGTGGAGTTCTCTGTGCAGAGACTTGTCTTTTTATACCATGATCATTGAAAAATAGGTTGAACTCATCAGATGTAAACTCTCCTCCTCTATCTGATCTATTTCATTTCAGTTGTCTTCCTGTTTCATTTTCAACTCTTGCCTTGTACCATTTAAACATTTGAAAAGCTTCTAATTTTTCTTTTAAAAACATTACTGAAATCATCCTTGAATAATCATCCACAAATAATATGAAATACTTATCACCATAATAAATTTGAACTTTCATAGGACCACAAAGATCAGTGTGCACAAGATCTAAAATTCCCTTAGAAGTGTAGGACTTACTTGTAAAGATAGATCCTGTCATCTTACCCATCCAGCATCCTCGGCACATAGCATTCTCAGGTTTTTCAAGACTCGGTAAACCTCTTACTCGGTGCTTCTTACTTATTTTGATTAGATTATCAAAATTAACATGAAAAAACCTTTTATGCCATAACCAGGTATTATCAATCTTTGCATGCAAACACTTATTGTGAGTTAAGTCAAGGTGAAATTTATTACCTTTTGTTTGTGTCCCTGTAGCAGCTAACTTTCCATTCTTGTCATGAACTTTGACAATTCCTTTCTGAAATTCTATTCGGTAACCTGTGTTGTTTAGTTGTGCTACACTCAACAAATTATATTTCAAACCTTCAACCCAATAAACATCATTGCATCTTGCATTATCAAGAAGTGTTATGGATCCTTTACCTCTTATCGGACATGGTGCATCATTACCAGATCTAACATAGCCTCCATCATAATCTTCTAACATAACAAACTTGTGTTTATCTCCTATCATATGATGTGAGCATCCACTATCTATAATCCAAAAATCAGTAGTGTTTATGTGAGATATTAGGGATTTTTCTTCATAGCTTTCTTCATCTGATGCATCCTTGATAGCCATATAAACAACTTCCTCTGTATTAGTCTCATTTGATTTATCATCTTCAGATTCCTCATCAGCAATTAAGCATGTCTTTCTATCTCTTCTTCTGAAGTCTTGGTGTCCTCTGTAATGATTATCTTTTTGTCTGTCATCTCGGTAATCTCTTTTTTCAGTGAAATATTTGTCAGGATAGTTAGAAGCCATATGTCCAATCTTATCACAATTGAAACATTTCAAAGGTAGTTTTCCTTTATACTTACCTTTGCCTCTCGGTAACCTTTTGGCCAATAGTGCTTCAAACTCTTCTTGCTTTCTAATTTCTTCATACAGTTTGTGTACCTCCTCCATGTTCTTCCGAAATCTTTCACTTGCTCCACTGTGATCTCCTTCAGAGTACTTATACTTTCTTTCATTGTAATCATTAGATTCATTCAGATGAAAAGAACTAAATGTAGATTCAACTTTATTTACCAATGACCCACTGTTATCAAAATTACTTAACTCAAATGCATGTAGCTTACCAATAGTAGCATCCAAGGAAACTGGCATATTAGGTACAGACCTCAATTCATTGATTGCAGAGACTCGGATTGCATAGGCGGGTAGAAGGGTTCTTAATAACTTACTTGTCACATCCTTTTCTTCAATAGTTCCTCCTACACCTTTGATTTGATTTACAATCTCCTTTAGTCTTGTACTGTACTGGGTTACGTTCTCACCTTCATTCATCCTCATAGATTCAAGTTGTCCTCTTAAACTATCTACTTTTTCTCTTTGAACATGTTCATCTCCTCCATATATAGATATGAGCTTAGTCCACATTGCCTTTGCATCATTGCAGCCTTCTAGATTAGTAAACTCATAATCGGTCAATGTAGATGTTATTTCAATCATTGCTTGAATATGTTCTTGCTTCACCTTTATCTCTTCCATAGTCAATGGATAGGTGCTCAGTGCAACAAAATCATTCTCGAGATAGTATATAGCATATTCTCCAACTCCTGGTAGATGTAGCTTCATCCTTTTCTGCCATGTAGAGAAACTTGACTTATTCAGCTTAGGTGCATCCCTCTTATACATCTTTGGATCTTTAACTCAAGTGCCTTTAAACTTTCCTTTCGGAGTCCAAAGCTCTGATACCAATTGATAGTTCTGATACTTAATATAAGTACAAATCCAATAGCCAACAAGATGAGAGGGGGGGGGGGAGAATCATACAAACTTAATCATCCATAAAAAACATCAGATTCAACCTTGGTAACATATATATTAGTCATATAACCAGAAACTGTCAAACATGCAAACTCAAAAGCATATGAACAATATAAACCTCATAACACTAGATTTAATGTAGAAACCCAAATAGGGAAAAACCACTATGGGATTTCGGACCCACTAAGAAATATAATCTTTTAGAGTATGCTCGGTTAAAAGTAAATCTTGTTAAAGATTACAAACACATTGTTAGATGTGACCCGGTTAAGGTATTTCCCTAAGATCTGTTAGGATCTTCACTTTGTTAGAAGTGACCTTGTCAAAGGATTTCAAACACTCAATCAGAATGTCACCTTGTTAGAGGATTTACATATAAGACTGTTAAGTCCACTCGGTTAAGAGATTTCCTGTCACTTTCACAAAATAACAGTAATACAATCTGTCTACAACTTCACATTTAAAATGTTGAAGAAGATTCCTATTTGTTCAATACAATCTAGACATAGAACTAATCTTGTCTATCTGCTGGGCATCAATACTTTGTTATTCTAATAGGTCTTCAAGCTTCTGTGCTTGGTTATCACTATGTAGCATCCCTATACATACACTTGCCCAGATATATTGTTTATCAATAGTTTCCTATTTATAAACAATCTTTTAACTGCTTAATCTCATTGATCACATTTCCCATGATCAATCATAGCCATCAGATTTTTTAATCTTGTGCAGGTTCATTGTATCTTTCGATCTAAAAATGTTTTACCCCACCTTGGAACTTGCACATTCACCTTGGAACTTGTGTTAGGGTAATGTTGTTCAATCTGAGCTGTAGATCTTCTTGTCGACTTTCCATTTCCTTAGATTCGCTTAACAAACTTCTTCCACGACTTACCAATCATTGATCTGCTCCAGCTCATCAGCTTCTTTCATTAAATATCACATGTAAACATTTAATGCATTCTGTTATAGCTCGGTTACAACTCAGTGAATACTAAACTTCACTCGGTTGACATTCTATCTTGATTAACCGAGTGCGATAACCTTAGGGTTTACCGACTAGGCTCTTTGCTTGATAACATAGTATAGTATTAACCTTTACATTTTACAACATATGTATGATGTTAAAACAATCTAAAACATCAAGATCTCATCATTGTCTAACTCGGTAGTAGTTGCCCATTGAATATCTTATCCCCTTATTCATCATATTCTTTCCTGTGTCCTTACCAACTTCTTTATAATCTTCATATCATACTTCTCAAGATATGGCAACATCATACTGAATTAGAAAATCAATTTCTTGACATCAATGACAAAATAATAATATCAAGATAGTAAAACATCTTTAATCAGTTATGTCCATAATCATCAACAACCTTCTCAATATCCTTATAATGTAATATTGCCAAAATGAGTTGCATCTTTGAGAGGCTGTTCACTCTTCCTCCGCTCACATCTAAACTTGAATTGTTCCATATTCTTCTTCCATACAAATTGCATGAAAGCCCCTATTGTAACCAAATTACTGTCAGCCAAGAATTCTTCACTAGCTTGTTTAATAGTAAGGTCCAATTCTTGGCACTTTAGCTCACCATCAGTCAAATCCATTTCAGCACTAGGTGGCTCTTAAGGCATCCCCTCTTGGGTCTCCTCATAGGTATAGGAAATCTCACCGAGACTCCCTAACTATAATAATTGCTCAGCCACCACTTGCTCATCTCCAATGTGGATAGGAGACTGAGATGGAGAATATTGAGCTTCATCAGTTTCAACTTCCTTTCCCACTCTTTGCCTTTTAGGGTAATCCTGAATGTCAATGACATCTTCAATTTTCCTTTTCCCTTTGAAGTGGAAGGCTCACCTATCACTGACATCATCATAGTGTACTTTGACTTCTTATGCATTACATAGTCACTAGGTGGGATAGCCTAAGCAAAGGTAGCCTTAGCAAAGACCAACTTAACCCTATCAGGATCATTTTGCATTATAGCCTCCCTTTTTTCTTTTAAGTTCTGCTTGAGGTCTTCAAAATAGAGAATCAAGAATTTGATTTTCTCCTCCAAAGGGTTGAAGCTAGAAAGAGGGTCATAGTGTAGCGTCCTAAAATTGTGACACTTGCAATTTTGACTGCATTTCGGTCTTCACGATCACGACGCAACACGCAACCTGAATGGAGACCCTGAAACTTGCTCATGACACTGAAAACTGCATTTTTCAAGTACCCTGGCCTGAACCTCCTTGCACCCTGATGTCCCGGGAGGTGGGACCAGAGCGCCCAGCGCCCTGGTCCCTCAGGACCAAGGCGCCCAACGCCCTGGTCCCCAGGACCATGGCACCCAGCGCCCTGGTCCCTGGGTCCTATTTTGGGCCCGGTCTCCTAGGGGGTCTCGGGTCTTTTTGTTTGCAAATTGGAAATTAACTTTCCTGGTCGGCCTAAGGTCGGGAAAATCAGTCTATCAGCCCTAATTGACAAGTATATAAATGACATTTTCCTCTTTCATTCGATATGATGGAAAAGGCGTGGAAACTATACTCAAGCATTCAAGCATTCAAGCATTCCTTCTAAATCTCCATTCAAGGCTAAGTGTTGCATTCAAGACAAGGATTCAACCATTGAAGAGGAGATCACATACAATATATTACTACAACATACAACATACAACATCTAAACCTTCGCACATAAGGATACCAACATCCTTAGAACAAGGTATTAGTACTTGTTTTACAGTCATTTGCATTTACAGCTCTTGCTCATTTCTTGGTAAATTCCAAAACTGGGGTTTGACCTAAAGGCAAACCCCTAATCCCTAACCCCCCAATCGTCTTCGCTTTTCTGTGAGTAGGTTGCAGGTACGTGACTGAAATTGAAGATCTGGAATCCTTGTGCAGAGACAAACAGATCCCCCTTCATTTCGCGGATTTTTCGGAGGACCGTGGCGCCGGGCGCCATCGTCCCGAGAACTTTTGCTCAAATTTGCAGGACAGCGCCGTATCGACATTTTACTGCTAATTCCAGGTCCGCAGCTTCATCCTATAACCCGAACTCAGTTTATAAGCGAATCTTTATGACTTTCTATGCATTCCTAGCTTAATTTCCTTAACAACATTCTTTACAAAAGAGGGTAGCCTTGCTTTTCTAACCCTTGAAATTCATTTAGCATCCAATCTTGCATTGCGTGGGATTGGATCTTATGAGTTTCAACCCCTCTTTTGAATGTAAAGTCTCTCCCCTAAGTGAAAAACCATTGAATCTTAGCGAACCTCCCTTCTCTCTCCTCGGAGTCAAAAGAGGGGAGAGCAACTAGGGTTCGATCGCGATTTTTCCGCTTTACATTTTGGTGAACCCGACGTGAACATCCTTTCTGATTTTTCATGCTTAGATCTGAAAAAATTGATTACATTTCCATGTTTGATCTTTTGCAAAATTTTAGAGGTGATTGCATAAAAAACCCTAAATTTTCTTTTTAGTAATTGAACCTGCGAAATGTCTAAATGTTAATGCCTGTTTCAGATCTGCCCTTCTATTACAAATTTTCAATTCATATTTGTGCTTTAATTCTGAAAATTAAGTGGTTAAGTGTCAAAACCCTAATTTTTGAAACCCTCTTGATCCAACCTTTGTCCGACAATTTCACTGATCAAAACATCTCCAAATCAGCTGTAACTTTGGATTCCGCAATAAAATCACAATATCTTTCATCCTTGAAAATTTGGAAAAAAGTTACGAGGACCGTGGCGCCGAGCGCCATCGTCCCCGACATTTTTTCCAAAATTTCGGGAGCGAGATCTTACTGTATTTTCCTGCTGAAATCTAGAATTTTGGCTGATTTTATCAATTTTAACACCTTCAAAATAACAGTCAAAGTTGGTCTTGTGATTGCTTGGATTAAGGCTTCTAAACATTTAAAAATCATTGAAATTGAAATTTTGTGTCAAAATTGTGTTCTTACTGTCCTAAATCTGAAAAGTGTGTTATCATTCATTAAAAATTTCAGTGCTTTATTCAAATTCTTGCATTTTGTGACTTTTGAAATTAAGTGCTTAATTACAACAACTTTGATTTCCGCTTTCAAAATTGAATTTTGCGTGAAATTGAGTCAATTTTTGAATTTCAAAATTTGCATTGCTCTTGACATTCCCTCTAAAATCATAAAATTCAAAATTTCAGTTTTCCTCTCTTTTTCAAAATTCAAATTTTGCATTTTTCGACAATCTTGGTAGGGTTCAATTTCGAGATTGCAACTTTAATTTGGCCTATCTACAGATCGTAAAATCACTCAATTTTTTCAGATTAGCTCTAAAATCATCATACCTTTCATCCCTGCAAATTTCGAAAAAAGTTGCAAGGACCGTGTTGCACTCCGAGCGCCACGGTCCCGGACATTTTTTCTGAAATTTCGGGAGACTGTCGTGATTGCATTTAACAGCCTAAATCCAGAAGATTGGCTGATTTTACTGAAAATTGCTAACTCTAAATTCAAAAGTTTCTCTCTCTTTCTAGTGCATGAGTTTTACAACAATAAGCCCTACTTACACTATTCCCATTAGACGAAGCCGTAGAATTAAGTCTTTCCGAAGTTTAACTACTGAGGAGATGGAACCTAATTTGAATAGCCTTTTTAACGAGGACATGGGTAATTCCTCTAATCCTCTTAATGATGAAGAAGCTCTCCATGAGGTTTCTGAAGAACAACTTTCGAAATTGGATAACCAATTTGACGATTTTCGACAATGGATGTCTCAAGAATACCCTGATAGTCAAGCTCTTCCTTTAATTGAGGGTCTAAAACGTATGCTTCAAAGTGATAAGAATGGAATTGATATTTTGCGTGATATTTCACACATTGTGAATTCGAATGTGATGCCTATGAAGAGTTGTGCTGAAAATTTAGGTTATACACAACCTCCTACACAAGTCAATCATTCTATTCCTTTGACAACTCCTATTGCTAGTATACCTACCTTTACATCAAACATCATGGCTACCTCTATACAAGACATTCCTCCTATGATCACCAGTCATGGGGGCAACCCTTCTTCTTCAATTAACCCTCTTCCTTCATTCAATCCGACTTCTTCATTCATTCCTTCAATGAATGTCCCTATTACATCTCCACAAATGAACATGACGCAAGGGGGCAATTCATTTAACCATTCCATTCCTCCTTGTAGTATTCCTCCTGTCCAATCATCTCCTATGACTAATTATCATAGGGTCCCACCACCTTACTCTCTACCTTCTTTCAATAACATAACACCTCCATCTCAATCTAACACATCCACCATTAACAATCTTGCACAAACTGTCTCTTCTTTACAGCAACAAATTGCCTCTATGAATCAATCTAAGTTTAGTGTGCCCACATTTGACGTTGCGAGCCCACTTTCTCTTGACATTGTTCGAGCTATCCCTCCTTAACATGTTGAAATCCCGCATTTGGAGCTTTATAATGGTAAAGGTGATCCTCTAACACATGTAAAGACTTTTCAAACAATATGTACTGATTTTGCTTATGACCAAAGGTTGCTTGCAAAACTATTCACTAGAACATTAAGAGACAAAGCCCTACAATGGTATTGCTCGTTGCCTTCTTATTCTATTACTTCTTTTGAACAACTTGCAAATGCTTTCATTCAACAATTTCAAAACAATATAAGTCCTAAAGTTACTTTGATTGATTTAATGCATTGTAAACAAGGTGTTAAAGAAAAAGTGACTGATTTCATTGGTAGATATAAGCATTTGTATGCTCAAATTTCTTTTCCAGTGCCTGAAAATGATATTCAAAGAATCTTTATTTCTAATTTACAAAAAGATATTCGAGACAAACTTCTATTTTCTGAGTTTACTTCTTTCCAACAGTTGTGCGCCACTCTTCACAATTATCAACTGACTGTGAGTCAAATGGAACAATCACATCCTATGGCTCCGAGTGATAAGGGTGATAGTAGTCAACAACCATTTGGAAATTTTAAACCGAATAGAGATTCCATCAAATTCAATGAAAACATCATCAACAACAATGTGAATGCAGCATCAGGTGTGCCTCCTATTTCTAAATTTTTCAAGAAAGAAAGAAAGTATACTCCTTTGAATGAATCATTGCATAGTATTATGAATAAGTTATTGGAACAAAATGTGCTTACTCTTCCTCCTATAAGAAAAATTGATCCTGCAAAGATTACTTCACCTTATTTTGATAACAAAGCTTTTTGTCAATTTCATCGTCAGCCTGGGCATGATACTGAAAAATGTTTTTCTTTAAAGGGTAAAATTCAAGATTTGATTGATAATAATACTATCTCTATTTCTGGAGTGAATGATAAGGGCAACACATCTGTAGCTCCTCCTAATAAAAATCTTCAGATTTTCACTGATCCATTGCCTTCTCATACCTCTAATGCAATTGAGGCTAATGATTCCTCTCTCTCATCTGATGGTCTTGTGTCTATGACTCCGAATGTGATTAATTTTGTAGAGCAGAAAGAAATCCCTAAAGAACCTTCCATCACATTTGATTCCAGTGAAACCATTAGGGCACCTGATGGTCCTTTATACATAGTTGCAAAAGTTAAGAATACACCTTGTCGTGGAGTGCTTATTGATCCTTCGTGCATGATTAATGTTATTACTGAAGAATTTCTTTTTACTTTGCAATTGAATCAAGTGATTTATGACAAAATAGATGTGATTGTGAAACTATTTGATGCATTTTCTTCTCCTGCAATTGGTTCTATTACATTGCCTATTGAGGTCCATAACAAATATCTTGATGTGAACTTTTCTATTATTCCATCTTCCGAACAATTTCGTGTGAAGCTTGGCTATCCTTGGCTATCTTCCATGAAAGCTATTGCTTCTCCTATTCATAAGTGTTTGAAATTTCCCCATAATGGTGAAGTTGTTACTGTCAATCATAGTCTCTTTAAACCAGCTGAAAGAACCTCTAGTGTTCCTATTGATTACTTTTGGCCTAAACAATTCCAATCTCTTCCTCCGCGAAGTGATCATCTTTTCAAATGTTATCAAAAGTGGAAAATAGATATGATCCTATCTCTAAGTGAACCTAGAGCACCTAAACTTGATATTCCTATCATTCTTGAGAAGGAAGTTCTTCCTTTGAAAGATAAAACTAATGTCTTTCCTCAAGAAGATTCTCAACCCATCCCTATGGATGTGACTATGTCTATACCTAATAAACTTCCTAAGAGTAGACCTATACCTCCTCATCATGATGGACTTGGTCTTCTCCCTAAACCAAAAATTCCTCCTTTGTATGGAGCAGTTCCTCCTCCTTTTTATAGAGAGAAGAGACCTTCTTCTTCTCCTATTATCCAGCCTAAGAGACCACAACCTAAACACCCAAGTGCTAAGGATGAGAACATTCCTCCTCCTCAGTCTTCTCCACTTCCTACTAAGACTAGACGAAATCGTTTTGCACATGAACGCCGACGAAAGCGTCATCTTAGAGCTCAAACTTTACAATCTCCAAAAACACCTTCAACAAGCATTATTCCATTTTCTCCTCAGCCGGACATTGAGCCTAAATCTCCTAAACATAAGATGCATGATGGTCTTGATCCTGTGCGAGTTAAAGATCCTATTTTTATAAATCTTGATGATGATATAGATGAAAATGTTATTCATGATGAAAATGTTACTCCTCTTGCTTCTGATAGTGAATATGAACTTGTTGATATTGATAACCATTTATCTAATGAATTTTCTAAAGCACTTATCCTAGCTCCTAGACAAGAACAATGTGGCTTGGAACATGAACATAGCCCTTGTTTGGATCTTGTGATAGCTCCATCTGCTGTGTTGGATGTTCCTCCTCTAGCGTGTTCCCTGCCTTCCCGAAACATTGATCAGCAAGATCGGGGGGTAGATGACGTGCTAGACTAGTTTCATTAGCATAGCAGATTCTCTCCCCCTCTCTTTTGTCACTTCTTCTATATGTTATTCTCATTCTTCTATTTGTTGTCCTTAGTGTTGTCTACTTGAGGACGATGCAAAGCATTGAGATCTCTCGATCTCTCTCATGTTGACTCAAAAGACACATGTGTTCCCTTCTTCTAGGTGACCTTCCTTGATTGGGGAATGAAGAACAATTATGCATACATACATATGATATATATACATGAATTATCATACAGCATACTGACCCCGAGGAAAGCGAAGTCACCTCGTGCTTTGTGTTTCGTGCCTATTATCCTTGGGTTTATCTCACACTTGGGGGCTAAATCCTTGCGATAACGTGCTCCTTTCCTTTCTCATTTCTTATGTGTATCACTACGTTAAAACAATCACCCCCGGTGAGGCGTGTACGATCGCTTTAACGTAGGGGGGCATACATCTCGTTCATATCTTTTCAAGATACTTGAAAATTTCTTGGCAAATTTAGCCTTGCCTTGAAAATTTTTGATATCTTTTTTGCATGACTCATAGTGAGGGAGCCTTACTACTGACAGTCATGGTTCTCCTTCATGATCTTCCCTTTTACTTTGTCAATCGAAGTCGTAAGATCCTTAGTCCACTGGGGGCTTGGTGTATCTTGCCTCCTTGACGTGGTGAAAGTCTTTCAATGTTGTTTCCTTGTACTTTACCGGAAGTATGAGCATACATACTCCCGCTAAAGTGGGGGCTAAATGTAGTGTCCTAAAATTGCGACACTTGCAATTTCAACTGCATTTCGGTCTTCACGATGGCGACGCAACACGCAACCTGAATGGAGACCCTGAAACTTGCTCACGACACTGAAAACTGCATTTTTCAAGTACCCTGGCCTGAACCTCCTTGCACCCTGATGTCCCGGGAGGTGGGACCAGAGCGCCCAGCCCTGGTCCCTCAGGACCAAGGCACCCAGTGCCCTGGTCCCCAGGACCATGGCGCCCAGCACCTTGGTCCCTGGGTCCTATTTTGGGCCTGGTCTCCTAGGGGGTTTTGGGTCTTTTTGTTTGCAAATTGGAAATTAACTTTCCTGGTCGGCCTAAGGTCGGGAAAATCAGTCTATCAGCCCTAATTGACAAGTATATAAATGACATTTTCCTCTTTCATTCGATATGATGGAAAAGGCGTGGAAACTATACTCAAGCATTCAAGCATTCAAGCATTCCTTCTAAATCTCCATTCAAGGCTAAGTGTTGCATTCAAGACAAGGATTCAACCATTGAAGAGGAGATCACATACAATATATTACTACAACATACAACATACAACATCTAAACCTTCGCACATAAGGATACCAACATCCTTAGAACAAGGTATTAGTACTTGTTTTACAGTCATTTGCATTTACAGCTCTTGCTCATTTCTTGGTAAATTCCAAAACCGGGGTTTGACCTAAAGGCAAACCCCTAATCCCTAACCCCCCAATCGTCTTCGCTTTTCTGTGTGTAGGTTGCAGGTATGCAGCTGAAATTGAAGATCTGGAATCCTTGTGCAGAGACGAACAGATCCCCCTTCGTTTCGTGGATTTTTCAGAGGACCGTGGCGCCGGGCGTCATCGTCCCGAGAACTTTTGCTCAAATTTGCAGGACATCGCCGTATCAACATTTTACTGCTAATTCCAGGTCCGCAGCTTCATCCTATAACCCGAACTCAATTTATAAGCGAATCTTTATGACTTTCTATGCATTCCTAGCTTAATTTCCTTAACAACATTCTTTACAAAAGAGAGTAGCCTTGCTTTCCTAACCCTTGAAATTCATTTAGCATCCAATCTTGCATTGCGTGGGATTGGATCTTATGAGTTTCAACCCCTCTTTTGAATGTAAAGTCTCTCCCCTAAGTGAAAAACCATCGAATCCTAGCGAACCTCCCTTCTCTCTCCTCGGAGTCAGAAGAGGGGAGAGCAACTAGGGTTCGATCGCGATTTTTCCGCTTTACACATAGCTACTGTCAAATTGATGGATAAAATCAAGTGCCTTCTTACATGCAACCCACTTCTCCTTCCTTAGTTCTTGGTCATCTAAGCTGAATTCATTCCTAATTAAATCTTCAGGGAACTGAAATTGGTGAGGCCTACCTCTACACACTACTCTCTTTCTGGACATGCCATTGAAAAAGTCCTCAGGGTCTGCACATCTGGAAACTATAGTTGATAGCTTATATGGCTTAAGGAATTCTTTAAAATATTTTCATCCACCTTTAGTGATTACAAAATGGTGGGCCATGGTGATAGTCGAGAAAATGGTCACTTTACCCCTATTGGTTATCTATGCTTCTTGCACTCATCCAATTTGTCTCAATACTTCTGCAATCCCTATCTTTAATGGGACCTGATAGGGCAGTAAATAGGGGGTACCTCTAAAACCATACACTCTGAAAATAGTAGAAATAGGGTACAAATACATATCTCCCCTATTGTGAACAATCTTAATATCCTTTGCAAACTCCTTAGGTCTAAGGAATTCCAAATGAGCCTTAGTAATTCTAGGGTTTTCTTTGCATAAAATAATTCTAATCTTAGATGCAAAGCATCGATGAAACTTCAAAAAACTAACATCTTCTCTATCCCAGGATAAGAGAGTGCTCCAAAGTTGAACAGGTATCTCTTCCCTATCCTTTACCTTGATCAAGTCCATTTCCTTTGCAAAGTAATCAGCACCTTTGAACAAGAACATGCACATTAACATGGAGTACCATCCAAATGGCCTATCCACCTTACCATTTTTGATCCCTACTAGCCCTTTATGAATTGCATTAGTAAGATATGGGGCATAATCAAATGTTATTGCCAGGGAGGGGTTTAGAATTTGTGCAATCATTAACATGTAATGGGTTGGCATGTTCTTTTCAGCATCCTCTCCAAAGATCTCACATAGTGCCCAATACATACCCTTAGCTCTCAGAGTAAATAAATTGAGGGAAAATGGTTCCATTGTGTTGGGGCCTACAACTGTTAATCCCCCTATCTTAACAAAGAACTCTTTAAATGGGCCACTACTAAGATGATCCCTTTGTGCATTGTAAATCTGGGCTAATGACTCAAAGTCAATAGGCTCTAACAAATTGGAGGCCTCATTGAGTTTAAACACATTCCTGCATTCATCTTCTTTTATTTCAATCAAGACTAATCCCTTTACATTCTTGATGCATTTTTCTACAGGGTCATAATTATGTGCTATTAGGGTCAATAGATCTACATCCATGAATACACTAGGGACCACAAGATTTCCTACATCCAGTTCCCATATGCTATTCAAAGGAGCTGGGGAATGTCTCTGCCCAAAACTGACTTTGAATAATCCTAAACCTGATATCCCTATCTCAGGGTCCCTTAACCAATTGCCTTTATCATACAGGCCATCCCCAATTTTCAGATGAGGGTTCTTTGGTACTAGCTCTTTTGCCTTAGCCTTGACATTGGTAAACATGGTTAATTGTTCTAAAACATCATCACAAATGTTCCTATCTTGATAATTCACTTTTCCTGTCAACTCTCTTCTTGGTGCCATTTTGAATAAGCAACTATACCACTTGAAACTAGCACAGACCTCTAATGAAATAATTCACACAACAATGACTGGAAACAAACTAGAATTATCAAGAAAAGCACAAAAAACTTGATTATTCACCTGAAAAGAATCATCCGCACCAATTGCTCTACAACAGACTTCGATGAAATGATACTAACAATCAAGTTGATGCAGACTCTAAAGGACAAGTTGGCATTGAATTTTTATAAATTAACTCCGTATGCTTCGGCTATGTTTTCAGAATTGAATTCACCAAATCGAATTCAAAACTGACTCCAACGGGTCATAACTTCTCTGAGTCTTTCCTCTGTTTCGGTCTTTCGCTATTTTATAGTGCATAAAAACTTTGTACTTTTCTTTCACGAAACAACATTAGTCGTTGGATTACAAGAGCTTACACCGCCTTTACCTCCATCTGATCTCTCTTTGTTAATGTTAGGCCCCACCTTCTTTTCGCTATTTTGTGGGCTTTAACACTCATGTACTTTTCCTTCACGAAGCCATGCCAACCATTAGATCAAGCTCTAATCACCCAGTCTTTAACTCTGACCAGGACCGTCAATCTCACTTATTAATCATGCCTCATCTTGACGGCTTACGATTTTTGCCATTTCGTAGAGACTAAGTTGCAGGCATCTTCGGGCCACGAAACAATGAGAACCATTGGATAAAGCACAAGGTGAATACCTTTTAACAAACATTAAACCTTTCAAGTGGGCCCTTTATTTTTGGAGATCATTTACTTTACCTAGTCATCGATTAACAAATGCCACATGGCAATCATCCATTAGCTCAGGAAGTTCCTCTGGGTTCCATTCTAAATTCACCACGTGTTTCGCTTCACCATTCTCCACATAACTGCCGGTTACACCTAGACAAGCCCTCAGCTACCCTTCAGAGTCACATGGCATTTGACATATCACTATCAAATTCTATGAAATGCACCAACTATCATGCCACATCATGCTTTCATGTGATATCCACCTTTTTTTGCTTCTTCGCGAACACTAATCTTTGTTTAGCTTGTGGCCATGAAACCATGAGAATCGTTGGATCAAAATAGACTTGATCGGCTTTTAACTTCGTGCCTTGCCTATCCTTTGGGCCCACCAGCCCTTTTCACCATTTCACGATGACTATCTTACTAGCATCTTAACTTTGCAAATCTGTGCGGGCCATCAGATATCAGGAACTTGCTCGTTGTTTATCTTTGTTGTGACCACCCTGCCCGGGCCCATTGCGGACCGCCAACTGGGCGCCCTGTCACTTCTCTGTCATCACTAGCTGGACCTACCACTTTTACTGCCATCTTTAGCGGGACCTGCCACCTTTTCACCACTTTGTGAAAGGTAGAACATGTGCATCTCCTGACCATGAATCAACGCAAGCCATTAATCCTTTTCCAACCCAATCACCCTTTAACCAAGGAAGATCGCTTGTCTTTGGGACCCGCCATGTGTTTTCATTGTTTCATAGAACATATACAATGTGCATCTTGGGCTAGCGAATCAATGCGAGCCATTGGATCACAATCAAGATGCAATTCTTTTATCCGATGGTCAGTCCATCTGGTCGGGCCTACCTATGCCTTTTGCTATTTCGTGATGACTAAATTACTAGCAACTTCTGTTAATGAAGTAATGACAATCACACGATCAACCAAGAGTTGCACAACACTTACGGGGGCCGACAAACTTTAGAACAAGATAAAGGAAAGGCACATAAAATTTGAAATATTAAGAGATTGCCTTAGGGAGATACCTAATGGGGGGACACTTCTTATGATAGACTGACCCTTGTTTAAGTGAATAAAGTAACACAGAAATAGAATCATAAAGGTTACTCTCAAAAAATAAAAAGGGTTAGAACTCAAACCCTAAACCCTCTTTTGACCTAAAACAAAATAGAGGCAACAAGGCAATGCCAGACTCAAAATTTTAGACTTTCAGCCAATCATGGGACAAGAATACCCATTTTTAAAATAGTGATAACACCTTCCTTTAGAAAATTAAAGCAAACATGTTTAAACTTTTGCTTACCTTTATCCTTTGGTGCCAGTTGCTTCTTTGATGCTCCATATTTTGTTCCAAAGGTCTCACCTTCCTCATAGTCAAAGAAACCAAGTCCATTGGTATTCTTTACCAGTTTAGTTGTTTCAAGCTTTTGCTCTAGCTAGACAGTGCTCTTATTGAATTTGGCAAGTATTTTCTTTGAATCGGTAAGTTCTTTGGCAATAGTAGCATTGGATTCCTTTAGGGTTGCATTCTCAGAAACAACCATGTGTAGTTCACCTTGCATTTCTTCCTTTTCCATTTTATTTTCATGAAGATGAGTGGTAAGTGCATTGATCTCTTGCTTCATCTTGGAGATATCATGATCTTTGTCTTTTACCGGATCTTCAGCTTTCCTCCGATTCTCAAGTTCTTGACACATTCTGATAGATAGTCCTTCAAGTTCCCTTGTTAGGTTGGAATTGGACTCATTCATTTTTTCAACTTCTTGAACTAGGGCTTCCATGTCCGCTTCATCAGAAGAACTATTTTCAGTTAGCTCCATCATTTTTTTAGCATGTTCTCTTCTTTTTGCCTGAGAGGCCTTATATTTGACTTTAAGTTCATCATAGGCTTGCTCAGTCTGAGTGAGACAATGAGTAAGTTCCCTCACAGTGTATTCCCCCATATCTCTTTCCAAGTGGTTAGACTTATAGAAAGGTTGGCTCTGATACCAATTGATGAATACTAAGAGGGGGGTGAATTAGTATACCAAAAAATACTGAACTCAAACATTTTAATAGTCTAGCAGTAAACCGGTATAACAGTTTAACTAACAAACTGGTTAACACAAACAAAAACCAAACAACAAGGCATTCACCCACAGAAGCACAATCACCATAACACAAGAGATTTTGATGTGGAAACCCAAATGGGAAAAGCCATGATGAGATGAAACTCACAAGTAACTATCTGCAGAATAGTAACCAGACCGGTTAAGGTCATACAATGTTCTTTACTAGAAGAGATCCTATTAGGAATCTCAATCTCTGTTAGGAGATAAGTCTGATTAAAGACTACCTTGTGAGAGGATTTCAAATCCATAGATGTGAATCACCTTGTTAGAGGATTTATAAAGGCTTTTATGGGCCTACCTGGTTAAGGGTTTTTGAATTGTCAAAGATGTGAGTAATCAACAAGTGATTGATCTAGCAAATGGCACAGTCTTCTTGGTTAGATCCATGGTAGCTCATTGCTAATGCATTTCAGCATTACTTCAGTCTTCAGTAAATCCATACTTTGTTATAGCACACAGACTTGATCTTCTCTCTTAAGATCTCACATACAAGAACTCATGAACCACCAAAATACCCTAACAACTACACATGCTAAAACCCTAGACATGATGTCCTTAAAAGGAATCTGATTTCATGTCAGTCCAATAGGATTACATTGCACGTTCCTAGGTTCATTGCATCTAGACACATTTGATAAAATGACACAAAATCACCGTCAAAGTGTCAGTGGATGGTAACTCATCACAAAAATATATTGGTTGGTAACTCATCATAGAGTATTACCGGTTTATACAACTTTACCAATTACCAGTTGGTAACTCAGAGTAATACCGGTTTAATTATTAAACAGATTACCGGTTTGACAAAAATGAAGACTGGGAAAAAGATAACTACCGCTTGAGATCCTCGAACCACTTGAGGTCTTCATGCTGCTTGAGATCTTCATGCCACTTGAGATCGATAGACACTTTTTGCGAAATACCGATAGTCTAGAGACTACAACATAATATTGGTTGAGCATAATTCATACATTCAAAAAGTGATCACATAGCAAGTGTGTGTCCATCAATGACAATCACAACATAATCATCAAAAATACCAACATTCCCTATCATATGATATAGAATGATTTATGTACTGTTCATCCACTTTCACATTAGCACTCTCCACAATTTTCTACAATCTTTTGTTATAACATCTATATGCTTTTCTCTGAATTGAATAACCAAGAAACATCCCTTCATCACATCTAGGATCAAACTTTCCAATTGAATCATCTCTTTTGATATAGCATTTACTTCCAATAATTATGAAATACATAACAATAGGTTTATGTCCAACCCATAGTTCGTAAGGGGTTTTACTCGTTTCACCTTTTATGTGAACTCTATTGAATGTGTAGACTTCTATACTCACTACTTCTCTCCAGTAGATATGAGGTAATCTGGATTCCATCATCATAGATCTTGTTACATCCAAAATGGTTCTATTCTTTCTTTCCACTACATTTTGTTGAGGGATCCTAGGTGTAGATAATTCTCTCTTGATTCCATTTGTCTCACAATAACTACTAAATTCATGAGAAGTGAACACGCCACCATGATCTTATCTTAGACATTTTATTTTCAATCTAGTTTCTTTTTCAACCTTTGGTTTAAAGATCTTGAATTTCTCAAAAGCTTCATACTTCTCCCTTACAAAAGTCACCCACATCATTCTAGAATAGTCATCAATAATCAACATGAAATACCTATCACCTTGAAAGCCTCTAGTCGTTGTTGGACCACATAAGTTAGTGTGAATCAAATCAAGTACATCATTAGATTTATCATGTATGCTCTTAAAACAACTTCTAACTTGCTTACCCAGTTGACATTCCTTACATACCATATTATGAGGCTTCATAATCTTAGGTATATCTCTAACTACCTTAGTTGAACTAATCTTAACAATACAATCAAAATTAACATGACACAACCTCTTATGTCATAGCCAACTCTCATCAATATGAGAAAACAAGCATGTCTTATTACTAGTGTTCAATTGAAAGATATTACTTCATGTCTGAATACCGGTTGTAATCTCCAAACTAGTCTTGTTAATGATTTTGCATTTTCTCTCTTTAAACTGAAGTTGAAAACCCTTATCAACCAATTGACCAACACTCAAAAGATTATGCTTTAAACCTTCTACATGATAGACATTATCAATATTATGCTTGCCATCCAAAGAAATAATACCTCTACCTTTGATCATACATGCCTTGTCATCTCCAAATCTGACTTGACCGCCATTGTATTCTTGTAGGGACATAAATTTACTTTTATCTCCAGTCATATGATGTGAGCATCCACTATCAATTACCCATTCATCCTTATCTTCAAATTTTACTGTTAGAGCCTTTTCTTTATTTTTGATAGTCAGTTCCAGTTCATCTTCCTTCAAAGAATATAACACCCATTCCTTTCCATTACCGGATCCACTAGCAGAGTCTTATGTTAGTTCATTTCTAGAGTCATCAGTTACTCCTTCCTCATTTTCTATGTAGCATTGTTTTCTTTTCTTGAATCTATATATGTTCTGGTTAGGCTTAAAAGATTTCTTAACTCTTTCCTCAAACCTTGCATTCCTTTCAAGACATCTAGATGCAAAATGATAAATCTTATTACATGCAAAACATTTAAAAGGTGTTTTTCCTTCATACTTACTTCCAGTTGGTCCTTTAGGTACTCTTCTAGCAAATAAGGCTTCAAGTTTCTCAAGTTTTTCATCTTATTTTCTTATGTCTTCCAATTCTTTTGCATATAGGGCTTTCCAATCACTTTTGTTAGTAGATGATGATGGTGATGCATGAAAAGCAGGTTCATACTTTACAACTCCAGAAGATCCAAATTCTTCAAGTTGAAAAGTAGATAATTTCCCAATCAGAATGTCTCTGTTAACTGAAGTGTTTTCCATTGTTCTTAACTCATTCATTGTAGTTTCCTTCATCTTGTAATCTGGTGGAAGGGATCTCAAGACTTTGGAAACTATTTCATCTTCACTTAGAAATCCTCCACAATATTGAATTCCCATAACAATCTCATTTACTCTTTCCATAAACACAGCGATTCTTTCATTATCTTCCATTTTCAAGTTTTCATATCTTACCTGGTAACCGTCAAGTTTAGCAATTTTGACAGTAGGATCACCTTCATTCAAAGTTTGCAATTTGTCTCACATAACCTTAGCTGATGATTTATAAGTCAAACCCATGATCTATTGATCAGTAAGTGCACATAAGAGGGCTTCTCTAGCTCTGCAATATGTTCAATATTCTTTTCCAATTTTGCAGGAGTAGGATTGCCAGATGCTGGATCATAAGGTGTGTATCCTTTCTCAGTGATCTCCCAAATATCCTTGCCAGGACATCTAAGATGAGTCTCCATTTGAATTTTCCATATCCTATAATTTGTTCCATCAAGCTTAGAGATTTATCTTTTGAAAATAGTTGTCGGTGGATTAGAAGTGTTAGTTGCCATAGGATCTACCTCAAGCATTTAAGCTTCTACAAAAGAGGACAAAGCTTTGATACCAATTGTTAGGATAACTAGTGAACAACTGAGACGAGGGGGTGAATCAGTTGTTAACAACTTATAACTTTTAATCCACAATACAACCTTAAACAAATCAAGTACCGGTAAAGCACATACAAATGTTGGTAGGATTAGATACCGGTAAATAGTACAACTTAATAATTAACCAGATAATCAATGCAAAGAAACCATACCACAAAACACCATTATTTGTACGTGGAAAATCTGAAAAGGGAAAAACCATGGTGGGAAGCATACCCATAGTTAGATGATACTAGTCAGAAAGTATGTGATACAATGAGGGGCCTACACTTGTAGGAAGGCACATTGCCTAGAGCATACTGCTCATTACAAAAGAGTCTCATTGACTACAAAGAGGCTACAACCATCTCAAGATAAATGGACAACAATCCAATAGGGTGAATTGTTATAAATAGCATCTACCATGCCTGATTACAGTCCCGAGTAAGCTCAATGTTGGAGGACTAAATCCTCTTTTGAATCCAATTCGATCACCAATGATTGACCAACTCCTTTGCCTGAATGCTATTAGAATACTCACTATTACATTCCTTGACCATGACCTTTTTCATAACCATGATACTCTACAAAGAGTTTCTACCTCTTATTTATACAAACCCTAAGGCCTAAGCCAATTAGGTCGGCCACCTAAAAGCTATTATAATAAGATCATTACATAATTCCATTTTTCAATGATATGCCATGTCGTCTTAAGACCAAAACAGTAATAAAAAATCCATAAATCATCTTGAAACATCTTGGTAACATGTAGAGTACACATTAGCATGATACTGGTCCATAACCTAGATAGGTACCAGACCTATTCTAGGTCCACCACGCCAAAGAAATGTCTTCAAATAGTTGAAGCATGATCATAGAACATCTTCAGCATCCTGAAATCCATGAGGAAGTTGCACCAACACTAATTATGCATCTTGTTATGATTCCTCAATGAAAGCTTTGTCAGTAAAGCCTTAAACCAATGCTGGTAAGGGTTTACCAGAGTGTATGATAACCAAAAGATTCTCATGGAGCATATAACACATGAAATCAAATGTACTTCACAGATCCAAACATTCTAAAAGTGTCCAACAGATAGTCTCTTGTGTCGGTAACACTAGATCTTCTACCGGTAACCAAAACCCGTCTGTTGGTAATTAACCATAACAACTAGTATTGACATCAATGACAAAACATCAATGCAACATATAATCAATTCATCCATAATGCCAACACTTATATCCTTGGAAAAGCCATAGTATTACTAAGAGACAATCCACAACCTTCTGAAATAGGTGAACACACCCCATCCTTGCCTTTCTAGTCAAAGACATCCTGGAGATAGCATCTCTAGTCAGAGACATCCTGGAAAAGCTAAAAGACATGTAACCAAAAGATAAAATCAAAAGAAAACTAATACTTGACACTAACATAAGCTATAATCCTCAAGTTATTTGTGTTTCTTTCCATATATGTTAACATGTTTGATCTGGTCACAATGTTGTTTTTTTGATAAAGGAAAGATAATGTTGAAAAAGCATGTTGTTGCCAAAGTCTTTAGAGAGATTTGATTTGTTGAAATCCCATTGTTGATTGTGTTTCATTCAAAACTGACTGAATCATGAAACCGATACGCTTATTATGGAGAAGAACAAAAATTTATTGTAGATCGACAAAAAAAGTGACCTTTTATTGTAGATTGTATGTGAAGAGGAGTAATGAAAAGATGATGTTCCTTGGAACATGTGATGCTTAGGGTTCCACTTCAATCACTAGGTTTAGGATTTCACCTTAGTTACAAATTGGACTTGTTTTATTATGGAAGGGTGCAAAGAGGTTTATTATGAATGGTGAGCCAATCTTAGGTAGAAAAATAACAAGCCATGATGGGAATAGGTAAATTTATTATGGGATGGTAGGTTGTGAGTGTGTGCAAAATGAAAGGATGAGATTGAATCCTGAAGGAGGGAGGAGAAAAGTCCCTACACATGGCATGAGTAACCCAATTTTTACCATGGCACTTGTCCAAAGCACCACCGAAGTGGTTTTCACCATTGGATGAATTTATTTCTCGTTACATTTTTCAATTTTATCCATTTTTTTGTGTTACAAGGTGCCTATTTGTCAGATTTTCACCATAGTGATAAAAAAATTTATAATTTTTTTGTATTTTGGAAGGTGCATGCTATTGATAGGATCCTCCAAAGAAATGTTGAAACTACAAAACAAAAAGAAAAATAGAAAGAAAATGTTTTTGGTTGATACAAGATTGCCAAGAATTAGGGATTCTCCTACATCAAACATCTGGGGTTGATTAAAAAAAAGTGAGTCCCTCACTTTGCAGGGGTCAGAGGAAAACCAAGATAGTATTCCTTTGTCTGAGAAATCCATGATGAGTCTTCAATTTTTCTACCCTTCCACTTCACAAGGTACGCTCTATATTGTTTGCCTCGAGTGTTGCATCTAATTCTATTATCAAAAACATCTTCAATCTGGTTTGGTACCCTCTGGGGCATCTACTTCTCCAAGTGTTTTGCATTGTATTCACTAAATTCAGCCTCATGATACTGATGAAGGTCTGCAATGTTGAATATAGGTGAAATACCCAAAGTATCTTGTAACCACTTCATATGTATTTATGAAACTAAAACTCGCAGGATGTATCAATTTTTTCATTTTATTTTACATTGTGGAACAGTTCCTCTCAAAATTTGCATGGTGTGGGATAGCGCAGTGTGTCAAACTTATTTTGTTTTTGTTACCTTGCAAGGTTATCTTACTCTCGACTAACACACCGTGGGATAGTGAGGAACCAAATTGCTTCATGGTTATGTTAACTCCACAAGGTCATCTTATTGTTGACTAACCTACCATGGGATAGCAGGGAATCTCATTTACTTTGCTAAAATGTTATCCCATAGGGTCTTTTTACTAATGACTAACATGTTGTGAGATAGCTGAGAAACTAATTCGTCACTATGGAATCTACCCCCAAAGACTTCTATCACAAGTCTTTCTTGTTGCGGGATGGTGGGGTGACATAACTAGCGTGTTAATGACTTTCCTTGTCATAGTTTGTAGTTTTATAGATAGTGATAATTTGTGTGTTATGCACTCCTCTTGTCCTATCACAATAGCCTTTGATCAATGCAGAGAGTATACCATGAGGTAGCGCTAGTGATAACATGGTGTGTTGTGCACATATCGATGTAACAAAGTGCAACTAGCATGACATGTTAGTCAAACTGCAATCATACTTTTTTTTAATTTAGATCAGCTCGCCCAATGCATTCACCACACTATGACCTATTTCATCCTTATACAATTGCATGTCACAATGACACACTTCAATATTTCCTTATGTCTATAACTTGTGCGACTAACATGATGTGTTATACATTTCTACAAATGCACTTGCTCTTTATGTTTCTCTCTGTGGCACTTATCATCTCTGCATCTTTGTCCTCCAAATGTTGACATCAATGACAATCTAATGCCAACAATCCCCCCCTTTGGCATTGATGTGAATTGTTGTCACTAAATTTTGCACCTTGTGATGATCAATCCTGATTATCGAACTTGTGAAACACAGAGACAACCTCCCAAGTCTGGGACTTGTAGATTGTGAGGTTGAGTCTCTGGAGAATAGGCCAACTTCCTATTAAATCTTAGTGCAGGAGTTGGACAAGACCAACACTGGTAAAACTAATATATGCTTTGATAGGGAAAAGGGAGAGAGAGAGAGAAGGGTTGCATGAAAGAAGGGGAAAAAGGTTTGCACCTAGACTGAAAGTTGATCTACCCCCACTTGTAACTAAACAAGACATCAATAAAATTTCCCAAAAGATACACTAATTCCTATCTAATTCTAGCTTTCTAAGACTGGATCAAGATTGGAATTCTTAACAATGGTAGATGAATGAACAATGTTCTTAGATGACACTCTAAGAGGAGTCAACACTATCACAAATGTTGAGAAAATAAGAAAAAAATGCATTCACACAAGCAGGTAAGAGAATTACACAAATTTGCACAAACTGAAACAAGGTAAGGCAAGCAAATTCTATTAATGCAGAGCCGAGGTAATTTTTTGAGTTGCAAAAATCATAGACTACTGTAAGAGAAAATGAGAAGAAGATACTTTTGAAAATATGCAAAATTCATCTTTATAGTTGAGGCATAACTCATAAATTAACTACTGACTAAAACCCTAACCCTCCTAGGGTTAGGTTACAAAATATTTGCAAGGGAGGAGGAGATCAGATCCAAGATCTAATGGCGTGTTGGATTCCTCTGCCAGTGGTCCTCTATCATAGAAAGAGAAAAATGACCCGCTGGTGAAGCAATCTCTATCAACAAGCATGGCTGAGCACACTTGTAGGGACACAAAGTCTCTATTATACATTAAAGAGGGCATGGTGGTGTCAAAAATTGTCTTGCAAGGTCCAATATGGAGTAAAGGCATACAAATCTGGTGGTTGGACGAGAATCTGACCATGAATAAGGCACCGACTAAGCAAGAAGAACTCTTGACCATCGGGTCGACAACAAGCCACCTGCAAAATTTTAAATACTAACGAATTAGAGGAATTTCAAATGCTAGTCGTTGATCAAGAGATCTCATGCGTAGATGGACGTGCGAGATCTAGCCAAGAGAGAGCTAAGGGGGCCAATGAAAGAACAAGTTGTGGCCTTCGGATGGGATTTTAAGTTGATATTGACGACCAAGATGCATTTGAGGGAGGATAGGCCTATGGGGTGCACAAAATCATTCACCATCACTAATGTGGCTACTGAGTCAAAGAGCCCATCATCTAGCCTTCAACCATCTTATCCTGCACTACCCGCTTGGACCTCCACTTTCCTCTACGGGATAATGGGGGAAGTCATTCCCACCATATTTTCTTATCTTTCACTAGCCATCCCTTGTGCCTTTCTTCGGTGTGGGATAAGTGTTAGGATTCCTAAAGATACTAAGAGGGGGGTGAATCAGTATCTAGCTGGTTGACATATTTTCTGATCTTATTAAAAAAATTGCATATTAAAATAGTGTACTGGTAAACAAGAATTAATGCAGTAAATAAGAACAATAAGCACAACATAGAAAGCACACCATAACACAATATTTTTAATGAGGAAACCTAGTGTGGGAAAAACCTCGGTGGGATTTGTGACCTACAATATTCAGTCACTGGCCAATGAATGGATATTACTTACAATAGGGGCCTGCACATGCAGGAAGGTCAACTGCCTAAAGCTCACTGCTTAATTACAAAAAGGAAGTCTCACTGAATTACAAAATGGATTATGCAAATCCAATATAATGTACTGCTTCAGTTCAACATTTGCTATGCTAGGTTCAGTATTGGTTTAAGCTCATACAATAACCATAAACTTTACTCCAAAATCTACCTTAATATTCGCATGTTACTTTTGCAATAATCTTCCTATGTTTGCATCTATCTCCTACTTAAATGATCTACAAGATCTCATACTTATATATGAGTCTTATTACAACTTGCCTTGTCATCTTAAAAAGATATTACAAATAAATACAAAATTCAATAAACAAAATCATGTCGGCCAGGGTGCCGGTAATCATCTTTGCCGCTGCCGGTAAACTATATGTCGGTGTAGAGTCTATCGGTGCCAATGTCTGTCGGTGTCATAAGATTGCAAGGTTTCCATCAATGACAATACCTTCAATCACATACAATTTATCACTGGAGTGTGTAATTCCAACAATCTCCCCCTTTGGCATTGATGGCAACACCCATGAGAAAAATCCAAAAATGTATCCAAAATTGAAGTCCAAACTTTTTGCCAAAACTATGTGCTCCCCCTAAGTAGATGATCTCTTCTATCCATTATTTTTCTTATTCCTACTACTCCCCCTTTGGAATCAATGACAAAGGTTTTCAAAAATGTCAACTGAGTGTAGTTATCAGTTGGAGCCCTGTAACCGGTTGGTTACAATCTGAAATAGTTCTGTAAGTACAAAATTTAGGCTCTCAGTGAACCTTTCACTATCCTTCAGTGTTGCTTCTGTCGTTTGTATTGTACCAGTGAGGGTGTGAATTTTCTCTTCAGGTGTCTTCAGTCCTGGAACAAGTACCTCTGAAATCTCTTTTCTCAAAGAGATGAGGATGTCAAGTTTTGGACCAAGTTTGCATTTCAGTTCCTTAGCCTTGAACTTTATTCTTTCCTTTTTCCTCTCCAATTTCTCAAGTTTTTCTTCAAATTCTGCTATTTCCTACTCTATAATTGATATTGGTTCAAGTGAACCGATGAGATTATCAGAAATATTATTTATTTCTTTATGTGCTTCACTGATTTTCTTGTCTATATCCATTGTCAACATATAAGTCTTGCATGTATCCATGTACAACTCTTTAAATTCCATTATTGTTTTTCTAAGTGCCGATAAAAGGGTATCAATGTGTCCCATGCACTTCTTTATTGTCTCATCAAATAATTTCTCCTTTTCCTTATTCATTTTCTCATTGAATGTCTCCTCATTAATCTGATCAACTATCAATAGGTTGTCAGTGATATAGTTAGACAATGTGTCTAGTTGACTCAAAAGAATCTTTATTTTCCACATTGCACTTGGGTGCAATCAATTTCAATAAAGGAATTGTGTCATCAATAGCCTTGTATGCAAGTGCATTGCAATCTATGATTTTCTTGATCAAATCTAATATTACCTTTGTTACATTTGTCAGTTTGAATTCTATCATGGAAGAACCAGATGATTGTCCAACTACCTTAATGATCTGCATTCCGCCGGTGTGAGTAACCTCTTTTCTTTTGTTGACCTCTAGTAGGTCGGTTTGAGTCTGCATCTCAACTAGCAAAGGTTTGGGTTTCTCAGCTATTATCAGTGGCACTATCTCTGTCTCAACCTTTTTCTCTGCATGTTTCTCAGAATGTACTTCAATATGTTTCTCTGTGCTTTCTTCTGTTGGTTTCTCTGATGAAGTTTCAGTATTTACTGCTAGTTTCTCAGTATGCACCTCTAAATTGTCCATTTCTAGTTTTTCTAACTCTTTTGATTTTTCAGTGTGTGCATCAATTACCATTCTAGTACCAAGGGGATCATCTGATTGTTTAGTATGTATTTCAACCCCAATCTCAATATTTCCAACTGTATGCTCAACTTGTGTTTCCATTTCAGTATTCTCAGCTGGTGGCTCAGTTGCCACATCTTTCTTCTGAGTAGTTTCTTTATCAACCACAATGTTTACCTCTTGTGTATCAATTTTCATTGTATATAACACTTCAGAATCAGGATTGATGTCCTCACGTGTTGATTCCAAATCAACATTATCAGTAGCTAGTGGTGTATCAACAGTCTGTGCCGGTGGAGTATCAGAAGAAGGTGGGGGCAAGTTGTCTATCACTTTTATGCTTGGAGGTCCACCTACGTTTCCTTTACCTTTGTCCTTATCCTTTTGGTAAACTTTGAAAGCTTTGGGTCATTTAAGTTCTTCTATCTTTTCTTTCTCCACAAAGAAGATATCCCATTTATCCATCATCTCTTCAGAGATTTCATTAATTCTACTAGCCATTAAAGCTACATGCCGGTGACCAGTGGAAAATACAGTCCTGTTAGCCTCACTTATCAGTTCATCAATTTCTTCTGTTGATTTCACTAGGTGAACTGCAAGCAGTTTTTCTATCTTTATCTTCTTATCCAAATCCACAATGGCTAATCTCTTTGCATCTAGTCTTCTTTATAGGTCACTTGGTAGAACATCTACAACTTCTATCAAAAATTTCTTGTATATGTCTAAGTGTAGAATGACACTATTTTCTATGCTTTCCTTTTCTTCATTTGTAAAAGTATTATACAATTTGCTGACATTTGACAAGTTACCATCATCTGTTATTTCATTCAAAAGATTGTTTGAAGGAGGAATAAATTTTTTTTCCTTCTTCTTCCTTGGTGTTATTTTCTTTTCCGGGGGCCTTACTGGCTGTTTTTTCCTTCTTGTTCTCTTTGGGGTAGGAGCGGGTACCAGTGAAGGTTTTCTTTTCCTTTCTACTCTCTTAAACTCAGCTGGGATTTTACTGTCAGATGAAGTTCCAACTGGTGAAAGATGAGATTCTGGTTGTATCCCTTCCAGGTCACTTTCCTTAATACTAGTGATATTCAATATGTTTTCTTTGATTTTTTTCACCTCTTTTGATCTTTTCTGATATTTTGTTCTCTTTTCTTCCTTCATTTAAGGGTCTACACATTGCTCTCAATGGTTTCAACATTTCCAAATATTTCCTCTTCAAGTTCTCTAGGGGCTTCAAGTAGGGCTTTAGCATATATTTCAATTATGTTTTCATCTGCCTCATAACCCATTTATGTCACCCAAATAGTTCTAGGAACCACTGCTTCCATTCAGATTTCATCTTTCTTGATAACAAAACATATCTCTTTCTAATATTTGTCAACTATGCTTTGAGATAGTCTTTCCCTAGTCTTCATTCTAGCCTTAAATGCCTGAAAGTATTCAATTATGTTCTTTTCCCTGTCATCTCCCATGTTGGTAAAGATATCCAAAAGTTGTTTTCCTACCGGTATGTCAAAACCAAATTCTTTTCTACCTATACCTGGAAATTCCTTAGTGATGTATAGCATCAGGCATACAAGTAAGTTACCAAATCTGAAAGTACGTTTCTTGTCACCTTTAATTTTCTTCAGGTTGTCAATCAATTCATCTTTTAGCCATTCACATATGTCAATCTTAGTGTTGTTGTTCACCATGTGATGAGCACTCTTGATACATAAACTAGAAACATAGTTTAATGTGTTAGCATGTGTAGTCTTGTATCCTAGTATCATGCTAATGAATCTGACATTTATATTTTTGACATCATTTACTCTCAAGGATCTGCTATCATGGGTTGCACCGGTTAGGGTCATCACAATGTTGCTTGGAACCTTTTTAGTTTTATCAGGCCTACTACCAATGGAAGGTAAGCTAGTCAGTGCCCTAACGACTTCTCTTGTAATCTTATGGATGGAGTCAAGCCAAAAGAATTCCCCATGAACTCTGCTAAGTACAATTCTTAGAAATTCCTTGGGAAAATCAAGAATGCTAAGTATCTCTGCAAAACCTAGGGTTTCAATTATCTTGTGTTCTGATTTCACATTACCATTTACATCACAAATTACAGTCCTATACATGTTTGTTATTTCATTAGCACTAAGTTCATCAATATGACAATGTATGTATATCCTAGGGTCTTCAGCATAAGCATCTCCTTTGGGTATTTTAGAGAATGCTCCTAGGGTATCATCCTACTTCTCTATTTTGGGTATGATTTTAAATACGGGCCTAGGGCGTTTAATCACTTCAATTATAGTAGGGTTTGCAATGAATTCAAGTGCAGAGGAGGAAGCCATTTGATAAATACCTTAATCTACCTTTAGGTTTGAATGCTTGATATATTATGCTTCACTTCTCACTGTGGATGCCTTGGCTCGGGTTTTTCACGGTCTTAAGAAATTTGAATGCTCGATGAGTGAAAAAGAGTGAAAATCACTTGCTTTATAATGTCATTTCCTTCAACTACCATAATAAATGCTCATCGGATAAGTGAAAACTTAACTCATCTACTAGTAAAGAAGCATTTCATCTTCTTACCATCAACCGAGGGTAAACTAGCATGATTTTCAATTAGTTGTCATGCCCCCAAGGGATTTCTTTTCCTTTAGATGAAGAATCTCATGTCAATGGAGTGATACTCTGTTCTACCGGTGAAGGAATAGCCTCATCAACATTCTAGTCTATCTTTCTAATCCATTGTTTTGAAAATTCTTGCCTTACCTCATCAACCTTTTCTTTACCTTTCAAAATAGGTCCTTTGTTATTTGTTGGTGATGCCTTACTTCTACAAAATTTTGCAATATGTCCAATCTTGTTACAAGCATAACAAGTCACATTATTTTTCTGAATAGCTTTTCCATATCCTATGCCGGTATGTTCTCTGCATTGATTAGATAAGTGTCCAAATCTTCCACAAACAAAACATCTTACATTCATTTTGCAATTTTCTGAATTATGACAAATTTTGTTGCATTTAGAACATTGACTGGTGGGTGCATTAGTGTTCTGATAGTTTCTAGATCTACATTGATTTTCTCTATGACCATGCTTGTTACAGTTAAATAATTTCCCAGTAAATTTGTAGGCATTAGGTTGTCTTACAAGTTTACTATGGTCATGATTGTTTGTAGTACCAGAGCTTTCACCAACTTCAAAGCCAAGTCCATTAGTATCTCCATTAGGTTTCTAATTTTTCAGCATGTCATCAAGTTCTTCTGAACTTTTCATGAATTTCTATTTATGGTGATTTGTAGTAGCCAACTTATTTTCCAAGAAATCTTTTTGTCTCATGAGTTTAGTTTTATCATGTTCCAAGTGAATCAGATCTGTCTTCAACATATCATTTTCATGACTAAGTCTTAGATTTTCATTTCCAGCATCATTTATTCTCCTAGCCAAGTCATCTTCATTCTTTTTTTTGTCTTCAATGTCTTTACAAAATATCATAGTCATATCTTGCATCTCATTCCTCAAGGTCATGTTTTCTTGCTTCATCTTGCTTACAAGATCATTAAGAGTTTCTTTTTCATCATTGTCATTTTTTATCCTCTCATGAAGTTCTCTTCTTTTGCTTCTAGAAATAGTAAGATTCTCCTGAAGTCCTTGAATGATTTCTTGTGTAGTCTTCAGATCATCTTCAAGTTTGATATTCTTCAACTTTTTTGCATCATAATCTGCAAGAGTTGTTTCCAATTGCTTTCTCAAATTATCCATTTGTACTGGTGTCAGGATCTCCCTCAAGTTGTTAGGATTTTGAAAAAAGAGGACCAGTCTCTAATACCAATTGTTAGGATTTCCAAAGATACTTAGAGGGGGGGTGAATCAATATCTAACCGGTTGACAGATTTTATGATCTTATTAAACAAATTGTATTCCAAAATAGTGTACCGGTAAATAAGAATTAATGCAGTAAATAAGAACAATAAGCATAACATAGAAAGAACACCATAACACAAGATTTTTAATGAGGAAACCCGGTGTGGGAAAAACCTCAGTGGGATTTGTGACCCACAACATTCACTCACTGGCCAATGAATGGATATTACTTACAATAGGGGCCTGCACATGCAAGAAGGCCAACTGCCTAAAGCTCACTGCTTAATTACAAAAAGGAAGTCTCACTGACTTACAAAACAAATTATGCAGATCCAATATAGTGTACTACTTCGGTTCAACATCTGCTATGCTAGGTTCCGTACCAGTTTAAGCTCATACAATAACCATAAACCTTACTCCAAAATCTGCCTTAATATTCACATGTTACTTCTGCAATAATCTTCCTATGTTTGCATATATCTCGTACTTAAATGATCTGCAAGATCTCATACTTATATATGAGTCTCATAACAATTTTCCTTGTCGGCTTAAAAATATATTACAAATAAATACAAAATTCAATAAACAAAATCCTATCGGCCAGGGTGTCGGCAATCATCTTTGTCATTGCCGGTAAATGATTTGTTGGTGTAGAGTCTGCCGGTGTCGGTGCTTGTCGGTGCCATAGGATTGCAAGGTTGTCGTCAATGGCAATACCTTCAATCACCTACAATTTCTCATTGGAGTGTGTAATACCAACAATAAGGAGGAAAGTCATATGCCCTTTGACCCTCTTATCCCACATAGCCTTTAGCCTTTTATTCTTTTTAGCTTAGAATAAGGGGAACAACATACTTGTCTTGGATAAATTATACCCCGCATGAGCCTTTGTTTGTCTTACTATGCCTTTCAGGATATGAAAATTGCCTTACCGTTATTATCTCACATGAAGTTTCTTAGAACCTTTATCTTGGTGTAGGGTAAAGAGGAGCATTATCTTTTCTTTGTTCACTTATCCCGAATGACCCTTTTGATCTCTTCCTTCACATTGCGGGATAAAAAAAGAGCCTTATCACCATCTAGATAACATGTTATGGCAAACACAAGGTAGTTAATAACATGAATTGTTGATACAATATGGTGAACAACACAACATATTCTTCGCATGAGATGCTGGTGTTACTGTAGACGTATAAAAATGACCACTTTCTTTAGTGAATATTTAATATTCATTTTAACCTCATTCCTCCATTTAATTAAATTTTGTTTAATTAAATTGTTTATATTCATCTATTTGATTAAATAAGTTATTGAAATTATTTAATTAAATTCACCTAAGTATCTCATAGCCTTTAATTAAATAAATCACTTTATTTAATTAATTCCCCTTTCTTCCCATTTTAATTAAATTTACATTTAATTAGATTGTTCATTGCAAATAAATAAATCTAATTTATTTATTTAAATTTCCCACTTGTATTTATGCAAGTTGCATCTATTTTTAGTTGAAATAAAGTAATTTATTTTAATTAAAATTTCCCTCCATCCACTTGCATTCTCCTACATCTCCCACTTGCCTCTCTAAAACCCCCTTCTAGATTCTTCTAATCCCTTCCAATTTAGCCTAACCCATCCCCTAAATATTGTCACATCCCTAAGAAAAGGGAAGTCACTTCTCAAACTTTCAAAGTCTTTGAAAACCATCAAAGGCTTTATGTCTTCAACAAGTTAACATTGAAAGTCTTCTAAACCATTAATGGTTAACTCAACCCTCTTTCATGATTAGAGACTTTCCCTCTAAGTCAAACCTCATCTAACCCAAGGGTCTCATCAAGCATTCATTGCTTTGACCATGGTTATTTCTTTAACCCTTGCACTTGAGTTTATCCTTTGGGTAAAAGCTTTATCCAATGGATAGCCCTAACCTAACCTTAACTCCTACCCCCTAGGGTAACCATGAGGTCTTCTCAAGCATTTAATGCTTCTTACATTTCCTCTCAAGCAGTCTTATGTTGACAATTGTCACCATTTCATTGGTGAGAATTGTAAACATGGATTGATATCTTTCAATCCTGGCCCTTGATAAGATCATTCAATCCTGACCATTCATTGCCCTGTTTTTCCTATAAATAGAGCTCTCATTCCTCCATTTTCATATCAAATTCTTTAGTATCAAACTTATAGACATTTTACTAAGAAGATAATCTAAATCATTTTTAATCAATCATTTAGCCTCTCTTTGATAGAAATAATCATCATAGCATCTTAAATAGGCATTTGCATTATCACATAATAATCATGGTAGACTAGTATAGCATGCTAGGATAGTTTTGTTACTAATCCTTTCATTTTGTTATCATATCCATGCTCTTTTAAATCATGCATAACTAGGAATGCATCCATGCTAGATTGATCAATATCCCTCGTTTTCATGATTTTCATCCCTAAGTCACTTTGCTCAATGATCTGAGAGCAAAGGAAATGGCTTAAGGGGTCTTGTGAGATAGAGAACAATGTAACAACCCTTGGGAAGTTGAGTTATTAAATATAACTCCATAACTTGCACCAATAGTCCCATTGGTGTGTGGACTAGTTTGAAATCACATTTTTTGTTTCATCCCCCTACTTTTCCTGCACACATTTCTGGTGCCCACAGTGGGGTTTACCCCATTTATAACATCATTTTTAATGTAGGACTAACATTGCAGGCATGCGGAAAACCTAAATTAGTGCATTGGTACCATTCTTTAGTGCATTCGGGTTGTTTGTGAACACCTCCTGAGTATTGTTTAGTGCGTCGGACCCAAAAATTAACACATCTTGCAGTCTTATTAGCGCATCACTATTCCATTGGTAACTAATAAATAACAGTGCTTTGAAGTATCAGTTTAGTGCATCCAAGTAACAACTCAATTCATTTGGTCCGTTCGTCAGGGCATCCATTCCTTTCTATAGCTCACTGAGTCCGAACTTTAGCGCATAGGGTTGATAGAACAAAACAAAAATTTTATAACAGAGAAATACCATTTTCGGCTTGTACAAGCCCACCTTAGATTTCAAATTTTTACTAACATCTTTTTGTTGCAGGTTTTAATCATTTCTTGTAAGTTGAAGGAGTTACAATTAGAAAAAAAAATGTTTTTTTAAGCTTCTTAAAAGTTGGATAAAAAGAACACATCTTTCTTTTTGGCTTAAAATTAATTAAATCTTTCTTTTGGGCTTAAAATTAATCAAATCTTTCCTTTGTAGTTAAAATTTATCAAATCTTTGCAAGGTAAAAAGAACAACAAAAGACCATTATCTTGTTTTCTTAGGGAGAAAACATTTTGTTTTGGGAAGCTCTAAAAAAGAACAAGGCAACTTTTATTTACAAAGTTTAAAATGAACCTCACCATCCTTTGGTGTTTTAAAGGATCCATTTTTCTTTGTGCAAGTAAAAGAACCTCACTTTCAAAAGTTTAAGCAAAAAGAGGGAAATCATTCCCCTTTCGAATTTACGTTTTGTTGACCCAATATTGCGAATTTGCTTTGTTGACCAGGATTTCTTTACTTGGATAAAAAAATCATTGATTTGGAGGTTAAAAGGAACACCATGCTTTTTTGGAGAAACATCTCCAAATATACTTTAGCAAATCAGTGAATTGAAAGGATAAAAAGAACAACTTGATTGCCTTGTCTCGAAAGTGGAAGGTATATGCTCTCCCCTTAATTGGGTGACCCAAAAGCCAAACCATTGTTATTCTTTATTCATTTCAAAGTAATTACAAGCTTTAGCAGTCCTACACTCCCAAGTTGATCTTAGAGCGCCATTTAAATGGTCAGTGAGAGGGGAATGACTTAAGTGGGAAATGACTTTATCGCCAAGTGTTCCAACCCACTATAATCAAAAGTGGAGGATGATGAAAGCCCCTTCAATGATATTTCTCAAAGATTAGCCTTCCCCTAGTATCTTTACGATACATAAAGCCTTTGTTCTAAAGGTTGGGAAGCCTCTTGAGGGAGTTTATCACTGAAAACCGAATAGGAATCTTGATTATGAACTTTAGTAATAGAAACCTTGAGTCAAGTCAGTATCCAAACATCCTCAATATTATAACTTGCAAGGGTGGGGAAGAATCCGCCCCCAAGATTAGTCACCATATATCTCCCAAGATAACTACCCAATTGTGAAGTAATTCACTTTGGGTTAATTTTTGGCAAAAGGCAAAAAAAAGGGTGCCCCCTAGGGGTGACACGACTGTTTGAGCTGACGGAGTATCGAGACTAGTGGGCTATGATATTGTTGATGACCTTTGAATAAAGCATCTGTCTGATTTGTATTCTTTATATCCAAACCTGTGAAAACATTGGGGATTTGAACACATCCTTGCAGAACATACACTATCTATTTAATATAGGAAAAATTGGTTGTCTTTTTCATGTTGTGTTTTCAGTTTATATTTTCAAAAAATCATCCATAAAAAATCAAACAAGTGTTAAAAATTACCAAAAGACCAAAAACAAAGCAATCAGGATAGTTTAGCGCATAACAACTTCTTAGCGCATTGGAAGAATTGTCTAGAGTGCACCAGCCCAAATTTAGCACTTTTATCCATCAAGTTAGCGCATAATACTTCTTTTCCTGAAAATTTTTTTACTAGTGCTTTGGGAGATCTTATTAGCACTTTCAAGCATCAGTCTAGCACATTGGGGGCGAACCTTAGCGCTTTGAGTCAGAACTTTAGCGCATAGTCAAGACATAATAGTGCTTGATCATCCCTGTCAAAACAAATTTCAAAACTTTGAGTTAACATATGCAATAGGCATCTTAGTGCATAGGTGGCTTTGAATAGCGCATTTAGATCACACAGTTGCACATCAGGTCTTTGTCTTAGTGCATAGGTAAAACCTAGAAAAATAGAGAGTTAACTGGGCAGTTTTGAAATTTGTTATCATCAATCTAGGATACCCTTTTGGATCCTTAGTCGAACTCACCAATTGAACATTTGAACCAGAGCATCAGAGAAGATATTTGAACAATCCAGCAAGCATCCTTGTAACAAAATTATAGAATCCAAAACTAGCTAGTGATAAAACTTTCTCCAATCAAAATCAGGTACCATCATCACATTGATCAAAAGGTCCGCCAACTAAACGGATTCCATCAGCCAAACATACCTAGTTAAAAATTAAGTCATCAAATTGAGTCTCCATATCGAGAAACTCTTATACATATCATTTGACTCACTTTATCGTGGAGGCAAATCTAAACCTCTACTTGATAAAGTAGGCTTAATTTTTCAAATGAAGTATCTCGATCCAAACAAATCAAAGGAAACCATTGATCACTCATGTATGACCATTCCTCATATTTTGAGAAGAAAAAGTCTTCATCACAACACTAAGTTGAAGAAATGACAACCTAGTTCTAAAACACTTACCAAATGAAACAAATTTCTCTACATAAATCGTCAACTCTTCAAATCACATCACACCTTTCTCCGTCATATGTGGTTGTATCTTCAAGACAAGCAAAATGAATTTGACAAAGAACCATTGAAAAGTAGAGCCTTTTGCCAAAAATCAGCATTGAGTCAATGCTTGAATCATGGAGGAAAGATCAACCCCACTTTCTTCCTAGAAGTTTGCATCACTTATAACATAGCTCGATTTGAACTGCTAGCCCATGAACAAGAAGAAGAAGAAGAGTTTGTCCCCTTTGTCATGGAAAGTTTCTACTAGATGCTTGTTGTCACTTGCTCTTAACGAAACAAGCAAAGCGAACCACAACCAGAGTCTAGTATGGGTTGAAGATTATCAAACCCATTCGATTATACTAATCTAGGGGAAACAGAGATCACTGAGGAGCTTATTCAAGAATGTCAAGAAAATCCCTCATTCAAAAAACTTATGGAAAGACTCATAGAAGATGACAAAGAAAAATACATGCTCATGCTAACAAGAAAAGGAGTTAGACTTCTTGAAAACTTTGACACTGAAATATTTAGGACAAGGTCTCAAAATTATGCTTATCAAGAACAATAGAGAGAAGAGGAAACACGTGACCTTGAAAACATACCTGAACAACATAACATACCAGAACACACCCATACCCGAACTAGGGATAACGAAAGAGAAGAACCTTTTCCTTGGCAAACAAACGTGCCCATGGTTGCTCTTACCCAACAAATGCAAATGCTGCAAAGAAAAATGTAGGACATGCAATAGGAGACCACAGTACGATATTATTTAGATAAAATTTGTCCTTACCCCTTTGACAAGAGATTAAACATGATACCTTTTCCCCCTAATTCATATATACCCAATTATGATAAGTATGATGGTAAGAGTGATCCCCACGATCATGTTCGAGATTTTTGTACCATGAGCCTTGAATTTTCTCACGATGACACTTATTTGATGAGGCTATTCCCAAGAAGATTAGGAGGGAAAACAATGTAGTGATTGTCTAAACTTACACCTCCCATTAGATCCTTTGATGAGTTGGTCAATAAATTTATCACACAATACTCCTACAATATTCAACACGCAATCACCATGTTGGATGTATGTAATACCAAATAGAAAAATAATGAAATATTCATGGTGTTTCTTTAACGTTGGAGATGCATGGTTTCAAGATATCCTCAAGATGTGTCGGAAAAAGAAAAACTGGAAATCTTTATCGATAATCTAAATAGTGAGATGAGTTATATACTCAAGCTCCAATGCATACCATCTTTTTCCAAGTTAATTAAAAATGGAATCCAAGTAGAGGAAGCATGCATCAAGAAAGGGACATTAAAGTTATTCAAAGAAGGAACTAATTCATCCAACTCTCACTTTAACAATCAAAACAACAACAACACTTTAGACAAATCTAGATTTTGGACCAGAAATAAAAACGTTGTTAATGAGGGAGGAACTGATGCTAATGATATAAAGTCCAAAAAACCAGTATTGGCTTTATCAAGTAATCCTCTGGATACCAAGAATCAAAAGGGTGTTAACCAAGGTACTAACACTTATCCGCCGAATACCAATCAGGGACCATCAAATGCAAACACCAACAACAATACCCAAGGCAACAACATAAATCGAGGAACTAATCTAAATCCCTTGGGTAATGCCAACAATTTCTCAAATAGACACATTTACACACCCTTGGGGCAATCCTTAGAATCAACATTTCATGAACTCCTAGCAAACAAGATTATCACATTGCTAGCCATAAATAATTTTGAACCCCAAATCAAACAACCTTGGTGAAATGGCTCGCATTTCTGTAATTTTCATCGAAACAAAGGGCATCACATGAATGATTGCATGAGGCTTAAAAACATTGTTCAAGATATGATTGATAGAGGTGATTTAATAGTTGATGGTCTCAAAATTAATGGTGATCATGATGCCTTTAAAAATCCTCTTCCAAATTAGAACAAAAAAGGATCTTCATCATCAAACGATACACAGGGAGCTCACATAAATCATCTGTACAACACCATCAATCACATATTAATAGAGGATAATTAGATAAACATCATAAGGATCAAAGACAAATAAGACCATACATCAATCAATGTGACAACTCAAGCTCAAAAATATGTCTTGAAGTGGCAATAGGAGAATTGAAAATTCAAATTCTCTGCAAGGTGAGAACTCTGGTTCCAATGGTGGGAGCAACCAGATTGTAGCTGGTCCCATAGGAGAGAAGGATAAGCCTTCGGACTTTTTGGAAGCTGATGTCATTCAGCAGACTGGTTGTACTCTGCTAGAGGAGACAGTGGGTTCCTCTGGGCTCTTGGGATAAGGGTTCAGTGGGGGAACCATCCCATGTGATGACTCCAGGAGAGCAGAAAAGAACCCAAAAAATGGTCTTCCCTCTTTGGAACTAGACCAACTAATAAATCCTCATTTCCTCCTATTAAGAATATTTCTGATCCCTCTGGTGGTAAGTTTTCTATCTCTATCCCTAATCTGGTTTTGGATCACAATATAAATAGTATGTCAAACTCCTTGGTAGGCAAATTTATGGGACCGTGTCCTAATATTGAAGTTGTTAGGGCCTATGTCAAACGAAAATGGGCCCTTAAGGGAAATGTAGAAATTTGAGCCTTACCTAAAGGCCTTCTATCTTTTAATTTTTCATGCGAAGAAGATAAACTTATGATTCTCTATGGGAGTCCCTAGTTGGTAGGAAAGATAGCCCTGGTTCTTTGTAAATGGCAACCGAACCTGAATATGAATGACTCTCTCTTGACACAAGTTTTAGTTTGGGTAAAGCTACTACGTTTGCCTCTTGAATATTGGGCAGAAAGCATCTTCTCTGGAATCGCAAACTCCTTTTCTGAACTGCTTTCTATAGACCCAGTAACAGCTTCAAAAAGGAGACTCACTCATGCTAGGTTTTGCATAGGGATAGCCCATGATGCAGATATGGTGGAACAGATAGATTTAGTATCAATTATGGGAACATGGAAGCAACATATTGAATATGAATCTATTCCCTTTTCCTGCATCCACTGTAAAAAAGAAGGTCACTGGGCTAAGTCACATTCTATCAAACCAAAGGCAGAATCCAGGCAGCCTAAGTCCCATACTAAGAATCAAAGGGCGCTAGAAAAAATGGTATGGAAAGCTAAAATCTCAGAGACTAAAGAATAAAAATCAAATCATTTTAATTACTTGGGGGAGAAGAAGGAAATGTTGTTAGCCCCTATCTCTAGTCCCCTAACCCAGGAAGCTCTGAGAAATGATTCAACCAAAGTCAACTTTCTGGTTAGTTCTCAAACAGGGGAGTTTAAAGATTAGACTGAATGCCAAAATGATATAGCTAAAGTGGTAGCTGATACTTTTGAGGGAAAGGAACTGTAAGAGAAAAAAGATCAACCGAAGGAAGGAGAGATCCCAGACTCCCAAGAAGAAAAGATTAGTTCCTCTTTGCTCATGCCTAATCTTGAAATACAAGAAGCCCAAAAATGTGTAATTTTGGGTCTGAACCTCTCAGACTCAGACTGGGATTCAAAAATAGCTAACAGTGATTCAAATGCTTCCAGAACCCCAAATTGGGGAAACGAAGAAGAAATTTCCAAAATCCTTAGCAACCCGGAAGCGGTTCCTGAGATAGATGTTGAGTGGAAAATACCAAAGCATAGGAACAAGAAAGGAACTACTCCCTTGACTTCTCTTCTAAGGAAATATAGCAGAATAGCTCAAGTTGATGTTGGGTATACCTCCTCTTCCCTAGGTCAACCGTCTAATCATATAGTCAGAAACAAGGAGGCCAACAAGAACATTGTAGATGTGAAAGGAAATAAAAGAGCAAGGAAAGGAAAATTAATCCAAGAAAGTTTATGATGAAGTAATTGTTACCAAGAAAAAAGCAAAAACCTTGGAGCATCACCCAAATGTGAAGAAGGAGGCACAAGAACTTTTGAAAGGGGAAAAGCAAAGAAAAACCCCTTGTGATATTATGAATGAGGCAATACCTAAAATGAGAGAGAGAGAGAGCAAGAAGCTCTTTACAATATTGTCATTAAGAAGAAATGAGAGAGGAGACATCTCTTAAATAGAGATGAGGAGAGGAGTTACAAAGTAACTCCCAAATCTATGAATGCCACCATTCATAAAGTGTGTGTGCCATGTGTCCACATCCTCTTATGGAGGAAATCTAATATTCCTTAATAAAGGAAAATAAAAGAAATGACTTGTCCTCACACATGTACTAGAGGACAAATTACATGTAGGAATTCCAAAGGAATATCCTAAACTAAATACAAATAAACGTAAGCTAAGTAAAGATTAAATATTCTAACACCCCCCTTAAGCTTTACTTGGGGAGCTTACAACAAACCCTTCAATGGGTTGTAATCCAAGATTTTTACAATGAAATTGGAACTTTTCTTTACAAAGTGGCTTGGCCAAAATATCTGCAACTTGGTCTTCCCCCTTGCAATAGAGGAGTGAAACTTGCTTGTCTTCAATTTGTTCTCTAATAAAGTGGTGTTGGAGAGCAATGTGTTTTGTCCTTGCATGGAAAACTGGATTTTTAGCCAAGGCAATGGCACTTTGGTTGTCACAATACAATGGAGTTGGTTCGTGCTGAGGTAGACCCAAATCTTCAAGTAGTCTTCTAAGCCACAAGACTTCTTTGGAAGCATTAGTGCATCCTTTGGACTCAGCTTCAGTGGATCCAAGAGAGGTAGATTGTTGCTTTTTACTATTCCAAGAAATTGCTCCTGAACCAACAAAAAAACAATAACCACAAGTAGATTTCCCATCATTGGGATCTCCACCTAGATCGGAATCAGTAAAACCTTTTAAAGTAAAATCAGAATTTGCATCATAAAACAAACCTACATTCATTGTTCCTTTAATATATCTTAAAATTCTTTTAGCAACTTTAAAGTGTGTTTGTTGAGGTTTAGACATGAATCTTGAAACCAAACCAACACTATAAGCAATATTTGGCCTAGTAAGAGTTAAATAATTTAAACTTCCAACTAATTGTCTATACAAAGTAGCATCAACAAGAGGAGTTTGCATATCAAGCATTAACTTAGTGCCTAATTCAATAGGAATTGAAACATGATGAGCATCATTCATTTTAAACTTATCTATGAGATCTTGAGCATATTTACTTTGAGATAAGAAAATTCCTTTAGAGGTTTGCCAAATTTGCATTCCTAAGAAATAATGTAAAGGACCTAAATCAGTCATTTGAAATTTTTTATTAAGTTGAAACTTAATATCAGAAATCAAAGTATTGGAACTTGAAGTAAGAATCAAATCATCTACATACAAGATAATAATTATAATATCATCTTCACTATGTTTAATATACAAGTTAGGATCATTTTTACTTCTAATAAAGCCTTGAGAAAGAAAGAATTCATTAATCTTTGAATACCACTCCCTAGGAGATTGCTTTAATCCATAAATTGATTTCTTTAATTTACAAACTAAGTGTGCATTACCTTCTTTAATAAAACCAGGAGGTTGAGACATATAAATTTCCTCATGTAAATCACCATTAAGAAAAGCACTTTTAACATCCATTTGGTGAATAGGCCAATTCATTCTAGAAGCTAAAGCAAGCACAAGTTTAATTGTTGGCATTTTAGCAACAGGAGCAAAAGTTTCTGTATAATCTAAGCCTTCAATTTGAGAAAAACCTCTAGCAACTAATCTAGCTTTAAATTTACTAACTTGATTATTAGCATTCAATTTAGTTTTATAAAGCCACTTGCAAGAAACAAGATTTTTACCATGAGGCAAGGGAACTAAATCCCAAGTTTGGTTAGAAGTTAAAGTATCATATTCTTCCTTCATTGCTTTTTGCCAATGCAGTTGATTTTTAGCTTGATCAAATGTTTTAGGATCATTAGAATTCATAATAGTAGTCATTAAAGCATAATTACAATAATTAACTCTCCTAGCTTGAAGTTTATCCATTCTAGCTAAGTATTCATCACTATCTTGAATTAAAGATTTAAACCATTTAGGTCTTCTTTTAGAAGTAATGGATTCATCACTAGAAGAAGAGTCATGAGGAGTAGAGTTATTATTATCATCATCACTATCACTAGAAGGAATAGAAAGAGATGCATTAGGAGTAGGGTTAAGAGAAGGAGGTTGGTCCTCCACAAGCACAACTTTGGTTTGACCAAGTTCATCATCCTTCACTTTAGAACAATCATGAATGCCCTTTTCTGCAATACAAACATCTCTTGCAACTTTTACCTTGTTAGTAATAGGATTGTAAACTCTATAACCTTTAGTATTTTCATCATAACCAACAAAAATAAAAGGAGAAGATTTAGCATCTAATTTTTTCCTTTTCTCCTTAGGTTTGTGAACATAAGCTATGGAACCAAAAATTCTTAAATGCTACAAATTAGGCTTTCTACCAGACCAAGCTTCTTCAGGAGTTTTATCCTTTAAGGCTTTGGTAGGTGTTCTATTAATTAAATATGTTGCACAAGCCATAGCTTCAGCCCAAAACTTGTAATCCATATTTTTAGCATGCAATAAACATCTAGCCATTTCAACAATTGTCCTATGCTTCCGTTCTGCCACACCATTTTGTTGTGGTGTATAAGGAATGGTAAGCTCATGTTTAATTCCAAATGATTTCAAATAAGCATTAAATGCATTATTGACATATTCTCTTCCATTGTCAGTACGAAGAATCTTAATTTTAGAACCAGATTGTCTTTCTACAAACATATGAAATTCAGTAAACACATCAAGCACTTGATCCTTACTATGAAGGAAATATATCCATGTTCTCCTTGAAAAATCATCAACAAAGGTAAGTGCATACCTTGAACCTTGGATGGAGGGATTCTCCATGGGACCCAAGAGATCACTATGAACTAGATGCAATTTAGTATATGCCCTCCAAGATTGACCATGAGGAAAGGGTTCCCTATGCATCTTACCACTCATGCAACCATTGCAAACAATTTGAGAAGGAACAATACTAGGCAATCCATCAACCATATTTGCTTTTTGCATCAATGAAATATAATCAGAATTGAGATGGCCAAGTCTTTCATGCCATATAGTAAAATCAACAGTAGTAAGAAAAGAATACTTTGGAGGAGCAAATTCATAGAACTTGAATAAGTTATCACTATCCATTTTAGTAGTAGCAATAACATGATTAGTGTTTGGATCAATGATATAACATATGCCCCTATAAAAGTTAATCTTATAATCTTGACAAAGTTTAGGAACTGAAATCAAATTTGATTTTAATTCAGGAACATAAAGAACATCATGTAATTTCCCATTAGGAACATTCACATCATCAATAGCTTCAACTTTACAACTATGATTATTAGCTAATTGAACAGGAATATTAGAAGTATCAGGATGCAAAGATTCAAAACATTCTTTATGAGAAGTAACATGTTGAGATGCACCAGAATCAATAATCCACTCAAGTGGTTGAGAAACATTATAAGTACATGTAAATGCATGACGAGATGAATTACCATTATTATTACCCTTCTTATAATGAGGTTTATGTTGATTATTTTGATTATTTTGATTCATGGGCTTTTTACCATTTTGTTTCTTAAAATAATTATTAGTAATATGTCCATCTTTCCCACAATATGTGCAATGGGGTCTTGTTTGAGAATTATTCCTTTGATTATTGTACGTATTATTATGATTATTATTATGAGAATTGTTATGATAGGATTTAGAATGAGATTGATAATTAGAAGATTTGTGATTATTATTATGATTATTATTATGATTATGATTATGTTTATTATTATTGGATCTAAAGTTATTATTATGATTTTGATTTTTAGACATAAAAGCATGTTCACTACTTTTAAGAGTACCAAATTGAATTAATTTAGCTTCCTCTTGACGCAATAAATTATGAAAAATATCATATGTTAATTGAGTAGCTAAGCTAGGAATAGCAAGTTGAGCATGAATATTCGTAATAAATTGTTGAAATTGACGAGGAAGACATTTTTTAAGAATAAGATGAATTAAACGTAAATCAGCTAGAGTAACTCCTAAACCAGTTAATTGACTATTAACAGAATCAAACTTTAATAAGAATTCATCCATAGTTTTAAAATCCGTATACCTTAGATCTTCAAGTTGATCTTGAAGTTGAATTTTTCGGGATTCATTTGAGCTATCATAAGTTGTTTTTAAAATTTCCCAAGCTTCATGCGCTTTTGTACAATTTCCAATTAAAACATACAAATCAGGAACCATTGAAATACCAATTAAACCAAGTGCTTCCTCATTTTGAGCCTTCCATCTATCTAGGTCGGCTTGAGGAGCAGATGTAGCGGGTTCAAAGGTTTTATCAGTCGCAACATCCAAAAGGTGTTTGAAACGAAAAATAAACGAGATATGTGTTTTCCAAGAATGATAATTGGAACTATTTAATTTAATTTCGGGAATTAATGTAGACATGATAGCAAAATAATGAACAAATTATGCTTAATATTGAAAAAAAATGCCCTCTTGGATACAAAATTTTTAACCTCCTTGATTAAAGATTGAACTAAAATGCAATAATAACTTTTTTGTTTTTTTTTTAAAGAAATAACAAAAGTTTAATAAAATTTAATATTAAACTAAACTTTATTTTAAATTTTATTGAAAATAAACTAAAATACAAAAGAATTTAAAGAAAGGATAAACTTTATTTAAATAAAATAAGTTTTTTTAAAAAAAAACTTTTAAATTTGTCATATATATTAAAACTTTAATACTATTTAAACGTTATAATATAGACAAATCTTGATAAAAAAAAACGTTTTAAGATTCCTATGAATGATAATGAAAAGAAATGAAACGGTTATGCACTGTGTTCTACAGTCTAATTCTGAATTCGGTAGAAGAGAACAGAGACGTTACTTTGCAGAGAATATGGAACAAAGAGAATAGAGACGTTTAAACAAATGATTTCTTGCAGGGAATTTACAGTGCCCTGAGAAATCCTACCCCAACTAACTTACAGTGCAGAGAATACAGAGAGACGTGGAGCAGTGAATACTGTAGAGAATAGCCTACAAAGGATTATAAATATTTCTAGGTCAATTATTAAAAATCACACAGTTGTCTGATGTGCAACAGACAACAACCTGTTCTTTTGAAGGATAAAAGAAATTGTATTAGTTTACAAGTAGACCCAGGTTCCAATAAAACTAGAATTTATAAGAAAAGGCAAAGCATGCCTTTTTGAAAGCAAAACCTAAACCAATGAACTACAGGCTTAGCAACAAGTAAATACCTTTTTTTTTATACTGAGCTCTTGTTCAAGTACACCGCGAAGGAGGATTCAGTCTTGCAGGTGACGCAGTGATTATACAGTATACATCAGTGTGAGTATATACAGTAGCCTAATGCAATGGAAATTATGCAGAAGAAGCGAAGAGCGGCTTATGGTTACTATTCATCCTCGCCAGCAAGTTCGAAAGCAAACAGTGCTTTGGATGTAGCTTGCCCGTAAATGTGGTTTGTTACAAACAATCTGAAATGCAGGGATCAAATTCACAAGAATACGGCCGCTAGAGTTGCAGGCTTGGCTAGTAAAATCCACAGTAATTCAGGCTGGGGTTGCAGACGTGGCTTCAGGTTTTCTTGAGCTTCATTCTTTCATGTGAAGATATCGTGACAGTTGCAAGCTCTGTGAAAATGGAGGTGATTTCTCGCAGCAAAGAGTTAGTGAGCTGAGATAACCCTATAGAAATAATTTAGGGAAATTAGTTATAGATTAAAATAATAATTTTATGGGATGATATAAGTATACTTTCAAGTTTTGGCGAATGAATTTGTATTTTATATTGTTGTTATTTGAATAATTAATTTTAGAATCAAGAGCTAAGATTATTTTATAGAATTTAAGAATTTAGAAATGAAGAATGAGGTTTTTTTTGAGTTTTTAAAACTTGAGCTAAAGTCTTCGTGTCCAGCTCAGAGAAAATGTAAGATTTATTATGTAAAGTAAACCAGGCTGAAATAAGCACAAACAAAGATTGAAATAGATCAATAGATATTAAAAAAAAGAGTTAGTATTCTGTGAATGAGGTTAGAAAATGAGAAAATTTGATAACAAAATCCTACAAGGAAGCTTAAATTTTTTTTTTTTTTAAATCAAAAAGCTTGCAAGTAAACAAAATGTGAGAACCTGCAATATGAATCAGAGAAACAACTTTATGATGAAACTGTTTTGGCGGCAAGCCTTCCAAAACAAATGAATATGAAATCTAAAGTATGCAGGAAAAAGAAGTTAGCATCGGAGTTTTGGCGGCAAGCCTTCCAAAACAAATGAATATGAAATCTAAAGTATGCAGGAAAAGAAGTTAGCACCGGAGTTTTGGCGGCAAGCCTTCCAAAACTTTAAAAATAATTAAATTTAAACTAGAATATAAGATTAAACCTGCAGGCAAACTTGTTAACAAGTTTGAAAAAAAAATTAAAATCTGAAACCAAAACCTGCACAATAGAAAATATTAGAAAAAGAACTTCTTCTCCTCTCAAGAATGCCTCCAACAAGGTGAACTCCACAGAATGGTAACCTTCATCAATGTCAACTTAAAACAAGGATTAGAAACCTGCTCTGATACCATGAAAGGAAATAAAAGACCAAGGAAAGGAAAATTAATCCAAGAAAGTTTATGATGAAGTAATTGTTACCAAGAAAAAAGCAAAAACCTTGGAGCATCACCCAAATGTGAAGAAGGAGGCACAAGAACTTTTGAAAGGGGAAAAGCAAAGAAAAACCCCTTGTGATATTATGAATGAGGCAATGCCTAAAATGAGAGAGAGAGAGAGCAAGAAGCTCTTTACAATATTGTCATTAAGAAGAAATGAGAGAGGAGACATCTCTTAAATAGAGATGAGGAGAGGAGTTACAAAGTAACTCCCAAATCTATGAATGCCACCATTCATAAAGTGTGTGTGCCATGTGTCCACATCCTCTTATGGAGGAAATCTAATATTCCTTAATAAAGGAAAATAAAAGAAATGACGTGTCCTCACACATGTACTAGAGGACAAATTACATGTAGGAATTCCAAAGGAATATCCTAAACTAAATACAAATAAACATAAGCTAAGTAAAGATTAAATATTCTAACAAGATGGAACCCAGAAGACTCTCAAGGAGTTAGGAATTGGTAAGTAACTATGAAGATTATTTCTTGGAATATTAGGGGATTCAATAATCCCCATAAGCATGATATCATTAAGAAAATGATAAGGGACAGTAAACCTGATATCTTTCTAATTCAAGAAACCAAAATTTGTAAAGAAAAAGTTGAATCTTTGAAGTTTTTCAAAAATAGAAATGTTAGTGGCGGCAGTTCTGAAGGTGCTTCAGGAGGCATAGCTACCATTTGGAATCTTAATTCTATCAAAGAGCATGTTATCATTCAGGAATACAATTTCTCTTGTATCAAATTTGAGCATTTAAAAGATGGTACTTCATGGGTTCTCACCAACATTTATGCTCCCAACACTTTGAAGGCTAGAAATTCCTTCTAGAAAAAACTCATTCAAGCTAGGGACAGTTTCAAAAATCTTAGTTGGCTGGTTATGGGAGACTTCAATACTCCTTTGAGAGAGGAGGAAAAATATGGAGGAAGCCCCCCTCAGCTGTAGGTTGGCACTTATGGATTTCATTAGTTCTCAGGCTCTCAATGACTTGGATATTCAGGGATGCAATTACACTTGGACTAATAGGAGAACTGGTAATGATCTTATCCAAGTTCATCTTGATAGGACTCTTATTTTTGATGACTGGTATAGTCATTATTTCTGTTCTCTGTCAGTCCACATTCGAGTTGGATCGGATCACTTTTCAATAACTTTCATTGCTGACTCCATCAATAGAAGGAGAAACTTTCCCTTCAGATTTGAAAAAATGTGGACCCTTCACCCAGACATCAAAAGTAATATCCAGAAATGGTGGAGCATTCAAGTAGAGGGAACTGCTATGTATATATTTTTTAAGAAGCTTAAAAGTGTAAAGGATAACATAAGACTCTGGAATAAATCCAACTTTGGTAACATTTTTGAGGCCAAAGGAAAAGTCCAGGAAGACCTTAAAGAAATACAAGCTCAAATCCAGAAAGATGGTTTCAGTACTATGTCTATTGCTGATGAAAATGAGACTCTCAAAAAATACCCTGATATCATTGCCAAAGAGGAAACCTTCTGGAAGTAGAGATCTAGATGCATTTGGCTTAAGGAAGGAGATAGGAACACAAGATTCTTCCATATGTCGATGATCAAGCATAAAGTAGTTAATAGGGTCACCAAACTTGTGGTGGATAATGGGGAGATCACCAAGGAGGATGAAATTAGGTCGAAGCTAAAAGGTTTTTCTCAGAACTACTAAAAAGGGATCACAGGTTGGATGTTGAAGCTCAATCTTCTTTTCTTCATAAAATTCCTTGTCTCATTGATGAAAGAAATAATTCCACCCTTTCTTCCATTCCTTCGATTCAGGAAATTAAAAATGTTGTCTTTTCCTTTGATGGAAACAAAACTCCAGGCTTGGATGGTTTTCCCATGTTCTTTTTTCAATATTGTTGGGACATTGTTAGGAAAGATGTTTCCAATGGGGTCAAGGTTTGGGGCTAGTATTTTTGTAAAAGAAATCAATGGCACTTTTATTACTCTCATTCCCAAAACTCAAGGTGCTGACTCTATGGACAAATTTAGACCTATCAGTCTTTTGCAATTCCTTTTATAAGATTATCTCTAAGGTTCTGACTTCCACATTACTGTCTATCCTCCTTGATCTTATTAATCACCAACAAAATGGTTTTGTCCCTAGATGTCAAATTCTTGACTTGATTATTACTATCCATGAGAGCATCCACTCTCTTGTTAAAGCAAAGAAGCAGGGTCTCATCCTAAAGCTTGATCTCTCCAAAGCCTATGATAGGGTTCACTAGTCTTTTCTCATGAAGGTTCTCAAGTCTTTTGGTTTCTCCTCCAGCATTTTGGATCTCATCACCCATCTTATCACCTCTACCTCTTTTTTTGTCCTTGTCAATGGTTCCCCTTCTCCCTTCATCCAAGCTTCTAGAGGTCTAAGGCAAGGGGATCCTATTTCCCCCATCCTCTTCATTATTATGGTAGAATGTTTTGGAAGGACTATGGAAAATATGGTTTTGCAAGGCTCCTTTAAGGGTCTCCACCCTTCCTCAACTAATCTTGTTTTTTCTCATCAACAATTTGTTGATGATACTATTATCATGGGGGAATCTAGTACCTCTGAAGCTAAAATCTTGAAGAATACTCTTTGTAAGTTTGCCTTTGCTTCTGGTCAGCTAATCAACTAGACAAAAAGTGAAGTTTTTTTCATCAATTCCCCTGAGAGAAGACAAAAAAGAATCAGTAGAATCCTAGAGTGTAGGATTGTTGATCTTCCTGCTACCTACCTTGGTCTCCCCATGGGCAATGCTCCTCCTGAATCCTTCTGGAGTTCTTTAGTGGACAGATTCCATAAAAAGTTAGCTGGCTGGAAAGGAGCCCTCCTAAGTTAGGCTGGAAAGCTCCAACTTCTTAAAGCTTCTCTTCAAAGTATTTTGATTTATGCTCTTAGCCTCTTCAGAATTCCAGTTAAGTATGTTGATGCAATCGAGAAAATCCAAAGATGATTCCTTTGGTCTGGGGTAGAGGACAAGAAAAGAATGTCTATGGTGGCTTGGGACCAGGTCTATAAACCGAAGAGCCAAGGAGGTCTGGGCCTGAGGAGAATTTGAACCCTACATGAATCTCTCCTATCCAAACAATTATGGAGAATGTTTCATTTAGATACTAAATGGTGTAAAATTTGGTGAAGTAAGTACTCTCTTCAGTCCTCCTCTCTTTCTTCTTTTATCAAATTGGATCTTAGCATCAATGGATCCCACATATGAAATCATGCCTCTAAATGCAAAGAAAGTTTAGCCAAAGGTGTGATCTGGAAAGTTGGAAATAGTAGGAAAGTTAAATTCTGGGAGGATCCTTGGCTTTTTGATAAACCTTTAATAAAAATTAATGAATTGGCCCCCCATGCTCCCTCTTGTATTAGAACTTTTGGCTCCTTAGTTGCTGAGTATTAGGCTGGCAACAAATGGCAGAATATTGAAAGCATCCATCCAAGCCTTTCTAATCTCAAGATCTATCTGTCTGGGGTTTGGTTGAACAAAGAGGTGGATTCCCTAATTTGGAAACATGATCCCAAAGGTTCCTTAACTATTTCCTCTATGTATTGTGTCCTGTCCCCCATTCCTTCAGGTAAACCTTATTGGTCTAAAGCCTGGATTAAAGGCATTACCCCCAAAATCAATTTCTTCTTCTAGACCATCCTCCATAATAAAATCTTGACCCTAGACAACCTAAAAAGAAAAGACTTTGCCTTCCTTAATAGATGTTCTTTGTGCCTTCAGGAAGAAGAGTCTATGGACCACCTTGCCATCCACTACTCCTTCTCAGCCTCAATCTAGGAAAGATTTCTTAAAATTTTTAGTATTGCCTGGGTGTTTCCTAATACTATCAGTGATCTGTTTTCCTCCTGGAATATAAAATGGACTAACTCCTTTTTGAGATCTTTGTGGTAGCTTTCTCTTCCTCACATCCTGTGGGGACTATGGAAAGAAATAAATAATCAAAATCTTCAGGGATGCTTCCCTCAATCAGGATATTATGTTCCAGGAAATTCAATGGGAGATTCAGGAAAACATAGGGATCATTGAGGGTCCTTTTTTCTCGAACAACTCTTTGGATTCAAACATCTTAAGTGTGTGGAATATGAAGATTACTGATAGTCCTAACCCCATCCATAATAAAAGGCTTAAAGCTATATGGAAAACCCCCCCTCATGGTTGGTTCAAAGTCAACTTTAATGGTGCTACCAAAGGTAACCCGGGTCCTTCAGGTTGTGGAGTTGTTCTAAGAGATGACAAAGGAATTTGCAAGGAAATAGTTGTTGTCCCTATTGGAACCCAAACTAACCATAAAGTTGAAGCAATGACAGCCCTCCAAGGTATCCTCCTAGCTAAAAAATGGAATTGTCCCTACCTTTAGATTGAAGGGGACTCAAACAATATTATAAATTGTGTTAAGGGGATCTCAAAACCATCATGGTTGATCTACAATATAATCACCTCTGCTATAGACCTTATTAACAGTTTTCAAAAAAGCTACATTTCCCACGTTTACTAGGAGGCCAATGGCTCTGCTAACTGGGCAACCAATGCGGCGGTTAACAAAGAGGAAATGATTATGTGGACGGGAGAACAAGGACTCCCCAAAAATGTTAGGCAAATCATTTTTAATGATTGATATAGAAGCACTTCAAAGATTCTTGATGGGCAGGATAATTATTAAAAGGACTAACTAGAGTACTTTGAGTCATTATAATAATGAGAGACTCATTCATTATAATACCAATGCTATTAGTTCCTACACTTTCTGGGTAACTTTGATAGTTTTTAAAAGCTCTCCGACTAATTTGCTCTGCAAGTTTCAAAATTTGGCTTTGAACAGTGACAACATGGGTGGTAACAAGAGGCGATATGAACCAAGTAGCTACAAAGAATGGAAACAAAAGGAGGAGGTTTGGGGTATTCTACAGAAGGGTGGTTTCTTGAAATTCATGGAGAGACTCCACGGACGAGATGGTATGGTAACCAGTTTTTTCTGCAAAAACTGGAGAAAGGGCATGCTGAAAATGGGAGACCAAACGATGGAAATTGATGAAGATTTAATTGTTGAAGCCACGGGCCTCACAAGAGAAGGGTGCAACTTCTATAGAGATAGGAAAGTCAGCAAGGAAGCTATTGAAAGATACCCAGATACCGAGAAGGAGAAAAAATGACTGGAAAAGTTGAGCAAAACTTACTACCCGCCTAGGGCTTTTGCCAAACCCTAGTAGGAGGTCCTCTTTGTTTTAATGCATTATATCACTTTAGATGGTAGGTCCATGAAAGTTTATGGGTATCACTTTGTTCTATTGAATCACTTTAGGCATAATGAAAAGGTTAACTTCCCATATTTTCTGCTTTGCTCGATGAATGCTACCATTAAGGCATACAAAGAAAACCCAATGAGTGATACTACCATGCATCAAGGCCTTATGGTCCTCATTTATGACCATCTCAAGGCCAACCAAATTGCTCGGATGTAGCCCTTTGTGGATTCTAAGGATGAGGGGTATGACCTTGCCTTCTTAGAGGAAGAGGAATCTGATAGTGACCCTTCGACTGATAGTGAGGACAACATGGATTTCTCGGATTATGAAAGTGGGAAGAAGAGGAGATACATCAAAACTAGACCTTCATCCTCTGAGGGAAAAAAGCCTAAAGGTAGATCCCAAATCAACATCTCTTCAGAAGAGGAGGTCTCAAATGAATTTGAGGAGGAGATCCCTTAAGGGTTGTTGAAGAAGAAGACAAAAGCTCACACCCAAGCCAAGAAAGAGCACAAGAAGAAAGAGGAGATTGTTAAGGAACTAGAAGTCCACCGACAGATAAGGGCCCTGGAAGCTGATCAGAATCTGGAAAAGGAGACCATGGAAGAGGCTCTTAGGGTTGTAGACACAACCACTACCTAACACACTCCTAAAGAGGAGCAGGCAACCCTTGGAAAAGCTGACCGCCCCGCCAACCCTCCCCCCGAGGGTATGCAAGGTTTCATGGAAACTATGGAGTGGCTTATTAATGGTTACAAGAAAGCTGTGGATGAAAACAAAAAACTCTGCAACAAAGTCTTGATCTTGGAAACCATCAATACTGGGGAAGGGAAGACCATGGCCAACTACATAGAGGACCTCAAAAGCACCATTGCTAAAGCCAAAAACATAAGAGATGCCTTCAACCCCAGGTTTGAAAAAATAAAGAAGGATTTGCTGGAAAGGAAAAATCTTGCTGACGTTAATGACCAAACTCTCTTGGATAATGTTAGCAAAGTTGGCAAAATTGAGGAGTGCCTGAAGAACATTGCTGAGTAGAGCCTAAGCATCTTGAAGATTTCAGCTAACAACACCAACACCCTCATTAGCAAACTAGATGAAGAAAAGGAAATCTTGGACATTGACCCAGAAACTGAAGGAATAGGGGAAGTTCAAGGTCCCAGAACCCGTACCAGAGGTAAAAAGAAGGAAAAGAAATCTAACAAGGATCTGGAAGACCTAAAAGCTATCGGGGCCACTTATGATGAGCTAGTGATAAAGGTAGAGAACCTGCTGAAGAAAATTACTGTGTATCACCTTCTTTGTTTCTTTTTTGTTGTTTGTTTTGCCATCCTTTTGGTTTGCTGGCTTTTTTGCCAGTCTTTATGTATGTGGTTCTTAAGCACTGGACTTTTTGGTGTCTATTTTAATCTCCTACGTTAAAGGTTTTGGGTCTTGAAAACCTATTTTTTTAATTAATCAGAACATCAACCACTATCGCCAAGACTCAATATGATTTGGTAAGTCAACTGCATAGAACTTGTGCTTAGATATCCATACTTGAGTTGCTCAAACTCTCACCAAAACATAAGGACATATTGGAACAAGTGCTAGTTAAAACAAATGTACCTCAAGATCTGGATGTTGACAAATTTCAAGCCATGGTGGCTCACATGACAAGACCTCATAATCTCACCTTTTCTGAACATGATAATATATCTTTAAGTCATCCACATAATACTCCCCTTCAAATTGAAGTCTTAGTCTAGAAACATTGAGTTAAAAGAGTATTAATAGATGGAGGAGTCGGTCTCAATATATGTACCTTAAAACTTATCTGTGCATTAGGCTTCTCTAAGTAGTCTATTGATCCACACAAAAAGATCACCATCAAGGCATATGATGATGGAGAGAGATCATCCAAGGGAATAGTGATACTACCTATTCAAGTAGGACTGATGCAAAGGGACACTATGTAGCAAGTCTTAGACATAGACTTAACATACAATATTTTTTTGGGTCGTCCTTCGATACATGAAATGCAAGCAGTACCATCAACTTACCATCAATGTTACAAATTCTCATATAATGGACAAGAGATTTCCATCTCTGTTGATAATAACCCCTTTCAACATTGCAATGCTATGGGGGTAGCCCAATACAACTTGGTTCCACATAACAAGGAAGATCAAACTTCCTCAACATTAGATCATCATCAAGAAAAGCTCAAATCTTTATCCATGGATTTCAAACAAAAGATGAAAATATAAGAGCAAGGCATGGAAGAATACTCTTTCGAACCCATGTGTCTAACCAAATTACCAGCATCACCAAAATCTCATGGACAACCTTTTGCATCAAAACATATAGCAACAAAGCCCATCACTAAATTTGATGGCAAGTTCATTCAATTGGGTACACTAACATGTGAATCAGAAGAGAAAGACATCCTTAGTTGGCTATACAAGGATGAGGAAGAAGTCAGAGCTGCTACTATGGAGGTATCCATACCAGCACAATAGTATGGAAAAGGATTCTTGATCATGCAAAAGATGGGATACAATGGAAAAGGACCTATAGGCAAGTGTCAAGAAGGCATTACAAAACCATTGGACCCTCCTTCATAGTTTTCTCAAGATAAAACAAGATTGGGATATGGACACAGTCTACCCCCAAGGCAAAAGAAAAATAGACAGAAGAAAAATAAATATCAAAAACCTCAGTGGAAAGTAAAGAAGAAATACAATGAGGACTCGTACCAAGAGGCACTACACCAAGAAGGAGAAATAATAATGAAAGAGTGAGAACGCTAAGAAAAAGAGAAACAACAAGAGGAGTTAGCCATTCAAAGAGAAGAAGCATCTTATGCGGAAGTACACCACATTCAGAAACCTATTCAAAACAAGGCAGAATCACCTCCTGAAGAAATCACTACTCCCCAAGGAGAAACAATATATGAATAGATGCATAGAGTACAAGAAGGTTCGGATTCAGAATCAAATAAAACTACCAGATTGGTATCAATTATCAGGGATCTTTTTTCACCTTACAACATACCTGTAAGGAGCACTGAAAGACTCTAGGACAATACTTCTGAAACTGACTCTAATGACTATGAACGGAGCACCTATTCAAATGTTACTAAAGATATCCTTGAAGGTGCTATTCGTACACCCTTTTCCTAGGAAGGACAAGGCACAGAGTCTAGATTACTTGAATTTGGTCCACAACATATCTACAAAACTAAGGAAAATGAGCAGCGACACTACGAGCAAGTCTACACGGAAGATGATACCATCGCAAACCTTGAAAATATCATTAACTTACCCAATATCCCAGACAACCTTAATGATACCTCTATCATGACACTTACCATGGCTGACCTAGACCCACCAAATGACTCTTTACCACTCCTATTTCCTGATCTCATAGACTAGGATGAAACTGAACACCATGACATACCTATTTTCCCAGACGATGATTCCATTATCCATTACCTATATACTATCAACCCAGAAAAAGACTCTACCAGCAAACAAAATAACAATATCTACAACCGGGAGGGTGCCAAGTCTCCCAGTTGCAAAAATGAAATAAATATAAGATCTAATGCTGAAAACCAGACAATGGTAGCATTAGATCATAAAAAAGTAGAAATAAAAGATGCATCTAAGGGTGAAAACCTTTTTAAGTCACCTAAGGCTAGGAGACTTGACACTCTTCCTGAACGCTATCAGGAGTGATCACCTATATTGATTGATCCCACTCAATCAATCAATATTGGTACAAAAGAAGTAGTTAAAAACATACACCTAGTAGAATCTCTGACAGAAGCAAAAAAAAACCAGAGTTTATCAGATTCTTCAAAGAAAAGAAAATCAATTTTGCTTGGTCCTATGTAGATATGCCTGGAATAGATCCAAACTTAATCATGCATCATATATCTATTACTCTAGGAGCTAAGGCATTCAAGAAAAAACTAAGAAAGATGAATCTACATGTAGCATTAATGGTCAAAGTTGAACTAAAGAAGCTATTAGACGTCGGATTTATTCGACCTATAGACTATGCTTAATGGACTTCAAACATTGTGCTAGTTTCAAAAATAGATGGAAGCATCAAGATATGCATAGATTTTAGAGATGTTAATAAATCCCGTCTAAAGGATGATTTTCCTTTACCCAGCATAGACATAATTATGGACCTCACAATAGGCCATGCAGTACTATCATTAATGGATGGTTTCTCTGGCTATAATCAAATCAAGATAGCTCTAGAGAATCAAGATAAAACAATGTTCACTTGTCCTTGGGGAATGTATTGTTAGAATGTCATGCCTTTTGGCTTGAAGAATACTGGGGCAACTTATCAAAGAGCAATGACGATAATCTTTCATGATATGATGCATACCTTCATGGTTGACTATGTGGATGATTTACTAGCTAAGTCATTTATCCAGGCAGAACATCTAGGCATACTAGATAAAATCTTTCAAAGTTTGGAGAAATTTCAAGTTAGGCTAAACCCTAAGAAGTGTGTCTTTGGGGTGACATCAGGCAAATTATTAGGCTACATTATTTTAGCAAAGGGCATTGAAGTAGATCCAGCGAAGGTACAGGCTATCATGGAGATGCCACCTCCCAAGAACATTAGCCAACTCAGATTTCTACAAGGATGGCTACAATCTATCAGGAGATTCATAGCCCAGTTAGCAGATAAAAGTCTATCATTCAATCATTTGCTACATAATAACATACCATTCAGATGGGAAGAGAAGTGTACAGAATCATTCTATCAAATCAAGCAGTATCTAATGAACCCACCAGTTCGGGTACCACCAATAGAGGGGAAGCCACTTATTCTCTACATATCAAAAATGGACATATCTTTGGGTGCATTGTTAGCACAAGAAGATCAAGAATGCGAGGAACGAGCTATCTATTACATCAACAAAACATTAAATAGATATGAGCTGAATTACACTTTCATTGAGAAGGTTTGTTTAGCTATGGTATTCACCTCCCAAAAGTTCTGACATTACATGCTAGCTCACACAATCAATATAGTAGCAAAAATTGATCCTCTCAAGTATTTACTCAGTAAAGCAGCTCTTACAGACCGACTGGTTAAATGGGTCATCATTCTCAGTGAGCTTGATACCTAATACACAGAGTGTCGCACTATCAAGGGACAAGTAATTGCATATCAATTATCTAAAGAACCACTACCAAATAAGCAACCAGTGAAGGTCGAATTTCCAAATAGGGATGTCCTTACTATTACACCTAAGTAATGGACCCTGTATTTTGACAGTTCCTACACTCAACATGGCTCTGGTGTTGGTATCTTATTCATCACCCTTGAAGGACACACCATACCACGATTATATAGACTCATGTTTCCATTCACAAATAACATGGCTGAGTATGAAGCACTAGTTACAGGAATCAAAATGGTCATAGAATGGAGAATCATGGAATTGAAGGTCTATGGAGATTCCCAACTAGTTATAAATTAGATCAACAATGAATATCAAACAAAGGATGACAAGCTACTGCCATACAAAAGGATGGTAGATGAATTCAAACAGTATTTTGTACACATCACATTCGAGAAAATATCAAGGTTGGACAATAGAGTAGCTGATGCAATGGCTACTATTGCTTCACTACTACAAATTTTAGAGCAACAGAGTCATTATGAGTTTCTGGTAGAGCAACTATTTTCCCCAGCCTATGACAATTCTGCATCCCATTTTATCTATGCCTTAACCAGTTTAGACTCTCCTTTGTATGGGAAAATCTAGGAATATCTTAAAACCAATACCCTACCCATTGACCTATCTCAAAATAAAAAATGCAACTTTATCCGGCAAGCTGCCCATTATTTCTTAACTGCTGATACCCTTTACCATTGAGGCCTAGATGATAATCTTCTTTGTTGCCTTGATCATAATGAATCTGAATCTACTTTACACAAGCTTCACAAGGGTATCTATGGTACACATTCAAGTGGTCCTACTCTAGCTAAAAAACTCTTGAGAATGGGATATTGTTGGCTGACAATAGAGAAATATTCTTATCAATTTGCAAAAAAATGTCCTAAGTGCCAAATCCATAGCAATCTTATCCATGCACCAACATAGGAATTGCAGCCATTTATAACATCTTAGCCTTTCTGCCAACAAGGACTTGATTTAGTAGGAAAAATCCATCCTTCCTCTTCAGATGGACACAAGTTCATTATTACTACAATAGATTATTTCACAAAATGGATTGAAGCAGTCCCAATGACCACATTAATTGGAAAGAAAATTGCCTCTTTTATTCTCAATTATCTAATTTGCAGATATGGCATCCCCAGTTCTATTATCACAGACAACGGGCATCCCTTCAAAAATTAGGATGTACGAAAATTATGTGAACGATTCAAAATCTAACATCATTTTTCTACACCTTACTACCCACATGGGAATGGTCAAGCAGAGGCATCGAATAAAACAATATTAAAAATCCTAAAGAAGACAGTAAATGATGAAGGAAAGGATTGGCATGTGCAGCTCAATTCGGCACTCTGGGCATACAGGACTAGAATTCAAACACCTATAGGAGCTACGCCATATTCATTGGTGTATGGATCAAAAGAAATTTTGCCTCCTGATGTAGAAATTCCATCACTCAGAGTATCTTTAAAAGGCCTTTTTCTAGATGAGGAGTATCGGGTCAACAAATTGCAAGAACTAAAGCTTCTAAATGAAAAATGAAAATATGCCTATAATCACCTCAAAGAATACTAGAAGCGCATGTGCAGAAGACAACCACAAAGTTATCCCTAGGATTTTCAAAGTTAGTTATCTCATACTCAAAGAAAATCCCATAAATCAACAAGATTGAGAAAAGAAGGGGAAGTTTGAACCTAACTGGTTGGGTCCCTATGTCATTATATTAGCCTATGGATCAAGTGCCTATGAACTTACAACTTCAGAAGGTGATGTGCTTGATGAACCAACCAATTACATCCATCTGAATAAATTCTATACTTGAGTGGTCTAATGCACGAAAAAAGTGAAAGATACAAAAAAAAAACAAATCAGAAAAAATGCAAAACAAAAAAATAAAAAAAATTAGAAAAATAAAAAAGGTACAATAAAAAAAAGTGGTGAGGTAATAGCTCCTTTATCTAGTGTTACTCATATATTTGGCATCTGAAGTCAAAGCTAATGGACATCGCCCAACACTTTATATGCAACATTATCCCAGACATACTTAGTGTAGTCATTGTCCTTTCTTATCTGAAGATCACTTAATTATATCCCACCATGTCTTGGTCATCACTATAAATATCCACATAGATCAGTATCTATAGCTACGGGCAACATTCCTCTGACTTCAAGCATTCTGGTGCAGGAGCACATATGAAGACTTATGGAGACAAGGTGCACTAGGGTCACTAATAGGCCCTCATGGATAATCAAGTGAAAATGAAGTCAAAAAATACCTTTAAGGTCTTCAATAAATTTAATCATGTCCATTAGAGCCAATAAATGATATTAAATGTAATGAAAAGATCAAAAAGTGTAGAATTGTCAAAATTGGCAATTAGGCCTAGAAAATGCTAAAATTGGGTTTTGAAGGGTAGAATAGGTTTGTGAGGAATAAAAGATGTTTTAAATGTTTCTAAGGTCATATTAAGACCATTTTTGTGTGTTGGTAGAGTTAGGGGACCAGGTTGTTCATGTTGACAACTTTGTTTGTCAAATGACAACTTTTGAGAGCAACTTTTATTGTCAAAAATGCAAAAATGAAAAGAATAGGTGGTTAGAGGTAGTTGGGTAGTTATATTTTGGTCTTGAAGGCCAAAAATTCTATAAACATTTCAAAATAGAGACATTGAGGGATATTGAGAGTGTATGGTCAAAAACAATCATTTGGAGCAATAAAATGCATATTTTTTTGTTCATTTTCTGAGTTTCAACATGAATAGTCTAATCCTTATTAATTTTGATTCATTTGATGTTCATATATTGCAAGTGTATTGTTTAGTGATGATCAAGGAATTATTTAACCTCTCTTTGGAAGTGGTGGCACTTATTTTCATTGTGGTTAAGCAAAGTTATTTGCATTTTAGTAAAAACTGCCAGAACTGTGGCTTAGGATATCGAGTGGCTTCATAAATGTAATATCTTTTGTTTTAATGCTTAACCAATCATCATTTTGGGTAGGAATGAGGAAAAGGATGTATACTACCTATCCATGGTGTTTTTAGGGTGTCATGAAAAGGTTTGGCACGTGCTTCAAGAAGTTTTCATGACTGTTGTAGTCACAGAGGGGCAGTTTGACTGTCACAGTCAAGAGAAGATGCTTTGTTTGATATGAAAAAGTATTCTATGGATAGGAGGGATTAGAGGTAGTTTGGTTGGTATGCATACTACCTTTCCCAAGTTTTTTGTGTAAGTGGAGTACCCAAAGGAGGGGTTAAACCAGTGGGTTAGTAGAGATAGCAGCAAACTGTCATAGTTAGGACAATATGAGATAAGAAGGGTTAATTGCCAAGTCAAGTTGATTTTAAGGATGCCTTGGATTGTGAATAGACCTTAGATGGTTTTTAAGGTTCCTTGAGTGTTTGGGAGTGAGGATAAGAATTTTTTGAGTGTTCATCTTGAGGGGTATTGGTTGACTATCAAGTAATCGGTGTTAGGACAGTGATAAGTCTTTTGTCTTGTGAACCTAGTTTGCGTTTTAGTTGGGTTGTAATAACTTCAAATGCAATGTGGGAAGAGTATACCTTGGTGTTAGGGTATGGAGGAGACTAGGAGCTAAGTATTGATCCTAGAGTAGATTCCAAAGGAGTGAGTAGGTTATCAAAACCTTAGAAGTGCAATCTTAGTCAGATTGATGAGATAATCAATCATGATCAATAGGAGTTGGAATGGGGAGTTGGTTTCACCTAGCATGTAGAAGGATCCTCTAGAGTGTCACCTTGAGTGATTGAACCCTTGATAATTCTAGAGCAGGAGATCCCTCTACATCACATTCCAATAACAAGCAAACAAGAATCGCAACACGCCAAGAAAATCCTATCAACCACAGCTCAACAACCAAGAAAACAAAACACTGATCCTATTAACAACTTCAACACACATGATGGATGATTTTTTAAAATATAATTTGTTTACATCTTGCATGAAGTTTTGACTATTTTGCACTTGAACTTTTTGAATGATTGGATCTCCTAAATTTTCTCAATGATGCATCAAGCTAGAGGAAGTGGTTAGAGAGTCTAAAATTTTTTTGGTTTTGTTTGTGAGGCGATCACTTGTACTATGAAAATTTTGTCTCAAGACATGATTCAAAACATATCACTAAAGACATTGTTCCACTTCGCGCATACAAATGGTTTAATCTTGTCTTCTTATATGCAAGCAACACTCAGGTCATCTTGGTTCAATTATACCTCGACGCTTGTGCCATCTTGCAATATCAAAATCCATGTAAGTTTTTCTTGGGTCATTATGGTTCAATTATACTATTATGCTTGTATAAACTTTTAACATATGAAAAGCTCAATGATGATAAACAATAACAAAGAAAAAACATGTGACTATACAGGAATGACAACAAGAAAAAGAGGGTGATCAATTAGTTGCATATCATTTTAAATCTTGCATAAGTTGCATATCATTTCAAAATATTGCATTATCATACATCTTATTTTCAAGATACATCTCACATCATATCATTATCATACATCTCACATCCTATCATATCATCCATCTCATTTTCAAGATACATATCACATCATATCATTACCATACATCTCATTTTCAAGATACTTCTCACATCATATCATTATCATACATCTCATTTTCAAGATACATCTCACATCATATAATTATCATACATCTCATTTCCACGATACATCTCACAAATCAAATTCATCATAGCAACCTATCATTATATCATTACATCAATCATATCAATCAATATCAATTCAAAAGAATTTATCTAAGCATCACATCATCACCATGGAAACATCATATTAATGCATAAATCATCATCCATAAACACATCACATGTGGATTGGAAAATCGATGTCATATATATATATATATATATATATATATATATATATATATATATATATATATATATATATATATATATCTCAAAAATGGTCAAAATATACAAGGGATGTAATGGCTGATGGTCTCGTAGCAGATGTCCTAGCTCTTGGATCTTCAGGTGGATCACATTGAGAAGGCCCTGTAACACCTCTTCTCTCTATCCCCAACTAACTCTAAGCTGATTGACTAGCAGTAAAACTAGGAGTCCTCTTCTCTTTAGGGACTAGATCCTCATATAAGCGCCTGTAGTACTCAACTGGCATGGTCGTGTACCATATCTCCCTTAGTGTGTCTCTCATAGGGGCACCAGCTATCACTCTTTTAGTCTCTCTGCAAGCTCCTATGCTTGACCTAGGTGCTCTATCATTGTATCCCACTCTATGGTAATATGTGTAATTTGACGTTGCTAAGCTAGCACATGTGCCTGCAAATCCTACACTTTAACATGCACTGCTCAAATATGCAAATCCTATCGATACGATGGTACCCTAATATGAATTGATACCTAGGTGGTAATGCTACCTATCATCATCATAGGCCCCAATGGAGGTAACACATCTGATCTCCTCTATTGGGTCGGTCGCCTAAACTCCTCTAAGCCACCCACAGCTGCTAGTACCTCGCCTGCTCTGTCAACCCCACCAACTCCAAGAACCCAACCTCCCCTACCTCGATCACCACCCGGTCATTTTAATAATCTAATCCTCCCTCTATCTCCTCCATCTCCTCTCCCATCTCTCCATCCATCTCCTCTCCTCCCTCCATCCCCTCCTCCTCTCCTCCCTCCCTCCCCTCCTCTATCTCCCTATCTCCCTCTACCACCTCTCCTCTCATATCCCCCATCATCTCCTCCATTATCCCCATAGCCCTCCTCCATCTCCTCTCCCTCCTCTCTCCATCTCACTAGCCTCTCTAGTTGCCCATCCTCATCATCATCAAAGGTAGGAATCATCTCTACCAGATTTGATATCCGTGCCACGGCACATGCCACAAAGTATGTTGCAAACTCCTTTGTCATCCCAACATCAACCACTCCAAACCCATAATCCCAAATCTATCCGGCCAAATGTATATACTCCTCCAAAGCCACTACACTATCAACAGTCGAACCCCACTCTAGCACATCCTATCTCTGATGAGCATATAAACATGCTCCCTATGGTATACCCTATTGTTGACCATATTGCCATTGAAAATGGTTGTGCAAGAACCTCTCAATGATAAAAGGTGTCCGCCTAATCAGGTACCTCAACATATAAACATAGGGCATCTCTAGCCCATCCTCAACCCATACCTCGTAGTCCATATATGGTCTCCAGATGTCCATATCAATATCATCGAATACCCTCCTCCAATGCTCTAGCTTGCTCAGCTTACGCTGGACAACTATACCTATTTTAGAGGCTCAACCAATCAGCCTATCCATATCTGCAAGTGGCCTCACTGTAGGAACATGCTCCCAAGCCCACACCTATAATAATGTAACCCTGACTGATAAACTCATGTATCCCAGATACACTACCTGGTGCAACTCCCTGTATAAATGTGATAATATACAAGATCCCCAAGAGAACCTATGTCCCTATGTCATAATGTCCTCCAACACCAATCCCTAGCCCACTGCCAGTCCCTTCGACCTATGGTCGGGACACAAGAATCCACTTACAAAACCTACTAGTACAAAGGGTAGTGGATCATAATCAAAATCTATAAACTCCTACCAAGGGACCTCATATCCACAAATATGATCATCATGGAATATCCAATGAATAGCCTCTGTCCCATCCTCCTTCATTCGCTCATATGGAAATAATGCCCCAATGATGGGAATCCATAGAATCTGATAACGGTCCTCTAGAGTGACTATTACCTCGCCAGTAGCCAAATGAAAGGTGTTTGTGTCACTGTGCCACCTCTCTGCCAAAGCTGTCAGCAAACCCCAGTTAATGGTATACCGAGGCATGTCCAAAAAAGAGGATAAACCACACCTCTCAATAACATCTCTATCTTCCTGTGTCAAGCATAGAATCAAGGACCATGGTCTTGGAAATCGCTCTCATGAATGGAGTACGCCAAGCTATCCTTGCAAAACAACAAATGTCCAACATCAGTTCCCATATCTATCCAATATATCCAATCAAAACAAAATCAACTTGAAACAATGAAGCATTAAATCAAGCACCATATCAAGAAATCAAATCAATGACCCATAACACAAGCACCATATCGAGAAATCAAATCAATGACCCATAATGCAAGCGCCATATCGAGAAATCAAATCAATGACCCATAACACAAGCACCATATCAAGAAATCAAATCAATGACCCATAGCACAAGAACCATATCAAGAAGTCAAATCAAAGACCCATAACGCAAGCAACTCAAAAAAAAATCATATCAGGAACCATATCAGAAATCACGAATCAGAGCTCATATCAGACATCAAATTCAATTGCAAAGCAAAAATAAAAGATCCATATTGAAAGAAAATCATGATCCTCATAAAAAACAAACACTCAATCTGGCAATCCATATGAAATGCAAAATTCAAAGTGGCAAAATTTGACATTAAGATAGTAGGCATGACCTTGAAGCAGCTCAGCATGCACTTATTCACCCCTAAACCATCTCCCTCATCTATTTTTCCCCCGTAATGCAATCTTCTCAATCCTCTCTAGCTATTTTTCCTACTCATGCACCAAAGTACCCTTCCCATGCGCTAAGCTACCATCTATGTGCTAGCTAAACTTGACTACACATTAAGACCTTTACCCTATGCGCTAAACTATCCCTATGCGCTACCCAAATCTTCCACCATGCTAACATAAGAACCCTATGCGCTAGGTTAACCCTACCCGCTACCCTAAGCATTGTGTGCGCCAACTTGTTAACCCTATACACTAGAACTACCTATGTGCTACCCTAAACTTATGACACATTGCAAGATGACTCCCAGATGCTACCCTAGCTAAGCAACCCTATGTGCTAAAGTTTGTATCATATGCGCTAGGAAAGAAACTCTATGTGCTAAACCGTGAAAATTGGAAGAAAAAAAAAAAAATGTGACTAAAATCGACAAAACAAAAAGTAAACAGGGCAAAATTAAGATGACTTATAGGTGGACCATACATGGCAGGCCTCCGGTATTGGTGAACGCACTCGAAATGGTGAGAAACATAAGGAATCGACATTTTGTCACTCTCCACGTGTCACTCTCACAAGAAGTCAAAAGGTGCAAATAATCCAAATGAAATCACTTTTTACCTTTTATAGAGTAAAAGTCAACTAGGCTTAGTAGGTGGGGCATGTATTTTGCTCATTTTCTCACTTTTAACCTATCAAACGTCATTTTCAGGAGATGAATCAAACAACTCTGCATTCAACTTAGTCAAAATTAAAAAATACAATCAATTCAAAAACGATTATCAAATCAACAAATTTTTCAAAATACTTGATTCATCTCATAGGTTAAAAGTGAGAAAATGAGCAAAACACATGCCCCACCTACTAAGCCTAGTTGACTTTTACTCTATAAAAGGTAAAAAGTGATTTCAAACGTCACTTTCAGGAGATGAATCAAACAACTCTACATTCAACTTAGTCAAAATTAAAAAATGCAATCAATTCAAAAATGATTATCAAATCAACAAATTTTTCAAAATACTTGATTCATCTCCTGAGGGGGCATCACCAATATCGCTCCTCAAAACTGGTGCATGACATCATCATATCAACATCTCGATACAAAAATCACATTCGACAAAATTTTCTTTGAATCAACATGTGCACACACGTCACTTCAAAGAGGGGCAAAATGTAGACATATAAAAATGATCACTTTCTTAAGTGAATATTTAATATTCATTTTAACCTCATTCCTCTATTTAATTAAATTTTGTTTAATTAAATTGTTCATAATCATCTATTTGATTAAATAAGTTATTCAATTTATTTAATTAAATTTACCTAAGTCTCCCATATCCTTTAATTAAATAAATAACTTTATTTAATTAATTCCCCTTTCTTCCCTTTTTAATTAAATTTACATTTAATTAGATTGTTCATTGCAAATAAATAAATCTAATTTATTTATTTAAATCCCCCACTTGTATTTATGCAAGTTGCATATATTTTTAGTTGAAATAGAGTAATTTATTTTAATTAAAATTCCCCTCCATCCACTTGCATTCTCCTACATCTCCCACTTGCCTCTCTAAAACCCCCTTCTAGATTCTTCTAATCCCTTCCAATTTATCCTAACCCATCCCCTAAATATTGTCACATCCCTAAGCAAAGGGAAGTTACTTCTCAAACCCTCAAAGTCTTTAAAAACCATTAAAGGCTTTATTTCTTCAACAAGTTAACCTTGAAAGTATTCTAAACCATTAATGGTTAACTCAACCCTCTTGTATGATTACAGAATTTCTCTCTAACTCAACCCTCATCTAACCCAAGGGTCTCACCAAGCATTCATTTCTTTGACCATGTTTATTTTCTTAACCCTTTCACAAGAGTTTATCCTTTGGGTAAAAGATTTATCCAATGGATAACCTTAACCCTTACCCCTAGGGTAACCATGAGTTCTTCTCAAGCATTTAATGCTTCTTACATCTCCTCTCAAGTAGTCTTATGTTGACAATTGTCACCATTTCATTGGTGAGAATTATAAACATGGATTGATAACTTTCAATCCTGACCATTCATTGCCCTGTTTTTCCTATAAATAGAGCTCTCATTCCTCCATTTTCATATCAAATTCTTTAGAATCAAACTTATAGAAATTTTACTAAGCAGCTAATCTAAATCATTTTTAATCAAGCATTTAGCCTCTCTTTGATAGAAAAATTCTCATAGTGTCTTAAATAGGCATTTTCATTATCACATAATAATCATGGTAGACTAGTATAGCATGCTAGGATATTTTTGTTACTAATCCTTTCATTTTATTATCATATTCATGCTAGTTTAAATCATGTTAGACTTAATATCATGCATAACTAGGAATGCATCCATACTAGATTGATCAATATCCCTCGTTTTCATGATTGTCATCCCTAAGTCACTTTGCTCAGTGATTTGAGAGCAAAGACATTGGCTTAAGGGGTCTTGTGAGATAGAGAACAATGGAACATCCCTTAGGAAGTTGATTTATTCAATATAACTCCATAACTTGCACCAAGAGCTCCATTGGTGTGTGGACTATTTTAAAATCACATTTTCGGTTTCATCCCCTCACTTTTCCCGCACATAGTTACTACAAGGCATGGGTCGATAACATATCATGTTATTGACACCCAGATAACCTTCATGTCATTTTATTTGAAAAATATAAGGAAGCAACTAACTCTGTTGATTGGAATAATACGACATGTTTGTCGCACCGACGAAGATGACATATTATTGACATTGAATTTTCTGAACTGATACCTTCAAATGGGTTGGCACAAAAAGTTTTCAACATTTCTGGAGAGTCAGAGGGGTCCCTAATCCTACTTAGGGAAAGAATAAAATTCTTAAAATATCCATTGGGCGTAGAGTCAAGGCTTGAAACAAAAGATAATCTCCACTCCCTACAACTTGGATTACATCAAATTTTTTTGCCATACTTAAAAAAGCAGACTGTGCTCATGCACTTATGGAAAGAAAAATTGAAAATAAAATACAATGTGCCAAAGCACTTGGAGGAAAAGAAATCCTACACTACCCTATTCTAACCAATCAACTTGAGGCTGTTAAACAAATCCATTCATAGACTGGTCAAAGTAGCTTCCCTCCCTAAATATGGAAGGTTGATTTACATGGATCTGAAATAAATATAGAGCTGGAAAAGTGAAGGCAGAACCATAAAAAGTTATAGGAAACCTTGCAAGCAAGAAACAAAAAATGCATACCATAATTTGTTGATCAGACATATTGTTGATTCAAGATACACCTATGGTCTGGGTATGTGGCTTTGAAACTTCCTACTTGGCCCCAATCAAAGAGAAATATGATTGGGCAGCCCTTTGATCTGACAAATTTTGAGCTCTCTTTGCTCGTGTACTCTTGCTCAACCACCGCCACCATCAAAATTTGATCATGCTGACCAGATTGCCCCACCTTACCAAGGGGATGAAGTCAACTGCATTGAGGTTGGCACAAAAAGTTTCAATTATATTTGATAACATGCAGAGATCAAGGTCAAGATCAAAATTGACATCTGCCACATGTTCTACCCCAGCCTCATCATCAAAATTAGAGGAAAGAAAATTTCCTCTCTCAATAAGATTTGATTTATGTTCTTGTTGACCTTGGACAACCACCTCATGCAAGTCATCATCTTGACTTTCCAAAAGCTGAAAGTGCTCATTTGATTTCTCCTTGACCTACATAGGACAAGGCAACAAAGTTTCCAAACTTGAACAAAAGCCTTCCAAGTCATCCCAAAAAGAGTCCTCTTTCAACTCCTCCTTGTTGGCAACAACAATGAAGGAAAATTGAGATGGGGGGGGGGAGTGAATCAGTTTTCATCGGATCAAACAAATTAAGCACAATATCAAATCTAATCAACTATAGAAAGAATAAAGATAAATACAATAACAACAACACACATAACACCAAGATTTTTGATGTTGAAAACCCGGTTAAGGGAAAAACTATGGTGGGAACATACCCACAATGAGATAATACTCTATAGTAGTATGTGTAAATATTACAATCGAGAATGCACATGCATTCAGGTACACTGCCTAGAGATCATTGCTCAAAATATGATGACCTAGAAATCTCCAACCCACAAGGATGGTTCACTACCTTACAATTATATTCTGACTACAATCCAGTTAAGATGAAGTAAAAAGAATAGCATGTCCTAATGCTTGATGACAGTTCCAGTTAAGCACATTTGTCTACCCTACAACAATCTTTGCTCAATACACCATATCAAAGGATAAATTATCTTATGTGCACACATACCACTCTCTAATAATGCAGACACAACCACCATACATGAATTATATGAATTTAACACCTATTTATACAATTCATCAATCTTGACTGCAAGGTTGGCCAAAACCTCAACCCTTAATTACAAAAATACATGACATGATACACAAATGAACCACTGGACCAATACAATGCCATAGATAACATACCATGGACCTAAATCAAATCCTTGAACATGCAACACCTCTAGAAATATCACCAAGATTAACCACAACACACTACATCACCAAAAGTACTGCATAACATGAAGAATATAACTAGACCCATAAGTGTTGGCAATATGTTGTATTTGGTTAAGTGTTGTCATTGTTGTACACATTGTATCCCAGTTGAAGACTATCCTGGTTAGTTTTGGTGATCTTCTTGGTCTTGGTTATCATTCTGATCTGGTATGATCAGATCTCTAGAATCAGTTTTGGATGCTTATTCTAGATGGGTATATGCTTTCTATATTCTGTTGGTTCATGTTTTGGTGCTTTGGTTGTTATAACTTTTGATATATACTGGTACCTACTTGGCTTCTAGCTTTACCGATTAGCTTCTGGCTCTACCGGCTAGCTTCTGGCTTTCTCAATTAGCTTTATCGGTAAGCATTATTTGGTGATTTGGTCAGTGGATTTTGGATCCAACTTATGGAATTAGTTTCTATCATGGTGAAGTTGTTTCTTGATTTGGTCTTGAGTATTTGGTGACTTTGTATTGGATAGCGTGTTGTTATGATGGTCCTATTTGGATTTGGTTAAACTTTTTGTTATTTCACTGAGGGTTTCTACCATATGGTGAAGCGTGTTGGGTTTTGGTCTTAGAAGAATTTCAAATGGATATAATTGTTTGGATACATGAATTAGGTTCATGCTATGTAATGTAAATCATAATATTGGTCTGGTGGTGTGTGTGTGAAAAGTGGACCTGTATCTGTATCTGGAATACACAACACTTCAATTAAGTCATTAGATGCATGGTTAGTAAATCAATAATCAATGAATAATAAACCATTACAAAGTGGCCCATTGCCTTCTAGTAGATGCGAGTTTAGATTTCTCTTAGATTGCTAAGCTATCCAGTGACTAGACAACACCTAAACGAAAGATTTTTAAATCTATATGAGCATGAATTTGAGCTAAATGGATGCAAGATTTAAGATAGATATGCAAGGTTAATCTAACATGATTTAAAAAATATATGAATAACTCATAATCAATATCTCAATGCAAATTCTCAATGAACCTAGAGCAAAAACAACATAATAACAATATATTCCCTAGGATCTTCGAATGAGAGATGAGACCCTGAATTTATAGAAAATTTAGAAAGAAACCAAAGGCTAAGATCAAATGATGATGAGCGGTCAAGATTTTCCAAGAGGAAGCACAATCCAGGTGAATTGATGTGATTGGATGCTTTTCTCAGTTTTAAAAGAAATTGAACTAAAATTAAGATAAAATCAAGAAAAAACTGATTTATTCTCTATTTCATTCAATTTTGAGATTTAATTGTTTTAATTTCTTTCTTTGATATTATTTATCAATTTTTAATTTGTTTCTCAAGATTATCTCCAATTCATTTCTTTTGTCAATTTTTAATTCTTTTTTGGTCAATTAATTCCTTTTTTGAAGATTTGTGCTCATAATTTCCAATTCCTCTTTCTTGATGATATAGTGGCAAATTGATTTATTTTTCAAATTAATTCCTCTTTTTGATGATTTAATGGAAAATTGATTTATTTAATTAAATATGCTAGGATATTTAATAAAATAAATAAGATAATTGTTTAAAATGATTTACTTGAAATCATCAATTAATTAAATAAATATTTAATTAATATTTAGTGATTAATTTTGGCATGTGACATTGAGGATTTTAGAAATTAATTGTGTGCTCAAGATATATTTAATTGCCTTTGGTTAGGACCTTGGTGACTTTGTCAAGATTAGGGGCCCATGGTTTAGATGACCATTTTTAGGGTATTACATTTGCCCCTCTTTGAATTAATGTGCGAGCAACACGTTGATTCAAAGAAAATTTGATGCCTACGAGATACCAGTTCTAAACTTATTGATCACGAACTAGATGAAGAGTGAGGTATTCAGCTTGTTTTGAAGTGATGAAACTGAATAGAGTTGATTAAAGCAAAACCGATCCCAAACTTGATTGAACTAGGACCGATAGAGAGCAAAGATACTGAACTTGAACTTGATTGATCAAGAAGCGGATCTTACTAATCTAGAACTTGATTTAACTAGACAAAGTGAACGAAGAGAAAAATTGATCTTGAACTTGATTGATCAAGATACAATGAGTGAAGATAAACCGTCCAACTTGATTCAATGTGATGAAATTGAACACCTGCTTAGATTGAGTGTGTGATCAAAAAGTACTCTTTAAACCCTTGATTGAGTTTAAACGAATAATCAACTTGATGAAAAGCAATGAAACCAGTTAACATTAAGAGATTGATTTAGATGAAGACAATATTAGCTTGATTTGAAGAGATGAAACTGATATGCCCCTAGCGATTGATTCGATTCAGATGGTCAAGAAATATCAACTTGATATAAAGTGATGAAGTTGAGATGTCCCTAGCGATGAGGTCTTGTTTGATGTTGAGAAAAGATTAGTTGCTCGACTTGCAACAAAGATTTTTGAAAGAAATTCTCGACTTTGAGGTCATGAGTATTCCCCCTTGGGAGTGAAATCAAAAGATAGCGAGGGTTGCACAGTGATTGTAGGCAATTTTTTTTTTGTAGCGATGATAAGTTATTTGAGCACAAAGATTAATGTTGAAGATTAAAATTAGAGTTAATGTGAGAATTAAATTGAGATTTAGAGTTGATTAACAAGAAATTGAGTGCAAATTGAAGAAGAGAATAAGAAGTTGATGAAAGCGCTAAGTGGTCAACGTCATGAAATTTCGATGAGAGAATTGATGTCATATTTTGATTTCGATCCTAAAAATGGATTCAGGATAGTCGATTTATGAGCTCTTGATTTGATTTCATCGTACTTGTGTTTATTGATTATGAGATGTTGTTCTATATGCTTTATTCTATATGTATGCATATCTTTTCAGTATAGATGAATGAATGCAAATGGAATATGGATGTTTATTTTTTTTCCTTTTTATGCAAATAAATGATGATGCAAATAAATGAGGAGAATGAGTAACTAGTAATGCAAATGTTTATTTTTATTCATGCAATAATATAAATGCAAATAAGTATAAAATGAAATGTATGTATCTATATAAGATGCTCATGTATGCAGCTAACATCTCAATACACAAGTACTCAATCAGAGCAATGATGATGAAAAAGAGACCACTTAGCTGAGAAATGACGAAGCTTCCAACTCTCATTCAGAAGATAAAGAGAGCATTGTTATTATACTAAAATCACTCTAAATTCACAAAATGCAAAATGAAATGCAAAATAAGATGCACAATGAGATGCAACCTAAACCTAGTCACTGGATTTGAAATGCTTAAGTTTCATCACTGAGCTTTTTACAACCACAACAGGCATATTAGAGTTCCTTGCTTTTCATGTGCAATATTAATTATCTTATCCGCAATGACCCTTTTTTCATTCATATCCTTGGACAGATTTCATAGGCACCTAGATTGCATGATAAATAAATTCCTCAAAATAGACAAAGAAATGATGGGAACCTCTCTGTAGCATACAAATAAGCAGAGTTGAGGTATGTGTGGTAATTTCACCTTAATGTGAAGACACTTATCACAAACACCTAGCTAATTAGATGTTTCTAGATCATCAAAATCAGTCCTACAAGTAGAAAACAAAGAAAATATTATGCCCCCAATCCTTGCTCTTCTTAGTCAAGATAGAATTACTCGAGTTACTCAGAGGGATGATAATTGAAAACCAATATAAAAGACAACACACAAAGAAAATTCCATGCATATCTCAAATAGTTTAGTGATTGTTTTTAGTTTTGTTTTGCTTGTGTACTTAGTGATAAAACTCTTCAGTACTCAAGAGACAAGTGACTGAATCAGAGTGAATGACTGGGTATCACTAACATAAAGATGACTTGGTTGATACTACTTAGGACATGTAAATTGAGCAGTCGATTACCCTAAGACTAGGACATTGATCGATTTCGAGACATAAAGGTTCTAAAAGAACCAGGATGTCACAAAAGTGACTAGAAATTATGTACAAGAAAAAGTGTAGATGTAACACTTCAGTATAGGAGATAAGACTAACCTGGATGAAATCCAACAGCCATACTGATCTATGTCATTGTTTTGATTTGATCATTGATAGGAAGGTCAGGTTTCAAAGAGTAAGTACCCTGTATAAGACTGATATGTCTAGTTTTGAGTGTACCCTTCCTTTTACAAGACATATTGATGTTTGATAGAGTTTGATAGATTAATTAACAAGATATGCGATAAGTTTGATTTGTAGACCTTGAGAGTTTGTCTATGGTTGATTTGGTTTGAAGGATTGTCTATGATTTCTTGCTTCGATTTTGTCCATTTTTTTGATTTAGTGAGTTTTTTTTTTTTTAGGATTTTGTTCAGGACATTTTATAATTTTTAGGAGTTTGTTCAAGACATTTTATGATTTTTATGATTTTTTTCAGGACTTTATATGATTTTTTAGGAGTTTGTTCAGAACATTTTATGATTTTTTTTAGAATTTTTAATGTTTGCCCCTAGTGTCTAGCAAGGAAAAAGGGATTTTGAGTACATGAATGGATAAATGAATGATGGTGGATGCTTTCAAGGACTATCTCACAATGTTAATCCAAGAACACGGTCTAGTTATAGCAATGTAAACCAAGGATTTTAGTGATGTAAAGAAAGGATTTAGTGTAACGAAGCCATATGGTCCAAAGAAGTGGCCATGTCAAGAGGTTTGTGGAAAGCACATTTTTGTATTTTGTCCATAGTGTTGATCAAGATCAAGGAATAGATTTGGATAGAAGGCAGATATGATAAGCAAGATCAAAAGGGAGTAATGAAAGATGCAAGAAAGCAATGGATAGGAGCTAAAGGGTCTGGTTCAAGTGTAATAAATAAGACACACAAAACTTGTAAAGATCCTTAACCTTGTCAAGATCAAAGGTGGAAAAGGGATATGAATGTAGATAGGGGGAATGAGGGATAATGCATGATGAAGGATAATGGAGGAAGAAGGATAATAGATGGATGTACATGGATGGAACTTGCCCCCAGTGTAAACTGCAAAAGGATAATGGATTACGCATGATGCCCGTTTGCTAGGTTTTCATCATGGTACTTACCCAAGGAACCACAAGAAGTGGTTTTCACTCGTGGATGAAATTATTTCTCTTCCTTTTTTGTTTTGAATTTTTTTTTTCATCATTTTTTTTTCTTTTGGAAGATAGTGGAGGCATGATAGGGGATGGAAGAAGAACCCCAACATCTCTCTTCTTTGGATGGTACCCTTAGAATATGAGTTGTAATAGACCATGGGTATGAAGGTGTGCTTAAAGATGTTAGCAAGATAATGAAATGAAACTAGGGCAAGGATTTATACAAAGGATTGGATAAGAGGGATGGAAGGGTGAAAAAGAGATGCTGGATAATGGATGGGATGTTGGAAGAATTGTGTATGGATAGATGGAAATGCTGGAAAGATCAACATTGGCACATGCCTTGAGGGATGATGGACATATGGAGGAGAAGTGAATCTCATATTTTGAGATTTGGATGGAGGAAAGGTTACAGATTTTGGGGCATAAGAACCCAAAATGGATGAAGGAGGTGATGGAGGAACAACAATTTTGGATGCCAATTTTGATTTTTCTTTAGACTATTGTGCTTCAAGAAGCTGCTTAGGGATCCACATGGTTTTTGATTTTTTTTCCTTTTGTAGTTCCTTAGAGAAAATTGCTTGTACAAGTGCCTTAGGAACTCATATAACTTTTTTTTCTTCTTTCTTTGTGGGCCTTTGTGGCATTTTGTATTTTTCTTTTTCTTTTTGGATCATATTTTTCTTTGTTTCAACATGTTGATTAGATGGGACATGTTGATCCTTGAATACATGTGGATTACTTGACTTATGACTTTTATGCTTGGCATCCAAATTGCTTGGAGGGAGATGCGTGGATAGATAGGAATGATATGGAGGTCTTTTAGATGGATGGAAGGTACTTGAAGATGTGTGCCTTTGTTGATCTTGCATAAGGGATCGAGGGATATAGGGACCTAGAATGGATGGAACCAATGACGGGGAAAGTGTATATTTAGATTTAACTAGAGAAATGTAGGATTTATGAGAGATACCAACATCTTGAGAAATGTCCCTAAGGCAATGACCTTTAACATTTTCTTTAATATGGAGGGTTTCTTTCTTGTGGAGATTTACCCCTTTTCCTTTATAAATATTTTGATTTGTAGGATACACTCTGCTTTGGAAAGAAGGCACGAGTCCATTATGAGATAGAGGTGGAATTTAGGGAATGATAGGATCATGAGAGGGATTTGTAGGCATGATGGATCCTTGAGGTGGATATAGAGGATTATGACAAGGAGATGAAGGGATACTTTGATCTTGACATGGAAGACGACCATTGGATAGAGTAGGAAGGGTGTTTGACTCTTCATTTTGAATAGGACCATTTGAAAAGGTGGAAGAGGCATCATGATCTTGCTTAGGAAGTGGATTAGGAATACGATTTGGAAGGATGATTTTCTCTTGAGATAGAGCTGAGTCATCTCGGAAGAAATGAAAAGGTATAACGGTATCATCATGGGAATCTAGTCAAATGGGATCTTTTTCAATCATTAGATGGGATTGGAGAGTTTTGGTGTCTTGATCTTGATTTCTGGTAGGACTTGTTTGTTCATTCTTCAAATTATACTCCTGGCATGCAACCACTTCTAAGGAAGGGATAGGACTTGTTGTTCTCAAAATTTGATTCACTTTAAAATCCTTATAGTGATATGATAAACTCTATATGCAGAAGAGAGATTAAAGAGAAGGAAACATTCAAGACAACATATGACAATGTTTGATTAACCTTCTACACTTTGAAATTATCCAAAGTTTAGGCAGGTATACCTTTGTGAACTGAATTCACACTTTTAAAAGATAAATCCACAACAAACTAGTCCAAAAACCAGTGGATCTTATCACCTTAAAACCAACTGAAATAAAGAAATGAAACTTATACTCATGTTTAGTATTGATCTACAAGATATATAGAAGATAACCTTAACAGATACCAGTGCCTTATCCAAGGCCACATAGTCATCTAAGTTCAAACAATACTTCCACAATCAAATATCTCCACACATCCTATCAGTTTGGCTTCTGTCAATCCCCATATATGCCTGACATACATTAGATTTTTATTCGTATCAAACTAAACTATGTTCATCAAAATTCAAAGTATCCCACAAAGAATTTACTGGTAAAAATGATTCCTGCATATTTAATTCCCCTCCTGAAGAGAAAAGCTAAGAAGCATATCTACTTAAAATTGCCTTACAACCCATATTCAAAAGGAATAACACTAGATTACTTAGAATGAAACAACAAACATTTGCAAACATACTTGAAGACAACACAAAGTTTAAACTCGAAACCAATGGTCTGTATATTGATATTACTTCTAAAATTATTACAAAAACATTTGAATATTCTCCATTAAGACTTGAAAAAGCTCAAGTAAATTTTTGCAACGTTTTCTTACAATTCCTTGTGATCCCTTTTTTACTAGTCTTGGTATCCATTTATAACAATATGGATACACACACAGCTTCATAATTTCCTAGGAGAGTTTGTTACAATCATTACTTCTTAAGAAGAAGTTACAAAACCTTTTCCAAATGCAGTTACAAGTCTCTTTCAACATCCGTGGCTTCTTCCACTTGTTGTTCTGTTGCAACATTTTCTAACTGCTCTACATCAAGCACTGTACATTTTCTTGTCCATTCCTAATACACATCATCAGCAGGCCATGAGAAGTTAATTACTTTTTCTTTTGTATTGGCTAATCTTTTCCAAGAATTCCTCATTTTATTGACCTCTGAATTCAGAAAACCATAATGAGATTTGATTTTCTCAATCTCCTCAATTGTTTTGATAAATATGGAGGCATCCTCTGATTTAACAATTCCTTTTATTCTTAGTGATAATTTGGCTTCTAATTCCTTAAGCCATATTTGTTTGTCCTTTAATTGGGTTGGGCTAACAAAATCTCCTGGGAGTAATTCGAAAACTTGATCAATGTACTCTTTCTTGTACAGGTTGATCTTTCTATATGCATTATCCACTCCTTCTGCCAACTTTACTAAATCCTTTGTCATATCATTGGTAGATTTAATAATGGGGTCAGCCCCTGCCTCATCATAGGATACACAAATAAGTTCTATATCCTACTCTTTGGGTCTCCATTCATCAAAAATAGGTATTAAAATAGCCTTGTCCCCATTTAACTCATTCCACATTTCCAAAATCTTACTCATGTTGTTATACATTACTGAAGACCCTATAGTGTCAGCAAAACTTAAAATTGTAGCCCTTACTCTCTCTTCATATTTCTTTCCATATAGGGCCTGAGCCTGTTTTAAATTCTCCAACTCATGGGGAGTGATCTCAATCAACTAAGAACTAGAAGGTGCTGGAGATGGTGGGAATTCAATAATGGGGCTGGTAGGTGGAGGTCTTGTAGGAGAAGAGGAGAACATCAATGTTGAGAACTCACCTTGATGGTATTGTCCTACCAATTGGCTTTGTAGCTTGGTGATGATGCTATCTTTACCCCTTACCTCTTCCTTAGCACTGTTGTAAGCTTTTAAAATTGTCTCCAACTTAACTTGGAGATCTACTTTTTCTTTTGCCTCTCATTCTGCTACTGCAACACTAAACTTTGCAGTCTCTAGCATAGTGCTAGCAGCTTCCACTACCCCAGTGCTCTGAACTCTTTTCACTATCATTCCTCCAAGGTAACTTGACCCTGGGGTGTCCTTATTCCTTTTATTTTCATCTCTTTTAAGAGACCACATGACCAGTGCAGCATTATCCTTGCTGAAAGTGACTCCCTCCATAGGTTCTTAATTACAACCTCCCTCTTTTCTTTCAATGTCTGCAGCACATCCTCAAAACACAGAATTAAGAATTTTACCTTCTCTTCAAAGGGGTGAAAGCTAGACAAAGGGTCATAGCTAGTGTCAAATTGGTGCACAAAGTCTAAAGCCTTCTTGTAGGCCACCCACTTTTCTTTCCTCAGCTCTTGCTCATCTAAATCAAACTCATTTCTAATGAGGTCTTCAGGAAACTAGAATTGGTGTGGTCTACCTCTACATATTGCCCTCTTTCTGAACATGTCGTTGAAGAAATCTTCAGGTTCAGCACACTGGGATACTACAATTGACAAATGGTACGGTTGAAGGAAATCTTCAAAATACTTCCAACCTCGTTTAATAATTACAAATTGATGTGCTATGGTAACTGTAGGGAAAATGGTCCCTTTACCTCTGCCTGTTAGCTCTTCCTCTTGCACACTACCAATCTTCCTGAGGATTTATGCAATTCCCACTTTAAGAGGGACTGATAGGGCAACAAAAATGGAGTGCCTTTGAAACCATATACTCTGAAAACTTTGGAGACAGGGTATAAGTAGATATCACCCCAATTGGGGAAATTTTAATATTCTCAGCCAACTTTTTTGGCCTAATGAATTCTAAAAGAACCTTAGGGACTCTTGGATTCTCTGAACAGATAAGAGTCCTAATCTTAGATGAAAAACACTTATCACACTTTAAGTAGCTAGCATTTTCTCTGTCCCATGACAACACTCTACTCCATAACTGCACTGGCATCTTCTCTCCATCTTTCTCTTTCACAATATCCATTCCACTTGCAAAATAGTTACCACCCTTGAATAAAAATAAATGCATGAGGAGGGAGTGCCATCCAAAAGGCCTATCCACTTTTCCATTCTTTATTCCTATCAAGCCTTCATGGATGGCATCTGTGATATAGGAAGCATAATCAAAGGTCACTACCAAAGAAGGATTCAAAATTTGAGAAGTCATTAACATGTAATGAGTTGGCATATTTGCCTCAGCATCTTCTCCTAAAATTTGGCAGAGTGACCAGTATAATCCTTTGGCCCTAAGGGTGACCAGATTTAAAGAGAAAGGCTCCTCAGTGTTGGGTCCTACAACTGTTAATCTTCCTATCTTCACAAAGAATTCTTTAAGAGGCCCATTTCTAAGGTGGTTCCTCTACACACTATAAACCTGAGCTAGTGATTTGAAATTAATAGGTTCTAAAAAGTTGGTAAATTCACTAAGTCCAAAAGCATTTCTGAACTCCTCATTATTTATTTCAATGAGGGTTTTCCCACTTATATCCCTAACACACCTTGTGATTGGGTCATAGTTGTGTGCACTATGAGTTAGGAGATCCACATCCATGAATACTCCAGGGACCACCAATTTTCCTACGTCCAACTCCTAGATACTGTTCATTGGGGCTGAGGCATTTCTCATACCAAATCCAACCTTAAATTATCCCAACCCAGACAACCCAATTTGAGGGTCTCTTAGCCAATTTCCCTTGTCATACAATCCTTCTCCTATTTTTAGGCGAGGAGCTCTTGGCACTAATTCCTTTACCTTTGCTGCCTTATTAGTTGACATTATCAACTGTTCTAGGAAATCATCACAGATAGCCCTCTCCTGGTAATTAACCTTTCTTGAGAATTCTCTCTTAGGTGCCATCTTAAAAAACTATGCAAGCAATTTAATTACTAGCCCCAACTGTTCTGTAACAAATCAAAACCCAAATTAAAACACACTGTCAAGTTATTGCCAAGCAAGAGTACAAGAGAACCTATTTTTGGCTTGAAGAAATCTACTCTGCAACTGAAAAAAATTGCTCTACAACTGCTTCTCTGCAACAACTTTTCAAAATGATGCCTTCATTCAATTGATGCGAGATCATATACGGTAGTTGGGTTCTTAACTACGACATTGATACTGCATGCTTCGACCGTCCTTTTAGAATTGAATTCATAGAAGAATTTGAAAATTTTGCTCCAAAGGGTCATAACATGCCTGTATATTTTCTTTTCACTCTTTTGCCATTTCACAGAGCATAACATACTAGCAGTTTTGCCTAATGAAATCGCGCTAGCCATCCGATCAAATGAGACTTGATCGGTCTTTACACTATTTTAACCTCTTTGCCTTTGCATCGGGCCCTACCTTTTTTTCGCCATTTCGCAAGCTTTACCCCCCAAGCATTTTCCTTTCACAAAGCTACGCCAAGTGTTAGATGGAACTCTAACCACCCGACCTTTAACTCCTACCAGGACCATCAACCTTTTCACTAACCATGCCTCATCTTGACGGCTAATGGTTTTTCACTATTTTGCAGGGGTTAATCCACTTCCATCTTCGGACCACGAAACAACGAGAAACATTGGATCAATCTTGAGATGAACATCTTTTAAGTGAGATGTTTATCCAGACATTACTTACCCCACTTATTCACCGGTTAACAAATGCCATGTGGCACTTGGCTATTAGCCCTAAAAAACTCTTTGGGTTTAGTTCAGAGTCAACCACATGTCTTGCTTCCTGCATAACTGCCGGTTGCACCTTGGTGGGCCCTTATTCACCTTTTGAAACTACATGTCAATTGACACATCACCATTAAGCTTTACAAGAAGTAGTAGCTATCATTCCATGTCATGTTGGAAAGAACCTCTCTTTCTCTTTTGCCATTTTGCAAGTTTTAAAACACTAGCATCTTACCTTCATGAACTCACGCAAACCATTAGATCATATCAAACTTGCTTGATGCTTAACAACCTATTTGAATCAGGAAGATGTGGGTCTTCTGACTCAGCTTTATCCACCTGGTGTCTAGTCATTCCTAAACTGACATGTCAACTTTTTATTTGCTGAAAGAAAACATCAGGATCCACTTTATCCTTGCCACCTATATCTACCAGGTCACTTCTTATCCTATAGCATGACTCATCTTCTTGGCCCCAACTATGAGTCCTCAAATCCAATTCGTTGACCACTTTAATTTTCAGGCACATTTCATTGTCTTACTTGCCATCTCAACCAGCTGGACTGCTTACTTGGAATGCCATGTCATTTCGCAGTTTCGTGAAAGCTATCTTTCAAGCATATTTCTCTTGCAAAACTGTGATAGCTGTTAGATCTCGAGGACCTGTGCATCTGTTGTGCCTCTTATGAAGCTCTTTTGCCTGGGCCCAAAAACCTTTCGCTATTTTGTAGAGCATAACATGTGAGCATCTCTCAACCGCGAAACAACGTGGGTCGTCAATTTGTTTTAAACTTGATAGCCTTTTAGCCGTGGAAAACTCTTCACCACCGGGTCCCACCAAACCTTTTCGCCATTTTGCGTAAGGTAATTTACTCACTCATTTCGGCTGCGAATCAATGCTAGCCATTAGATTCAAAGCAAGATGGAATCTCGTTAAACTAGATCCAATGCATACAGTCGAACATGCTTTTTCCTTTCGCTATTTTGCAGAGCATAACACACCCGCAACTTCGCCTAACGAAACAGTGAAAGTTGTAGATTGATTTGAAAGTTGCATGACACTTACTGGACCCAACAACATTAGAAGGAAAAGGCATAAGGCGTAGATTTTTTACAATTATTTAATGATTTCCTAGGCAAATAACAAGGGGGGACATTTCACACAACCCCAAGACCCATTATTTAAGTGAATAAAGTAACGTAGGAATAGAAGCCAAAGGGTTTTGATAAGACATTTGAGCGATTAAAACTAAAAACCCTTAACCCTTAAAGACCTAAAATAGATTTGAAGCAATTAATAGCATACCTGACTCAAAATTTCAAAAACTTAGCCAATCATGGGAAAAGAAAACCCATTCCTTAAACAGTGATAACATCGGCTCTGACTGGGGATGGTTGATCACAAGGTCAACACAAGAAACACAAGAAACTCTGGAGAAATAGACCAAAACACTGACCCAAACAAAAACAACAGGAAGCAAACAAAATATATACAAACAAAGGACCTACTGTGCATGGACTTCAAGAGAAATAATGTTTCAAGAATTGTCCATGCACCGGAAATTCCTTTACTTCATCATTCATATTTTTTATAAAATAAGAATCCTTTCCATTTAAATCATAGACCACAAAAGGGCCAATCCATAATGATTCAAATTTCTTATGTTTTCCTTTGTCTTGTCCTCTTGCATTCCACTGAAGAACAATATCATCAATTTGAAACTTCCTTAATGATGTCCTTTTATCAAAAAGGTACTTGGACTACAGTTGGATCTTCAGATTTCTCTTATGAGCTAGAGTTTTGATCTCTTCCACTTCCACTATCTGAATCATTCGGTTTTCCATAGGTTCAGATAACTCTATGTCTTCAACTTGGAAGAATTTATAAACTGGAAGAAGATTGTTTACTGGCAGTCTAGCTTGTGTACCATAAACTAGTTCAAAAAGTGACATTCCAATGGCCTTCTTGACTATTACTTTGTCAGCCCACAAGGCTAATTTCAAATTTTGATCCCAAGACCTCTTGTTCTCTTCTAAGATTTTCTTGATAATGTTCAAGAGGTTTTTATTACTAGATTCAGCTTGTCCATTTCTCTGAGGATGATAGGGTGAAGAGTAAGACATGATTATTCCATGACTAGTACAAAATCCAACAAACTCTTTTGACCTAAAACTCATGGCATTGTCCATTACTAATTTTGTAGGTATTCCAAATCTAGTTATAACATTATCCATCAAGAAGTCAATGACAACTTTACTCATAGCTCTTCTTGTGGGAATAGCTTCCATCCATTTAGTAAAATAATCAGTGGCTACTATGATCCATCTATGACCTCTTCCTGATCTCTCAACAATCTCTCCAATAAAATCAATGCCCCATTGGACAAAAGGGGCTTCTATTGTGACTGGATTTAGGGGTAAAGCTCCTTCATACTTCAATTTGGATGAAAATGTTTGACATGGGTCACATTTCCTGACATGTTCATGAGCATCCTTGAATAAGGTAGGCCAATAGTACCCAGCCTGGATTATCTTACTAGCAGTTGTCTTAGCAGAGTAATGGCCTCCACATACTCCATCATGCATTTCAATCAACACCTTTTTAGCCTGGAATTCATCCAAACACATTAGCAGTTCTCCATCTCTTTTTCTCCAAAATAGATCACCTTGAATGAGAACATATTTTTGTGACTTGAGTTTCAGAGTTCTTCTCTAATTATGTGTCATTCCTTCTGAAAATGTAGCATCTCTTAAAAATCGAACTATCTCTGAATACCAAGTTTGTCTCTCAATACTAGTGACTGAAGTACTTTTGATTTCAACATTATTTATCTCAACATTTAGAAGATTAGATTCAGTCATGAGCTTGGCCAGACCTAAGCCTCTCACCAATTTGGTGATCTTTATTTCCAACTCAAATTCTTGGATTCTATTGATCCATCTACACCTTTTTCCTATAACCTCAAATTGGGACAAAATATCCTTAACTGCAGCATGTGGGGCATAAGCAGTGATTTTTGCATTCACAAGGTATGGCCTGAAAGCCTTGACAGCTTTAATTAAAGCATAAACCTATTTCTCCATGGTTTCATACTTTAATTATGCTACTTGCAAAGACTTGCTATAGAAAGATATGGGATGTTCATATCCCTCATTATCTTATTGTAACAATACTGCAGCTACTGTATGGTATGAAGCAAAAGAGAACAGAGAAAAGGGCTTACTATAATCAGGAGATTTCAGCACTGGTGCTTCTTGAATGGCCCTTTTAATCTCATCAAATGCTTTTGATGCTTCTTGGTCCCAACAAAATTTTGTATCCCTTTTAAGTAATTTTAGAATATGCTTCACTATCTCTGCAAAATTTGCAATGAATCTTCTAACAAAGTTGACCTTGCCCAAAAAAGATTGAATACCTTTGACATTTTTTGGTGCAGGCACATTATTTATTGCTTCAATTCTTTCAGGGTCAATTCTTACCCCTTCCTTGGAAACAATATGCCCCAATAATTTTCCTTCGGTGACCCTAAAATGACACTTCTTGGGATTTAATGACACACCAAATTCCAAAGCCTTATTGAACACCTTTTCCAATTGTCCACAGTGGTCATTGGCCCTTTAAGAGAAGCAAGTTATATCATCTTGATAAACCACCATGATGATATTGATGAATTCTTTGAAGGCTACATCCATAGCTCTCTGAAATGTAGCTCCATCATTTTTTAATCCAAACGACATTCTTACATAGATATATGTTCCCCATGGAGTAGTGAAAGTAGTTTTGAATTTTTTAGATTCTCTCACTAACACTTGATTGTATCCTGAAAAACCATCCATCATGGACAAAAGATCACAACCTGTTACTCTCTACAACATAGCTTCCATATTGGGGGAAAAGTAATTGTCTTTTAAAGAAGCAACATTCAAATTTCTAAAATCCACACACAATCTAATGTCCCCATTTTTCTTTCTTACTGGGACCAAATTGGAGACCCGAGACCCACGAAGAATGTCTTATAGGTTTAATAATCCCTCCTTCTCTTAACTTAGTCAATTCTTACTACATCTTAGTTTCTAATAGGGGGTTAATAGGTCTTTGCTTCTATCTGAAAGGCTTAGCATTTGGAAGTAAAGGAACTTCATGCTAAAAAAGGTCTTGTCTATACACCTTTAGGTTTTCATAAGACCAAGAAAAAATATGTTTATATCTTTTCAATAAATTGATAAGATTAGTTCTGACATGAGGGGGTAATTTCTTCCCAATGTATACTAACTTAGGGGATAATTCAGTCCCCAGGTTTACCTCCTCCAATTCTTCTAACTTGGTGGTAGACTGCTGATGTAAGTGACTGTCATTGTAACTGAACATGCTCTCTAGCTCTACCAACCCTTTAGATATCTCATTTGTTTCCAACTAGACCAAGACATTTCCAAACACTATTTCCTTATTATCAACCACCTCCACCAATGCATTGCAATCAATCTTCTATCCATCATAATCATCAACACATTGAATGAACCTAAGAATATCTTCATCATCAACAAAAACTTGCCAATTATACACATTATTAGGGATGGTAGGCCTAGATTTTATTTCCACAGTGGAGATGCCAGTTAGTGTTGCATCATCATTTTTCAATGAAACATTAGCTACAAAGTCTGCCATAATATTCTTTGATCGCTCTATCCAATTAATAGAAAATGTACTAAAATGCTCAATGACATCCCAAACTGCATGTTTATATCTCTTTAATCTATCATTTTTGGATGCATATTTGGATCTTACCTAAGAGACAACCAATTCTGAATCCCCTAAAACTTTCAATAGCTAGATTCCATGCCTTTTTGCAACCTCAAGCCCCAATAATAGGGCTTCATACTCTGCAGTATTATTTGTGCACTGGAAAGACAATAAGAAAGAATACTTAAAAGTTATACCTGATGGGGATACAAAAAGAACCCCTGCTCCAGATCCTTCTTTGGAGCAAGCTCCATCAAAATACATCCGCCATAAAACATGTTGTTGTGGTTCTAATTCGACCACAATGGGGTCAGTATTCTTCAACTGAGGTAAAATTGGTTGTAGTATGAAATTATCAATATCCACATCAATCATACAATTGAGCATACTAGGATCTACATTTTCAATTACTCTAGGAGCACGTGGTTCTTTGTACAACTTGACCTAATTCTCATTGATTGGGATGGTAGCATAAGATAAATCCAATTGGACATTTCCTCCTACTACTGCTGCCCATTGCTTGGACAACAACATACCATAATGGGGTTTAGTGTCAGTAACAATAACGTCCATTTTGTAAGTTACCTCAAGGAATGCTGCTATTTTTACTTCAACATCTCTCATTGTACCTATCATAGGTTCTTCCCTGTTATCCATAGCATAGCATTTTCCATATATAGTAGTTACTAACAGTAATAGTTCTTTCATAACACCATAGGGAATTACATTAGCAGCAGCTCCTGAATCTATCATACAATTTTTTTTCAGCCGGTTATTTAGTAACAAAGTAACATAAAAAGGATCTACCTATGAAGGGTCTTGAGTAATAGTGGTTCCAACATAAACCTCTAGGGTTTGGAGTTCTTGATCCTTTACATTTTTAACTGAACCGGCGGGTAGGACTGTGTCACTGTCAGACATATTAGAAAACAAAGACAAGGCTGCATCCCTATGTTCTTTTATTTTCAGTAATTCTATTAATGGGATAGTAACTTTCGTTTGTGTAAGATCTCGAGCCATGTAAAATATGGAATTACTACTCAATTCAGTATTAGCTCTAACCCTTTCTACCTTCAGCTGACTTGCCCTTTTTGCTATGGCAACTCCTTGTATATCATTGGTACTTTTATCATCTGTACTCTTGGGTACATCTTTAATCTGTTCTTTCTTTTCTTGACCAATTTTAGGGAAAGTAGTAGCACTACTTGTTGCCCCCTTTTGAGTAACCTCTTTGATAAAAATGGAACCAGGTTCACCCTAATCAATGTCCTTCTTGGTGCTCCTCAAGTTGTAATTGTGTTTTGCTTTAGCAATAGCAGCTTTGGTGATATTTTTAACTTCTTCCTCACTAGGCCTTCTAAGATGAACTTCTTCATCTTCAATTGTTACCACATTCAAGGTAGGATGCCAGTCCAGTGTTAGTTGTCCTTGAACAAACCTTTCATTATCCAACACATCACTACATTCACTTTGTATAGATTCCTCATCACTCTCTATAATGGTCTCAAACATGTTAATGTCAGGCTCAGCTTCTTGTCTCATGGACTCTTCAAGGGCTTGAGCTACTACACACTGATGAGGAGAATGTGGCCCATCACAAGCAATACACCAAGGAGTGTTTTCTATATTATGGACATTTTTTCCTTTTAAGGGATCTGGGATATCTTGACTCTGAGTAATTTTAGGCTTCTCATTTTGGGGTTTGCCATCTTTCCAATTGGTATTATAGGGCATGTCATGCAGTCTAGGGGGTCTATCTTGCCAGTTATAATGAGGCTTATCATTTTTATTTACCTTGGTAGTCAGATCCTTCATACCAATAACCAACTTTTCTATCTTGTCTTCCTCAGCAACTTTGTTAGGTTATTGTTTTGTTTCCTTCCATAACCTACCATCGGTTCTCCTTCCTAATTTTCCAGATGCTTTTCTATTTCTTTCCACATTAATGGCAATTCTAAATGCATCCCTCAGGTTATGTGGATTTTTATCCCTTAAGATATAGGCCATTTTAGAATCAAATGCATTATAATAGGTGTTCATAGACATGTTATCATCTAACCTCATCACCTGATACAATCTATGCATGGCCTTTTGAAATCTAGAATTGAAATCGGTGACCATTTCATTATCATATTTTCTAATGTTATTAAATTCATTGAGCATGAAGCTCACATTTGTTTTGTCACCGTATTGTTCTTGAAAACAATTCTTAAAGTCCTCCCAAGACCCAATGCTATTAACTGGAAGACCTCTGTACCAATCTCTTGCATCATCAACTAGGGACTGAACAAACAATTTCATTATAACATCTTCATCCACTATCTCATTATCATTTATTAAGTCACCAAAAGATTTTAAATTCTCCTCAGCACTGATTGTATTATTTCCAGCAAACTTATGGAGTCTGTCCCTTAACTCAGTAGGAACATGGTTGGGATATCCTAGGATCCCATCAAAAAACAATTGTCTATATTACTCCAAATTGATAGGTCTCCTTTGAAAAGGGTTACAACATTATTGTTTCCCATGTTCATTCTAAGTTTTGGAATTGGGGTCTGAGATATTTGGTTATGCTGATTGTTCATAGGGATTTGACTAACTGTTGTTGTATTAGCAGGCACAGTAGGCTGAATTTTAACCGGGGGGAGGGAAATTTGCTGAGGATCAAGCTTACTAAGATCTTCTGAAGGAAAAATGATAGGGGGAGCTTTTAGGTAACTAATTTTTCTTTTAACTTCCTGATTAGCTGCTTGCAACTTAGCTTTCTCTAGCTCCATTTGTAGATCCTCCTTTTCCTTCCTCATTCTTTCCATCTCTCTCTCATGTTCTGATAGCCTATGAGAAATCTCCTCTATATTTCTAGATCCAGTTCCATCATCCACCCATTTCTACTTCCCTTTATCAACATTATTCCTAGGAGGTTGTGAATCACTAGGCACTTCCCTATTTGGTTGGACTACTGACCTATATGCTGGCTTGGCCTTAGGGATTAGAATTTCTTTGATCACAGGGCCTTCCTCACCACTCTTTTCCTTTTCCTTGTTGGTATTTTGGTATGGTTTTGTCATTGATGTCAACAACTGCTAAATACACCTACTTTGGAGAACCAACAACATTCACCGGTAATTAGTAAACTATTCAAACAATCACCGGTATATGGTCAACTGGCAGAATATAATGTTCACCAATAGGATATAATGTTCACCGATACTTGCAATGACATGGAAGACACTTGGTAATGTCAAAGACATCATGTGGACACTTTTCCTTAAAGTAATATCATTGGTATATTCTTATTTGCATATTTGCTTTTACCAGCAAATAGGTCTAGGTTATCTAGGGTTATACCGGCAAGTTTATCTTTTCCAGATCAGCATGGCATGCTATGGAGATGATTTATTATTGTTGTAAATGAATTAATCTGACATGTTCAATCGGTTATTGCATCGGATATTGTATTATTTGTAAAATGTTTTATTGTAAAGCCGACCTACTAAAATTGGTCTTAGGGTATGGTATAAATGTAAGATCTTATTTGTAAGATCATGTGTGGAATGCGAAAAAATTAAAGGAAGAGTATATGTGAGATCAAGCAGAGATAAACACAAAGACATCATTTGAAGGTGAAGTTAGGTTTTTGTAGAAGCATATCAGCATTACACCGGTATTGAATCCAGCATATGAAGATGCTATTTTGTGCAGTACATTCTCATTGGATTTAACCATCCAACTGTAGCCAATGTGACTCCCATTTGTGTTTGAGCAGTGAGCTCTAGGCTGTTGGCCTTTCTGCATGTGCAGACCCCTCTTTGTACACTTACTATCTGTAGTAGTATCATCTGATTGTGGGTAAGGTTTCCCACCGTGGTTTTTCCCCTTACAGGGTTTCCACATACAAATATTTGTGTCATGTGTTGTGGATGAATTTATGTTTATGTTTCATGCATTAATTCTTACCGGTATAGCAATCTTCTATCAACACTGTTTACCGGCATACTTAACTGTCTTACTAGTATAAAGCAATAAGTTGGTTAATAAGATTTTGGTTTGAATTTATTTGACAACTGATTCACCCCCCCCCTCTCAGTTGTCCCTGGGACCTACAATTGGTATCAGAGCCTAGTCCTCTTATTGTGGAAGTTTAACAACTTGAGGAGATCCAATGTCTACTAATTATTTTAGAAAGGATAGTCCTAAACTTGATGGAACCAACTATGGAATATGGAAAATTAGAATGGAGACACATCTGGGAAGTTACTAAGAATGGTTATACTACTGCTATAGCTGGTCAGCTTGCTCCTGTTACTTTAGCTAAAGATGAAGAAAATGATTGCAAAGCAAGAGAAGCACTTTTGAGCGCATTATCAGATCAACAAATCATGGGATTATTAGATAGATCTACTGCAAAAGCTATTTGGGATCATTTGGAAACACTGAATGAAGGGGATTCCACAGTCAAAATTTCAAAACTTGAAAGCTTCCGAGTCAGGTATGAACATCTGAAAATGGAAGAAGATGAAAGAATTTCTGCTTTTATGGAAAGAGTAAATGAAATTGTTTTAGGTATCAAATGTTGTGGAGGAAACTTGAGTGAAGATGAGATTGTTTCAAAAATCTTAAGAGGTTTGCCACCGGCATATAAAATGAAGGTTACTACTATTAATGAGTTGAGAACAATGCCTAATACATCAGTAACTACGGATACATTGATTGGAAAACTTTCAGCTTTTGAAATTGAGGAATTTGGTCTTGTTGCTATAAAAACTAATTTGGCCTTCAAAGCATCAACATCATCTACTCCATCTTTTGACAAATCTGACTGGAGAGATTTTTATCCAAGAGAACTTGAAGAAACCGGGAAGGAGAATGAAGAACTTGAAGAACTTGAAGCACTATTTGCAAGAAAAATGCCAAAAGGTCCAATTGGAAGTAAGTATGAAGGTAAAGCACCCTTTAAATGTTTCAACTACAATAAGATTGGTCATATGGCTTCAAGATGCCCTGATAGACATGCTAGACTAAGAGAAGAAGCTAGAAGGACATATAAACCTAATCCTGAATATCAGAGATACAGATTTAAGAAAAACAAAGATAAGTCTTGTTACATTGCTGATGAAGGTGTGACTGATGATTCTGATGAGGATCCAACAGACAATGGATGGGTCTTTGTTGCTATAACAGAAGATCAACCGGTACCTATTGCTCCACCGGTAGAACAAGCCCTAGCAGCTAAAGTTGAATCAAAGGATGAATGGATTATTGACTCAGGATGCTCACATCACATGACTGGAGACAAAGGCAAATTCTTGAACTTTCAAGAATACAATGGAGGTTTAGTATGATTCGGAGATGACAAACCCTATTCAATCAAAGGTAAGGGTTCAATATCTCTTGATGGTAAACATAACACTGACAATGTTTACTATGTTGAAGGATTAAAACATAATCTTTTAAGTGTTGGTCAATTAGTTGAGAAAGGTTTTCAGTTACAATTTAAAAATGGAAAATGCAAAATCATGAATAGATCTGGTTTGGAAATTGCAACCGGTAATCAGACTAGAGGTAATATCTTTCATTTGAATAACAGTGAAAAGGCATGCTTAATTGCACATATAGATGAAAGTTGGCTATGGCATAAAATACTATGTCATGTAAATTTTGATTGCATGGTAAAAATCAGTACTTCTAAGGCAGTTAGAGATCTACCTAAAATTGTGAAACCTCAGAATACAATTTGCAAGGAATGTCAATTTGGAAAACAGGTTAGAGCTAGTTTCAAAAGTATTCCAGAAAAATTCAATAATGCTCTTGATTTAATTCACACTGATTTATGTGGTCCAGCTAGAACTAAAAGTTTGCAAGGTGATAGATATTTCATGCTAATTATTGATGATTATTCTAGAATGTGTTGGGTTACTTTTCTCAGAGAAAAATCAGAAGCACTTGGGAAGTTCAAACTATTCAAAGCAATGGTTGAAAATGAAATTGGTAAGAAAATTAAATGTTTAAGATTAGATCAAGGAGGAGAATTCACATCTAGAGATTTTAATACATTCTGTGAAGTTAATGGAATCAAAAGACAGTTATCAGCACCTCGAACACCTCAACAGAATGGAGTTGTTGAAAGAAAGAATATAACTATTTTGGATGCAGCAAGAAGTATGTTATCAGAAGCAAGTCTACCACATGTGTACTGGAGAGAGGTAGTAAGCACTGCTGTCTATACATTCAACAAAGTTCACATCAAAGGTGAAACCAGTAAGACCCCTCATGAACTATGGTTTGGTAATACTCCTACTCTTAAGTATTTTAGAATTTTTGGAAGTACATGTTATATTAGAAGAGATGAGTATATTGGCAAGTTTGATCCTAGAAGTGATGAAGGAATATTTCTTGGTTATTCATCTAAGAGTAAAGCTTATAGATGCTTTAATAAAAGATTACAGAAAATTGTTGAGAGTACAAATGTAAAGATTGATGAAAAATCTAGAGGAACTTCAAGGTATATAGACTCTAAACCGGTAACAGAAATTATGACAAATGAACCAACAGTAAATCCACTGGTACAGAATGATGATCTAGCTACTCCGATATCATCAGAGGATACCATAGTAATTGAAGAACAACAACAGACTAAGACACCTCGGTATGCAAGACTGAATCATTCTGAAGACCAGATAATTGGAAGCAAATTTAAAGGAGTCATGACAAGAGGAAGATTGGCAAATGAAGAGGTATGTCTTATTTCTCAAATTGAACCATTATCTATCAATGAGGTATGTGAAGATAAATTTTGGATTAAAGCTATGGAAGAAGAATTAGGACAGATTGAGAAAAATAATACTTGGACATTAGTTCCCTGGCCTGAAAATAAAAATGTAATTCGAACCAAATGGGTATTTAGAAACAAACTCAATGAAGATGGTAAGGTTGTTAGGAATAAAGCAAGACAAGTGTGTAAGGGATATTCTCAGAAAGAAGGAATTGATTACAATGAAACCTTTGCACCGGTAGCTAGAATTGAGGCAGTTAGATTATTCTTGGCCTTTGCAGCTCACAAGGATTACAAAGTTTATCAAATGGATATTAAATGTTCATTTTTGAATGGAGATCTTGAAGAGGAATTCTATATTGAACAACCTGATGGATTTTCTTTGACAGATAACAATGATATGGTTTGCAAATTAAGAAAAGCTCTGTATGGACTAAAACAAGCTCCAAGAGCCTGGTATGCAAGATTGGATAAGTATCTTTTAAAAATTGGTTTTACTAAAGGAAATGCAGATAGCAATTTATATTACAAAGTAACTAATGATGACATTTTGATTATGGAAGTATTTGTTGATGATATAATCTTTGGAGGAGAAGATGGATTATGCAAAGAATTTTCTCTTAAAATGCAACATGAATTTGAAATGTCTATGATTGGAGAAATAAAATTCTTTTTAGGATTGCAAATTTTACAAACTGATAAAGGCATATTTTTGAGTCAATCTAAGTACTTGAAAGAACTACTCAAGAAATTTGGGATGGAGAACTCTAAACCGGTAAGCACACCTATGACTACAAATGACAAATTATCTCAAAGGGATGAATCTACACCTATTAATCCAACTAGATACAAATCTATGATAGGAGGTTTCTAGATTTTAGAGTAATCCCAAAGAAAATCATGAATCAGCAATAAAAAGGATTTTTCGGTACTTATGAGGCACAACAAATCTTGGATTATGGTACCCTAAAGATGAAAATTTTGATCTATATGCATACACAGATGCAAATTGGGCAGGAGATGTGGATGATAGAAAAAGCACCACTAGAGGAGAATTCTTTCTGGGAAAGAGATTAGTTTCTTGGTTAAGTAAGAAATAGAGTTGTACATCTTTATCAACAGCAGAATCAGAATATGTTGCAGTAGCAACAAACTGTACACAACTACTTTGGCTTAAGCAAATGTTGAAAGACATAAAGGTAAAATGCAAGGAACCTATTACTATATATTGTGATAACACTGCAGCAATTGATATATCTAAGAATCTAGTATTGCATTCTAAAACAAAACATGTTTCTATCAAACTGAATTTTCTAAGGGAAAAAGTTGAAGAAAAGGAAATAAAACTGGTTTATGTAAATACTAAAGAATAGCTTGCAGATATTTTTACAAAACTTTTTCCTAAGGAAACTTTTGAGTATCTCAGAGATCAGCTCAGAGTCTTACCTCCACCGGTAGAGACTTAGACAATTGATGATTGTCATCAACCGACAGAATTAAATGGACAAATCTTTTGTTCCGGTATTTGATGAGGAGTCTACTTCTTAGGGGGAGTAGTTGGTATATTGAATTGGTTGGTATTTTGTATGAACTTGACCTTTTTGTGACTTTGGCATTTGATGTCAAAGGGGGAGAGATATATGGAAAAACATTAACGAGAAATATATTAAGGAAAATATATGGAAAATCTTTTTGAGGAGAGATTGGTATTGTAAATAAATCTTTGTATAAACACATATTACTCCCAGGGGGAGAATTGGTTTTTGTACTTGGCATTTCTATTTTGGCACTTTGATGGTTTTTCCATCTTGTGTTGCCATCAATGCCAAAGGGGGAGATTGTTGATATTTTGGTATGGTTTTGTCATTGATGTCAACAAATGCTAAATACACCTACTTTGGAGATCTAGCAACATTCACCGGTAATCAGTAAACTGTTCAAACAATCACCGGTATATGGTCAACCGATAGGATATAATGTTCACCGGTACCTGCAATGACATGGAAGACACTTGGTAATGTTGAAGACATCATGTGGACACTTTTCCTTAAAGTAATATCATTGGTATATTCTTATTTGTATATTTGCTTTTATCGGCAAATAGGTCCAGGTTATCTAGGGTTATACCGGCAGGTTTATCTTTTCCAGATCAGCATGGCATGCTATGGAGATGATTTATTATTGTTGTAAATGCATTAAGCCGACATGTTCAATCGGTTATTGCATCGGATATTGTATTATTTGTAAAATATTTTATTGTAAAGCTGACCTACTAAAATTGGTCTTAGGGTATGGTATAAATGTAAGATCTTATTTGTAAGATCATGTGTGGAATGTGAAAAAAATTTAAGGAAGGGTATATGCGAGATCAAGCAGAGATAAACATGAAGACATCATTTGAAAGTGAAGTTAGGTTTTTGTAGAAGCATATCAGCATTACACTGGTACTGAATCCAACATATGAAGATGCTATTTTGTGCAATACATTCTCATTGGATTTAACCATCCAACTATAGTCAGTGTGACTCCCATTTGTGTTTGAGCAGTGAGCTCTAGGTTGTTGGCCTTTCTGCATGTGCAGAACCCTCTTTGTACACTTACTATCTGCTGTAGTATCATCTGATTGTGGGTAAGGTTTCCCATCGTGTTTTTTCCCCTTACAGGGTTTTCACGTACAAATATTTGTGTCATGTGTTGTGGATGACTTTATGTTTATGTTTCATGCATTAATTCTTACCGGTATAGCAATCTTCTGTCAACACTGTTTACCGGCATACTTAACTGTCTTACTGGTATTAAGCAATAAGTTGGTTAATAAGATTTTGGTTTGAATTTATTTGACAACTGATTCACCCCCTTCCCCTCTCAGTTGTCCCTGGGACCTACATTCCTTAGCAAACACTTCAAGATCAGCTATCTGTCTAAGAAGCCTATCTCTCTCCATTAGTTTTGCTTTGACTTCCTTTTCCTTAATTGCTTCCTTTTGGGCTCTTAAGGAGATTAAGTGGTGAACCCTCCTATTTAAATCTTCTATTTCTTGTGACACTTTATGTTCATCAGGGAAATTCTCCTCGGAGTCAGATATATTGACTTGATCTATATCAATCAAGCTGATATTTCCATCAATTGTTCTAGGTACAGAATGTCTAATTGCATTTGAACTAGTCCTATCTCTCGCAGACACACTAAAATGAGATATATCTTGATTTAAAGCATGAGCATTATCTATATTTCCAAACAATCTAGAATGGAAACCTAATATATCATGTTCAGATTCTCTGGAAGAAGAATTAGACTTTGCATAAATAGGTCGATCAGGTATCTTACCGGTATTGTTATTTTGTTGCACCCAAGCAGCATTTGATGGTTCATGAAGCACTGATCACTTCTGACCTCTCTGTGACTGTTCAGGCAAACCTTCTTGCAAAGTTTCACGAGGATGCTTTTTCATGAATGATTTGGTGTTTTTTCCTCCTTGCATTATGCTTGTCTTCCTTTTAAAATTTAATTTATTTCACAAGAACTGGTTCCAAGATAACAGAGTCGCCACCCACAAGACTATGGGAAATATGAAAACAAGCTTTGAATAAAACGTTGCAAATCTTCAGACCAAAATCATATATCAAAATAAAATAGAGGGAACTTCCAAATAGAGACTTCCAGACACCACTGCTATATTCATTGAAGCTCCAATCTATTCCACAAACACGCAATGATTTTTCCTTATAAATCTAAGCACAAATCTGTGTCTGGATCCTTATTGTGACTCTCCCTAGCAGAGTTGCCACTTTTGTTGTTCTCAAAATCTGATTCACTTTAAAATCCTTATAGTAATATGATAAAATCTATATGCAGAAGAGAGATTAAAGAGAAGGAAACTTTCAGGACAGCATATGACAAGGTTTGATTAACCTTCTACACTTCAAACTTATCCAAAGTTCAGGCGGGTATACCTTTGTGAACTAAATTCACACTTTTAAAAGATAAATCCATAGCAAACCAGTCCGAAAACAAGTCGATCTTATCACCTTAAAACCAACTGAAATAAAGAAATGAAACTTATACTCATGTTCAATATTGATCTACAAGAAATATAGAAGATAACCTTAATAGATACCAGTGCCTTATCCAAGGCCACAGAGTCATCTAAGTTCAAACAATACTTCCACAATCAAATATCTCCACACATCCTATCAATTTGGCTTCTGTAAATCCCTATACATGCCTGACATACATAAGAATTTTATTCGTATCAAACTAAACTGTGTTCATCAAAATTCAAAGTATCCCACAAAGAATTTACTGGTAAAAATGATTCCTACGTATTTAATTCCCCTCCTGAAGAGAAAATCTAAGAAGCACATCTACTTGAAATTGCCTTACAAACCATATTCAAAAGGAATAACCCTAGATTACTTAGAATGAAACAGTAAACATTTGCAAACATACTTGAAGACAACACAAAGTTTAAACTTGAAACCAATGGTCTGTATATTGATATTACTTCTGAAAGTATTACAAAAACATTTGAATATTCTCCATTAAGACTTGAAAAAGCTCAGGTAAATTTCTACAGCATTTTCTTACAATTCCTTGTGATCCCTTTTTTACTAGTCCTGGTATCAATTTATAACAATATGGATGCACACATAGCTTCGGACTTTCCTAGGTGAGTTTGTTACAATCATTACTTCTTAAGAAGAAGTTACAAAACCTTTTCCAAATGCGGTTACAAGTCTCTTTCAACATCCACAGCTCCTTCCACTTGTTGTTCTGTTGCAACATTTTCTAACTGCTCCACATCAAGCACTGCATATTTTCTTATCCATTCCTGATACACCTTATCAGCAAGCAATGAGAAGTTAATTACTTTTCCTTTTGTCTTGGCTAATCTTTTCTATGAATTCCTCATTTTATTGACCTCTAAATTCAGAAAACCATAATGAGATTTGATTTTCTCAATCTCATCAATTGTTTTGATAAATATGGAGGCATCCTCTGATTTAACAATTCCTTTTATTCTTAGTGACAATTTGGCTTCTAATTCCATAAGCCATATTTGTTTGTCCTTTAATTGGGTTGGGCTAACAAAACCTCCTGGGAGTAATTCAAAAACTTGATCACTGTACTCTTTCTTGTATAAGTTGATCTTTCTATCTACATTATCCACTCCTTCTACCAACTTTACTAAATCCTTTGTCATATCATTGGTAGATTTAATAATGGGGTCAGCCCCTGCCTAATCATAGGATACACAAATAAGTTCTATATCCTGCTCTTTGGGTCTCTATTTATAAAAAATAGGCATTAAAACAACCTTCTCCCCATTTAACTCATTCCACATTTCCAAAATCTTACTCATGTTGTTATACATTAGTGAAGACCCTATAGTGTCAGCAAAACTTAAAATTGTAGCCCTTACTCTCTCTTCATATTTCTTTGCATATAGGGCTTGAGCCTGTTTTAAATTCTCCAACTCATGGGGAGTGATCTCAATCAACTGAGAACTAGAAGGTGCTGGAGATGGTGGGAATTCAATAATGGGGCTGGTAGGTGGACGTCTTGCAGGAGAAGGGGAGATCATCAATGTTGAGGACTCACCTTGATGGTATTGTCCTGCCAACTGGCTTTGTAGCTTGATGATGATGCTATCTTTACCCCTTACCTCTTCCTTGGCACTATTGTAAGCTTTTAAAATTGTCTCCAACTTAACTTGGAGATCTGCTTTTTCTTTTGCCTCTCTTTCTGCTACTGTAACACTAAACTTTGCAGTCTCTAGCATAGTGCTAGCAGCTTCCACTACCCCAGTGCTCTACACTCTTTTCACTATCATTCCTCCAAGGTAACTTGACCCTGGGGTGTCCTTATTCCTTTTAATTTCATCTCTTTTAAGAGACCACATGACCAGTGCAACATTATCCTTGCTGAAAGTGACTCCCTCCATAGGTTTGGTCTCCTTTCTTACTGCCTCTAAAACCAAGGCATCTGCTATGTCCCATTCGGGGAGAATGAGTACCCCAGCCTATGCTACCATGTCTCTTCCTTACTCGGGAGTGATGGTCTTAAACTCATCAACCATTTCTTGCTTTATCTCTTCCTCCACCATAGCTAGATCCCTTTGGGGCTGCTCACCTTTCCTCTTTTCACACCTAGCATTAAATTTATCAATATTCTGCTTCCACACAAATTGCATGAAAGCTCCTGATGTGACAAAGTTATTATCAGCCAAGAAATCCTCACTGGCTTGCTTGATCTCAGGATCCCACTCCTGGCCTTTGAACTCATTAGTAGTAATGTTCATCTGAGCAGTAATGGGCTCTTCTGGCATTCCCTCTTCCACTTCATCATATGTGTATGCTATCTCTCCAAGACTGCCTAATTATAACAGTCTCTCAGCTGCTGCCTGTTCATCTCCTATATGAATAGGGGATTGAGATGGGGAATACAAGGGTTCATCAGATTATACTTCCTTTCCCACTCTTTGTTTCTTTGGGCTATCCTAAATGTTAGTGACATCTTGTATCTTCCTCTTCCCTTTTGAGGTAGAAGGCTCCCCCATTGTTGGCATCAACACACTGTAGTTGGACTTCTTATGTAACATGTAATCACCAGGAGGTATTGCTCTGGTAGATGCAGTACTATTTAGAGCTAGTCTTTCTTTCTTAGGGTTGTTTTTAATTACAACCTCCCTCTTTTCTTTCAATGTTTTCATCACATCCTCAAAACATAGAATTAAGAATTTTACGTTCTCTTCAAAGGGGTGAAAGCTAGACAAAGGGTCATAGCTAGTGTCAAATTGGTGCACGAAGTCTAAAGCCTTCTTGTAGGCCACCCACTTTTCTTTCCTCGGCTCTTGCTCATCTAAATAAAACTCATTCCTAATGAGGTCTTTAGGAAACTGGAATTGGTGTGGTCTACCTCTACATATTGCCCTCTTTTTGAACATGCCATTGAAGAAATCTTCAGAGTCAACACACCGAGATACTGTAGTTGATAAATGGTATGGTTGAAGGAAATATTCAGAATACTTCCTACCTCCTTTAATTATTACAAATTGATGTGCTATGGTAACTATAGGGAAAATGGTCCCTTTACCTCTGCCTATTAGCTCTGCCTCTTGGACACTACCAATCTGCCTCAGGATTTCTACAATTCCCACTTTAAGAGGGACCTGATAGTGCAACAAAAATGGAGTGCCTTTGAAACCATATACTCTATAGACTATGGAGATAGGGTATAAGTAGATATCACCCCAATTGTGGACAATTTTAATATTCTCAGCAAACTCTTTTGGCCTAATGAATTCCAAAAGAACCTTAGGGACTCTTGGATTCTCTGAACAGATAAGAGTCCTAATCTTAGATGCAAAACACTTATCAAACTTTTAGTAGCTAGCATCTTCTTTGTCCCATGGCAGCACTATACTCAATAACTACATTGGCATCTTCTCTCCATCTTTCTCTTTCACACTATTCATTCCACTTGCAAAATAATCACCACCCTTGAATAAAAATAAATGCATGAGGAGGGAGTACCATCCAAAAGGCATATCCACTTTTCCATTCTTTATTCCTATCAAGCCTTCATGGATGGCATTGGTGATATAGGAAGCATAATCAAAGGTCACTACTAATGAAGGATTCAAAATTTGAGCAATCATTAACATGTAATGAGTTGGCATATTTGCCTCAGCATCTTCTCCTAAAATTTGGCAGAGTGACCAGTATAATCCTTTGGCCCTAAGGGTGACCAGATTTAAAGAGAAAGGCTCCTCAGTGTTGGGTCCTACAACTATCAATCTGCCTATCTTCACAAAGAATTCTTTAAGAGGCCCATTTCTAAGGTGGTTCCTCTGCACACTGTAAACCTGAGCTAGTGATTTAAAATTAATAGGTTCTAAAAAGTTGGTAAATTCACTAAGCTTAAAAGCATTTCTAAACTCCTCATTATTTATTTCAATGAGGGTTTTGCCACTTATATCCCTAACACACCTTGTGATTAGGTCATAGTTGTGTACAATCTAAGTTAGGAGATCCACATCCATGAATACTCTAGGGACCACCAATTTGCCTACGTCCAACTCCCAGATACTGTTCATTGGGGCTCGGGAGTTTCTCATATCAAATCCAACCTTAAATAATCCCAACCCAAACAACCCAATTTGAGGGTCTCTTAGCCAATTTCCCTTGTCATACAATTCTTCTCCTATTTTTAGGCGAGGAGCTCTTAGCACTAATTCCTTTACCTTTGCTACCACATTAGTTGACATTATCAACTGTTCTAGGAAATCATCACAGATAGCCCTCTCTTGGTAATTAACCTTTCCTGAGAATTCTCTCTTAGGTTCCATCTTAAAAAACTATGCAAGCAATTTAATTACTAGCCCCAACTGTTCTGTAACAAATCAAAACCCCAATTAAAACATACTGTCAAGTAATTGCCAAGGAAGAGTACAAGAGAACCTATTTTTGGCTTGAAGACATCTGCTCTGCAACTGAAAAAATTAGCTCTGCAACTGCTTCTCTGCAACAACTATTCAAAATGATGCCTTCATTCAATTGATGTGAGATCATATACGGTAGTCGGGCTCTTAACTATGACATTGATACTACATGGTTTGGCCATGCTTTCAGAATTGAATTCATAGAAGAATTCAAAAAAATTTCTCCAATGGGTCATAACATGCCTGTATATTTTCTTTTTGCTCTTTCGCCATTTTGCAGAGCATAACATCCGAGTAGTTTCACCAAAAGAAATCGCACCAGCCATCCGATCAAATGAGACTTGATAGGTCTTTACACTGTTTTACCCTCTTTGCCTTTGCATTGGACCCTACCTCTTTTTTGCCATTTCGCAAGCTTTATCCCCTGAGAATTTTCCTTTTGCGAAGCTACGCCAAGCGTTAGATGGAACTCTAACCACCTGGCTTTTAACTCCCACTGGGACCGTCAACCTTTTCACTAACCGCGCCTCATCTTGACGGCTAATGGTTTTTCGCTATTTGATAGGGGTTAATCTGCTTCCATCTTTGGGCCATGAAACAACGAGAAGTGTTGGATCAATCTTGAGATGAACATCTTTTAAGTAAGACCTTTATCTAGACATTACTTACCCCACTTATTCACCAATTAACAAATGCCATGTGCACTCAACTATTAGCCCTGAAAAACTCTTCGGGTTCAGTTCGGAGTCAACGATGTGTCTTAGTTCCTGCATAACCATCGGTTGCACCTTGGTGGGCCCTTAATCACCTTTTGAAACTACGTGTCAATTGACACATCACCATCAAGCTTTACAAGAAGTAGCAGCTATCGTTCCACGTTATGCTGGAAAGAACCTCTCTTTCTCTTTCGCCATTTCGCAGGTTTTAAAACACTAGCATCTTACCTTCGCAAACTCATGTGAACCGTTAGATCATATCAAACTTGCTTGATTCTTAACAACCTCTTTGAATTCAGAAAACGTGGGTCTTTTGACTTAGCTTTATCCACCTGGTGTCTAGTCATTCCTGAACTGACATGTCAGCTTTTTATTCGCTGAAAGAAAACATCGGGATCCACTTTATCCTTGCCACCTGTATCTGCTAGGTCACTTCTTATCCCACAACATGACTCATCTTCTTGGCCCCAACTGTCAGTCCTCAAATCCAATTTTCTGACCACTTTAATTTTTGGCCACATATCATTGTCTTACTTGCCATCTCAACCAACTGGGCTGCTTACTTGGAACTCCATGTCATTTCACTATTTCACCAAAGCTATCTTTCGAGCATCTTTCTCCTACAAAACTGTGCTAGCCATTAGATCTCGAGGACCTACACATCTATTATGCCTCTTATGAACCTCTTTTGCCCGGGCCCAAAAACCTTTTGCTATTTCGCAAAGCATAACATGTGAGCATCTCTCAGCCGTGAAACAATGCGTGCCATCGGTTTCTTTTAAACTTGATCGCCTTTTAGCCATGGAAAACTCTTCACCGCCGGGTCCCGCCAAACCTTTTTGCCATTTTGTGAAAGGTAATTTACTCGCTCATTTTGGCTGTGAATCAATGCCAGCCATTAGATTCAAAGTGATATGGAGTCTCACTAAACTAGATCCAATGCATATAGTCGAACATGCTTTTTCCTTTCGCTATTTCGTAGAGCATAACACACCCGCAACTTCGCCTAATGAAACAACAAAAGTCGTAGATTCATCTGAAAGTTGCGCGACACTTACTAGACTCGACAAAATTAGAAGGAAAAGGCATAAGTCATAGATTTTTTACAATTATTTAATGACCGCCTAGGCAAATAACAAGGGGGGACATTTCACAGGACCCCAAGACCCATTACTTAAGTGAATAAAGCAATGTAGGAATAGAAGCTAGAGGGTGTTGATCAGACATTTGAGTGATTAAAAACTGAAAACCCTTAACCCTTAAAGACCTAAAATAGATTTGAAGCAATTAATAGCATACCTAACTCAAAATTTCAAAAACTTAGCCAATCATGGGAAAAGAAAACCCATTCCTTAAACAGTGATAATAGGACTTTGCATAGGCATAGGGGATTCTTGGAAGGTCTCCATATTTGGGCATGATGGGGAAGAATTTTGAGTGGGACTCTCTAGAGTGGGTATGTTTGGAATTGGAGTGCATGATGGCATAGGATATGTGATTTTAAAATATTTAGAGGAACTTTTAGCATTAACTTTGATTTCCATAGGAGATAGCCCTTGAAGGTAAACATGAGAAATTTTATTGTTTGAAAGAGATGGTATGGATTGTTGCTGAGAAGTTTTGGGAGATGAAGGCATCATAGAAGGGATGGAGGCCACATATGGAGCCTTGATAGATATAGGTTCATGATTTTGATCATGCTTAGAAATAGTTCCTTATTTTTCTTTAGGTGAGTCATTAGGATCTTCAATTTCAATGACACCATTATCAATGAGATCTTGAATCTTATGTTTTAATTACATGCATTTAGAAGTCTTATTTTTATTTTGTCTATGATATGCACAATAATTACTCACAAATTCACATCCCCATGTGGTCTTTTTAGGTAATATGATAAGATTATGCTCAAGAAGCTCTTTCAAAGTTGACTCAATAGATTTCCCCAAAGGTGTAAATCGTGTATCTAGAGGATATTTGGAGGAAATGTCTTTATGTCTTGGTGAAGGTGTCTTGTGAGCTTGTTTGAGATTTGGCTTTTGATTGTCAAATCATATAATCATTTTAGCATTCCTTGAAGTTTTTCACTCTTGATATCATGCATTTGTTTTTCAAATGGAGTCATTGATTTATTTTGTTGGATTTTCATGTCATATATTTCTGTCTTGATATCTTGATTCATTTGAGCCAAGGTAGCCAAGGGAATTGGAGCTAAGGTAGCCATGGGATTCTTAGTTTTGTTAGAATTTTTAGAAGAGCTTCTAGTTTGAATAGGCATTTACAATTGATGGGACTAAGAGCTAGATGTGTTGCAGAAGTCAAGATCAAATTGTAGCTAGTTATTCATTTAACGTAGTGATTTGAGAGAAGTAACTAAGATTTAGTTTGGTTTTAGGAACAATCTATCCTGTGTAAGGTGTTATCTAAGTTAACTTAGGTTTGATAAGATGTTGTTTGAACTAGCTGAGAGATGATCAACAAAATCGTGCAACACAATGGAAAGGGTACACTATCAAGATTTTTTATGGTCAAGATGATGATGTCCAGTTTTATGCTTGTTGTAGAATGATCTGGGCAATTTTGAATGTTTTGACTGACAAGATCAGGAATTCATACGACAGAGGATTGGAAGAGATGAGATTCTGATAGATGGAGTTTCAATGACTGACAAAGATTATTTTTTGATAAGGACTAAGTTTTTGATATTTGACAAAGACTAGTTTTGGACACGAACAGTTTATCACTGGTTTGTTGATTTGTTTTCATCAGTTTTAGTATTTCAATTTTAGTTTTAGGGATGAAAATATAGAAAACATGCAAGATATATAATAATTCAATCACAACACGCTAACCCTATAGAAGTTGGCTTAGAGAAGAAAATTGTTTCTTGCTGACTGAGGTACACACACAATAGCTAATCAGAATACGACTGTTGAGTCTCACACAATGGATTCTCAACACTGTATTAGCCGACTCCAAATGCTAATGGGGGCATGATATGGCAAGTGTCTTATGAGAGTTACTATCTCTCTTGCACAATGATTATCCCCCATTTGGAGGTGAATCGGGTAGTTTCTATCTTATCTTTCTTAGTTAGGAATTCCATTTGAAATTACCACTTGAAGTCACACAAGCATGATTGAGGTTTATAGCCTGACAAGGTACCAAAACATGTTGTAGTCACGTAAACATGATTGAGACCACGAGGCCCTACAAAATGCTTAATATGAGAGATCTCAAAGAGAAAACTCAAATAATCCCATCCTCTAAGACTTTAATCACCAGAGGCCTATTTATTATAGTGAGTTGGAATGCTCAGGTCCAGCTATACTCACTTGGGTCGTTATCACAGGGTGATTACTTTTTCCCACTGTGACAGGCCCGCTAAAGGTACACAAATCTCAAAACTTAGAAAAAAGCTTCGAGGGTCTAGATTTCTGATTGTCTGTAAAAGACAAGAGCATACTCTCCTACCTCTCAGATTTTTGTGAAAACATAAAAGACAAATTTGTTCTTTAACCAGATAGCAATTTTAGTGCCTAAAAATTAATTTAAATAATACACGATGTTTGTTCTATTCTCTTTAGGCAACCTGTAAAACCAACGCATTAGTAGTCATGTTGTTTTTTTATTCTTTGACAGGCATATGTTTGATTGATAAATTCTTTGTCAAGTGGACCTGCAAATATTAAAAACCCAAAATTAGTTTCAAAAATAACATAAAAAAGTCATCAAAAGAAAATTCTAGCATGCAAATTGTAAATTAAACTAATCTAACAAGAATTTCTATTTTTTTATGACTATCCTAGTTATGACAGTTTTGATAGTTCTACGCTCTGTCATTTATAACTTTTCAACTAGAGCTAATTCAGAAAATCGCTTCGGTGGAAATTTGGAAAAATTGGTTTTAAAGAACATATTAATATTTTGTTTAGATCCAACGGTTCAATAAAACATTATTCCCTCTGAACAAAGACCATTTTTTACTATAACAAAAGAATAAGTAAAATGATAGTAGTGCACTCTATCATTCCTAACTTTCAAATATGAAATTATTAGGAAAATCTCTTCGGTGAAACTATAGAAAACTTGATTTTCAACAACATATCAAAAATTTGTTTGGATCCAATAGTTCAATAAAATGTTATGCCCTCCAAAAAGAGACTATTTTTTACTCACAAAAGAACAAGCAAAAAGAAAGATTTTTATTTGCAAATTTTACACATGTTTATTAGTTATAAAAACCAAACATTAAATTTATTCAGGAAACATAATAAATCTTGTAGTTGTGGGTTCGAGCCCCACGGTGGGTGCCAAAAATGTGTGTGTGAAAAGTGGACCTGTATCTATATCTGGAATACATAACACTTCAATTAAGTCATTGCATGCATGGTTAGTAAATCAATAATCAATGAATAATAAACCATTACAAAGAGACCCATTGCCTTCTAGTAGATGCAAGTTTAGATTGCTCTAAGATTGCTAAGATATCCAATGACTAGACAACACCTAAACAAAGGATTTTTAAATCTATATGAGCATGAATTTGAGCTAAATGGATGCAAGATTTAAGCTAGATATGCAAGGTTAATCTAACATGATTTAAGCAATATATGAATAACTAAAATGCAATATCTCAATGCAAATTATCAATGAACCTAGAGATAAAACAAAATAATAATAATATATTCTCCGAGATCTTCGAATGAGAGATGAGCCCCTGAATTTATAGAAAATTCAGAAAGAAACCGAAGGCTAAGATCAAATGATGATGAGCGGTCAAGATTTTCCAAGAGGAAGCACAATCCAGGTGAATTGATGTGATTGGATGCTTTTCTCAGTTTTAAAGGAAATTGATCTAAAATTAAGATAAAATCAAGAAAAAACTGATTTATTCTCTATTTCATTCAGTTTTGAGATTTAATTGTTTTCATTGCTTTCTTTGATAGTATTTATCAATTTTTAATTTGTTTTTCAAGATTATCTCCAATTGATTTCTTTTCTCAATTTTTAATTCTTTTTTGGTCAATTAATTCCTTTTTTTATTTGTTTCCTTTTTTGAAGATTTGTGCTCATAATTTCCAATTCCTCTTTCTTGATGATTTAGTGGCAAATTGATTTATTTTTCAAATTAATTCCTCTTTTTGTTGATTTAATGGAAAATTGATTTATTTAATTAAATATGCTAGGACATTTAATAAAATAAATAAGATAATTGTTCAAAATGATTTACTTGGAATGATCAATTAATTAAATAAATATTTAATTAATATTTAGTGATTAATTTTGCCATGTGACATTGATGATTTTAGAAATTAATTGTGTGCTCAAGATTTATTTAATTGCCTTTGGTTAGGACCTTGGTGACGTTGTCAAAATTAGGGGCCCATGTTTTAGATGACCATTTTTAGGATATTATAGGTGGTATTGTTAGTCCCAACTAGTACTAAGAGGGGATGGATGAATCAACACTATACTGGTTTTACTAGATTTAACCTTAATCAAAGTTTCTATTCAAACTTAACACTTATCAGTATAAGCAGCATTAATAAGAAATATGCACACATAAAAACAACCACACATGACTACCAATATTTATCACATGGAAACCCAAATGGGAGAAAACCATAGTGTGAGTAGAAAGTCACAAAATCTGCACTCTTCTAGAGTATGCCCGGTGAGGAGCCATCCCTATTAGGAGAATAAGAAGACATTGTTAGGTGCCACCCGATTATGATATTTTCTTTAAGTCCTCTGAGAACCTTTACCCTGTTAGGGGTAGCCTTGTTAAAGGACTTAAGATCATCAATTAAGATGTCACTCGATTAAGGGATTTTACAAAGGGACCTGTTAAGGTCCACCCAGTTAAGGGATTTTACTATTGTAGCTATTAGAAAACAACAGAGAGAATGATCTCTTGTAATAGCTACTATTAGTTTAATCAGATCCAAATGAAGCTCTTTGGTTTGACCATTGGTTACACTTGCTCTACACTCTACTGGTGCTCTGTGTTCCACTTGCTTTGCACTCTACTAGTTCTTTGCATTCTTTCTCTACTCTCCACACTATCTGAGCTCTACACACTCTCTTCACCACTCTGGTATTCACTTAGCAGTTCTTCCCTCTTCTCACCTTGCTAGATTGCCTCTCTTCAAAATTGCACTTTGCAATTTTTATGATCAGACTTTTGGTTTTTGCCAAAAAACCTTCATACCATATTTTGCCAACACATACCCGCTGATTCCTCAATGAGTTTACACTTAACACTCAGTATATTTAAAATTCAAATATTCCCAAATCTTACCACACTTTCTCTATGCACTCTGCATCAATCTCGCAAGTAACTCATCCTTTTCTACCTCCGCAACTCATAATTTCACCAACCTCTGGGTAATTTTCTATCTTTTTAATGTGAACCAAAAAATCCTCACAAATCTCACCTTAACTAGTTGTTAACAGTGTAGACTTTAATAAGCATTTGTTTGATGATATCTTGCCATGACTGACTCACCTTTGGTCATCACATCCAGATTACCAGTCACTGCTCTAAGATTCTCGATGTTCAACATTATTCAACCTGTATCACTAGTTCAATTGTGTAACTCTTCATCTTTTGCCACCAATCACTGATCATCAATCAGACTGGTCACCTATCTATCCAGAGTGTTTCGGTCATCCATAAGACTACTAAACTACAATTCGAGTCATCTCTTGTGACCACATCATCATTTCATCTGCCAGTTTTAAGAAAATGATCTCAACACCTATTGGGTGCTTGACTGACCGGTTAACTACTCTATTTATCCTTCAATCGGTTAGTTTTCTACCAACACACTTCTTAAGTGTGTCAATAATGCATATTTGGGAAGCACTGAATCCTCCATACTATTTGCAGCCATGGGTAAACCATTGGGGTTTACCACACCTCCTTGCCTATGAGCTTGGCTTTATTCACCAGTAAGTGTTACTCATCGATGACAATACTAACTAATGAACTAGTTGTGCCAAGACCATTAGTTATGCCAACAATCTCCCCCTTTGGCATTGATGGAAACACTTCAAACTTCTCTTTTAGAAACCAATCACTTCTTCTTTTGTTGTACCGATCAGCTACTCTGTTTGAATCTCCCCTTCTCACTGGCTTCCATTCATGTCACATTTGACTTTATCTCCCTTCATGTTCCATCTGACTTCACTCCCCCTTTGATAAAAATGCCAAAGGTCTACTCTAGACATCCTATTTCACATATTGCAATGACTGCTCCCCCTAATAGGAGTAGTCCATAATCATCAATCCAAATACATAATTTTTTTAGGAAAATCACATGAGATTGATGTTGTTACAATCTTCACTCATCTTAGAGCATGTAGTGGAATTACCCTTAGCTTACGTCTTAGATAGTCAAAAGTATCCTTAGGTAGTGGCTTGGTAAATAGTTTTGCAACCTATTCGTTGGTTGGCACATATTCTAGTCTAACTTCTTTGTCCAGTACTTGTTCCCTAAGATAATGATATTTTATTGCAATATTCTTGGTTTTAGAGTGTATTACTGAGTTTTTTGATATGTTTATGGCACTTGTATTGTCACAGTGTATCACCACCGGTTTAGTCACCTTTTCTTGGATTCCTTCCAAGATTTGCTTAATCCATACTACATGTGTACAGTTGGTTGCAATAGCCACATACTCCTCCCCAGTTGTGGATTGAGAGATACAATTATGTTTCTTGATTGTCCATGACACAATCCTATCTCCAAGGAAGAATGCACCTCCACTAGTTCTATTTCTATCATTAATGTTCCCTGCCTAATCTACATTGGTGAAGACACTTAAGTTGAAATTTCCCTTATGTGGATACCAGAGACCATACTCATCAGCCTCCTTAAAATATTTGAATATCCTCTTGACCACCACCATATGAGTCTCCTTTGGATTTGTAGAAAATCTAGGAACCAAGCCAACTATTTGTACTATATCCAGTCTACTGTGTGTTGGCATTGTGTTTTCATTGATGTCAATTGGTATGGGATGAATACTAGTAGAAGTGATGTATGTGCAATACTATTATGAAGGAGTACAAAATGTGATATCTTGGATATCACCTTGTGTTGCAGAACATCGGTAAGGTAAGGAAGATGATCTCTAGAGTCACCGTACATAAGTTTGTGCCTAACTTATGTGGATAGAATGGTAAGGTTACAGGTATCCGCATAGTGTATCATCGACAAGAAGAGTATGCCAACTGGCAAGTGAAGTGTTGATAATGAGAAGAATCCTTGGATGGTGTTTGTGATGGCAGAATGTTACTTGAATCACATCAACGCTGAAAGAGAAGAATGGATAGGTCACCGAAATATTGTGAGCTTGCAGAATAGCAAGACTTCCACCAGATGAAGAATGTACTCCCCATATGAAGAGATGATTGATACTAAATGTGCCAACACTGGACCACATGTGCATATTTGAGGATATGATGTACAAACAGGGAAGTCACATGAGTACACTGCAGGATGCAGAAGACAAGATGCCACTCCACCGGTAAGTGAAACTTATCTCCTATCATATATTGTGTTCATCATAGTTTTTCAAGATAAGGAAGAAGAGTTGTGCATCAAGTGCATGAGATCAGGGTTATGCATTGGACCGACAGAGAAGGCATGTTGAGTTGCTGGTACAGAAGAAGAGTATTTACGAATATGTAAGTCCAACGGTAATACAAAAAAGGTATAGATAAAGATGACCTCCCACTTGATGGGAATGTGCATGCTAGAGATAGACATGTCTGGCAACCGATTTGTGTGTTCCACCGATAGTTCAGCATAGTGCAGACATGGCGAGGTAACCGGTAGAATGTGAGATACTGGCAGGGTTAGTAAATCGATAGGAAAGAGGAACCGATAAAGTGTTTGGTTGGTGATTCTATCTGGACCGACATGAAGAGTCAAGTTGGCATATTGGTGGACATGGATGCCACATGGAGTCAAGGTGGTGGACCTACATTTGGATGAAGAAGGAATGTACACTGACGGGGTAGTTGAAGAGTTGGTCGACATTGATGGAAGATCCTAGAAATCATGAGACATGTTTTAGAGGTTGGTGGCTCAAGGTCTGGAGGAAAACTTAGAGCCAACTAAGAGTGTTTGAGGAGATCAAGGTGGATGAAGGAAACATCAAGATAGATCTTGGTGTCTGCCAAGAGATCAGCCGATAGGGTAAAAAACATATCACCAAAGATAGAAGGTGTGTTCAAGAAGGTGCGATAATGACAGAGGTGTACTATTGGATATCAGAGAGATCAGATCAGGGAAGATCTGATTGGATTTGGTTTTCCTCGAAGGTAATGAGAAAAACCTAACCACCTAGATTTTGAATTGGCTTTTGGCAGGAAAACTAGTCTATAAATATGCAGGCCAAAGACAATGTTAAGTGTTGCTAGATAGAAGAAGGTTTTGTTGCTGCAAAGTGATTGAGTGTTACTTTTGAATGTGAGAGAAAATTAGCCAAGTTCTCAATGAGTATCTAAGAAAAGAAGGAGAGTGAAGAGCAGAACTGGTAGTGGTTATACTGGCAGAGTAGAAGTGAAGAGATTTGTAGAGAAGACAGACAGTGGATCAGTAGAGTATAGCACTAGTAAAAGTGCAGAGTGGTGAGAAGGAGATCCAGTAGAGAAGAAGAAGAGAAGAGGTGCACCAACAACAGATGAGAGTAGTAGGAGAGTGAGTCGGTGTAGAAAAGAAGGTATCTCACCGATAGAGTAAGGTATATGAAATGGTTGCAAGATTCACTTGTAACAAGATAACTACTTTTGTAATTGATGGTTTTTTATTGTGAGAACTAAGTTGTACCTTGGTGCAGGCATTGTAGCTCCTTTGAGTTGTAGTCCATTAACAATTTAGGGGTTGGTGCTCCTTGGGTTGGTGCCCTAAATATTGTAACAGAGTTTTCATTATGAGGCTAGATTGGAGCAGTAGTTTCTAGCAGCATTGCTAACCGAGGTTTTTCCCATCTTAGGTTTTGCTTGTACATTATGGTTTTATGTGATGCCCTCTATGTGTGTTTGCATTTGTGTTGGTCTCTCCACTAGCCAACAAGTCTGCATTATGTTAGATCCCATAACCGATATTCACATCTAGGTTGTTAAAGGGAAAAGTTGAGAACCAATGATTCACCCCTCAATGGTACATTGTGTCTAACAATTGGTATCTAAGCATAGGTTCCCAGCTAGACGAGCTTTCTCTATCTTGGATAGATTCCGTCTTAAGGACACAATGGTTTGTTTAGTGTCAATCCTTGCTTCTATGTTTGATGGTTCAAACTATTCTATTTGGATTTGCAGAATTGAAGTCTTCCTATACTCTCTAGGGTTTGATGTATGGATGTCAGTTATTAATGGTCTCCCTAGGAATGTCAGTCCTCCCACCGGATCTAAAGTAGAAAGAAGATGTATATGTAATGAAGAAGCCATGAAGGCCATATTCAGTGGGCTCACTGGTGATGTCTCCTCATGGGTGGATAGATGCAAAACAACAAAGATTCTATGGGTTAGACTGAAGAAGATTTATGGAAATGAGCCATGCACTGTTGAATCAGATTGTGTAAGCATGAAGGACAACAATGTAGACTCATGTGGAAGTTTTGATAGAAAATCAGTCATCTGATGTAGTTTTGATGAAGAGAAAACTCATCTCTTCATGGCACAAGAGATAAAAAGTGATGCACACACATCAGTGTGTGATAAGGTAGATATATCCCACCAACAAGATGTGTTTGGGAGTGATGATGAAGATGAAGCCAAAGTAGATCTTGAAAGTGAACTAGTTAGTGCACTAGATGAGCTGCAAATTTTTAGAAAGGACTTTAAGAATTACAAAGATTTAATTCAAAATGAATGCAGTAGGTTTAGAATATTCCTTGAAGAATCAAATAAAAATATCTACATATTGACATCTCAACTTGAAGAGGCAAAAGTATTGACTAGTGAGTTGAAATCAATCTTTGATGATAAGGAGAGAAGATGTGAGGATCTCCAACTAGAAATGGAAACAAAGGACAAAGAGTATCTGAAGCTGAAAGACGAAATGGAGAGCATCAGGAAAGACCTTGAGAAATGTCAAAATGAGCTCAGGATAAGGATCCAGTATGATGGCAGTACTGAGGCCTTGGATAAAATGTTAAGTAAACAAATATATTCCAAGGATACTGGAGGATTAGGATGTGGTGCCGCTAGATGCTTTACAAGAAAGGAGACCTCCCATAAAGATATTCAATTTGTCTCCTCAAACAAAAATGGCAAAATCCAAACTTTCATAGTCAAAGATACTTCAAGAAAGAAGATTGACCTGACCTCAACCGGCAAAAACATGAAGAGAAAAGTTGGTGTTGCATGGAGATACAATGGAGATCTGAAAGGAAAAGGAAGGATGAGGGAAGACAATGGTACTGATAGCATGTATAGGAGAAGACCCCCTACAGGTAGAAGACAAAGAAATGTTGATGCCACCAAGTCAAGAAAAGCATGGTAGGAGAAGATATTAGATGGAAGACATGCAAAGAATGGGAAACCCTGTATCCATTCCTAGAGAAGCATAAATAGAGAGGCCAAACTAGTAAAATCACCTCATGTTTGGCAGAAAAAATTTGTAAGTAATAATTCACCTTTCTCTAGTTAGTGCTTTGTATGTAAAGGATTTGGTCATAGGGCAGATGAATGTAAAATGAAGCCTAGGAATAGATAGGGTGTTTCTCTTAGGAATGGTATGTTAGATTGCAAGAGAAGAAATGCATATGGGCATAAGATATTAGAATGTAGAAACATGCATATGCCCACTCCTGGCTATGCTATCAGGAGTCCATGCACTGCTCTGAAAAATGTAAACATTATATGCTACAACTGCAATGGATTGGGCCATAGAAGTTATGATTGCAGGAGGAAGAGCTCGCAATCCTATGGCAACCAGAGGATCAATCATGCTCAATATGAGAGAAGTTATAGGGGACATGAGAAACATAGATCGGATTGGAACAAGAGGAGAAGTGTTCCTACACAATCAAGGAATTCAAGGAAATAGGTAACCTGCTAAAATGGCATGACCAGAAGAAGACGGTCAAATCGGTATGTCAAGAGATTCCCCAATCATGAAGTTGGGATGGATATTGTGTGATACTATAGCACTACCTCTAGCTGTGATGCAAAATCCAGAAAAGAAAAGGCCCATCAATAGAGGATGGTAAGACCTGCTCCCAAGTCTGGAAATGGGAAGAAGAATGAGACCAAGCAGGTATGGAGGAAGAAGACCATGGACCGACACTCTTAATTCAATGAACATATTATTTCTCCTAATTCTTAAAGGAGATGAAGAACCTCAAGGGGAGTAGTACATTGAATTCATCATTCACCCCCTCAGTGAAGAAGGCAGCATGGAAGAACATGTTATTTTCAGTGTAAAGGAAGAAGGTGATAAGTGTGTGTAGAGGCTTCCTTGACTACACACCTACATATGAATGATGGATCACTATTGTTGTGTTTGTACATGACAAGATAATAATTGGAATCAGATAGATGGTGACACAAGATGTCAAGAGTCGCACGAAGATGCTCCAGTAGTGATAATGGACCACTACACAAAACTGGTATGTGCATATTGTTATCGATATGACTGCTAACAATTATTTGTAGGTTATGTAAGACAATAAGGTTGGAGATAAAGGGGGAGAAAGAATTATGCCATTGACCAGTAAATACAAGGATGAATGATACCTTGACAATGCCCTTTGTCATTGCTATCAAAGGGGGAGAAGCATTCTGTAGTATACAACATACTACATGTGTGGAGAATCCATGGATTAGAGAAAGGGGCAGAAGGATTTTGTAGTATGCTGGATACTACATGAGTTGACATCAATGTCAAAGGGGGACATTATTGGCATTGTGTTGTCATTGATGTCAGCCGGTATGGGTAGACTACTGGTAGAAGGGATGTATGTGAAATATTGTTATGAAGGAGTACAAAATGTGATATCTTGGATATCACCTTATGGTGAAGAACACCAGTAAGGTAAGGAAGATGATCTCTGGAGTCACCGGTACATAAGTTTGTGCTTGACTTGTGTGGATAGAATGGTAAGGTTACCAGTACCGACATAGTGTATCACTAGGAAGAAGGGTATGTCAACTGACAAGTGAAGTGTTGACAATGAGAAAAATGCTTGGATGGTGTTTGTGATGAAGTGGAAGAATGTTACCTCAATTGCATCAACACCGAAAGAGAAGAATGAATAGGTCACTGGAATGCTGTGAGGTTGCAAAATAGCTAGACTCCCATCAGATGAAGAATGTAGTCACCATATGAAGAGATAATTGACATTGAACGTGCCAACATTGGACCGCATGTGCCTGTTTGAAGATATGTTGCACAAACAGGGAAGTCACATGAGTACACTGCAGGATGCAGAAGACAAGATGCCACTCCACTAGTAAGTGAAACTTATCTTCTATCATGCATGGTGTGCATCATAGTTTTGTGATATAAGGAAGAATAGGTGTGCATCAAGTCCATGAGATCATTGTTATGCATTGGATAGACAAAGAAGGCATGTTGAGTTGCCAGTACAGAAGAAGAGTGTTTACCGATATGTAAGTCCATCGGTAATATGGAAAAGGTGTAGATATAGATGACCTCCCAATTGATGGGAATGTGCATACTATGGATAGACATGTCTGGCGACCAGTTTGAGTGCTCCACCAGTAGTTCAGCATAGTGCATACATGGTGAGGTAACTTGTAGAATGTGAGATACCGAAAGGGTTAGTAAACTGACAAGAAAGAGGAATCGGTAAAGTTCTTGGTTAGTGATTCTATCTGGACCAACATGAAGAGTCAAGTTGGCATATTGTTGGACATGGATGCCACATGGAGTCAAGGTGGTGGACCTGCATTCAGACGAAGAAGGAATGTACACTGACGGGGTAGTTGAAGAGTTGGTCGACATTGATGGAAGGTCCCACAAATCACAAGACATGTTGCAGAGAAATTGCAGAGGTTTGTGGCTTGATGTCTGGAGGATAACTTAGAGCCAACTAAGAGTGTTTGAGGAGATCAAGGTGGATGAAGGAAACAACAAGACAAATCTTGGTGTCTGACCAAGAGATCAACCGATAGGGTAAAAACCAGATTGCCAAAGATAGAAGGTGTGGTCAAGAAGGTGTACTGTTGGCTATCAGAGAGATTAGATTGAGGAATATTTTATTGGATTTGGTTTGCCTTGAAGGTAATGAGGAAACCCTAACTACCTAGATTTTGAATTGGCTCTTGGCAAGAAAACTAGTCTATAAATATGTAGGCCAAAGACATTGTTAAGTGTTGTTGAATGGAAGAAGGGTGTGCTGGTGCGAAGTGATTGAGTGTCACTTCTGCCTTTGAGAGAAAATAAGCCAAGTGCTCAACAAATATCTGAGAAAAGATGGAAAGTGAAGAGCAGAACTGGTAGTGGTTATACCAGCAGAGAAAAATTGAAGAGAGTTGTAGAGAAGACATACAGTGGACTAGTAGAGTATAGGATAGGTAAAAGTGCAGAGCAATGAGGAGGAGATCCAACAGGGAATAAAAACAGAAGAGGTGTACCAGTAGAGTTTGTCGACAAGCAAAGCAATAGATAAGAGTAGAAGAAGAGTGAGTCAGTGTAGTAGAGAAGGTATCTCACCTACAGAGTAAGGTATATGAAATAGTTGCAAGATTCACTTATAACAAGACAACTACTTTTGTAATTGATGGTTTTTTATTTTGAACATTGAGTTGTAGCTCAGTGCAGGGGTTGTATCTCCTTTAGGTTGTAGCCCATAAACAAGTTAGGGGTTGGTGCTCTTTGGGTTGGTTCTCTAAATTAGGGGTTGGTGCTCCTTGGGTTGGTGCCCTGAATCAGGGGTTGGTGCTCCTTGGGTTGGTGCCCTTAACATTGTAATAGATTTTTCATTGTGAGGCTAGATTGGAGCAGTAGTCTCTAGCAGCATTGCTCATCGAGGTTTTTCCCATCTTGGGTTTTCCTTGTACATACTGGTGTTATGTAATGCCCTCTATGTGTGTTTACATTTGTGTTGGTCTCTCCACTAACCAACAAGTTTGCATTGTGTTAGATCCCATAACTAGTATTCACATCTAGGTTGTTAAAGGGAAAAGTTGAGAACCACTGATTCACCCCCCTCTCAGTGGTACATTGTGTCTAACATTGTGCACTACATACTACAGCTTACCAATCATGGATCAATCTAGTGTCTCATTCACTTCATTATCCTCATCATCTTTGGAAAGCTTACAACCTATAACCAGCATAGTTCCAACAGGTTTAACATCTTCCATTCCAAAGGTCTTTAGTATTTCCCTTATATATTTGGTCTGGCTAATGAATATACCATTCCTTAGCTGAGAAATTTGCAAACCAACGAAGAATTTTATTTCATCTATCATGGACATTTCAAATTTTTTTTTATTTCTTCTACAAAACCTTTTCTCATTTCATCATCTCCTCCAAAGATGATGTTATCTACAAAAATCTTTGTAATCAGATGTTTTCCTTCTTTTTCATTCTTCAAATACAAGTTACTGTTGTCACTAGTTCTCATGAACCCTATACTTATCAGATATGAGTGCAGTCTCTCATACCAAGCTCTTGGTGCTTGTTTTAGCCCATACAAAGCCTTGTTTGGCTTACATACCATATCTCTTCCATCTTTTGAAGCAAAACGTTCTGGCTGCTCAATGTACACTTCTTCCTCTAGAACACCATTCAAGAATACCAATTTGACATCCATTTGGTAGACCTTAAACTTCCCGTAAGAAGAATAAGCAAGAAAGATTCTAAACCCTTCTAGTCTGGCCACTAGTACAAAGGTTTATTTGTAATCCAAACCTTCTTCCTGTGTATACCCTTTGTAGACTAACCTTTCTTTGTTTCTTATTACTTTACCGGTTTCATCCATTTTGTTTCTGAACACCCAATTGGTGCCTATCATATTTTCATTCTTTGGTCTGGGTACAAGGGTCCAGGTTTCATTTTTCTCAATCTGCTCTAGTTCTTCATCCATACCCTTGATCCATTCTTCATATTTTAGAGCCTCATTTTCTGTTCTGGGCTCAATTTTAGAGAGCAGACATGTACTCTCCCTTTCTTTTCTTCTAGTCAATACTCCTGTATTCTTGTCACCAATAATATTGTCAGTGAAATGACAGATTCTGACATACCTTGGTGGTGCTGGTTCATTTCTTGGAGCTTCTTCTACCAGTTGTGTAGGTTATACTTTACTTACTTCCTTATTTTCCGCTACACTAGGATTCTCTGTAGCATGTTCAATTGATAAAATATAATTGAATCCTTGATAGTCCTCTAGTTCACTCTTGTTTCCCATTCATTTTTGTCAAAGAACTCATCTACTCTGACATTTGCACTTTCAACAATCTTATCGGTCCTTTTGTTCAAACACCAGTATTCTTTACTCTTTATGGAGTAACCTAAGAAGATTCCTTCATCACTCTTAGGATCAAAATTTCCAGAGTACTCATCCCTCTTGATGTAGCACCTGCTTCCAAATACCTTGAAGTAACTCACATTGGGTGAGTATCCACACCATAATCCATAGGGAGTCTTATTTGTCCCCTTCATCACCTGTATCTAGTTCAAGGTATACACAACAGTACTCATTTTTTCTCTCCATTAGACATGTGGAATATCCTTCTCAATCATTAGAGTACTCACACAATCAATTGTAGTTCTATTTCTTCTTTCAGCAACCCCATTCTGTTGAGGTGTTCTAGGTGCAAACATATGCCTCATAATTGCCTATTCTTCACAGTAATTTATGAACTCTTGAGAGGTGAACTCTCCTCCTCTATCCGATCTCAAACATTTCATACTCTTACCAGTTCCTCTCTCCACTTGAGCCTTGAAGACCTTAAACATGTGAAAGGCTTCAGATTTTTCTTTCAAGAATATAACCCACAGTATTCTTGAGAAATCATCTACAAACAACATGAAGTATCGGTCCCCATAGAAACTCTAAGTCCTCATAGGACCACACAAATTTGTATGCACTAAGTCCAACACATTCTCAGATGAATAATATTTTCTGCTAAAACAGGATCCGATCAACTTTCCTAGCTGACAATCTTTACACATAGCATTCTCATGTTTCATAATGTCAGGCATAACTCTGACAAACTTCATTTTACTAACCTTTTCTATGCTATCAAAATTAACATGACACAATATTTTGTGTGACAACCAACTGTCTTCTACCTTCTACATTAGGAAACTTCCTACAGTGGTGTCTAGGTAAAATAGATTACATTTAGTTTGTTTACTAGTAGCAATCAGACCTCCTAATTTATCACTTATTTTTCATAATCCTTCATTAAAATCTAACCGGTAACCCTTGTTTTTAAGTTTTACAACACTTAATAGACTATACTTCAGCCCTTCTACCCAGTAAACATATTCTCAATTGGTTTTATCATTTAGGGATATATATCCCTTACCTTTTACTACATAGGGAGCATCATTGTTGAATCTCACTAATCATAGTCCTCTATGCTAAGGAATTTGTTTCTATCACCAGTCATGTGGTGAGTGCAACCATTGTCAATTACCCATCTCCACACCGGTTTGAACTAGAAATCAATGCCATATCACTTTCCTTTGTGCTATCTTCCTTTACCACTACAAATGCAATCCCTTCTCTATTAGATCCTTCTGATTCTTCATCGGTAACTCCTTCTGCAAGATAGAACTCCTTCTTTCTCTTCTCTTTGTATATTCTAAAGTTATCCTTCATATCATTGTTAGGACATTTGGATGCAATTGCATGAGAAACACTTCAGGGTAGTTTACCTCTACACTTCCCTTTAACTCTTGGTAGCCTTCTTGCTATTAGAGCTTCAAGCTCATCTTGTTCCTATTCTTCAGATAACAAGTTGTCATGTTCATGACAATGACCAATTTTTGTAGTAGAACTACTTCCAGTTTATTTTCTTCTCATTTTTGGTGCAAGTGTCATGGAAGATTTAAAGGTAGCATCAATCTTTGGCATACTATTATCATAGTTTCTCAGTTCAAAGGAAGTCAACTTACCAATCAGGGAGTCAAGTGTAACATTAATTGTTCCCAAAGATCTGAGTTCCTGAATTTCAGAAACCCTTATGGAGTATTGTGGTAGCAAGGTTCTTAGGATTTTGCTGACCACATCATCTTCCTAAAGTTTTCATCCAATATTTCTGATGAAATTTACCACATCCTTTATTCTTTTGTTGTATTATTCTATATTCTCTCCTTCTTGCATCCTCATTTTGTCAAATTTTCCTCTCCAACTGTCCATCTTATCCTTTTGTATAGGAGGATCTCTTTCATAAATAGTCTTCAACTTATTCCACATCTCATAGGATTTTTTTGGATCTTGAATCTCAACATACTCATTATCAAATAGAGTACTAGAATCACCTCCATAGTTGTGATGTTATCTTGTTTCTCTTTGATCTGATCTCTAATGAGAACCCCTATAGGTTCATTTTACTCTATGCTTACATGATTCCAGTATTGATCTCCTAGGGTTCTTAGGTGGAGCTTCATTCTACCACATCATAATGTGTAGTTCTCCTTAGATAACTTGGGGCCTTCCTTTTGTATCATCTTGGATATTTCCTTAAGTTCTTAAGCTCTTTTGAATCTAAGTGTTAGATTCAATGATAGTCCCAAAGACACTGAGAGAGGGGGTGAATCAGTGTCTAACCAGATGAATGAATATTTAAACTTATTTATAAATTTGCCTCCCAAAATAGTGTACTGGTAAACAAGAATTAATGCAGTAAACACAAATAATAGAGACAACATAGAAACACACCATAACACAAGATATTTAATGAGGAAAATCAGTGTGGGAAAAACCTTGGTGGGATTTGTGGCCCACAATATTTACTCACTGGGCCAATGAATAAATACTACTTACAATAGGGGCCTTCACATGTAGGGAGGCCAACAGCCTAGATTTCACTACTTAATGAAGAGTCTAACTGACTACAAAATGGATAATTAAATCCAATACAATGTACTGCTCAGAACAACATCTCTAATACTAGGTTCAATACCAGTTTAAGCTCTGATAGATACCTTAACCAAAAACCTTTGCTGCCACTAAACAACTATCTTCTACCATACATCTCATTCCTTACAAAATGATCTATAAGATCTTATTCATATATGAGTCTTTTAAAATATACCAAGTCACCTTACAAATTGTTAATTAGATTTACAAAACAATTCACATAAACAAAACTTTATCCCATGTCGGCCTGAGTGTCGGTATTCTTTTTCTGTGTGAACTGGATGTCGGTAAAAGCGCATGCGAGTGTCGGTGTCTGCCGGTGCATGTAGAAACCTATTGCTAGTTGGTTGACATTTGGTTGCCATCAATGAAAACATCAACTATTCTCATTAGAGTATAGAATTCCAACAATGTCCCCCTTTGGCATTGATGGCAACACTCATGAGGAAAATCAAATCTGTTCTCCCAAAACTAAAATCTGAAAAGATGTGCTCCCCTTGAGCAAGTGATATTCCTTGTACATGAATGTTTCTCTCTACTACTAATCCCCCTTTGACATCAATGACAAAGGATATCATAAATAATCAAAAGAGTAAACAAATGCTACCTCAAGATCTGTAACCAACTGGTTACTGTCTAAAAAATGTCTGACAAAACTAGATTCAAACTCTGCATAAACTTGTTGCTGTCAGTTAGAGTTGCCTCAATCTACTGGATCATACTGGTGAGATAGTGCATTTGTTGCTCCAGTGATCGTTCTCCAATAATTGTTGCCTTAGTCATTTCAGCTCTCTGATTAATCAGACTATCTAACCTCAAACCAAGTTTATTCTTTAGTTCCTAGGCTTTTGACCTTATTCTTGCCTCTCTTTTTTTCAAGTTTTTCCAACTTCTCCTAAAAAACTGTCATTTCCTGCTCAAAAAATGAGAAGTTTAGATGAACCTATCATATTATCCGCAATGTCATCAATTTATTTTTGTCTTTTTAATCTCCTCATCAATGTCCTTTGTCAAACAATGAGGTTTGCATGCTTCTCTATATAACTCCTTATACTCCAAAATTATAGAATTAAGTACTGGAAAAAGCGTGTCCATGTGATCAGTACATTTCTTTGTAGTGTTCTCAAAGAATGTATA